>NC_087479.1:73650219-74320905 GCF_036417665.1 Passer domesticus | reverse complement strand
CAGGAGACAGGATGTGAGCAACATACCACTGGCATATACTTGGACTGCACTTTAGTCCTTGAGGAAGAAAAAGCCAATGATATCTCTTGAGTGGAGCCTCTCTGTTAAGAGAGGGGACGGAGAAGGCAAACTGTGGAGCATCCTGGGGATGCAGCGGGATGCTGAAGAAACAGTCTTTAATATCAATGATAGCAAGTGTCCAGTCTCTAGGCAGCATCGATGGTGAGGGCAGGCCAGGCTGGAGGGGACCCATGTCCTCGATGACCTCGTTGATTTTGCGAAGATCGTGGAGGAGCCTCCACCTGTCCGTTCCAGGCTTTTGTAGTACGAAGACTGGAGAATTCCAAGGGCTGGTGGCCTCTACGATGTGGCCTTTGGTGAGCTGTTCATCCAAAAGGGCATGTAGTGCGCGCAGTTTGACTTTAGAGAGGGGCCACTGCTCGATCCAGATCGGGTCATGGCATTTCCAGGTGAGACGAGGAGTGTCTGGCAGTGCGCGCTCCTCAGTGGCCCCAATTAGAAATCCGGACTGGGAATACGTAGGGAGGCTCCCCACTGACATAAAATGTCCCGTCCATACAAGGTGATGGGAGCCCTTACCACAAATGGGCGGATGGTTGCCAACTTGCCTTCAGGCCCTTCGACGAGGATGTTGTTCTTGCTCCGCATGGAAACTGTAGCTCCACCGATCCCTGTGATCATGCCTGCCACAGGTTGTAGTTCCCAGTGTGCTGGCCATTCCGAGCGGGCGATGATGGTCACGTCTGCACCGGTGTCCAGCATCCCTGGTAGGTGGATCTTCTCTCCTCTGCAGGTAAGACCGCACTCGATGACAGGCTTACTCGGTCCCACAACTTGTATCCACATTGCTGTGGGGTTGAGAGGAAGCTGTTCCCTGTGATTCTTAGGGAGTAGAAAGGCTTGTGCGAATGGGGTACGCTTTGGAAGAAAATATGGTAAGTCTGTGCAGTACACCTGGACAAAGATTTCTTGTCCTGGGTGCACTGTTTGTACTTCTGGAACAACAAATATTTCCTTTGGGGTATGGAGAGAATCACCTATAATTAGGATGTTTTGGCCCACGTTTGCCTGTGGGAACACGATAAACATTGTTATTTTTGAAGTCAATGGACAGTGCAGTTACCAGCCAATGGCGTGTTCCCTTTGGTATTGCTCCATGTGTTGGATCCTCCTCATGTGGTCTGGAATCTCCTGGGATGGTGCGTGACTGGGTCTGGATGGCCTTTGATTTGGTGTCCTTGCGTGGGGCCCCACCACGCTCCGATGGAAGTTTCCCGGACGCGGCTGATAGTGCTGCTGATTCTGGGGCCTTTGGTGGAAATTGCGAGGGTACCTGGGAGGTGACCTCTCTGGACAGTCCTTTATAAAATGTCCAAAATCTCCGCAGTGGTAGCAGCGGACCTGATCTTTAGAAGCTATTACTGCATATGCACTAGAAACTCCTTCTGCAATACCCTTAGTAACTGCTTGGGCCACTGTGTCTTCAGTGGACAGGTGGCGTGTGCAGCTTTCCAGCATTTGCTCTATGGTAGGTTCTGTGTCTAAGGGTAAGGCTCTCAGAATTGCTTTACATTTTTCATTCGCATTACTCATGGCAAGTTTACACAACAGTTCTTTTCTTGCCTCTGTGCTCTCTATCTGTTTTTCCAGAGCATCCTTAATTCTATCCACAAATTTGATAAAGCTTTCATCTATTCCTTGTTTGATAGTAGAAAAATATTGGCTAGGGGTGGAATCATCAGGAGTAAGGAGTAAGGAGGTTTTTGCTGCTATAGCCACGTCTTGTAATGTTGCCTTAGGTAAAGTATCAGCTTGGTCAGGGGGTTTTTGCAAATCCCCTTCACCAGCCAGCTGTTCGAGTGTAAAATTTGACTTATCAGCATCTGCAGCGTAGTTATCTGATAATGTTTTTAATTGCTTTTTCCAATGCCTTTCCCAAAGCATGTACTCGGCGGGAGAAAGGAGGCACTGGGCAATATTTTTAATATCGTGGGGTACCAGAACATGTGCCGAGAATGTAGCCTCTAGGAAATTTCTAAAAATATGTGAACTTCTACCATGTTCTTTGGCTGTATTTCTTAATTGCACAAGTTCTTTATTTGTAATAGGTTCCCTTGTCTTTCTAGTAGTGGCACCTCCTCGTTTTCCCTTCTTATAATCTACTGGAAAGGCAGTAATTCTCTGAGCTAATTGCCAGTCCCCTGCCTGTGTGGCTTCCATTTTTATTTTTGCCCAAGGATCTACATATTCTATTTCCAAATCAGAATCGCTGTCACTGCTGTCATCAGATGACGAGAAGTGAGAGCTATCAGGCCTTGCTTTATGTTTCTTATGGCTGGTTGGAGCAGCATTTGGCAGAGGTGCCTGTGGCTGTGGAGAGTGTAAGGCAGCACATGGCAGAACGTGGCTACAGGGAGGCAGCTGTGCTGGAGTGGCTGTGTAATGCGTGATACAGCATGCACAGGACTGGGGGGCGTGGGGAGGGGGGGCAGGACTGAGGGAAGTCTGGGGGGTCCCGACCGGGGGCTGCGGAGCGTGGGTATGGGGTTGCGCAGCGAGGGTATGGGGGGAGGGGGGGTGCGGGATGTAGGAGGCGGCGGGGCTGGAAGAGGGTGTGGCGGATACAGGGTGGCTTGGGTCAGGGGCCGACACGCGGGCGGGCACGATTCCGGCGGCAGGCAAAAGTGCGATGGTGGGGGGGGGGCGCGGAGACGCAGGCGGGCTGGTCCAGTGCCGCAGCAGGGATGATGCCAGGGGCAGGGAAAGACGCGATGGTAGCGGGGGGGGGCGAGGGCGGGAGACGGAGTGGGGGCGGGTACGGCGGGGACAGGAGGGACGGAAAAGGGGGTGGGGGGGGCGCCAGTAGGGTCGGGGGGAGCAGGGGGAGGGGTGGGGTTTGGGTCGGTCCCGGCGGGAACTGGCGCAGATGCTCTCGGAGATAACACAGAGCAAGGAGGCGCGCAGGGTGTGGCTCCCGGGGGGCAGGCGGGGGGGGAGGAGGGGGTGGGCAGGGGCCATGGGCGCCCTGGGGTCGGGGGGGTGCAGCGCAGATGGCGGGACACTAGGACCCAGCGGAGTACTGGATTCCAGGGTGGAGGGGGTGTTATCTCCTCCATTAGCATTTGAAATAGGCGCTTCTGTTGACTCAGATAAGCACTTTCCGTTTTGTTCGACAGAAGGTAGCCCTGAAGTTACTATCTTTTTGTTAGTTTTTTCTACAGCTTTAGTGATAGCGTGAAATATAGGTAAAAACCGGGTTACAGAAAAGTCTTGGTTAGTTTGAAACTTATATATCGTGGTCCCAATTGTATCCCAAAAGGAGTCTAAGGTAATAGTCTGTGTATTAGAATCTGGGAAGTGGCAGAGAATCCACTTTATAAATTTTTTCAGGTTAGTTTTTGAAAGGTTACCTTTAGAAAAAGAAAAGTTGTTAGAAGATAGGATTTCTAGGATTAGGGAATATAAATTTCTCTCGTTCTGGGATCGTTTACTAAGCTTTGATCCCATTTTTCAGTTCCCGCCAGCAGAAAAAAGAGAAAAAAAAAGAAAAACCAAAAAAAGGACCCGAGGAAAAAATATTTTTGCGCGCAAGAAAGGCTGTGTTAAACTTACAATTCTTCAGCCTGTTGTGGGTCAAAGTTCTGCTGGGGGTCATCTGCCAGTCAGCCTCCGTGAACACTCGCGTGCTCAGGTATCGGGGTGCGGGTCAGCTGACCTCCTGTCCAGAAGAGTCCTGCTAAAACGAAGAGCTTCTTCTTCCAGGATTTCTGGCGAGCGGAGGCAGTGACAATTTCACGAAGAAATGCTGCTCCTCTGAAATGCCAGGTCCGGCATTCAGTTCCGCGGCCAGGCTATCACGGCGGTTCAGATGTCCGTCCAGGGGCCCCTCGCTGTTCGGGCGTCCGCTATGTTTGGTGCGCCAGCTATGGTCCCGAGGGCAGAAGCCCAGCGGGGAATGCCGGTCATCCAGGATAGCTCACGGAGGGCCAGGATTGCTCAGCGGGGGGGGCTCAGGCAACCCAGGCAAGCTATAGTGATTTGCAGCTCAGCTCTTTAGTGATTTCAGCCCTTTTAGCATGCCTGGTGCTGTCGCCCTGGGTATCGCCGCGGCTGACGCAGAGAGGGAGAGAGCAGCGCTGTGTGGGTTCCGCAGGGTTCTTTATTGGGGTCTCCGCGAAGGGTCCAGTGACAGCTCTCCTCCGCCGAACCAGGCAGAGTTAGGGTTTTTATACCTTACAGGGGTATTGAAAACTGTCCAATAGTAAGGGTCAAGGGAAAAGTGACCTATGGATATACAGGGAGATAACAGTGTCCAAAAGGCGGAAGAGAGGGGTTTCTAAAACCTTAGTCATGCTGACTTTGGTATTTCCTAGCTCAGGCTTCTGATCGCCAAGGCCTTGCAGGCCCTGTGCCTGCTACAGGGAATATAGTAACTAAAGATAAAAAAAGGCTGAGCTACTTAACATTTTTTCCTCAATTTTCAATATTAGGACAGGTTGTACTCAGGACAAGTGTTCTCGTGAGCTGGTAGATGGGCACAGGGAGCAAAACAGTCCCCTGGAATCCAGGAGGAAGCACTTGGTGACCTGCTGAGCCACTCAGATGCTCACAGGTATATGGGATTAGAGGGGATCCATCATAGGTGGATGAAGGAGCTGGTGGATGAGTTCTCCAAGCTGTTCTCCATCATTTACCATCAGTCCTGGCTCAGCAGGGAGGTGCCAGATGAGTGGAGGTGCCAGTGTGAGCCCATCCCCAAGAAGGGCTGGAAGGAGGATCTGGGGAACTCCAGACCTGTCAGCCTGACCTTGGTGCCTGGCAATGTTATGGAACAGATCACCTTGAGATCCATCACAGGGCACCCATGGGATGGCTGAGGCATCAGAGCCAGCCAGCGTGGATTTCAGTATCTGCAGTGATGATCTGCATGAGGGCACTGAGTCCAGCATCAGCAAATTTGCAGATGACAGCAAGCTGGGTATGAGTATGGATCTGCTGGAGGGCAGGAGGGCTCTGCAGAGGGTCCTGGACAGGCTGGATCCAGGGACCAAATCCAACCAGGTGAGGTTGAACAAGACCAAGTGCTGGGTCCTGCACTTTGGCCACAACAACCCCTGCAGCACTACAGGCTGGGGACAGAGTGGCTGGACAGCAGCCAGGCAGAAAGGGACCTGCAGGGACAGACGGACAGCAGGCTGGACATGAGGCAGCAGTGTGCCCAGGTGGCCAAGAAGGCCAATGGCTCCTGGCCTGGATCAGGAATGGTGTGGGCAGCAGGACCAGGGCAGGGATTCTTCCCCTGAACTCAGCACAGTCTGAGCAGCACCTCGAGTGCTGTGTCCAGTTCTGGGCACCCCAATTTAAGAAGGACATGGAGGGGGTTGGGGAATATCCAGAGAAGGGAAACAAGGCTGGTGAGGGGTCTGGAACACAAGTTCTCTGAGGAGGGGCTGAGGGAGCTGGGGTTGTTTATCCTGGAGAAGAGGAGGCTCAGGGAGACAAGCCAGTGTCAGGGCACAGGTTGAATTTGATGATCTCCAAGGACTTTTCCAGCCTTGCTGCTTCTGTGATTCTATGAAACCAGCCTTGGAGCAGTTGCACAATGAGCCCTGGGCCTCCTGTTCAGAAGCTGCAGCAGCCCAGGTCCCTCAGCTTCTCCCCCCAGTCCCAAAGCCCATCCTGTCAATCCTGCAGAGCCGCTGCAGCTCCTCCTCATTGCCCAGAATAGGGAGCCCCACAGGCAGACACAGCAGCCCAGATGTGCCCCTCTGGCCTGAGGTGCCTCAGGCAAGGGAGCAGCACGAGGCACTGCAGGAGCCTGCAGACAATTGCTGCAGCACTTGGAGGATGATCCTGCATCTCAAGGGATATTTCCATGGTGCCAAGTCAGGAACTGGAATGGGGAGTGGGGCCAGAGAGGAAAGGGCAAACAGGGATGGGCTGTTTGCAGGGGAGGGAACAGGGCTGAGCAAGAGGAAGAAATATGGACCAAGGAAGAGTAAAGAAAGCAAAGGTGAAGCCAAGGAAATGCTCTGGGCAGTTTGGGGCTGGCTGTCAGGCAGCCCTGGCTCTGAGCAATAGCAGCTGCAGTGGGACAGGAAACTCCCAGCTGATGGGAACAAACTTTCTGGCTGACTGCAGAGGCCAGGACAAAGCTGAGTGCTTTCCCTGGTGTCCCCCAGCCCTTGCTGGCCCCAGGGGCTGATGGCATTTGTGCTCCCTCAGGTTCATGTCCCCACAGCAGCAGCATGGGGGTGCTCCTGCCTGCTCTGTGCAATGCAAACAGGGGCTCCTGAGCCAGTGCTGCTGTGTCTGTGCCTGCAAGGCTGCGGCACCTCTGTGAGCTGGGGGAGAGGCCAGGGCTGCAGAAGGGGATGTTGTTGGCAGCTCCATGAGGATGCTCTGGGACGCTGCCCTGGGCTGTGCAGTGCACTGGGGATGGATCAGCCCCTGCTCTGCTGCTCCTTCCCGTCTCCCCCAGGGCCCTTGCAGAGCCCCAGCCATGCTGTTTGTCCCCAGCCTGCCCACGGCCAGCCTGGGGCTGTTCACCCTGGGGCTTTTCTGTGCTGTGCGTTCGCCTGGCCGTGTTCTTGAGAGAGCCTGGGCAAGGAGCCTGGAGCCCCCAGGGCTTGGCCTGAGGCGTCAGCGCTGCCCCAGCAGTGCCCATGGCCTGTCCCTGCTGCAGCCCCGGCACTGCCACCCCCAGGACTGTGCCCGGCCCCGAGAGCACTCAGGCCCTGCAGCAACACCAGGGCCACCAGGGCAGCGGGGCAGGGCCACGGCAGCAGCACTGGCAACACCAAGTGCTGCTGCTGCTGCTGGGCACAGCTGCTGTGCCAGCACTGATCTGCCCCAGCTCTGCACACAGACATTGCTGCTGCAGCTCCAGAGAAGGCAGCAAAAGGGCATCTCTGCAGAAAACTCTGCTGGGAGATCCTTTAGTTCCTTTAAAGCCACTGAGAGTGCAGCCCCTTATTGACACAGTCTGTGGCCACAGGGATTGTGGAGAGAAACAAAATGAGTAATGGCACATAGAATGGCATTTCACTGTGGACAATATTAATAAAATGTTTAAACTAAAGAAAACCCCAATGAAAACAATAAGAAGCATCAAAAATGACATTTATTAAAAGTGATTTGCAAACACTGGCCAGGAGATTAATTTTCCTGAAAACATCCAGTCATCAGTCTTCTCACTTCAGCCTTTAGCTCCTGGTTCCTCAGGCTGTAGATGAGGGGGTTCAGGGCTGGAGGCACCACTGAGTACAGAACTGACAGGGACAGATCCACGGGTGGGAAGGACATGGATGGGGGCTTCAGATGAGCAAACATGCCAGTGCTGATAAAGAGGGAGACCACAGCCAGGTGAGGGAGGCATGTGGAAAAGGCTTTGTGCCGTCCCTGCTCAGAGGGGATCCTCTGCACAGCCCTGAAGAGCTGCACATAGGAGAAAACAATGAACACAAAAAACCAAATACTAAACAGGCACTGATTGCAATAAGCCCAAGTTCCCTGAAATAAGATTTGGAGCAGGAGAGCTTGAGGATTGCCGGGATTTCACAGAAGAACTGGCCCAGGGCATTGCCATGGCATAGCGGCACGGAAAATGTATTGGCTGTGTGCATGAGAGCATTGAGAAAGGCACTGGCCCAGGCAGCTGCTGCCATGTGGGCACAAGCTCTGCTGCCCAGGAGGGTCCCGTAGTGCAGGGGTTTGCAGATGGACACGTAGCGGTCGTAGCACATGATGGTCAGGAGGGAAAGCTCTGAGCCAAGGAAGAAGAAATTCAGAAAAACCTGAGCAGCACATCCTGTGTAGGAGATGGTCGTGGTGTCCCAGAGGGAATTGTGCATGGCTTTGGGGACAGTGGTGCAGATGGAGCCCAGGTCGCTGAGGGCCAGGTTGAGCAGGAAGAAGAACATGGGCGTGTGCAGGTGGTGGCCGCAGGCTACGGCGCTGATGATGAGGCCGTTGCCCAGGAGGGCAGCCAGGGAGATGCCCAGCAAGAGGCAGAAGTGCAGGAGCTGCAGCTGCCGCGTTTCTGCCAATGCCAGCAGGAGGAAGTGGCTGACGGAGCTGCTGTTGGACATTTGCTGTGGCTGCACATGGGGACCTGTTGATGGAGAAAAGACAGTGACAAGTGAGGACAGGCTGCTTTGAGCCAAACCTGGGCCGTCCCCTGTGCCTGCCTCGCTGGGACTCACCCACCCTTGTCCCTGCTCTGGGAAAACCTTCCCCCAGGTCCCTGCCTGAGCTCCAGTTGAGCAGGCAGAGTGTGCCAGGAGCAGCCAGGCCTGTGCATGGGGGCTCTCAAGGAGCCATCCCTGCCCCACTGCTCATGGTTTTTGGCCATGTGTCCGAGGGACAAGGCTGGATATTCAGGATTTGGCAATGGAATCATTCCTGATGCAGAAAGGCTTGGTAGCATCTGCATTCCCAAGTCTAAAGGATGGCAGGAGTTGGTTTTAGGAATTGTTTTCCTACCCATGCATCATTCCTGGTTGTGTGAGGTCATAAATCCCCAGCATTTCTGATGCACTCAGAGTTTGCCACTGAGAGATGGGAGAGGCAAAGGATTCCCTGTGGCTGAGGGGAGGTGAGGGGCTGGATGGGCTTGTTCCCAGCTGCCCTGGCTTTGCACCTTTGGCTGCAATCAGAGCACAGACACACTCCCAGGTCAGCCTGGGATAAACCAGACCCTGCCCAGAGCAGAGGAATCCCTGAGTGTCTCACCCTCTCTAAAAGTCTCTGGGCAAGTTCTCCGCCCCCCCTTGTGCCAAGGACACTCACGGCTCTCTTGGCAAAGCCAGCAGCATTTCCTCAGCTCTGGCAGCTCTGCCCTTCCCCGTGGGAAATTCAAGGAACTGCCAGAGGCTCTGGCACAGATTTGCACCCAGGAGGGCAGCTCAGAGCTTGGAAGGGCACAGCAAGGAGATCCCTGGCTGTGCCCATGATGGGATCTCAGGGAGGGGGCTCAGCTCATGCCCCTTTCCCATGGACTGCTTTGCCCACAGCCCCACAGGTCCCAGGGAAGCTTGGACACCCCATTCCCATGGACACCCCTGCCAGGCAGGAATGCCAAGGGCAGTGCCTGACTCAGCTGCTGCAAATGCCAGAGCCTCCCTGAGAGCAGCAGATAACAGTGACAATATCAGGGCAGGGCAGAAACAAGAGAAGATGCTGTGGTGCTGTGCCTGAGAGGGCAGGGCAGAGACAGCCGGGCACGCAGGACAGTGTTCCCGTGCCCAGCTGTGCCCAGCACCTCCCACACACCAACAGTGCCCTCCTGCCCCAGCACTGCTCTCTTCAGCCCCCTCTCCTTGCCTGAGCATCTCCCTGGGCCTGGACATTCCCTCCTGAGAGGAGCCTTGTCCCTGCCAGCGCTCACAGAGCCCATCCCACCCTGTGTGCCCTGGCCCCGGCCCTACAGAAACCTGCCTGTGTGCAGGGCCCTGGCTGGGGCAGGCTGTGTGTGCAGGTGGGCAAGGGCAGCTCAGGAGAGCCCTGCTGGGCCCTGCAGAGGTGATGCTGATGCTGTCCAGAGCTGAGGAGTGGCTGAGGACCCTTTGGGAGGCTCCCAGCAGAGACTGACGACCCAAAGTTACAGTTCTAGGTCTCTGTAAATGTTCAAACATTCCTTTGATGATCCTGTATGTCTCATTCAACTCAGAATGTTCTGTGATTGTGGGATTACAATTCCTGTTCTGCCTCTCATTCCTCTGTTGGTCTCTAATCAAAAGAGGAATAACCCCCTTGCAACAGTGTTGGAACAATAAAATAAAAACCAGACTTTTATTGGAAGCTTCCAGGTGTCCCAGTGGGGATGGGGCACACCTGGCCCTTGATTTCAACAATTTATTAAGGTTGAATAATTGGGATATTTAACAGGAACATCCAAAAGCAGATTGAGTTGCCCCAGTTACACACCCCTGGCTCAACCCATTGGAGTATGTCCCACTCTTTGCCCCACTCTTTCTTATGACTGCTCACATGCTGGTCAAAAACCAAAGCATTCTCCTTGTAGGTCCTCTTCCTGATAATAAGACTATACAGTATTTCAGGACTGTATTTAGACAGTCAGATTATTGTTCTAAAATCTAATAGAAAGGTTAGAAATGTACTAGAGTTAATTAAGGAGTATAAATATAGAAGTATATAATAGTAGTTTAATAGAGTTAATAAAGAGTTTAATAGATTTAAATAAGGATTATAGTTTTATAACTGTATAATAGTAATTTACAGATCTACGAATATATGAAGAAATGTATAAAATGTAAAAATCTTTTTGTCATCACCCCAAATTTCCCATCCTTTTCCAAGCAGGAAACTGAAAACACTCCCAGGAAAGCTCCTGATCTTTCCAGCAATGCCAGGCTTACCTTCTTTGGGAAGTTTCTTCCGGAGCTGTGCCCAGTTTGGTGTGGAGCTGGGAGCAGCCCTGCCCCACCCAGACCCTCACAGCAGCAGCACCTGCCCTGCTCAGGGTGGCTCCTTCCCCCCACAGCTTCTCCCCAGCGCTGGGAGCAGCTCCCCGGGCCGGCTGAGAGCTGTCCCTGGCAGGCAGCAGAGTCCCTGCCCCAGCACAGTGCCGTGGGCTGCAGGAGCCTGCTCTGCAGGACATCCCTGGGCACCCCTGGCTGCACCCGCGGCTGCTCAGCCCTGCAGCAGAGCCTGGCAACCGGAGCTGCCTTGGGCTGTGCCTTGGCTGGGGCAGCAGGGAAAGCCAGCCCTGCCCTGGGGCCACATCCCTGCCCTGGAGCAACTCTGATAGTGCTCCTGAAAGGTCCTAAAAGCTGTGGGATGCGCCAGCTCCAGGGGATCCCTGCAGGAGCTGCAGCTTCTCTTCCACAGCCAGAGAATTACTGTTTCAAACCTGGGATGATTTCTGCTCTAGTGAGCTCTGAGCGAGCTCTGCTCTTTATTCCCAAGCCCAGGCTGAGTTTAACCCCTCTGTGCCTCTGGGCTGTGCCCGGGCTGGCTGCAGGCAGTGCCCCAGCCCTGCTGGGCTGGCAGAAGAGCTGCTCATCAAGACAAATGTGCTTTTGAAGCTCTTCTTGATTAACAGGAGCTGCCTCTGGGCCAGGAGCCCAGCCCAGCTCAGCAGCACAGACACAGCACAAGAACTTCAATGACCCTCTGGGGCTTTGTGCTCAGGCCCTGAACATCAGTCCCTGAGAGGCAGCTGAAGAAACCTCTCCAGAACTCCAAGTCAGAATCCAACTCCAAAGTTTCTTGGGCTTTTAATGGGTCCCACTGAGGGACACGACTGAGAAAGTGTCCCCAGGCCCCAGGCAGAGCAGAGAACTGGAGGCAGTGATGACAGGTGGAGACAAAGAGAAGCCAAGTCTTGGTGGCCTGGGGCACAGCAGCAGGGTCTGTGCCAGCAAGGGCTGGGAGGAGACACCTTGTCCTGAGGCCCTGGGGCCTCCTGGCACAGCCCCAGCCAGGCTGGGCACTGTCAGCCCCTTGTCCTGCCCTCAGCATCCCCCCCTAGCCCACATCCCAGTGGCCTCAAGGATCTGCTGGAAGGAGTCCCTGGGGAGCCTTGCTCAGCAATGGCCCTGGGGACTCCTGAATGCTTCCAGGGACTGCAGGTTTTTCCAAGGACTTTGGGTTTTGCTTTTGCCTTGGAGTCTCTGAGAGCTTTGTGCAATCATGGCCTCCAATTATCTGCTGTAATTAGTCCCTGGGGAGGCTTTGTCAGTAACAACACTCAGTGGGGCTCATTAATGCTTCAAGGTTCTTCAGTTATTTGAAGGTACTTGATGTTTCCCTTTTGGTACAGACTCTGGGAGAGGTTTGTGCAATCATGGCCCCAATTATCTGCTTTAAGGAGTCCCTTGAGAGCTTTGCATTAACACTCAATGGGGCTCATTAATGCTTTGAGATACTCAAAGTTTGTTAAGGTACTTTGGATTTTCCTTTCCACACTGAATCTCTGAAAGGGTTTTGTGCCATCCTGACCCCCTAGTTCTCTCCTCCAAGGAGTCCATGAGGAGCCTGTGTTGGGGATGGACCTCAGTGGGACCCATTCATACTTTGCGACACTTTGGGGTTTTCTTCTGACTTGGACTCCTGGAAAGCTTTGTGCAATCTCCTCTCATGCCCTGAGCTTCAGGGGCTCCACTCAAATGCACCACGGGGCTCACTAGGATCAAAGAGTCCTGACAGACCATGGCTCTACCTTGATTTCCCTCTACTCTGGGCAATTCATCAGGAAGATTTCTGTAGTGGTTTTGTTTCGCCAGTTTGACATTTCTTGGAGGAAGGATTAATTAGTATGGTGTGTTCAGTTTTGCCTAATTTCCAGTGAACTCACTAGTATATTCTTACTCATTTCCTGCTGGGAGATAGGATTAAGAGAAAGGCAAAGTAGGCTCAAAACTTCAGAAGGGTATGAAGATAAGTTTATTAATAATAACTGAAAGATAGAGAATTAAGAATCAGGAAAAAGCTTTCAGAACACTTCTCTTCCTACAACCTATTCTTCCTTACTGACAACGTAAAGAGACAAAACATAAACATTCCTGTTTGTTTGCCACCTCTAGAATAGTCTTTGTTCAGTTCACTTAGGGAGAGGATTCTCTCTTTCATGCTATGGAGACGTCTCCATAAGAAAATATTTCTCTCATGGCTCTCAATTTCCAGGAATAGAAGCTGCCCAGAATAACATGAAGTCCTTCCTATTTTTTCACAGCCTTCCCACAGCTGTGTTTATGGGCTATGCTGGCTTATGGGACGACATTAGTTTAAAAACAAGCCGTTTAAAAGCAAAAGTTCTCTTCATCCATTCTTGAAATAATTTTCATCTCTGAAATCTTCTTCTCTCCCTGAGGGCACAAGGTCTCATCAGTCTTGCCAGTTTCAATGTTCAAACTTCTCGTGGGGTCATAGCTACTTCAACATTTGCTTACTGTAGCATGGAGGCCTTTGCTGAAGAAGTCATCCCCCCATATTTTTCAGTGAATTATAGGGCAAAAGAGAGTCTTCTGTATCAATTACATCCTTCTCCATAGCTTTACAAGAGGATTTCAGCCCCAAGATCAAGGCATTTCCTCATCCCTCCTATTTGGGACTCAACTTCCTCCTCACTGATCTCGGTTGCTCCTCTGTGTGCCCGCACTTTGTCCTTTTCTCTCACTCGAGGGAGGATGGAAGCACTGAAAGAGTTAATATCTCTCCCGAGGCCTGCAGATGGTTCCGTGACCCCGGCCGGGCTGGGTCCTTACGGCCGGAGCTGTTTTACCATGGAGGTTTCTGCAGCGGCTGCGCTAGGGCTGTGTCAGGATGGGCCGCGCTGGGGGAGGGCCAGGATCTCAGCAGCCAGGCCAGAGCACAGCAGCAGCACGGCCGGGGCCCATGGCTTCTCCTCCCCCTGCCCGGGGCTTGCGGGTGAACCCCAAGGGTGGCAGAATCTTGGCCGAGCCGGCCCGGCCCAGGGCTGCTCCTGGGGCCCGGCGGATCCTGGCTGGGCCCGGGCTGGTGGGGGGGCAGGGCTTGGTAGCGCCCAGGTGTTGGCAACCGCAGCCATGGCCTGGCCCGGCCTCGGCCCCGCGGCCTCCCCTGCCCTGCCCGGCAGCCGATGGGGCCTGGGGGGCTCCCTGGGAAGGGGCCCAGCCCCACGGCAGGAGCCGCCCGGCCCGGCCTGGCTGAGACGGGGGCTGGGCCAGCCTTGTTACCTCTTTGCTGGCCAGAAGGGAAAGAGACCCTCTGTGGCTTTCTTGTCTTTAACATGTGTCTTCACAGAGGCATGTACACTTTCCTTAGTGGTTAAACAGACTGTCAATTCTCAAAGCTAATTACTGATTGGTTTTTTTGTCAGACACCAACAAAATTGCTAGCAGCTTCTCTATAGAACATCACTTCCATGATGCAAAACCCCCATAACAGCACAGAGCACAGAGCTCCTTTTTCCATATGTAGTAGTCATGAGCCGTAGGCCTCAAAACCCATCCTTGGGAGATCTCTGGGCCCTGTCCAAAGTGTGTCCAAATGAAAATATTCAACTCATAGTCTAAGAAAATCAGCAGAGGACAGTGCCATCCTGACGTGCCTGTCCTGGCTACTTTTGTCTGGGAGCAATCCATGGGTATACAGAATTTTGGAGGCCAAATTCTAATTTTGGTCATGGCCCCTGGATATGAAAGCCAGTTCTTTTCCACAGGAATGAAGGAACAGAGCCCCAGTGTTTCAGGGGCAGATGAGAGGTAACCACCAGAGGCCAAGGCCAGCCAGAGGTGCCAGGTTTTATTCGGAGAGATACCCCTCCAGGAGCTGATGAGAGGCAGCCCTTGACATCCCAAGATCAGCCAGACCTGTCAGGTGGCCCCTGGGAGGCCAAGCCAACCAGACCTGTTCCATGTTCCCTGGGTTCCATCAGGCCCCACAGAGTCATAATGGTCTCTGGGGTCCATGAAGCCCCGCTGTGTCACCATGGCCCCTTGGTTCCATGGGCTCCAGTGGTGCCACAATGCTCCCCTTGGTTTCATGAGGTCCCCACAGTGTCCCAGGGATCTCCATGGCAAGGAAAGAACCAAGCCCCAGTGATGCAGGGACAGTCACCAGAGGCCAAGGCCAGCCAGACTTGACAGTACTGGCAGATTTTGCCTGGGAGCAATTCTTGGATATGCAGACTTTTAGAGGTGGAATCCCAATTTCACGCATGGACACCAGAGGAGAAGGATGGTTCTGTTCCATAGGAAGGAAAGCACGGAGCACCGGGGTTTGACAGGCAGATGAAAGGCAGCCATCAGAGGCCTAGGACAGACAGACCTCTCTGTCCTGGTGGCTTTTGTCTGACAGCAACCCTTGGATATAGGGGATTTTGGAGGTGGAATCCCAATTTTAGCCATTTCTGCATAGATAAGAAGGACAGTTCTTTTCCATAGGAAGGAAAGCACAAAACCCAAGGGTTTCAAAGGCAGAAGAGGAGAGAGGTGGCTCCTGGGTGGCCAAGACAGCCAGACCTGTTTGTCCTGGCAGCTTTCATCATGGAGGAATCCTTGGATATATGGAATTTGGTAGGAAGAATCTCAGTTTTGTCCACGGGCATCTTGAGAAGAAGGATGGTTCTTTTCCATTGGAAGGAAAGCCCAACACACAGTGTTTGGAAAGCAGATGAGATGCAGCCTCCAAGAGGCCAAGGGCAGCCAGACCTGTCTGTCCTGGCATCTTTCATTGGGGGGAAATCCTTGGATGTATTGTGTTCTTGAGATGGAATCCCAGATTTGACCATGGGACCCTGGTCAAGATGGATGGGTTTTTTTGTATTGGAAAGAAAAGTGCAAAGTCCAGGTGTTCTGGAAGATGATGAGAGTTGGCCACCATTAAGACAAGCCAGCCAAACCTCTCTCTGCTGGCACCTTTTGTCTAGGGGCTTTCCTTGGTCACAGGGCATTTTGGAGGTGGAATGTCAATTTTGGCCATGGGCACCTGGACAGCAAGAAGAGTTCTTTTCATTAGGAAGGAAAGCACAGAGCCTCAGTGTTTCAGAGGCAGATGAGTACCAGCCCTCAGGAAGCCAAGGCTAGCCAGACTTGTCACTCCTGGCAGCTTTTGTCTGGGAGTTATCTTTGGATATAGGGAATGCTGGAGACAGATGCCCAATTTTAGTCATGGGTGCCTAGTCCAGATGGATGTTTTTTTTCCCATAAGAAAGAAAAGCACATGGTCCCAGTGTTTCAAAGGAAGATGAGAGGTGGTTCCTGGATGGCCAAGGCAGCCAGAGCTGTCACTCCTGGCAGATTTCATCTGGAAACAACCTTTGCATATAAGGAAATTTGGAGGAGGAATCCCAATTTTGACATGGGCCCCTGGAGGACAAGGACAGTTCTCTCCCATAGGAAGGAAAGCCCAGAGCCCCAGTGCTTCAAGGGCAGATGAGAAGCAGCCCTCGACACGCCAAGGTCAGCTGGACCTGTCAGGTGATCCCCAGGAGGCCCAGCCAGCCAGACCTGTTCCCTGTTCCCTTGGTTTTGTGAGACCCCACAGTGTCCCAATGGTCTCCTTGGTTCCATAAGGCCCTGGAGTGTCCTTTGTGCTCCCACAAAGCCCTGATCTGTCACCATGACCCCTCGGCTCCATGTGCCCTCACTGTGTCACAATGGCTCCTCTGTGACACTGGGGGCTCCACAAGGTCACCATGGACCCTTGGGGCTTGGGGCCCCTGAGTTTCACAATGGAGACAGTCCTGGATTGCCAAGCAGATTGTATTCTCTTTGCCATCTGTATGGCAGTTGTCTTCTGTTAAGTGAGCAGTTTTCCTTATCTCTTCCACACCCACTCCTTCCTCAGGGCAGACATCTGCTGATAACAGGCTATTGAATGTCACTGCATGACTGATAAGAACTACAGCATCCCCTTGGGAGATGCTCCGTCCAGAGGGGAGAGCCAAGCATTCCTACCAGATATAATCTTGAGTTTCTGGAACACTAGCATGGCTTTCTCCACTGGATTTCCCAGAGGAACAGCAGCTGCCTCTTCCACTGGATTTTCAGAGGAAGACTACACCTTTCTACAGGATCCCTGCTCCAACAGAACCGCACCTGACACTCCAGGAGGACTGCAGCCACCATTCCAATTGGACTGCTACCAACACCCTGTGCAACAGGGTGTCAGGTAGTGTTCTGATTCTGTCAGTGTTGTCTTGCTTTACTGCATTGTTTATTTTATCTTTTTATTTGTTTCCCTAATAAAGAACTGCTATTCCTGCTCCCATATTTTTGTCTGAGAGCCCCTTAATTTCAAATTTATAACAATTCAGAGGCAGGGGGTTTACATTTTACATTTTAGGACACACTCCTGCCTTCCTTAGAAGACACGTGTCTTTTCAAACTGACACAGGAAGTGACATCAATCTCTGCTTAATAACTGGTTCTGCTTTAATACAGTTACTTTGCAATCACTTCCTAGTACATGATACAATATGATATGATATGTGATATGATATGATATGATATGATATGATATGATATGATATATAATATGTTACAGATGTTATACTTAGGAGCAAATTTTTCTGATTAAGATAATATTGTGTAATCATTACCATAATCAATAATATATATTTATAGAAATATCTCTGGTTTGCCATCATTAATCCTGTAGGACAAATTCTACAAAGGTTTCGTTCCACCTTTATAATTCTTTACATACAAAATCTTGAAAAGTCTCGGGCTGGGATTGAAACCAGCTGCTCCAAGGCTCCTCTCACAAGAAGGAGTTTAGAAAGCTTGGAGGTCCTTGCAGGTGTTTGGGGATCTGTGGGGGCTATTTGGGGTACAATTAACTGCCTAATTAACAGAAGGTAACTGCCCTACCTGTGACAGATGGCAAATACAATACACACATTATCTCTCAATCCAGAACAACAGGATTTCAAATTAATGGAATTTAACTTAACATTGCTCAAATCTAACAATAATGAAGTTTAACTTTGCTTAATCTTGTCAATCCTGAATTTACATTAAATTAAACATCACAGAATTAAAAAAATAATATTCTTAAAAGTTATAGATTCAGCAAAATTTAACTTATTCTCATGCATTTAATGGAAATAAGGCACTGAAAAGTTGAACAATCTGTGACTGAAATAACAGCATGAAGGATTTACTGGAGGAATTCAAAGAATGTAATAAGTGTGACATGATTTTATGTAAATTAGTTTTGAGAGAAGCCCATGGTAGCTGTTATGAAATGAGCGCAATGGGCCAGTCGGGTCAATTATATAGCCAATTTATTAATACAGAAAAGAGAAAGCAAATCGCAGCGCTGGGCGGCGGGGGAGTCCTCGCTCCATCAACTGCCGCGCCGAAAGCTGTCCCGTTCCCCTTTTTGTACCCCCCGCTCTCTTAGCCCCATCGCATTTCCGGTGCTTCTCCGCGCATGTTCGCTCGGTTGTTAGAGGGTCTCCTTCTGCCTCCTGGTGGTCGTCGAATAGGGCCTCTGGTACTTTTCCTCGGCGCCCCCCCTCTCTGGGAACCTGGGACTGGGAACAACTTGTATTTTGATTAGCTCAGCAATGTTTAGTCTCATATGTTATCGCATGCTAGTTGACAGTTACTTATTTACATTATGTTTCCTCCTGTTTTTAGTGAACAAGAAGGTCACATTCCCATCACAACCTTATGCTTTCTCCTGTTTTTAGTGAACAAAAAGGTCATATTCCCATCACAACCCCCCCTTTTTTTTCTATGTCACTCTTTTTGTTCACTGAATCTGGCAAGCTCCTTTCTGCTGAGCTCTAAGTAGTCCTCTGTGTTCCCATCGCTCAGAGGTTCATACCTCGCCTTAATGAGCATGAGGTGGGCGGCTTCCAATCTTCCCTTTACTACATTAATTAATTTATTAAATATGCAAGGCCCGAAAGTGATTGTTAGGATAAACAATATGAGAGGTCCCGCTATAGTGGACAGGAGTGTGGTGAGCCAAGGGGAGTGGTTGAACCATGATTCGTACCAGTTTTGTTGTGCTTCCCTTTCCCTTTTTCGCTTTTCCAATTGTTTTCTGAGCTCGGCCATGGTATCTATCACTATCCCAGTGTGGTCTGCATATGTGCAACATTCCTCTCATAATGCTACGCACAACCCTCCTTGTTGTAGAAACAGTATATCCAATCCCCGTCTGTTCTGGAGTACAACTTCTGATAAAGATCTTACTGATTTGACTAGTCCGTCTATTGCTTTTTCGATTCTACTTAGATCTTCATCTACTGAGGCTCTCAAGTCTTTCATACCCCTTTGGTGATTTATTAGGGCAGTTGCCCCTGTTCCTACTCCTGCTCCTCCTAAGCCCAATAGGACGGCTACTGTAAGAGCTGTGGCTGTAAAGGGCTCTCGTTTCACTAAATGATGTTCAGGAGTGATCTGATGTTCATATATATATTCCTTTGGATGGTATATAATTCGGGGAACTATCACAACCTGTATGCAATATTCGAATGTCTCATTGAAATGAGGTATAGATATACATGGAGTCACTCCCAGTGTATTGCATACCCATTTGGCGTTTACTGCAGGGAGAAGCCACTTAGCCGATTTTTCAGACTTGACGGTTGTCATACCTATTTCACACAGATGTTTTTTGTCTGGTGGAATCCTTCCTACGCACCTCCCTTTCCCTGTTACCTGAACTATTGATATCCCTGGGGTTCTGTCCTGGCCTCTCTTCCAAAGGCACTCTCGTGGATTGGTTCCGTTAATCCTCCTAGGTTTTGCTGTAGTCCCTAAAGCTTCATAAAAAGGCGGGTTAACAGTATAGCACAACCAGCATTCATTGGTTAAATTTGGGTTCGTAGTATTGAGAACTCTGAATGTAGCTTGCATCACTTTCCACAGCATACTATACTCCCGAGCAGGTGGAGCTGTTAGTGGCCAATCTCCCGACTGAGTCGGCTTCCTTGTGAGATTTTCTACTAATGAATAATTGCCCCTTTCTCTCTTTCTCCCTTCTTCAGTAATTACGGGGTTCGGCCCCACAGGTTCTGGGTCATGAGGGACTGGCTCTTTTCTAATCAGGAAGTGCCCCCCCCGATCCTTTCCTGGTTCCCATAATCTTGCCCCCCAGGTTTTTCCGGTGACCCAAACTGGATCGCTAATTTTGTCATTGGTCACGTTTATCTGAATAGACTGGCAGTTCCCCCCCGTTGTCACTCCACCGGCAAAATCAAATCGGGGAGGGGTACAGCCCCATGGGTACCATCCGACTCTTATGTATGAGTCCCTCCCTCCTCCTGGGGTAAAACCATGAGCTATGGTTTCACATCCCCAATATCCACAATAAAAGTGTCCAGGATAGTTGCAGTATGGTTTCCCTGGATTCGACGCTGGGCACATATAAAACCCTATCCTATTTAGACAGGGTTTAGCCTGGATAATGTCACATAGCTGACACCTAAAGGAGGGGACTCCTGAAGTTATAGTTGTTGCTATGACTCGGTGATCTTCCCATCTAATAAGTGACCATTTGAAGGGTTCATGGCTTACGCCATCCCCTAGTGTTTCCCTGATCAATAACCATATCATCAATATTCACATTAAAGTTGAGTAACATCCACTGCCAGTATGGGTATGAATAATCAGCCTGTCCAGTTTCACCCTTTCTCCAACTTGAGTCCTTTGGCCCTTCTGATCCCTGCCTGTAAGCTCTATTGGTGCTCCCATTTTGTGAAGTTCCATCCTTCCACTAAGTGTCCCTCCGCCTCGCTCGTCAACTAGTTTGCGACTAGTTACGAGGGCTGTTATCTTCTCGGCGGCAAGGATCTTCTGAGGGATGGAGCTTGCACTTCTTTCGCCTCTTAAGAGGGTTAACAGGAAGTCGCACCTGTAGCTGTTGTTTCGCTTGCGAGTTTTACCCTTGCAAGGACCAAGAGACTGGTTAGGATACTCTAGAGTCTTTTCCCAAGTTATCCCTCCCAATAAGGTCGGCAAGTATTTTCTGGGAGCCCCCCCTCTCTGGCAGTGGACTCACCACAACCTTTTACAAAGTTTATGACAGGGACGGATTGACCTGGCTTTTCTTGATATGTAGGCGTTCAAATTTAGCAATCCAATTATTTAAAGCTGTGTCTGGGTCTATGTCCTTTCCTAGGGGTCCGACTATTGAAGTCCTTAAGTGTGGTACCGTATGTCGGCACCTTGCAGTTAGAATACGGGAATTGGCGATCTGTCGGCACTTTTTCAACCAACATTTAATTTGCCACCTTGCCCATGCTAACAAGAGCTGTTCTGGGGTCTCATACACACTCCGAAATTGAGTATAAGGTATTCCGTTCTCTCTTTCTAATGCTAGAGCCCAATCTTCCCTCCTAATGTCCTTGCCTGCACACCTCCCGCACCACAAGTGATAGATCAACCTTTGTTCTTTCCAGTAAACCTTATTACAACCACCGCATTTAAAGGCTACCCATGCCTCACAAAGTTCTTTTCCACAGCTACAGCAGGGACTGTGTTTAAAAGGTTGGAACGAGGGTTCCTCTTGAGGTCCATAAGTTTCAATCCACCAGACCCAGTTGTCTGGAGGATTCGCTATGGCTTCTCGAGCTGCTGAGTTGAAGCGTGCCAAACTTAGTAGATACGGCTGCAAAGTTAATGACAGTTTCTGTTGGACCCTCCTTTGGTCCGCTGGTCCTAGCCTTTCCCATTGCTCAGTCATCGAGATGACGGCCCATTTCTGGTTTTTTTGGTGAATGTCAGTCTTAGGCCGTCTGGGGGTCCTTTTATTCTCCACTGACAGTTCTGTGGATGCTCAGGAAAGTTGGAAGGGTTCACTGGTCCTTTTACTCGACTAGCGTGAGTCCACCCTTTTTCGGCAGTTCTCACAGCAGTGTCTGTGGTGAGCAGGGTAAGATATGGGCCTTCCCACCTTGGGGTTAAGGGACTTTCCTTCCAACTCTTGATTAACACCCAGTCTCCTGGCTGAACCTGGTGTAATACAAGATTCAAAGGAGGTCGTTGAACCCACATTCCCTTTTCCCACAGTTTCTTTCTGTATTTTTCCAAGGTAACCAAATAACTGTTCAAACTCTTATTACTGATATTGGGGTTTATCTGTACTTTTTCCAAGTTGTAGGGCATTCCATATAGCATCTCAAAGGGGGATAGCCCTGTGTCCGCCCGGGGTTGTGTCCTAATGTTCAGTAATGCCAGGGGTATACACTTTACCCAGGACAATTTGGTTTCTAATACTAATTTGGTTAGCTGTTTCTTTATTTCTCCGTTCATTCTCTCCACCCTTCCCGAACTCTGGGGATGATAAGGGGTGTGTTGTTCCCACCTTATTCCTAGGGAGTCGGCTAGATCTTGGGTTACCTTTGAGGTGAAATGCGGCCCTTTGTCTGAGTCTATGGTTTCAGGTACCCCATATCTTGGCACTATTTCCTCTAATAGGATTCTTACCACAGTATGGGCGGTTTCTCTGGTAGTTGGGAATGCTTCTACATAATGGGTAAGGTGGTCTACCATTACTAAGAGGTATCGTGTCCGCCCTACCTTTGGAAGTTCAGTAAAGTCAATTTGTATATGTGAAAATGGTCTCTTTGCCAACGGCCGACCCCCTGGGGGCAACTTCCTCAGGTTGCTTCGATTAACCCTTAAACATGTTGGGCAACTCTTGGTAATGTATTTGGCGATATCATGTAGCCCTATAGTCATATATTGGGTTGCAAAATGGTCTGCTAACCCTTGTGCTCCCCAATGTGTACCTTGGTGTAGTTTATACAGGACTCTTTGGGCTACGGCTTTTGGCAAGATTTTCCGCTTATCCCGAGTTACCCATTCCCCATTGAGTTTAGACAGTCCCATTTTCTTCAATTTGTCCTCCTCTTCAGGAGTGAAGACCAATGCTGGATCTTCCTGACTATCCTGCTCCCTTGGTTTTTCTCTCAAGAGCATTTCTCTAGCCGCTGCTCGTTTAGCCTCTTGATCTGCTGCATTATTACCCCTAGTCTTGAGGTCTGTTCCTACTTGGTGGCCTTTCAAATGTACTACTGCTATCCTTTTTGGTCCCCTCAGGGCTTGCAGTACTTCAGTTATCAATTGTTGATGGACTAGTCCCTTCCCTTGTGAGTTTACTAATCCCCTTTCTTCCCATAATTTTCCAAAGGTATGTACCACCCCAAACCCGTATCTAGAATCGGTATATATCGTTCCCTCTTTCCCTTTTAAGAGCTTCAAAGCTCTTAGAATAGCGTATAGTTCACAGGCTTGTGCTGACCAGGATTTATCTAAGGCCCCTGATTCCACTACTTGTAAGTCTGTGCCCCCAATAATAGCGTATCCTGATTGGCGTTTCCCATCTACCACCCGGGAGGACCCATCTATGAACAACTTTTCTCCTTCGTCTAGCTCTTCTTCTTCCAGGTCAGGCCTAATCTTGGTTTGTTCTTCAATAGTTATTAAGCAATCATGTATTAAAGGTGCTTCTTCTACATTCCCGAACAAAAAGGTAGCCGGATTTTGAATAGCAGTTGTTTCTAAGGTAAAATTTGGTGCTTCTAGTAAAATCCCCTCATATTTCAGGAGCCTAGCATCTGATATCCATTTATCTGCTTTTTTCTGCATTACGCTCCTGATATTATGGGGGGAGAAAACCTTAAGACTACTGTTAAAGGTAATTTTCCTAGCTTCTTCAACTAATAAAGCGCATCCGGCTAACATTTGTAAACACGTAGGCCATCCCCTGCTCACGGGGTCCAAAAGTTTCGATAAGTACGCTACAGGTTTCCTCTTGTCTGCCCATTCTTGGGTTAGTACTCCAAAGGCAATTCCCCCTTCTATATTAACGAATAAATAAAAGGGTCTTTTTAAGTCAGGGAGACTTAGAACTGGAGCATGCACCAAGCTCTCCTTTAATTCTTTCAGATTTTCTGTATCCTCCTGAGTCCATTTCATCCACCCATCCTGAGTCAATTTTTGGTATAAAAACCTGGCCTTACTACTGTAATTCTCTATCCACTGTCTACAGTATCCTGTTAAACCCAAGATTTGTCTGATTTGTCTCTTGTTCTTGGGGGTTGGCAATGATAGGATAGCCTGCACCCTTTCCGGATCTATTCTTTTCTCACCTCGTCTTAGATAGTGTCCTAAGTACTTTACCTCTTCCTCTACAAACTGCAGCTTAGCCTTCGAAACCTTTAGTCCTTTAAGCCCCAGGAAATTCAAAAGTTTTATGCTTTCTCTTCTTACTCCTTCCTCATCTTTCCCTGCTAACAATAGATCGTCTACATATTGTATCAGGGTTATCCCCGGTTCAGTTTGGTAATCCTCTAAAATTTGTTCCAAAGCTTGTCCAAATAAATTAGGGGATTCTGTAAAGCCCTGGGGTAACACCGTCCATCTAAGCTGTTGTTTTCTCCCTGTCTCTGGGTCTTCCCATTCGAAGGCGAAATAATCCCTGCTTGCTTCATCTAAGGGGCAAGCCCAAAAGGCATCCTTCAGGTCGATTACACTGTACCAGTGGTTATCCGGGCTTAGTTTGCTCAATAATGTGTAGGTGTTAGCCACCACTGGGAACCTAGCTATCGTCCTCTTGTTTATTTCTCTCAGGTCATGTACTAAACGATAAGACCCGTTTGACTTCTTTACTGGTAAAATTGGGGTATTATAAGGGGACATACAGGGTTCTAATAATCCTTGTTTGATTAGTCTATCGATTTCCGGTTTCAACCCTTTGCTTCCTTCCAAAGACATCGGGTATTGTTTTATTCTTACTGGAATCTCCGGATTTTTAATGGTTACCTTGAAGGGGGTAATTTCTAATCTGCCGGCACTATCCGGATTATACCATACTTCAGGGTTGATTTTTCTCTCATCTTCTAATCTTAGGGGACACAACTTAATCTGAATCTCCTGTTCTACCACCTTGATTTGAATACCTAATTCTACAATCATATCTCTACCTAATAGTTATAATCTGATTCTGGTACTAATAGAAAATCCCCAATACCCATCTTGGAGTCCGATTCTACTACTACCTCTTTTATAACTTTAACTTCGAACGGTTCCCCTTTTGCTCCCACTACTGTAACAGTCTCCCTAGATAACTTACACCCTCTAGGTAATGACTGGAGTGTGGACCTTTCAGCTCCAGTATCAACCAGGAAGGTAATATCCTGGCCCTGGGGACCTACCTTCAATTTTACCAAGGGCTCCCTTTGATGTTTCTGGGTCCCCAAGAGATAGAGCCCCTGACCCCCCTAGTCCTCCTTAAACTCCTTCTCGTCCCGAATCCGCGTCCAACATTCCCTCTTAAAGTGTCCTCTCCGTCCGCAGTAAAAGCACACCTTCAGTTCCTGTTTATCCCGTGGGCTTTTCTGCCCACTCCACCTCAATTCCCTTCTGTCCTGTTCGGGTCTCCTATCCGTTCCCTGGCCTTCGCGCACTGCCGCCATCATTATTCGGGCTTGTCTCCTATCTCGCTCTTCCTCTCTCCTCACGTACACTCTCTGAGCTTCTCTTAGCAACTCGTCTAACCCTCTATCTAGCCAATCCTCTAATTTCTGTATTTTCCTTCTGATGTCCTCCCAGGATTTGGAAACGAAGTGTACCTTTAGCACTGCCTGTCCCATCTGTCCATCTGGATCCATTCCTGAATACAACTGAAAATTCTTCATTAATCTTTCTAGCCATTCAGTGGGGGTCTCATCCTTTTTCTGTCTTTCGTTAAAGGCTTTATTAATATTCTGTCCTCTTGGGACAGACTCCCTGATTCCCTGCACAATTATTGTTCTGAGGTCTTGCATGTGCACTCTATGGGCCGGGTCCTGATGATCCCAATTAGGATTTTGCAATGGCCATTTTATATCTGCTGCCGGCCCCTGCGCGTGCTGCGCATCCCAGATACGCATTCCCTCTCTTCTAATCATATTTTTTTCCTCTGCCGTAAATAGGATATTCAGTATGGATTGTAATTCCTCCCAGGTGTACATATTAGGTCCTAAGAATTGATCTACCCGCTCGGCCACTCCAAGCGGGTCGTCCAGAAGGTGTCCCATTTCTTTCTTAAATTCCCTAACATCTCCTGAGCTTAGGGGCACCGATACAAACCCTATGCCGGCCTGGGGTCCCCCCATAGGCATTTTCCTTAAGGGGTATAAACCTTTCTTGGTTCGACTTCGAGTCATTGGCCCTGTATATTCGGGCCCATCCGAATCCGAGTCTGTCCCTGCTGGTGCACTCGGAGGAGCCTCCGCTGCCTGTGCTTGGGGTGGGAGTACATAAGGAGGGGGTAGTACCAAAGTGTCTTCTGGTCTATTCCCCTTTTTCTTACTCTTATTCCCTTTCGATGTTTCAGAAAGTTTGAAGAGAAACACTTCGGGTCTCTCTGCCCAAACTTTAGCATAATTACTCTCCTCCTGAGTGCAGGGGGGTCCTCTACTATTTACCCAGATATTTAAGGTTTGCCTTACCCAATCTTCTGAAGAGCCAAATACAGGCCAAAACACACCCTTGGAGATTTCTTTCCCTCCCCATACTTCCACACAATAGTGAATCATTTTAGCCTTATCCTTGTCCCGTGTGCCTGGAAAGTGTTGCCAGTTTTCTATCATAAATCCTAAAGGGCTTTCCCTAGGTATTGGAGGGAGTTTCACCTCGGCAGGGGGCTTACTCTTCCCCTGTCCCATTCTTCCGGAGTGCCTTCTTTCACACAATCAACTTTCGCTTCCCCTGGTTCGTGGCCCAAGCCCTCGCGGGTCAATGGGAAACGCACTACTGGGGGTCCGCACTCACTTGGAAAGTCTGGCTGCCAGCTCTCCTCTCACACACCACACACTCGCCACACTCCGGGATCCCAACCCCGCCCGGACGGATCCCGTAATACTTACGCGTCCCGCGTCTTCGTCCGGACTTTGTGCACAAATCTTTTAAGGGGTCTCCTTGGGCCCGCAACCTCCCTTTGCTTTCTCCTTTCCTCTTTTCGGGGTTCGTTGGTCGGGGCCGGGAGCGGGTCCCTCAGGTCCCGGGGCCTCCGAATCGGAGGGGCGCCCCCCCCGGTATTGAGAGACCTCTCTGACGGCCACCGATCCGAGTCACGGCACCAAGTTGTTATGAAATGAGCGCAATGGGCCAGTCGGGTCAATTATATAGCCAATTTATTAATACAGAAAAGAGAAAGCAAATCGCAGCGCTGGGCGGCGGGGGAGTCCTCGCTCCATCAACTGCCGCGCCGAAAGCTGTCCCGTTCCCCTTTTTGTACCCCCCGCTCTCTTAGCCCCATCGCATTTCCGGTGCTTCTCCGCGCATGTTCGCTCGGTTGTTAGAGGGTCTCCTTCTGCCTCCTGGTGGTCGTCGAATAGGGCCTCTGGTACTTTTCCTCGGCGCCCCCCCTCTCTGGGAACCTGGGACTGGGAACAACTTGTATTTTGATTAGCTCAGCAATGTTTAGTCTCATATGTTATCGCATGCTAGTTGACAGTTACTTATTTACATTATGTTTCCTCCTGTTTTTAGTGAACAAGAAGGTCACATTCCCATCACAACCTTATGCTTTCTCCTGTTTTTAGTGAACAAAAAGGTCATATTCCCATCACAGTAGCCACAAATTTTATGCAAGCACAAATTTGCTAAGACCTTTTAAAGTGCAGTTTTCCTGAAAGAAACAACAATGTGGAATTTGGCAATCTGCCCAGCAAACCAGCAGCTTCTTGAAATTGTATTTAGTGTAATTCCAGATGGTCAATTTACCAGCATTTCTGTTAAAGAACCTCTGGCCAGTGCCACGGTGGGGGGGCCTGGCAGAGCCGCGCCGGGGGCTTGGGGGAACTGTGCTGGGAGCAGCCGAGCCACGCACCCCAAACTGCCCACGGTTCCCCCTCCTGCCCCAGAGCCTGTGAATGTGCCTCCGTGCCAGAGGGAAGGGGAAGGAGATCCCCCAGTGCATCCCCAGCAGGACAGCGTTGGCAGTGGGGTTGTCCTGTAGCCAGGGGCCATGCTGGGCTGGGAGATGGAGCAGGAGAGAGGGGGAAAGGGGAACTGACTTCCTCCTCACCTGCCTGAATGTCTCTGGGCATCTTCCTCTTCCTTGCAGTCTCGTCCTCCATTGGGCCAAGATTTGGGAATGGGAAATCCTGGTTTGGGGAAAATCAAGGGATGAGCACCGTGAGGCTGAAGGTCCTCTGCCCAAGTCCATCTCTAGAAGTCACCTGCTGTCCAGAAAAAACTTCAAAAAGCACAAGTGAATCTAAAAAAGCCACCAGGAGTGTCCCATTTCCAGTCTCATCCCTCTGGTGGTCCCCCCTCTCATGGCTGCCAAGGATCCCATGGGTCCTGGGGATCCCCCCTCTCCAGGGTCCTGCTTAGGGATGCTGGGGGATTTTGGGGTCCCATGGTCCCTGTCTCCTGCCTCCCCTCAACCCAGCCACTTTGGGCTCCCTCCTCTCCCTACCGCCCTGTCCTGGTTTAAGGCAAATTTGGGAGACAACCTCCAAAAGGGGTTTCCTCTAGAAAGAAAATTTAAGCGGCTCCTCCCCCAACCAGATCTGGAAAATATCTCCTTGGAGAAAAGTGGAAAAAACCTGGTAATTTAACAAGCAAAGTATTCACCAGCCAGCAAGAACTGAACACTATTAAACAATAAATCCTCTTGCCACTCCAAAAGAGATGGCAAATTCAGCAAGTCCGTCCGTGGGCTTTAGCTTGGCTCCCTCAGTCTCTTATCAGTTCCTCCAGCACTGGAAATGCCGTGAACCAGGCTCAGCCCAATGGGTCACAGTTACAAGCTATCGGTGCCCTTCTGGGTGTTCAGTGCAGAGCAGGTTTAAACAGCTCCAAAGAGAAAGAAAAATCACAGTACAGGAAACTTATAAACTTATCTGCCTCAGTGAGCTAAAAACTAACTAAAACCAAAGGAGAGCCCTGTCCTGCCATCTGTCTGTCCAGGAGCCAGAATGTGGAGGAGTGAATGCAGTTTCTAAAACAAACTGCTCGCTTCTTCCTGCCTCCCTTTGCTCTCAGAACCAGCCTTAAGGTGCAGAACTCATTTCTGTGCTAAACAGACAAATGGGGGTATGAGCATGATCCCAGGTTCAGCTCTTATGGGAGTTTGGAGTGTGTCTGTCCCTCTGACCCCGATGATGTTTGGGCAGGGTCACACCAGGGCTGAGAGGGACAGAGACCTCCCTGGCCTCCCCAGGGATGAGAAGGTCAGAGAGCCCCCCCAGCCCCGAGCACCCTCAGTGGTGAGAGGGACACAGAGCCCCTGGTCCCCAGCCCTGCACAAGCATTCCCTGAGGCCAGAGGGATGGTGACCCCTGAGCATCCCCCAGGGCGAGGGGACAGAGACCCCGAGCATCCCCTGGGCTGAGAGGGACAGAACTGCCCTGAGCATCCCATGCCAGAAGGTGAGAGGGAGACCCGCCAGGCATTCCCTGGGGTGAGAATAATGGAGACCCCCTGGGGAATGGCCTGGGGTGACAGGGACAGGGACAACCCCCACAAGCCCCTCCCAAGCATCCCCCAGTGTGAGAGGCACAGAGACCCCTCGAGCAATCCCTGGGCACTGGACAAAATAAACTTGGCAGAAATCAAATTTTACTCTGCATTAATCACTTTGATGAATTTTGATTTTCCCACAAGTAACATGTGATTAAAATGCAAACAAATCCAATACATTAGTAAACTGATAATAGAAGCAATTCTGTGGCAATTCCAAGTTTCATTGGTTGCTGCACAGCTCCAGCTCAGCTGCTGGCAGGTTCCCATAAAAGAAAAGTGGAAATTTGGCCCACTATAGATTACTAAAAGGAAGAGAAAGCACTGTGGGGCTGTCACAAAGGTGACAGGGACGAAGAGAATAATGATTCTCACATTTGGCAAAGTCCCTAAGCCTGTGAATTTGGCATTTATTCAGGAATTTAGCTGCTTGAGCTGGGCTTCTCGTGGAACTTTTAGCAGCCTTGTGTTCCTTACTTTGGGGTGAATGAACCTTATCAACCTTGCTGGTATCATTTGCTGCCTTTCCTCCAGTGTTTTTAAGAAACTTTTCAAGGAAGGACAACAAAACATTTTCTTTCCACTGGCAACCCAGCCACCTAAAGCCTTTTTCCTCATCAGTTCTCCCATAAGTTACTCAGATGAAGCTGCATCCAAGTTTCCAAGAGTTCATCCAGAGAGAACCACAACCTCCTCAGAGGAGGGAACCATGCTATTGTCAAAGGCACTTGGGGCAAAGAACAGTGTCTAAACTCACTGTGCCCAAATAATGTTGCAGTCTGGTTAAGAAAATTATTAGAGAGATGCTTCTGCCGCAATTAAGGTGCTACCAAGACCAAATCCAAAGTGGATTTTTTTGAACAGGAAATGTGAGGTAGAGAAAGAGAAAAAGAGAGAAGAGGGGGTAGGGCAAGGTAGTGAAGGGGACAGAGACCTCCCCTGGCAGGGCAAGTGTGACATTGTCCCCTGTGTGTGTGGCTTTCCTGGGGTGAGGGTTTTACACCTGAGCCAGTTCGGGCAAGGGGGGTGGTATTCACCCCCCCCCCCCCAAGCAGGGATTACCCCACTGTTTCAGGTTGCAGTGCAAGATGTAACCAAATGCATGTTTTCCATCACCACCTTTAGAAACTGTTATAAACAGGCAGGGCAGTGTTCTTTATCTCTTCCATGTCTCAGCCCTGATAACGCCCTCCAGGGGCCATCTTCTGTGAATGGGCCATTGAGTGTCCCTGCAGGACTGGCAAAATGACATCATCCCATTGTGGGATGCTCCGCCCAGGGGGAGGAGCCAAGCATTCCTACCTGGATATAAGCTGATGCATGCAACAGCAGGAGCACCTTGCCTACTGGATTGCCAGAGGACAAGAGCTCCATAGGCACCACTGGGCCTTCAGAGGAAGACCAGACCCTTCTACAGGATCACTGCTTTGACAGAATCACGTTCCTCACTGCAACAGGACTGCAGCCACCATTTAATGGGACTGCTACCACCATCCTGAGCAACAGGGTGCCAGGTTATATCCTGACAGTTTAAGGCAGTGTTTCTGCATCATTGTCTCGATCTTAATTTTCTTATTAAATTAAATTAAATTAAAATATAAATTTCTTATTAAATTGTAATTCTGGCTTAAAATCTCCCCTTGGTACAAAACTCAATGCACTCATCTCTTGTTTTCCTCCCAAAACAGAATTTCCCATCCCAAAACCACCGCCAGATGGAGGAGAAGGCTGCGAGGAAGAGGAAGATGTCCCGGGACCACCAGGTAAGTGAGGAGGTAGTCACAGCCCATTTCCCCCTCTCTCCTGCTCCATCTCCTTGCACAGCACAGCCCAAGGCTGCAGGACAGCCCTGCTTCCAACTCCATAATGCCAGGGATGCATGCAGGGGAGGATCTCCTTCCCCTTCCCTCTGGCACGGAGGCAAATCCCATCCTCTCCTTGCCCTGCCTTCCTCAGACAAGGAGGTAAGGATGGAGACCAGCAAGGACAAATCTCCACAGCAGAACCTTGTGGAAGAGGCTGTTTTGAGTGGCTCCATGGCACAGGAATCCATTGGGGAAGAAATTTCCCTGAGATCCTGTAGGAGGAGGAGCTCCAAACCCAGCCCCGGGTGCTCTGAGGAGGAAAGACCCACCCTGTGCCAGGAAGGTGGACAGAGCTTCAGCCAGAGCTCAGAGCTGGTGGTCCATAAGCAGATTGATGATGGGGAGAAGCCCTACAAGTGCTTGGAGTGTGGGAAGAGCTTCAGGCGGAGCAGCACCTTGATCTGCCACCAGATGATCCACACTGGGGAATGGGCCTACGAGTGTGGGGAGTGTGGGAAGGGCTTCAGCTACAGATCCACCCTTGTGACCCACCAACGCATCCACACCGGGGACAGGCCCTATGAATGCCTTGAGTGTCAGCAGAGATTTCAGACCCGCTCCACTCTCCTCAGGCACCAGAGGATTCACACTGATGAGAGGCCCTTCCTCTGCCCTGACTGCGGGAAGGGCTTCAAGCGCAATTCCCACCTCATCACCCACCAGCGCATTCACACTGGGGAGAGGCCCTACGAGTGCCGCACCTGTCAGAAGAGGTTTCACACCAGCTCCAATCTCCGCCTGCATGAGCGGATTCATACAGAGGAGAGGCCCTTCCGCTGCCCTGACTGTGGGAAGGGCTTCAAGAACAACTTCACCCTTGTCAGGCATAGGCGCATCCACACTGGGGAGAGACCCTACGAGTGTCCGCGGTGTGGCAAGAGCTTCACTCAGAGCTCTGACTTGACCAGACACCAATGGAGTCACTGATAAGGGAAGCCCTGCAAATTCCCCAACTGCTGGAAGAGCTTCATGCGCTGCTGCAGCTTCATCCCCCATTGGATGACCCATGTTGGGAAGAGCCCTGGTGATCCATGTTCCCTGTGGTCCATGCTGGGAAGACACCTGTCCCTTTTCCTGCCCCTTCCAATGACATGATGTGGAATTGAAGAATCATGGCCATGGCCGTGACATTACATTCACTCCCACCTCAGGTCATGGCCAGGGGCAGGAAAGGGAGTCTCTCTCTCCCCTCGAGAAGAAGGGTGTCCTTTCCAGGCAGGAGGAAATTGTGTCCAGGAAGAGACAGTCAGCTGAGTTTTGGAACCCAGGAAGTCTCTCTGGATGCCCTGGATGTCTCCAAGCCCTGGCAGGGGCTCGGAGACCCTGGCAGGAAGCCAAAGACACCTGGAAATTCTACCTTAATTCATAGAGCAAATTGCCAACCTTATATAAAGAGTTACGGGCCACAAAAGTTTGAGTAGCATAGTAGTATCAATCACAGGGTGAAGGGAAAAAATTTTGGAGCACTGTACAGAGGGGTTTTGTATGTTGTACAGGGGGGTTTGAAATTCTGTACATGGGGGTCAGGGGTTCTAAGATGGAGGGATTTGGGCGTGCCCTGTCCTTCTTCTTTCTTCTCCTTGGCATCCGTGTTCAGGATGATGTTGGCATGTGTGGATTGGTTCATGGTGAAGGTACACTTGCTAACAAGGATGAAAAGTATTGGAAATTGAAGGTAAATATCTAATATGTAGTTTTCACTATAAAAGAGACAACCGCCCTGTGGGCGGGAGAGAGTGCCCTTGGCTGTCTTGCTGATCAGAACTCGGCTGGACAGACAGAAAAACTTTGTAGATAAGGAACAATAAATGCAACTGAAGACCAAAAGCAAGAGTCCAGACTCCTTCTTCGAAAGCGCGGCCTGCTCAGAACCACCTTTTCCCGTGCTGGGGCAGAGACAAGTAACAGCTGACCCCGGCAGCTGAATTGTAGTTTTCCATTTTTCTTATCCCTCTTGTTATCAATATTGTTGCTGTTCCTGTTTGTTCCTGATCTTGTTGCTGTTCCCAAAAAATTGTTCCTATTCTAGTCCAGGATCTTTGCCTTCTGTGCTTTCCATGGGAGGCAGGAGGGCAGCAATCGGCAGTGTGGTTTTAGCGGGAGCTGGAAATTGGGGAATCCCATTCATGAACCCCGCCCTGTGGAAACCAAGCATCCCAGCTGGTCCCAGCCCTGGTTGCCATGCTAAGGATCAGATTTGTCACAGGCCCTCAGAGGGGTTCCATGGGATTTGCAAGAGTCTCCAGGCTGTTCAAGAGCTGGAATGTCACAGGCAGAGACAGGGGCTCCATGGACACCTCCCAGGTGTTTCTGGGGATGGTAAAGATCTTCTGTGGTCACAGACAGTCACAGCCATTCCATGGTGACCTCCCAGGGCACCTTGGGCTGCAAAGGCACTGATCTGTCACAGGCACTCACGGGGGGGCTCCGTGGTGACATCCCAGGAGTCCCCAGGCTGCCAAAGAGCCGGGATGTCCCAGACACTCCCAGGGCTTCCTGTCATGGGCAGAGTGGGAGCTTCAGGCAAAAGCTTTAGTTCTTTTTTTGAGAAACTCCTGCTGAGTCATGAGGTGGAGAAATGGCACGCAACACCCACCATGGATCCTCAAACCCCTGTAGGGCCCCTAGGCTTCTAAAATTCATTCTGAAAAAGGAGACTGGGAGTGGCTGGATCAAATCCCAGCCCCAGACTTTTTCAAAGGTGTAGAGATTATACACGTGGAATTGTACCTTAATACAATTTGTCCCACAGGATTAACGATGGTATACCAGATATATTTATGTAAATATGGCTCAGATTGATTCTGATCATGATTAAATAACATGGCTTATTTACACCACAGAGTAAATTTTTTTTTGAAATAGTTATTTACTCCACAATACGGGAACTATAACAATCATTAGAATATTCTGCTCTAGGAAGCAATTTTGAAGTCAACAATGCCTTACTGGAGTTGTTGGAGCCCGTTGCAGGCAGAGCCTCCTGCTCCAGCAGGAACTGCCTTTCCTGTGCCATCAGCAGGGCAGGTCCCACTGCAGGAAAAGCCCCAGGCCAGCCCCAGCACAGGGAAGGCCTCGGGCACAAGGGCAGAGTGCCGTGCTGGGAGCTGTGCCAGGCAGAGCCTGAGGCACCAAAGGCACCTTGGCAGCAGCAGCTGCTTGCAGGACATGGCCAGAAGCCTCCCTTGGCAGCCTGGCCTGGTGGCCAGCACTGCAGAGCTGCTGCCTCAGGGCTCATTTCTGGCTGGGCTCTGAAAAGCCACTTCTGCTCCAGGAGCCTGCCTGGGAAGCCATTGGCCCCAGCACCTTGGGGACAAGATATGAATGAGAAAACTCTTCATGCCAGCAGAGACAAGGCAGGGGCAGAGGAAAGGGGAGAGCCAGGCCCAGGAGACAGGGCTGCCATGGTGATGGCTGTGAGGTCACTGCCCTGCAGCAGCCTGGCTGCCTTCAGCAGACATTCTAGCCAGAAGCATTGCGAGGGCATCCAGCACATCAGAGAACTCACACAACAGGAATTCTGTGCTTGGGGATGAGTGGGTTTCACTAGGTCAGGTTGCACAAAGCTCCTGCTCTTGGACAATTCCTGGGGTTGGGAATCCACTTTTCTGGGAAAACAGTTGCAGTTTTGTGCCGCTCTCATCATTGTAAAATATTTCCTCCTTCTAACAAATGTAAATCCACCCTCATTCATTTCAGAGATATTGAGCCTTGTTCAGTCACTGCAAGATTTGGGAGAAAATAATTTCGACCACTATTCTTCTATTTTCACAGACCTTGGAGAGGACACAAAAATCTCCCAAGATGGGGTTTGGAGGCATCATCACATAACCAGCGGGAGGAGGCTGCAGGCTCTGGGCTCACTGGTGTGGAGACTGAGGACAGAACAGGAGTAGTCCGGGAGGGAGTGAAGGGTGGTTTCAGAGAGGCTGGAGCTTTTCTTCATAGTGGGAATGAGCCTGAAGAACAAATAATTGTGCTAAGTGCAGCTGGGGAGGCCCAGATTGGACACCAGGAGAAAAGCATTCCCCTGCCAGGCCAGAGCTGTGGTGCAACATATCCCCCGGAAGGAGCCTGGAGCAGCCCAAGGCTTTGTGTGGGCAGGCAGAGGCAGGCAGGAGGCAGAGCTGTCAGCAAAGGAAAGGTCCAGCCAGGTGGGGCAGCCAGGGGATGACGACAACCTGCAGGGACAGAGGCACAGGGCAGGGACACCATAGGACAGCCTGGGCTGCACAGGGCACAGGGATGTGCAGCAGCTGCAAGGCCCTGACAGAGCCAACTTGTGCAGCACTTTGGCCATGGCAGACACAAAGAGCAGCAAAGCCCCAGAGGGTCATTCAAGTCCTGCTGCTGTGTCTGTGCTGCTGAGCTGGGCCGGGCTCCTGGCCCAGAGGCAGCTCCTGGCAAGGGCAGCACTGCAGAGAGACAGCTCTGGCCAGGAGCAGCTCCTGTTCACAGCCCAGCAGGGCTGGGGCACTGCCAGGGCAGCTCAGGGCCACAAGCAGGGCACAGCCAGAGCTGACAGGGGCTCAGCACTGGCAGGGGCTGGGGGATGTCCCAGAGGGGGCTGTGTCACAGCGGCACCTCTGTGGCTGTGTCATAGAGGCACAGAGCATCTGTGATGTCAGCAAGGGTCTGTGTGACAGCACAGAGTGGGCTGTGTGAGGTCACAGGTTGGGCTATGACATCACAGAGTTTATTGTGTGAGGTCATTGGGCAGCTAGAGCATCATAGAGGGGACTGTGTGACATCACAGAGCAGGTTGTGACATCATTGCATAGCTGTATGACATCACAGAGTGGGCTGTGCTGTGACATTAGAGAGTGGCAGTATCACATCACAGAGAGGGTTTTTTGATATCACTGAGTTGGTTGTGACATCACAGAGCTGGCTGTGACATCATAGAGTAAGATGTGAGGCCATGGAGCAAACTCTCCCATCAGGGATGTTGGCTCTGTGACATCAGAGAGTGGGTTGTGACATCACCGGGTGACTGAGTAACATCACAGAGACAGGTCTGACACCACAGAACAGTCTCTGACATCACAGAGTGACTTTGTGACATCACAGAGTCCTCTGTGACATCACAGTGCAGCTTCATGGTATTCCAGGGTGGCATCAAAGGGCTCTGTGACATCACAGGTGGATGTGTGACATCACAGGGATGCGTGACATCACAGGGGCTCTGTGAGGTCACTGGGGAGGTCACTCTGCACCAGCTCCCCCTCACAGTTCCCCCAGAGCAGTCCAACGCTGCTCGTGCACAGTGGGGTCCCCTGTCCCCCGGGTCCCCCCGGCTCCCCCGGTACCGCAGCCTCCCCCAGAGGATGTTCCACGAGATCGACCCCAGAGCCTGACACGGGGACGGGGGGCCGGAGCCCTGGGGGGTGGGACAGGGGGACAGGGATCCCCCGGCAGCCTCCCCGTGTCCCCCAGGGCCAGAGCCTGGGCAAGGGCTCCTTCACCCTGTTACGAACGAGGGCTTGATGGCGCTGGAAACATCACCAGCAAGGGATCAGCAACAACCAGATTTAATATTAAGCAATGGCACCACAGAGTTCCTTGGCAAGACTCAATCTGCTCATGACTGGACACTTCAGGCACACCAGGGAAACAAAGCGACAACAAAACCAAGCCAAATCCTGGCAATCAAACCGGAAATGAACTGAGAACTGTCCCTATGTGTGTGTGACAGCAAGACAGTGAGGGCAAGGACAAAAGGAATATGGCCTAAAAGCCAAACAGAGCTCAAACCTAACAGGACTTAATTTATAACTTAACCTTAACTTCCATCTTATCCTTAACTTCTACGTTAAACTTCACGATTTAGCAACAGAAAAGCACTTAATAGTATTTCGCCTAACTTAGGCCCTATGACTTTGCAATTTAACAAAGAAATAACATTTAACAGTATTTAACTCAGCTTATAACTTATATTAATAAACTTACCAGAAAAACCACTATTAAAAGCATTTAACTTTCGTTATTCCTCATGACATAACCTTACTTACAGGCCTGACTGACTCAGCTATCCAAGGCACTCCAACCCCTCCGAGAGCAGCATTTCTGCCACATTTCCCCAGCACAGGCACTCCTGTGTGCACACAGACACAAAGAGTCAGTGCAAGGCTCCTGTGAGAAATTCCCCTGAGGGCAGGAAATGCTCCCTGTGGATGCTTTGGCATCTCCCCAGTGAGTGAAGGGTTGAGCCTGGAGGAGTGGGGGGATCGGCCCAGGCTCCCTCGTTGTTCAGGATCCCCGAGTGCAGCAAACGGGAGAGTTCCCGGCTGGGAGAGGCCCCACTCAGAGGGAGTCGCCTGCCCAGGAGAGCTCCAAGGGGCTCCTTTTGCAGCGCTGTTTGTAGGGCCCCAAGAGAGGGGCTGCAGTCACAGCAATGGTTCGTCCTGTTATAAGTTTGGTTTTTTTATAAAGTTGGGGTTTGCTTGTTGTGGGGGAAGGGAAGTGTCCAGGACTTGGTGGGGGCTGGAGGTGGATGGTGATTGGACCAGGGCACTGACCAATCACTCGACGCCCTGAGGAAATGATTGGTCCAGAATGAACACCAGTAAGGACCAATCAAAGCGCCCGAATTCCACCAATCGGTGCGCGGATCCAAAAACCCACCAATCCTGGACCAGGGTAGTAATAAAAAGCGGGGTTTTCAGTTACTTGGGGGTTCTTTCAGTTTTGTTGTTGTTGGTGTATTGTTTTGTGGAAGAACCCAACGTGTGTCTCACACGTTGTTAGATGTTTTTGAGCTGTTGTGTGGGGATTCTGGGCTTTTCCCAGGTCCCTTTGTTCTTACTGGCTTATTTTTTTAATAAACGAGAACCTGTTCCTGCTCTGGAATCTGGCCTCGTTCAAATTTTTAACATCTTTTGGGGGCTCGTCCGGGATCGGCCATGACCCTGAGGTGGTCTGGGGTAGCCTGGAGCCCGAAGACACGTCCAGCCACATTTTTGGCTGCCGAGCTTTGGACTACATCGGACCGAGGAGGGGAAGGCGCCGACTCCCGAGGCCAGTGAGAACAGCAGCAGCTCAAAAGGGTAAGCCCTCCGAGAGGGAGCAGGGAGACTCCTAGGGGTGGTTTTAGGCAGTGGCCCGAATTGCTCCCCTTGAACTAGGACCCCAGTTAAAGGGGGTCATAGAGGGGAGCACGCCCGACACTCTGAACTAGGACCCCAGTTGAGGGGGGTCATAGGAGTGTCTGGGTGGGGGTTAGTGAAGCAGATTTGCCCGGTGGGGGGGTTTTTCTGCCCACTAACTAAAACCATCCGGAGGGCTGTTCCTCAGAGGCAGACAGAGAGAAGTCTGACCTCTGAGGAACTAGGACCTTAGGTGTGGGAAGGAATACTCTCACACGGAGACTGGGTGTTTAAAGCAGCCACCGTGTGGGGGAGTGCCCCTTTTTCCAGGCCAGGGAAGGGGAGGGTGCCCCACCTAAGGGAAATAGGAACCTCCGAACTAGGACCCCAGACGAAGGGGGTCATAGGAGGAAGTAGGCTACCCCGAGCTAGGATCCTAGCCAAAGAGGGTCGTAGGGGTAGCTGAAAATATCTTCACAGGAGTGGTGACCCACAGGGGGGAGGTGGGCCACCAGCTGTGGAAGGGCCTTTCCAGTCACTAGGACTGGAAAGGAGGTTAGAACTGGCCTGGAACTAGGGAAAAGATTTTTTTAATTATTATTTAAATTGCGTTCGGGATATAAGGAGTAAGGTTCTGGGGTGAGGGCTAGCCCAAAAGTCCCCAGATGACTCCCAAGTGATTTTTTTTTAAGTGCAGGCTGGTAGGCAGCCATTTTAAGTGCTCCTTTGTCCTGGTGATTTTTAAGTGTGTGGGCTGTGAAGCAGCCATTTTGAGTTCTTACTGTGTGGCAGATATTAGTCGAGCGGCGGCCATTTTGAGTTAAGTGTGTGCTTTGTGGTGTGAAGGCTGTGGAGCAGCCATTTTAAGTTCTTATTGTGTGGTGGCTATTGGCCGAGCGGCGGCCATTTTGAGAAAGTGAAACAGTACCCAGAAAACTAAGTGGCTATTTTAATTAAAGGTTGAATTAAATTGTTAGTTAAATTTCCTTACAAAGTGCTGTTTAGATTTTTGATTCTCTTAAAACAGATTAGTTTACTCCTTTAATTGAATGGTTCCCATTTTATTACATTGGAGCCATTACTTACTGTAATTCCTTATAAATCTAAGATATAGTTAATTTCTTTAAAACTTATTATTTTGTTGTAATTCCTACATTTTGCCATTTTATTCATAAAATCCAAATTCGACATCTTTATTTTAATTCCTACGTCCTGCCATTTTGATTAATTTATTATCCTATAGCTGTTTTACTTAAATTGTAAAAGTTATTAAAATTCATTTATATAAAATCAGCCATCTTTATTTCAATTCCAACATCCTGTCATTTTCTTTATTATATCTTTATTTCATTTATCATAGGACGCCATATTTATTTTTATTTTATTTCTATAAAATCCGCCATCTTTATTTTGATTCCCACCTTAAACAGCCATATTTATTTTATTTCATTTACATAAAATCGGCCATCTTTATTTCAATTCCCACGTTTAAGTGGTTCCCACAGTTAACTCCCATGCCCTGTTATTTTATCTGTTTTATTTAAATCATCATATTTATTTCATTTCTATAAAACCCGCCATATTTATTTCAATTCCCACCATAAGTTGTCATATTTATTTTATTGCATTTCAATTCCCACGCTTGGTGTTGCCTATATTTAGTTATATTTGATCTTTTTAAACAGTGTTGCTGGTGTGTATTAAAGAATAAGAGGAGAAGTTTAAACGCTAAAAATGGGACAGTGTGCAGGAAAGAGTGTAACTAAGAAAAGAAAGGTGAAGCAAACCTTTAAGAGCATACCTCCCAGTAGTCCATTGGGGAAAATGTTAGATAACTGGGACGATAATGAGAACTTAAAAGAATTAAATAGAATACAAATGATAAAGTATTGCACAGAAATATGGCCTAAAGAAAGCATAGCTGAAGGTCCAGTATATTGGCCATGGTATGGCACTGAAGAAAAGTGGTTGTGTATGGCTTTAAACAGATATGTTAATACCAGGGTAGAGCCATGCCAACAGGAAATTGAATATGCTAAATGTTGGCTGGAAAAGGAGAAGCAAGAAGGAGAAATAAGAGTGTATAAGGTTTCCAAAGAAAAGGAAAAAGAAGTTAATAAGGTACCAGAAAGGAGGTGGGACCCATTAGACCATCTTCCTCCTCCACCTCCTCCAGATCCAATAGAATACCTCCCATTACCTCCTCCTTCCTCAAGTTCACCCATACATGATTTGCCACCACCTCCCCCAGAGTTATACCCCACAATACCAACCTCAAGGGAAAAATTGAGACAAGGCACAAATATAGAAACAATAAAATCACCTCCCTCCTTAAGTAGAGAACACCATATTGTAAATGTATCTTCCTCTGTGCCATCTCCCCTCCCAGTAACACCTGAGCCTGAGCACTCAAATTCATCTTTAATTTTGCCAAATGCATCAAATTCTTCAAATACTACCCAAAGTACCCCTACCCCTATAGCAATTCCTAAAACCTTCCAAAATCCCCCTTTTTATTTTTCCCCTATATTTCCACCAATCCCCCAAAATCCCATTTTTGGTACTCCTTTCTATATACCTCATGTACCCCAAAACCCTAAAAGTCAAATAGAGGAAGAGCATGTAAGAGTAGGAACAACCTGTTGTTGTAAAGACAAAGAAGAAAATAAAATAACTGAGCAGGACAAACATGTTGAGGGTCATCCATATAACACAAGGTTCCAAGTAAAGAAGATGAAGGAAAATCTAGAAAAGACTGAGAAATTATTTCCTCTAAGGGAAGTACCTATGGGTGGAGCCAGGGGAGGTATAGGGTTTGTGAATGCTCCTTTAACCGCTTCAGAGGTCAGAAACTTTAAGAAGGAAATTAAACCCCTCCTGGAAGATCCTATAGGTATCTCCCAACAATTAGATCAGTTTTTAGGACCTAATATTTACATGTGGGAGGAACTAAATTCAATTATGGACATACTATTTTCTTTAGAAGAAATACAAATGATCAGAGCAGCAGGCATGAGAATATGGGAGAGAGAAAATCGAGGTGGCCCTAAAGGGGAAGACAAAATGCCACTTAATGTACCAGACTGGGATCCCAACGAGGAGGAGGGAAGAGCAAACATGAGACAATACAGGACATTAATAATCAGAGGAATACGAGAGGCGGTACCAAGAACCAATAATGCCCGACTAGCTTTTGACAGCCAACAGGAGAAGGATGAGTCTCCAAGTACTTGGTTGGAGAGGTTAAAAAGAAATTTTCAACTATATTCAAGTGTAGATCCAGATAGCCCGGAAGGGCAAGTGTTAGTCAAAATACAATTTGTTACGAAAGCATGGGTGGATATAAGAAGGAAGCTAGAAAAGATAGATGATTGGCAAGAAAAGGGTATGAATGAACTGTTAAGAGAAGCACAGAAGGTATATTTGAGGAGAGATGAGGAGAAGACAAGAACCAAGGCTAAAATCATGGTAGCAGTAGCAAGAGAAAGTGCAGGATTTGGAAATGATGGATCGACTAGAGAGGGAAGGGATAAGTATACTGGACCTAGAGGAAATGAATTTAAAAAGCCATTTGGAGGAAACAGTGAATATACTAAAGACAGTAGAACACCGTGGATGGAAAGGAGACCACCATGGGCAGAGATTACATGTTTTTATTGTGGAGAGAAAGGACACACAAGGAACTTTTGTAAAAAGAGAAAAATAGATGTTGCTATGTCCCAAGAACAAGAGGAATTAGAAAGAAAGCTTAGAGGGAACGATTAGGGGTGTCGGGGGCTCTATGCTCTGAGGGATGGACTAGGTTATCAAAAGGAGCCCCTGGTAAACTTGGAAATTGGCCCTCAGAGCGAGGAAACTGAATTCTTAGTAGACACTGGAGCAGACCGATCAAGCATTTCAAAAATCCCAAAAGGATGCAAATTGAGTAATAGGACTTGCAAAGTTAGAGGTGCTGAAAATAATCCTTTTGAAGTACCTATCATAGAGGATGTAACAGTGAAGGGAAGTTTCAGAGAAGGCTGTACTGACCTCCTATATTTGCCAGAACTTGATTCGAATCTCCTAGGCTGGGACTTACAGGTACAACTAAAAATAGGAGTGGTGCCAGAAGGAAAGCATATGGTAGCAAAGATGATGTTATTAAAAGATGAAGATGAAAAAGGAATTAACGCAAATGTGTGGGCAGAGGAAGGAAGATATGGGTTGCTGGACATTACACCTATTCAGATTGAAATGAAACCAAACCTTCCTCCAATTAGAGTTAAGCAGTATCCAATTTCTGTAGAAGGAAAACAAGGACTGAAAGCAGTTATCAAAAATTTGCTGAAGGAAGGTATATTAGAACCATGCATGTCACCGCACAACACACCTATATTACCTATCAGGAAACCCGATGGTACATACCGTTTAGTTCAAGACTTACGAGAAGTAAATAAACAAACAATTACAAGGTATCCTGTAGTTGCCAACCCATATAATTTACTAAGTAAAGTACCATCAACCCATGCATGGTTCAGTGTTATAGATTTAAAAGATGCATTTTGGTCGTGCCCACTAGAGAAAGAAAGCAGGAAATGGTTTGCGTTTGAGTGGGAAGATGAAGAGACTGGAAGGAAACAACAATTACAGTGGACAAGGTTGCCACAAGGGTTTACAGAGTCACCTAATTTGTTTGGACAGACCTTGGAGGAAATAATAAAGCACTTTACACCTGAGGACAATACCCAAGTTCTGCAATATGTGGACGATTTATTAATTTCTGGAGAACAAAAGGAGGAAGTAGAGAAAACAACAGTTAACTTGTTGAACTTCTTAGGTGAAAAAGGGTTGAAAGTATCAAAAAGAAAATTGCAATTTGTGGAACTCGAAGTAAAATATTTAGGACATTTAATTGGAAAAGGTTATAAGAAATTAGATGCTGATAGAATTCAAGGGATACTTTCGTTACCAGCACCAAAAACAAAAACAGACATAAGAAAATTATTGGGACTAATTGGATATTGTAAGTTGTGGATTGATGGTCATACAAAATTAGTCAAATTTTTATACAATAAATTAGTTGAAGATGAACCTATTAATTGGAATGAAGATGATGATGCAAAATTAGAAGAACTCAAAGAGAAATTAGCGAATGCTCCAGTTCTAGGTTTACCGGACTTAAATAAACTGTTTGAATTGTTTGTTAACGTTGAAGATGGAATAGCCTATGGTGTTATAACACAAGATTGGTGCGGGGTACGGAAACCTATAGCCTATCTTTCAAAACTAATGGACCCAGTTGTCAGAGGCTGGCCTACGTGCCTTCAAGCTGTAGCTGCCACAGTAACCCTGGTAGAAGAAGGCTACAAACTAACCTTAGGGAATAAAATCAAAGTGTATACACCCCATGATTTAAAAAGCCTACTGAGCAAACGAGCCTGTCAGTGGATTTCCGACAGCCGACTGTTAAAATATGAATTGATTTTAAATAACAGTAACAACATAGAATTATCCACCACCAGGATACAAAACCCTGCCCAATTTTTATACGGAGAACCTAAGGAAGAGCTCGAACACCACTGCCTCGAGACCATAGATATGCAAATAAAAGTAAGAGAGGATTTACAGGAACAGCCAATACCAGAAGGAGAAATACTTTTTGTAGATGGGTCATCTCGAGTGGTGGATGGGAAGCGAGCATCAGGGTATGCAGTAGTAGATGGCCATACTATGATGATAAAAGAACAAGGAAAATTACCTGTAAACTGGTCAGCTCAGTGCTGTGAAATCTATGCACTATTGAGAGGATTGAAGCAGCTTGAAGGAAAAAGTGGAACTATTTATACTGACTCTAAATATGCTTATGGAGTAGTCCACACCTTTGGTAAGATTTGGGCAGAAAGAGGATTTATTAATACAAAAGGGAAAACCCTAATTCACGAAGGTCTCATAAAAGCAGTTTTAGAAGCTCTGAAAGGACCTAAGGAAATCGCTATTGTTCATGTGAAAGGACACCAAAGAGGGGACACTAAGGAGATAAAAGGAAATAATTTAGCTGATACGGCAGCAAAACAGGCTGCTCTAGAGAACACAGAAAAGATCTTTAAGTTGAATGAAATAGGAGATGGGAAGGAAGAGGATAAAGGAATAGAAGAAATTCCTGTTTTTGATGAAAAAGAGCAGGAAGAGCTACTAAAACAAGGTGCAATATTGAAGGAAACAGGAAAATGGGAAATGCCAGATGGGAGGCAAATATTAAACAAAGCACTCACCAGAAAGATATTGGAAGACCTGCATGCATCAACCCATTGGGGGACTCAAGCGTTACATGACCATTTTGTGAGGACCTATGTATGTATTGGAGTATGGGAAATTGCCAGAATAATAACTAGAGACTGCATGATATGTCAGAAAATAAATAGAAAAGTAATGAGAAAACCGCCTCAAGGGGGAAGAGAATTAGCAAAGAGACCATTCCAAAGCATTCAAATAGATTTTACAGAATTACCGCAAGTGCAAAGGTACAAATATCTATTGGTAATAATAGACCATCTGACACACTGGGTGGAAGCCTATCCGACCACCAGAGAAACTGCAGAAACTGTAAGTAAGATCTTATTAGAACACATCATACCCCGGTATGGAATTATAAACACCATCGATTCAGATAGAGGTCCTCACTTCACAGCTAAAATAATACAACAGCTTGTAGAAGCCCTTAACATCACATGGAAGTTTCATACACCTTGGAGACCCCAGAGTTCTGGGAGAGCAGAACGGATGAATCAAACCCTCAAGAATACACTTACCAAATTAACAGAGGAGACAAAAATGAATTGGCTAAAATGTCTCCCTTTAGCCTTATTAAGAATAAGAACAAGACCAAGAGCAGATGTAGGAGTTTCCCCATATGAAATGATGTTTGGACTACCATTTTTAACAACTCTAGGACATGCAGGAACATACGAAGAAGGAGAAATGAGTGTAAGAAAATATATAAAGACCATCACCAGCACTTTAGAAGAACTGAGAGTTAAAGGATATCTTCCTCAATCCACTCCTATTGATTTCAAGATTCATAAATTTCAGCCCGGTGATTGGGTACTAATCAGAGCTTGGAAAGAACAACCCTTAGTCCCAAAGTGGGAAGGTCCTTTTCAAGTGCTATTGACTACCGAAACAGCTGTCCGGACACCGGAACGAGGGTGGACACATATAACTAGAGTAAAAGGGCCAGTTTCCGCACCCAAAGAGTTACTACCAACCTTAGCAAAATCTAAAGAGACCTCGGATACACTGCCGAAAAACCCATAGACTGTAATTTCTGAGAGTTGTTATGTAAATGTTTGAGTGAAAAGTTGTTAATATGTTTTTAAATGAAACGGATATTTGGTGTGAAAGATGTAGTAATTGTGAAATATTAATTTCTGGTATCTTTTGTTGCAGATCAGAAGATCCAAGCAGAGAAATAGAGCATTCTCCCACGCATGTAGCAATCTGGCCCTAAAAAGGATAGAAGAAAGAAGTTGATACAAAAGGGAAAGTGAACTCCTGCTACAGTAACTAGTAAGAGTAACACCTTAAGAAAAGGAGAAAGGGGGGCAAGACCGGATCAAGTTACATTCTCGCCATAGAAAGTTGCTGATCCTCTACGGAGGGGAGACATGATTGGGAGAGTGGCTTGTACCGGACCCCCGTTCCTATGTATCCTCCTACTTATGATCCTTGATAAGGGATGGACAGAACCATGTGAAAAGTGTTACTACCCTTTGTACGCAGGAGAATCTCGGACTGCCGTCCTCAGAACACACACTAACCCGAGTCCTAATTGTATCAACTTTTTATCGGTAACAACATGCATAGAGGATGGAAAAACATATTGGCTGTTCGAAAATATAGGAAATTTTAAACAGAAATTGTTGGGGGAATGCCCTATAAAAGAAAAGTAGATCTGTTCTGCAAAGAAACCTACCAAAGGATAAGTAAGATATGAGAAGGATAAATCTTATTTGATAAAAGAAAAAGAGAAATAAATGGAGTAATTAAAAAGGGACTAAAAATCTCAACTCTGGGAGAGAAACTAGTATTGTTTTAAGCGGTGCTCTAATAATTATCATTTTTCTTCCCTGTATGATCACATGCTTCATCCGAGTCATTACAAAAACAGTGATCAACTCCCTCGAACTCACCCTCAAAAGTGGAGACAAGGACAAAGATGCTAAAAGCATTTTAATGTTACAAGAACAAAGAGTGGAACCCAACCCGATGGCAGAGACGGATGAGTCCGCAACAGAAACATATAGAAGATACCAGAAATTAAGAAAATTATATACCATAGAAGAAGAAACTGTTTAAAAAACAGTTCAAAATGAACTGTTGAAAAGACTTTCTAAAGAAAACTGTTTCAAAACTGTTCAAAAATGGACTACTAAGAGACTGTTTAAGAGAAGACTGAATGGAGTTGTTGATGCGGGCTAAAGCCCGATCAAAGTTTTAGAGGGGGGAGTTGTTATAAGTTTGGTTTTTTTATAAAGTTGGGGTTTGCTTGTTGTGGGGGAAGGGAAGTGTCCAGGACTTGGTGGGGGCTGGAGGTGGATGGTGATTGGACCAGGGCACTGACCAATCACTCGACGCCCTGAGGAAATGATTGGTCCAGAATGAACACCAGTAAGGACCAATCAAAGCGCCCGAATTCCACCAATCGGTGCGCGGATCCAAAAACCCACCAATCCTGGACCAGGGTAGTAATAAAAAGCGGGGTTTTCAGTTACTTGGGGGTTCTTTCAGTTTTGTTGTTGTTGGTGTATTGTTTTGTGGAAGAACCCAACGTGTGTCTCACACGTTGTTAGATGTTTTTGAGCTGTTGTGTGGGGATTCTGGGCTTTTCCCAGGTCCCTTTGTTCTTACTGGCTTATTTTTTTAATAAACGAGAACCTGTTCCTGCTCTGGAATCTGGCCTCGTTCAAATTTTTAACAGTCCTGGCCGCACTTGGCATCAACAGCTTTCTTTGGCAGTGTGAGAACAGGGATGTTGTGCCACTGAGGGAACAAAACCAGTTCCCAGGGCTGCTCCTACAGCAACCAGGAGCTGGTTGGGCAGCAGCAGAGCCTGGAGCAGACAGTGTTTGTGCTGAGCTGCAGAGGAGCTGAGCCCAGGGGCTGTTGGCCAAGGCTGAGGCCCAAGGAGCATTTCTGAGCTGGCAGGGCAGCCTGAGAAGAGGAGGGGGGAATGCAGCAGCACAGGGCCCATGGAGCCAAGGGACCATGGTGACATTGTGGGGCCCTGTGAGACCAAGGGACCATTGTGACACTGTGGGGGTCTCATGGAATCATGGAGATCACTGTGACGTTGCTGGGCCTCATGGAAACAAGGGGACTGTACTGATGCTGTGTGGCTCCATGGAATGTAGGGATCATTGTGACAATGAGAGGCCCCATCAAACCATAGAACCAGTGTGACACCACAGGGCCTCATGGAACCATGGAGACCATTATGATGCTTTGGGGTGTCACAGAACCAAGGGGGCCATCGCAATGCTGTGTGACTCCATGGAGCCAAAGTTCCATTGTGGCATTACAAGGCCTCATGGTATCATGGAGACACCATTAAGACACTTCACAGTCTCATCTAACTAAGGGGCCATTGTGACACTCAGGGGACTCATGGAATCATGGAGACCATTATGACACTATGAGGCCCCATGGAATAAGCAAAGCATTGTGACATTGTGAGGCCTCATGGAACCAGTGAGACCATTGTGACCCTGGGGGTCCCCACAGAACCAAGAGGACCATTGTGATACTCTGGGGGTCTCATGGAATCATGGAGATCACTGTGACGTTGCTGGGCCTCATGGAAACAAGGGAACTGTACTGATGCTGTGTGGCTCCATGGAATGTAGGGATCATTGTGACAATGAGAGGCCCCATCAAACCATAGAACCAGTGTGACACCACGGGGCCTCATGGAACCATGGAGACCATTATGATGCTTTGGGGTGTCACAGAACCAAGGGGGCCATCACAATGCTGTGTGACTCCACGGAGCCAAAGTTCCATTGTGGAATTACAAGGCCTCATGGTATCATGGAGACACCATTAAGACACTTCACAGTCTCATCTAACTAAGGGGCCATTGTGACACTCAGGGGACTCGTGGAATCATGGAGACCATTATGACACTATGAGGCCCCATGGAATAAGCAAAGCATTGTGACATTGTGAGGCCTCATGGAACCAGTGAGACCATTGTGACCCTGGGGGTCCCCACAGAACCAAGAGGACCATTGTGATACTCTGGGGCCTGGTGAAACCAAGAGGCCTTTGTGACACTGCTGGGCTGCATGGAACCAAAGGTGCATTGTGACATTGCAGGGCCTCGTGTCATCAGTGGTCCATTGTGACACTGTGAGGTCAAAGGAGACCATTGTGACACAGCAAACCCCCAGGGTCCAAAGATACATTATGGCCTTGCAGGGTTCATGGAACAGAGGAGTCATGTGACATTGTGGGGCCCGGGGAACCACAGAGACCATGGTGACACTGCAAGGCCACATGGAATCGTTGGGACCATTGTGACACTTTGTGGCCTTCTGGCACCTAGGGGCCACTGTGACACTGTGGGATGCCATCGAACCTTGGGGCCAGTGTGACACAGCTGGTCTTCTTGTAAACAATGTGTAATTGTGACACTGCTGGACCCCATGGAATCAAGGCAACAATTATGACACTATGGGGCCCCATGGACCCACTGCACCATTGTGACACTATGGGGCACCATAAAACCAAGGGAACACAGAATAGGTCTGGCTGGTTTTGGCCTCCCATGGACTGCCTGACTGGTCCAGCTGACCTTGGCATGTTTAGCGTCACTTCTCATCTACTTCTGAAATACTGGGGCTCCGTGCTTTCCTTCCCAATGGAAAAGAACTGTCCTTCCCCTCCAGCCACCCATGGCCAGAATTGGAATTTCACCTCCAAATTTTCTTATTTCCAGGGATTGTTCCCATAGGAATATTGCCAGAACAAGTCTATCTTGCAGAGGTTTCACAAGGGTCACCTCCCATCTGTCCCCAAAACACTGGGGAAGGCTCCGTGCTTTCCTTCCCATGGGAGAGAATTGTCTTGCTTCTCCAGTTGCCCATGAGCAAGATTGGGCTTCCACCTTCAAAATTCCTTAAATCCAAAGACAAAATATGCCATTCCTGCCAAGTCTGGTTGGCCTTGGCCTAGTGAGGCTCTCACCTGCCTTCCAAACACTTGGGCTCTGCGCTTTCCTTCCTATGGAAAAGAACTGTCCTTCTCAGCCAGGTGCCCACGGCCAGAATTGGGATGTCACCTCCAACATTGGCTTCCTGTGACAGACTGGAGGAGATTGTTAGCTGGAAGCATTTTGTGTGTGGTGGAGGAAGAGGCAGGTCCAGCCTTGCCCTGCCCTGGAACCCCAATTTACCCAGAGCCTCTACCCCAGCCCTGGCACAGCACAGGCAATGCTCCACAGCCATGTCTGGAGCCCCCAGCCCAGCTCCTGAGTGACCAAATGAGCCCAAGTCCCACCTGGGGAAGGGCTCAGGAAGACCAAGGGGTATTTTAGGCTGACCACAAGGCAAGCACACCTCTTGACCTGACCTCCTCTTGCCATTTCCATCTGAACGCCACTGGAATCCGGGAGTTTGTAGCTCTGTGTGTGCTTCTCTGTATTTTTTTCATCTTTCTCTCTTTCTGTGACTTCTTCTGTTTCTGTGCTCCTGCAAATTTTGATTAACATTAAACAGGCTTAGAGTTTGTGAAGTTGAACAGACCAAGTTAATGCTTTGAGAAGTGTTTATGGTTGATTGAATGTCTGTCGTAGTTTGACATGAGAAGAATTTTAGAAAGTAATACAAAACTTTTTGTGTAACTGACAATCTGGTAAACCACTAAGATAGTGAACACGCCTCTGTGAAACACAGATGTTAAAGATGAAAAACCCAGGAAACTCCTCTTTCTTTTCCAGTCAACAAAGAAGCAGCGGACCCTGGCCCCAGCCCCCATCTGAACCAAACTAAACCAAGCAGCCCTGCCCCAGGCCAAGCCCCTTCCCCCCTCCCCACGCCGCCCCGCCATGGGCCCCATTCTGACCAAACCAAACTCCAACAACGACCAAACAGGAAAACAAAAGAGGCTACAACACCCTAACCAGAACAAAGCCAGCCACAGCTCTTAAAATCTTACCATCAATCAAGTCCCCTCCCGCAAAAGCTAAAACAAAAACCCCTACAACCTGCAACCCATACAAAAGAATCCTATAACTAAAAAATTAAACACAAAAAAAGTCAAAAACCAACCATAAAACCAATCCTAACAAAACCCAACCACAACTTCCACCACAATTTCCTGGCAGGTCAGGTGTTAACCCTTTCAATACTTAAATCCTTCCTCGAGTAAAAGAAAAACAAAATATAAGCAAATAAAAAACAACATAGAGCCATCAAAGTCAGTAAAGAAGAAATTAAATCCCAATTAAAAAATAAGAAAAAAATATTTAATCTTAAACCAAAAAATCCTCTAATAAACGATATAAAAAACATTTTCTTTATAAGACATACAACTATTTTAAAAAGTCAAATATAAAACAAAATCCTGCATATGAAAATTTTAAAAAGTTAAAATAATTGTAATTTCATAACAAGTTTAAACAGAAAAAAACCCATAATCCAGAACCCCTGAGAGAAGATCTTTATTCCCAGAGATAAAAATAATTTAAAAAAGTAAATAATAAAAACTTTTACCTTTAAACAACTCATCTTTAATACAATACGCCATAGGTCAACATGGCCCATCAACAATCTGTAAAAAAGCTGGTAGCAATAAAAACAACTTCACAATAACAAATTTCCCCAGAAAATTGTTATCCATGAGAAAATTAAGAGCCACAAAAACCCGATTATTTCCTATTGTAAAAAAATCTCTATAACATTACCAAGAAAAACTTCTTTCCCTAAATAAAGTTTAAAAAGACAATTCTAGAAATAGTAAACCAACTTAGAAACTAAGTTTAGTTTCTTAACATTGTCAGTAAAAAAAAAGTTGTAAAAAAAAATGTGTTCTAAAGAGTTTGTTTTAATACTCAGTACCTTTTTTCTTTTTGTTACTTTTAATGAAATTTTCTTTATAACCTTTTGAAATTTTAAGCCTGCTTTACCTTTCTCCTAATCCTAGCTCACAACAAAATAAATACATAAATAATCAACTGACAATAAAACCCACCAACTCATCAATACATTAATTAAGAAATCCCAAAATTAGAAAAATCTTAAATTAAAAAACCATAACCACTACAATGTCATAATAAACCTTTTGCCAAAGTTTCTCTGATTTTATAAAGTTGCAAGTAAATGCTGTTTTGAGCTCCTGAGAATCTCTTGTGGGTATTTCTCTAGGGAGTCCGACTCAAAGGACAAAATAATAGTAATTCCTTTTAAATGTCTCCTTGAGAGAATTGTTTAGGGGATGGGAGTCAGGGCTTGTCTGTCCTGCTTGGCACAGCCCAGGCAGGCCTTTCCCAGCCACATTCCACACTCCATTTCCCAGCTGGAGTCGCTGGTGCCTCTGAGTTCTGCTGGCCCAGCCCCAGGGACACTCTACTTGTCTGCCCATTCCCCCACGGTCTCTGGGCAGGGATGGCCTCAGTGGGGGCTGCTGACATCCTCAGCAACATGGAGGCTGCTGCTGGATTTCACTGCTGCAGAGGCTTGTTCAGCCTTCAGCTCTTCAGTTCAGAGATTCAGTGTCCCAGGGCTCACTAACATTCAGAGCACCTTAACAAGCCAAGCCTCTGGGACTAATTTGATTTAAGTTTTCATACCTTTTTTGGTTAATTAGACAGATATCAGAAGTGTGTTCAAATGGAATATATTCTATTTAAAAAGACAGAAAACATTTTTAGGTCCTGTTTAGTTTTTTTTTCCTGTTTATAAATGGATATTTGCAATCTCTAATTGATATTGAATCCAAGTACCTCCGCATGCATTTTGAATAGATATGAAAATCAAGACCCTTTTTGGCTGACAATCAATCAGACTCTGTCCCTACCCCCACCCCTCCATTTCCCCCATCCAAGCCCTGGCACTCAGAGCAGCCTTGTGCAAATCTCAGCTCCCTCCAGCCCAGGCTGGACCTGCAGCTTTCAGCTCCTTGACTCCAACTCCCACCTGCTTTCCTTGGAGAAGGAGCTGCCCGAGACACAGATGGATGTTCATTGATTGTCGGCCAACAAAGCCAAGGGAAGGCACAGCTCCATCAAATGCAAAAGTCATTCTTCTCCCTGGCTCTGCTCTGGCCCTGATCCCCACAGCCTGTCCTGTTTCCTTCATCCCTGCATTGCCAGGCACTTTCTGGGACAAGGGAGCTCTGCTCTTGATATGGAGGGACATTCAATTGCAGCCACTGGAGTGGAAACCACATCTCATCAGATTCGTGTCCTTTGAGGGACCAGGAACTGGTGAGACTCAGAGGCACAGAAGGGTTTTCTTCATGAAGAACATAAAAAAAAGTGAACATGATAAAATTTAAGAAACATCAAACCCCTTCCCTCAGTTCCTTGTAACATCCCAGCAGCATCTGACATGTCCACCACCCATAAGGGATTGCCATACAGGAAGGATTTTAGACAAAGACTTAAGAAGACGTGATATAAAAGATAAAAATGCAATTAAGTTGCTGACTAAGGAGGTATTTAAACTTTTAAAAGACTGGGCAACTCCATGAAGCTCAAAGCATGAACCCAGTCGAAGGATACACATTGGAATGACCAGACAACAGCTGCAGGAGGAAATCTGGGAGCAGTGGGAAGGACATAGATCCAGCTGCTCTAAATGAAGAGATGTCCTTATTCATGGCCATTTAACCAGGAGAGCTGGAAACACCTGAAAGAGAGGTAATGAAATATTAGACTGAATGTTGGTGTCTCAAGTAGAGGGGAAGATCAGAGTTTCTTCTCCTGTATCAGTAGAAGAATCTAGTAGATCCAGAAAATTCCTGTTCCTGGTGGGAAAACTTTGCCATTTTTTCAAAGTACTTAAGTGACCCAGATGACAAAAGTTTGCTTGTATATTATGAAACTAACAGGTATTAAAACCTGTGCCACTTTCCAGGCAGCCATCAGCTGTGTGCCCATGAACAGGCAGTGCCACTTGTGCCCTGAGGTGCCCAGCTGGGATTGAATCTCTCCGAGAGCACCTGAGGGAGGGCAGAGCACCTTGCAAGCTGCAGGTCCCTGACAGCCCCGCAGGACTCCTGTCCCATCAACATCTGCTCTGCTCCAGTCTGAAACAGGGCCCAGCATGGTGCCGGGATCATGAGAGAGCTGAGGTGTGTGCTGGAATTCAATGCCCTCCCCATCCCGCAGCAGCCCTGCATTTCCCTGCTCCAGCCTTGGTCTCCAGCACAGCCATGGAGGCTCTTTGGGCTCTTGATTGTTCCTGCAGCCACCAAGGGCAGCTGAGCTCTGCCTGTGGCAGTGGGGTTTTTTGTGGTTGTTTGGTCTCCTCTTGCAGTGGGTTTGAGTATGTTTGGTCTATCCCTGTCTGGTTGGAAAGGCAGTTTGAAGATATTTAGTCTATGTTTGCCTCCTGTCTAGGAGTGGTTTTTGCCCTAGCCTGGAAAGTTCACTGTCACTTCAGGGTTTCTGTCTTTGCTATGGGTTATGCCTTTCCTGTCTTAGCTTCTGACCTTCTCCCTGCGAATTCTCGCTCTCTCTTACATACAAGCCTCTGTTTTCTCTGCCTCCCCGCTCTCTGCCACTGTCTGCCCTGCCAGCTGCACGGCTCCTGCGCTCTGCCGGATCCCGTGCCCCACCGGCTGCCCCTCCGCAGCCGGCACCCCTCTCCGTCCGGGAAAGGAGGTCACCTCGCGGGGCATCGGCCGCCTCGCTCCTGCCCACGCCGCCGGCACCGCTGAGCCTCCCATGCGGCCGCGGCTCCTGGCGAGAGGGGGATCGCTCACACGAGCACCGCTGCTGCCAGCGCCGTGAGGAGAGAGACTGTCACCGTCGTGAGGAGAGAGACTGTCCCCACCGTGAGGAGAGAGACTGTCCCCGCCGCCAGGACAGAGACTGTCCCCGCCGTGAGGAGAGAGACTGTCCCTGCCGCCAGGACAGAGACTGTCCCCGCCGCGCTGCCGCTGCCTGCGAGTGCTGCGCCATCTGACTCATGCCGGCGCTGCTGCCACCGCAGGAAAGAACAGCTCCTGTGCCACGCTGCCGATTCCAAGCAGCACCATCCTCGCACCAGAGAGAAATAAAGCGGCTCGGAGAAGCCAGCACTGGCTCGTTCCTTATTTCCTTTATAATGAATCTTAGAGGCTGAGCCCACGTTTCAGCAGCCGAACCGTGACCCTGCCGGCCGGCGGCAGAGGTCGGGCACGGCCGCTCCTGGCGCCTGCCCCGATCGCCTCCAGCCACTGGGGCACACTGGTGCAGGTGTCAGCTTGGCGCCCAGCCGTGGGGGCACAGACCCCACGGAAAGGACTGTATCCAGGGTGCACGGACGCCCCTGCCAGGTGAAGTTCATGGTCTGTCTGTGAATTCACACACTTTCTGTTTGCTGCAGCTCCGGGCAGGCGGGAAAGTCAACCCCCTCAGTTCCAGACGTGAAAGGAGTTTTCCCCTGGATCCATGGCTACCTCCGAGATTTTTGCTTCCAAGAATCTTCAGTTTAGTGAGTATTCCAGTGTCTGGGATGGACCTGACTGGGGCATCCTGAAGTTGGGTGGGGGTGACTCCCGGGGATTAGGGCAGGTGTAGTGCACAGCGTTCAAACACACCCCGTCCCACCCAGCCCCCAATGGGTGAATCTTGGTTGTTTTTCCTTTAGTTTTTGTTTTATCTCAGAGGTGGGTGGAAAGGAACCTAGCAAACAGTCTCCATCTGAGTATTCTAGTGGCCAGGATGGACCCAACTGAGGTACAATGAGGTACAGCGAGACTGTCTGCTAGGGAGGAGGAAGTTTATAACCAAGTAGTGGATTTCTTGATGGGGGAGGGTTTTATTTATCAATGGTGTTATAAATGAGAAGCCAGACTAGGCCAATATTCAAGTAGCAATCAATTTATTAATTAATATGGTAAAGTATGAGCAATGCAGTGCTGGGTACAGTGGGGGAAATTTTTCCTACAACTGCACATCAATAGTTGGGGCTTACAGGTATTTATAGGGGTATTTACAAGATTTCTCAGCAATTTCTATTTCCAATTTTTACTCATCAGCAATTTCTATTCCAAATTTTTATGTCACAATTCTATACACTATTGTAATGTAGTTTTTCTCAGGATGTATCCCAGAAAGGAGTATCCCCAGATGGTGAGGGTCTGGCTTCCAAAAGAAGAAAGCAGTCTCCCAGCTGGTGAGGACCAGGTTCCAGATGTGGGTCCACCTTTTAATTGCGAGGACTATAAATCTCATAACAGTGATGTCCAGCTTCCCTTGGTCAAAACTATCAGTCCTTGAGTTGATGTTCCTCTTCCTTTCTCAAGCTGCTTTTCACTGTTTTGTTAAGGCGTCGAGTTAATCATGTTTCCTTTTCATATATTCTAAAGCTATAGTTTCAAAGATCCTTACTACAAGCAATTATACTTCAAAATTTTACTTCAAAAGGTTATTATTGCAAAACTTTTGAAGTCTTAGCTAGAAGCAGAACATTCTTGTGAAACAGCAACATCCTTAAAGCTTTAATTCCAATGCTCCTAAATCAACTGAAGACTTATAAAGGTTAATCGCGAAAAAAGGCCTTCTTCCATGCTTTACTTCCTCAGTTATTTATTAGAATTCATCTCTATAACTGTATCACAATCACAAATACACACATTGCCTGTATGTACCTGACACAAAACACTTTGTATTTCACAGTCCCTCCTCTGCTTGTATAAATTTTCATTTATCTAATTCATTTGTATCTGGGCTTCAAAACTGGCCAAAACTTTAGAAACTTTTTCTTTTTTTGTCTTTTTTCTTTAATTTCATTATTTTGGATATCTTAGCTGTTTTCTTAAATTGGCCAACTTCTGCCAGGTGTACAGGCAGTGCAGCAACCTGCATGCTTTGAATAACTGAGTGGATTAGTCAGATAAAATACAGAATAAGGCAAGGTAGAAACAATAACCCAGCTAATGAACACAATATTATGAACCCTATTTTCGTCCACCAAGTTCCCCCTCCTATTCTTTGTAAATCCTTTGGCTTGAGCAATATTTCTTGTTTACTTGCATTTGTCGACTATGCTGGCAAAATAAAACAAGGAGATTACACAAGGAAGAAATATCAAAACAGTTGTAACACATAAAAGGAAAAATCTTAATTTCTTTTATCATCTCGTCTCTGATACATTACTCTACCAGTTAGTTTTTAACATTGTTTTTCTGATATCTTTTCATAGAATGACTTTTCTGTGGTCATCAATCTTCAGCAATCTGATATATTAAACTTTCTACAAACACCCCCTTCTTTAGCCAATAAATAGTCCAAAGCCAATCTGTTCTGATACACTACAGTTATTGTTTGGCTTTGCTGACTTTATATTAATTCTAATGCCTGAGCAGCTTTATTTGTTATCATTTCTATAACTGCTTGGAGTCTTCTAATACAACTCAACATATAATTTGGGTTCAATACAGAGTTAGATTGCTTTGCTGGTTTTACTCTTTTGTTTACAAGTAGTGTTTTTTTTTGGTTTTTTTTTTTTTTTTTTTTTTTTACTAAATCCTGAACTGTTTCTTTTAGAATAAATATAAAACAAATCCATCTCTCTCCTTTTGGACATTCAATTCCCTGTCTATTACCACTTTTTCCTAAGTTTCTTGCAATCCAATAATTTTCTTCCGTTTTGCCTACAGGTTCTTGATTTGGATGGGTTATAACAGTGACTGCTGGCATAGGAGTGTGTAATAAAAGAGGAACTTTAGTTTCTTTCTATGTGATGCTTTCTGTAGCATTTGTGACATATTCTTGCTGGTATCTCAAAAGGAAAAATATAACAAATGAGTGACAGAAACAAGAATAACAGAGGTCCAGTATAGCTTATACTCCCACTTCCCATGCCTGTGGAGTTGCAATCCACAGCAGGCGTATTTGGTCTTCTTGGTGGCAATATTTTGCCAATCTGGTCTTGCCCTCTATTTCCTTGTCACTTTCTCTTAGATAATTTCCAGGCAAATCATTTTTCCACTCCTTAACTGTGGCTTCCTACCCTTGCTCAGGTACTTCTCATTCAACAGGCACTAATAATTCCCATCCACAAAACAATGTTGTTACTTTTTAACACTTCTTGCAACAAGAGCATAAATTTTGTGAACCAAAATACTAATTATTCCCACAATTCAAACATTTATTTATAACCCAGCTATCATGTCCTATGGTATTGGAACGAATTAAATAAAGTTTACAGTATGGTACTGATGGAAATGGTAATTCTCCTTCTCCCTTTTTGAATTCACAGGCTAAGGTCAGAATATAACAGCTCTTTGACCAAAACAGTTCTGCTCCTTCTGTTTGAAGTATCCCTCCCCAAGGAGATGTTTTATTTAGGCAGTGCTTGAAACCAGTGATGTAAGCTTTGCCTTATTTCTTAATTAAGTGTTATTCTTTGTACATTTCTTGGATCATGTGAGTTTTCCCAAATCATTACCACCCAGTCTCCATTTGAAAGTCAATTTGGTATCACCCGGTTTAAATGTGATAGTCCATTCTTCAGGTTCCTTCACAAGTCCTTTGATTCTACTGGCATGAATTCACCCTCTCCCTATGGTTTGGATTGCTGTTTCAGTAGTACCTGGAAAGGACTTCTTAACAGTACAGTGATAAAAGAAAGACAGTACTGCATTAACTTTTACTATTAGCTTTTTTTTCCCCCCAGACTTCCTGGATTTAGCTAAAAGCTTTTTCCACAGCCGCCTCTTCTTCTTGTATCCAGCTGTGCTAATAGCTGCAGAGGCAAATTCTTCTTTCTGTGAGCTACAGCTAGTTAAATAAGAAAGGCCAGACCAATTTTAAGGCGAGATGGATCACATCTATTGCTTTTTACTTTTTGGGCACCATTTAACTGTTTTAGTCTTACATATTCCTTCCTCAGAACAAAAGCCTCCTCTTTTTAACAGCTAACAAAATAAAAAAACCTCTTACTTTAGAAAATAAACCACTTTGTGAGGTTTGGACAGTCATCAATCTCTGCCTTGATTTTATCTTTTAGTTTCAAAGATCCTTACTACAAGCAATATTCTAAAATGATACTTCAAAAGGTTATTATTGCAAAACTCTTTTTAGCTCAAAGCAGAAAGTTCCTGTCAAACAGCAACATCCTTAAAGCTTTAATTCAAATGCTCCTAAATCAACTGAAGACTTATAAAGGTTAATTGTGAAGAAAGGAGAGGTTCAAAGGCCTTCTTCCATGCTTTACTTCCTCAGTTATTTATTAGAATTTTGTTTATAATTGTCCCATAGTGGGTTTCCACACGTATCACAATCACAAATACACACGTTGTCTATATGTACCTGACACAAAACACAGCTTTATATTTTACAGTCTGCAGCTGCCTGAATGCAAAACTGGAATAGGAGCCTCTCTCCAGGGGTTAACCTCCCCCTCCTGTGCCAGCCCCTGGCAATGCTGCCATTCTCTGCTGCTGCTGCTGGGGCACTCGGGGCTCTGGCTGAGCAGCAAAGGTGACCCTGAGCCAGGAGCTTTCCTTGGCTGCAGCAAAGCCTCGGCACACAAAGCCCTTCCTGGCGCTGTGCCCTGCACCAGGAGGGATTGTGCCAGCAGAGCTGACCCGAAATTTCTTCTCTCAGGCAGCTTTAGGACACGCAACATGAAGAAGCCAGAACCCACTCAGCTTTGCGCAGTCCTGCAGAAGAATCCTGTGTGTGAAGCAGCCTGGGAACAGGGTTTGGTGTCAGGGGAGGGGAGCTCAGAGCCCTTTTCTGCCCTGTGGGCTGAGGCTCTGCATTTCCAATGGCCCTGCAGCTGCCAAAGGGGCCTTTTTGGCTCAGCTGAGAACAGTTCTGCTGAAAACCTGTCTTAAACCTGCTTTTCCTGCAAATGTGCCCAATGAATCCTAGCTTTGCAGCCCCAGGTGTGTGAGTGCAGGCAGGACAATTGAAGGATGGAACAGCTCTGCTGGGGAGGGGAGTTGCCTGTTTCTTCTTTTGTTTTGTGTTTTGGGTTTTTTTGTTGTTTGTTTGTTTGATTTGTGTTTTTGTTCTCTGTTTTGTTTGTTTTGTTTGTTTTTGTTGGGTTTTGGGGGTTTTTTGGGGATTTTCTGTGGTTGTGGTGTTTGGTTTTTTTTGTTGTTCTTGTAGTTTTGTTATAGTTTTGTTTGGTTTTTTGGTTATTTTTCTTGATTTTTTATGGTTCTTTTTAAGGAACTGCCCCTGCCATCTCTGGGCAGAGCTCTGTAACTGTGTCTGACACTTGTCTGTGGCACTGTGCAGGTGGCCAGGGGGACCTTCCCCGAGCTGTGTGCAGAGGAATCCACATCAGCCCAGGCCGGGCTGGGCAGTGGCCTCTCAGTTCCATGGACTGGACGCGGCTCTGGACGCTTCCCTTGGAGCGTCTGCAGGGAGGGAACGCTGGGGCTGTCACTGCTGGGGTGTCACACACAGGGGAACGCTGGGGCTGTCACCGCTGGGGTGTCACACACAGGGGAACGCTGGGGCTGTCACTGCTGGGGTGTCACACACAGGGGAACGCTGGGGCTGTCACCGCTGGGGTGTCACACACAGGGGAACGCTGGGGCTGTCACCGCTGGGGTGTCACAGACAGGGGAACGCTGGGGCTGTCACTGCTGGGGTGTCACAGACAGGGGAACGCTGGGGCTGTCACTGCTGGGGTGTCACACACAGGGGAACGCTGGGGCTGTCACCGCTGGGGTGTCACAGACAGGAGAACGCTGGGGCTGTCACCGCTGGGGTGTCACAGACAGGGGAACGCTGGGGCTGTCACTGCTGGGGTGTCACAGACAGGGGAACGCTGGGGCTGTCACCGCTGGGGTGTCACACACAGGGGAACGCTGGGGCTGTCACTGCTGGAGTGTCACAGACAGGGGAACGCTGGGGCTGTCACCGCTGGGGTGTCACAGGGGAACGCTGGGGCTGTCACTGCTGGGGTGTCACACAGGGGAACTCTGGGGCTGTCACCGCTGGGGTGTCACACACAGGGGAACGCTGGGGCTGTCACTGCTGGGGTGTCACAGACAGGAGAACGCTGGGGCTGTCACCGCTGGGGTGTCACACACAGGGGAACGCTGGGGCTGCCCTACTCCTGCCTTGTCCCCAACAGCTCTGCCAGTGCCTCGAGGGGACACAAAGGCTGAGCCAAAGGGTGAGAATTGCAGTTGGGCTGAGCTGGTAGGGGCCCATTGGGATCAGTGAGTTACAGAATGACAGAATGATAGAATTACTGTATTGAAGAGACCTTCAAGATCATCGAGTTTAACACAGCCTTAACACTTGAACTGCACCATGGCACTGAGTGCCACATCCAGTCTGTTTTTAAACATATCCAGGGATGGTGACTCTACCATTTCTCTGAGCAAAGCAATCAAATACTTTCATCATCCTTTCTGTAAAAAACTTTGTCCTAATATCCAACCTCTATTTCCCTTGGTGCAGCTTAAGACTGTGTCCTCTGGTTCTGTCAGTTGTTGTCTGGAGAAAGAGACCAACCCCCACCTGACTACAACCACCTTTCAGGAAGTTTTAGAGAGTGGTAAGGCCACCTCTGAGTCTTCTTTTCTCCAGGCTAAACAACCCCAGCTCCCTCAGTCGCTCCTTACAGGATGTGTGTTCCAAGCCCCTCACCAGCCTTGTTGCCCTTCTCTGGACACGCTCCAGCCCCTCCATGTCCTTCCTAAATTGGGGGGCCCAGAACTGGACACAGCACTCAAGGTACAGTGCCAGTACAGGGGAATAATGCCAAGTACACCAGTGCCAAGTGTGGGGGAAGAATGACCTCCCTGCTCCTGCTGGCCACACCATTCCTGATCCAGGCCAGGAGCCATTGGCCTTCTTGGCCCCCAGGGCACACTGCTGCCTCATGTTCAATCGGCTGTCGAGCAGCACCCCCAGGTCCCTTTCTGCCTGGCCACTGTCCAGCCACACCATCCCCAGCCTCTGGCATTGCAGGGGGTTATTGTGGCCAAAATGCAAGACTTGGGACGTGGAGTTTTTAAACTTCATCTGTTTGGACTCTGCCCATCCATTCAACCATTCCAGGTCTCCCTGCAGAGCCCTCCTACCCTCCAGCAGATGGACACACGCTCCCAGCTCAGTGTCATCTGCAGATTTACTAATGAAAGACTCAATCCCCTCATCCATGTCATCAATAAAAATATTGAACAGAGCTGGCCCCAGCACAGAGCCCTGAGGGACAGCACTGGTGCCTGGCTGCCAGCTGGATGCAGCAGCGCTCACCAGCACTCTCTGGGCTGGCCATGCAGCCAGTTCTGAACCCAGCAGAACAGAGTGCTCCTGTCCCAGCCCTGGGCTGCAGCTTTTCCAGGAGTGTGCTGTGGGAGACAGTGCCAAAGGCCTTGCTGGAGTGCAAATAGACACATCCACAGCCTGTCCTGCATCCACCAGGAGGGGCACCTGGTCATAAAAGATGACCAGGTTGGTCAAACACGACCTACCCCTCCTGAACCGCTGCTGGCTGGCTCTGATACCCTGGCCATGCTGGAAGTGCTGGCTGATGACACTCAGTATAAACTGCTCCATTTCCTCACTGGGTACTGAGGTCAGGCTGACTGGCCTGTAATTACCAGGATCCTCCTTCCCACCCTTGTTGTGAATGGGTGCCACATTGGGCAGCTTCCAGTCATCTGGAACCTCCCCAGTGAGCCAGGACTGCTGGTAAATGATGGATGGAGGGTGGCTTGGCAAGCTCATCTGCCAGCTCCCTTATCATCCTGGGGTGGATCCCATCTGGGCCCATGGATTATGAACATCCAAGCAGCTCAGAAGTTCTCTGACTGGCTCCTCTTGGATAATGGGGGGACTATTCTGTTCCCTGGCACCATCTACCAACCCAAAAGGACAGTTGTCCTGGGGACAAGCCATCTTCCCACCAAAGACTCAGGCACAGAAGGTGTTAAGCACTTCTGCCTTCTCATCTGCAGTTACTAAGTTCTTTCCCTCATCCAGTGTAGAACAGAGGTTGTTCTTACCCTTCTTTTTACCATTAATATACCTGTAAAAACATTTTTTGTTGTCCTTTACAGAAATTGCCATTTTAAATTCAAAATGAGCTTTGGCCTCCCTGATTTGTTTCCTATATGCTCTAGAAGCCCTCTTAAATATTTCCTGAGATACCTGACCCTCTTTCCAAAGGTCATTCATCCTCCTTTTATTCTTAAGGTCCTCCAAAACCTCCCTCCCCCATCTAGGCTGGGCGATTGCCTCGTCACCTCATCTTTCAGCACACAGGGACAGTCTGTTCCTGTGCCCTCAAGATCTGTTTTGAAGCACATCCACTTTTCCTGAACCCCCTTGCATTTAAGGGCTGCTTCCCAAGGAACTCTTTGAATAAGCCTCCTAAATAGGTCAAAGTCTGCCCTCTGAAAGTCCAGTATAAAAGTCTTATTAATGTTCCTCCTGACTTCACCAAATAGCAACAATTTCATAATCTCGTGATCACTCTGCCCCAAGTGGATTCCAACCACCACATCTCCCACCAGCCCATCTCTATTTGCAAACAACAAGATCTAACACAGCCCCTCCCCTGGTGGGCCCACCCATCAGCTGTGACAAAAAGTTGTCCTCCACACACTCTAAAAATTTCCTGGACGGTCTTTTTTTTTGGGTATTGAGCTCCCAGTAGATGTCTGGCAAGTTGAAATTGCCTACAAGAACAAGGACTGATGTGCCTGAAACATTCTCTAGCTGCTTATAGAATGAGTTGTCCACCACTTCTTCCTGGCAGGGTGGACAAAAACAGACTCCTAGTAGGATGTCAGCCTTGTTGGCCTTCCCCCTAATTCTTACCCACAGACATTCAACTCCATCCTCATTAGTTTCAATACCTGCGGTGTCCAAAGCCTCCCTAATATAAAGGGCCACCCCTCCACCTCTTCTCCCTTTCCCATCTCTCCTAAAGAGCTTGTAGCCATCCAGTGCAGCACTCCAGCCATGTGAGTCATCCCACCACGTTTCTGTGATGGCAATGACATCACAGCTCTGCTGCTGGACCATGGCCTCCAGCTCTTCCTGTTTGTTACCCATGCTGCATGCACTGGTATCCGTGCACCTCATCTGGGCTGCTGATTTCACCCCTAACTCAGGCTTACCTCCCTTGGGCCTGCTTCCAGAGAGCCCAACAGCATCCCCTTCCCTCTTCAGACCTAGTTTAAAGCCCTCTCAACAAGTTCTGCCAGTTCATGAGCTAAAGTTCTTCTGCCTTAATAGAGAGATAGAGCCCACCTGGTTCCAGCAGGCCAGGTGCTGTAGAAGTTGCCCCGTGATCAAAGAATCCAAAGTTCTGCTGATGACACCAACCCTTGAGCCACTTGTTAATAATTTGAGCTCTTCTATTGCTTTCACTGTTCTTCTTAGCCATCAAAGGGACTGAGGAAAAGACTACCTGTGCCCCTGTCCTATCAACCACTTGTCCCAGTGCCCTAAAGTCGCTTTTCAATTGTCCTGACACTCCTGTTTTCAATCTCATCACTGCCAGCCTGGAGTATCAGTAATGGGTAATAATCAGAGGGCTGAATCAGCCCAGGCAGTCTCTCAGTAATATCCCGTACCTGGGCCCCAGGGAGGCAACAGACCTCTCTGTGGGGTGGGTCTGGTTGACATATGGGGCCCTCTGTTCCTTTCAGGGATAAAGAATTACTTTTTCCAGCCTTTCAGGCTTGATAGAGCAGTTTTTGAAAATGTTTTCTCTCTGGATGCCAAGGCAGCATAGTGTTGTTGTTAGTTCTGCTTTGTCTTCTCTGCACAGCCTGCAACATGCTTAGAAACAAAGCACTACATGGTATAGAGCAGCGTCTTCTTGAGGACGAGGAAAAGAGAAGCAAATCAGCAGTGCCTGTGTCTGCACAGAATGCCACAGAGGAAGAAAGAACCAAATGCAAAACAACAGTCATCCATGTCTATGCAGACTGTCACAGAGGAGGAAGAAACCAAAAGCGCCATCAACGTCTCCACACAGACCATCACCAAACCAGAACAGCCTGAACCAGTAGCAGCTGCCCCCATTCAGAAGACAAAATCAAAGAGCAAATCAGTCCACATAGTGACTGATGAGGATGCAGCAGGACCCTCACACCCAGCAGAAGAGACAGAGCCCAAAATCATTACTTGTTCTTTGTCCCTGGGTGAGCTGAGTGACCTGTGGAGGGAATTCACCCACCAGATGAACGAGTCCATCCTGACCTGGCTGCTCTGCACCTGGGATGCTGCAGGGGTGATGGCTGAAGTACAGGTATGGGGAAGCTTGGCAAATTGATTACATCACGCTTCCCCAAACCCGCCAAAGGAAACACTTCGTGTTGACCATGGTGGAAGCAACCACAGGACGGTTGGAAACCTACCCCTTGCCTCATGCTACTGCCCAGAACACCATCCTGGGCCTAGAAAAGCAGGTCCTGTGGAGACATGGCACCCGTGAGAGAAATTAGTTGGACAACAGGACCCATTTCAAGAATAGTCTTATCAACACTTGGGCCAGGGAACATGGTATTTAATGGATATATCGTATCCCCTATCATGCACTAGCTGCTGGGAAAGTTGAACAATGTAACGACTACTTAAGACTACCCTGAAGGCACTTGATGGGAGAACCTTCAGAATTGGGAATTGAACTTAGCAAAAACCACCTGGATGGTCAATACCTGAGGGTCCATCAATCGAGCTCTTTCTGCCCAGTCTGAACTCCTGCACACAGTGGATGGAGACAAAGTTCCTGTGATACACATGAAAGGTATTTTAGGAAAGACTGTTTGGATTAATCCCACTGCAGGCAGGGGCAAACCCATCCATGGGAATGATTTTGCTCAAGGACCTGGATACACTTGGAGGGTAATGCAGAAGGATGGGGAAACAAGGAGACCTAATTTTAAGTGAGAACTGTGTATAAAGTTTCATTCTATATTATATATATATATATATATATATAATTTGTAAGAGGGCATTGGTTTGGGTATAGATGGTATTAGAATAAGTGGTGGATTATGTCCTAGGTTACAATATAAAGATGTATTTTATTCCCATCCTCAAGAGCTATTGAAACCAGGAGGGGCACTGTTTTTACCTTATCTCCTGCTAATGGGCCCATCAATGCCTTGCCACTCACATGACTCAGAGATAATTCCCTCCAGGAGCCATTTCTGTTTAATGAGCAATCAAGGACCCACCCCATGACACAGAATGATATCAGCCCATTGTGAGATGCTCTGCCCAGGGGGGAGAGCTAAGCATCCCCACCTGGATATAATTTGGGTTTTGGGACAGAACAAGCTGTCCTTACCCACTGGTTTCCAGAGGATAAGAGCTACTAGATCTTTTCTACAGCATCACCACTTCAACAAGACCATTTCATCTGGGCTGCTACCAACACCCAGACTAGCAGGGTGTCAGGTTGTATTCTGATACTGTCAGTGTTTTTTTCTTTTGCATCATTGCATGTATTTTGGGTTTTTCATCTTTTCCTAATAAACTGTATTTCTGACTTGGAGTCTCTCACTGGTTTTGCTTTCAAAGCAGAATATATATATAATATAATAAAACAATCTATTTTATATCTATGTCATTAAAAATTGATAATGTGAAATAAGGCAGACAATGCTAATATGTCAGCTTTGGCTGCTCACTGTGACACTAAATGCCATACAGAAAAGAACTGGCCAAGACCCAACTGTCAGTTGTAAACTTTGTGAGATTGTATACAACAAATAAAAAAGGAAGGGATGAAATTGGCTATTTTTATAGGATTTGCTGATACTGTGACGTGGAATGCTTTGTCTGTTAGTGTGAAAAATACAATTATTAAGTCTGCTGGGTTTTTCATGTTCCAGACAATCCACAAGCTGCAGGATTGGTTGAACAGGTGAAGGGGTTGTTAAAAGAGCAGTTGAAAAAATGAGGAGATGGGAACCTGTCCCCATGGTGAACCCATCTCCCAGATGTGCTCCATTCCTTAACAGTGGCCCATTGGGGAAATGGAAACCCCGTGGCTGTGCACAGCTGCACCCAATTTGTACCCATGGACAGAGAGACTTGGACTGCCTGGAAAATTGTTCTGGGTGTGATGGCCCCTGGCAGGGCCAGCCCAGAGGCTGGAGGGCTGGACCTTCCTGCTTGGAATTATTTAGCATAAATGAGAAGAAAATGAGAGTTATCCATACAGGAACAGGAATTCAGATTCCTCCAGGACATTTTAGTTTGGTAACTGCCCACTTGCAGCTTGGCCTTGGAAAATGTTCATGTCATGGGAGGAGGAACTGATGCAGATTATCAAGGAGAAATTAAAGGAAATGTGTTAAACAACAGTAAACAAAATTGGATTGTTCAATCCCATGGCAGGGTATCACAATTATTGATATGGTCAGTTTTTAAAACAATTGGGAAAAAAGGATATCCATCTCAAATCACTGCTGTTGGTGGAGATAAAGGGTTTGGATCCAGCAGTCCTAATAATGGAGGCAGAGTGTGGTTCCAGAGGCCAAAAGGGCCTCCTGAGGCAGCTGAAGGAATAACAGCTCCTGGGAAAGACAGCACTGTTTGAATCCTGAAACCTGGGCAGGAACAATGGCAATGTGTCCCTGCAGCCGGGTGTTCTGTGTGAGAACAAGCAGATATTATATGATGTTGTTTTACACATCCTGCCGGACCAAATCTCCCTGTTTGCCTCAAAGGCCCCTTTGGAAAATGCTCTGATCCACGGGGCTCCATGTGAAGGCTGCTGTGGCACTGAGGGACTTCCAGACAAATTCCATCCAGGAGCCTGGGTGCCCTCAGGGACTGGAATCCAGCCTCCTTCTTGCCAAAGGGGAAAGAGCCCCACCAAGCTTTGTTACCCACAGACACTGTGCTAAAGCTGAACAGCAAAGGACTTTGGGGGCATTCTTCTGAAATTAAAAAGGTGCCAGCTCCATGGACAACAGAATTATTGCTCTTATCCCAAATGAGACTGAGGAAAAAGAATGATTAACCGTGTCACTGAAGTACTGCTGATGTCTATAAGTTGTATCTTGAGAGTCAGCCAGAATCTTTGTTTGCCACAAACATCTCTAGAGTTTCACCAAGGGATTGGTCATAAAAATTGTTATGAAAATTTCAATATCAAAATAGCCAAAGTACTCAATGTCGCTAATTGCTGAGTATGTTCTCAGCTGTAGCTGGGAGGAATGGGGCTCCCTTGGAAAGCCCACTGTGTGGGGTGGCCAGAACTCTGTCTGTGGGCTCTGCCTCATAACAGAGGCAATGAAGGGACGGTTGCAGGAAACTGTGCTGTGGAACACAAGAACACAATGATCAGTTTGACAGGATTCACTAAGATTTCCCTTCAGGAGAAACTGAACTGTGTTCTAGTTACAGAGGCCACAGTGTGAGAGGATTTCTGTGCTTCACCATCACTCCCAATGTCAGTACAACTTGGGATGCTGGGGCAGGTCCATGTCAGTGTCACACCACTCCCAGCTACAGGGCCACCATTTAGGGTCCTTCAGCAACAACCACAAGGAAGAACTGGGGCCCAGAGAATTTCCCTCCAAGGAGTGCCTTGGTTTTTAGAAAGCCAAAAATTCCGGTTCACGCTCTGCCCCATGGGCACTGCCTTATACTGTGGAGTTTACAGTAACGAGATAAATTGATTATTAGAAGAAATAGGAAATGATACTATGAAAATATCCAATAGCACATCCTGTGAGCTCCAACAAACACGAATGGGGACTCAGCAAAACCGTATGGCCTTGGATTATCTGCTTGATGGCCAAGGAAGAAGCTGGGTTATAATGGTACAGGGATGTTGCACTGCTATCAGTGCTGGGTTTCAAGTCAAACAGTCAGGAATCACCTTGACAGGAAAAAAACAGTAGAAGAGTAGAAAAAAGAAGAAAATGCTTTTGGGTGGGATTGGTTTCATGGCTGCCAAATTGGAGGATGCTGCAAAATGAATTTCTGACAGTGTCTCTCATTGCAGTGTGAGCACTTGGTGTGTTATGATTCCATGTTAGAGTTGTTGTGACAATGTGTGCTAGAAATGGAGTACTGAGACGTGTCTAAATAGAGACACAGTCTCAAGAAAAAATGGGATTTGATAAACTAACAGAGAATAGCAACTAATTAGGGTTGTTTTAAAAGGAATGTGAATTATAGTTCTGGGTAATGAACTTGAACACACTTAGTTGAAGAACAAGAGGCCATGCCTGTATGCCTAATACCTAAATCTAAACTGTGTTATTGAAATAATTGTTATAAAGGTTGTAGTTCATCTGCAGGTTACAGGACCCAATTAAAGTCCTGAGTCCTTAACACTAGGTCCTAGCTGAGGCCTGAACAGCAGGCCCTGAGCCGAAGCTGACCTCTAAATAAACCTTCCAACCAAAGATTATCTTTGTATCTGCTTATTAATGAATCATTTTTAGCACTATGATCTTTGTAGCTATTCATTGGTGAAATGTGGATTTACCTTTCTGTATTTAAAAATTGGACAAGGCCCCATCTGGCCTTGTCTGGAGATGAATGGTCAAAGTCACTTCCCTTGGTTCCTCCTTGGGCCCTGGCCAGACTTTGGGAGGAACCCAAGAGGAGGATGAAACCAGATGTTCCCACACTAGAAGTGCTGTCAGTTTGTTCATTCAGCACTGTCAGAGCTGGGCCCTCTCACAGCGAGGTTGGAGCCTCACCTGTGGCTGGAGGCACCTTCAGGAATTCCCAGTGTCCAGGAGTGGCTCTGCAGTCCTTGGCTGGGACAGCTTCCCCTGCTGCTGTGTGGATCTGGGGGATGGCAAAGCCTGAGGGGAACTGGTGCTGCATCTTTCTTAATCACTGCAGGCAATCTTTGGTGGTGATCATTGAGTGCATTGCTGACCTGCTCCTATTGTAATTATTTTCAAATAATTATGTACTTTACTTTTGTATTTTTTGCAGATTTCCCTTATATAAATTACACAATTCCTTCATTTGGTATCTGTGTCTTTGGTGCTGATCCTGCCCACTGGCAAAACGGACCCTGTGGGCTCCACAGAACCAAGGGGCCCTTGTGACACTGCAGGGCCTCGTGTTACCTAGGGACCATGGTGACCCTGTGGGGCTTCATGGAACCAAGGAGCCATTGTGACACTGTGGGGCCTCATGGAACCACGGAGCGCATTCTGACACTGCGGGGGATTCATGGTGACAAGGCTCCATTGTTTTCATCTCCCTGGCACTGCCCAGTTCAGCCTTTCCCTGTCCCAGCTCAGCAGAGCAGCAGAGTCAGGTCTGGCCCTGCAGCAGGAACTGCAGGCACTGGAGGTCAGGGACAGCCATTCTGGGTCTGGAATGCTCAGCAGATGCTCAGCTCGAGCAGCTCCTGCAGCCCCAGGGCCAGCCCCACTGCCCAGCCCAGCAGCAGAGTTGGCCCCGGGACTCCTCAGGCAGCTCCTGCTGGCCCAGGGACAGGGCAGCCTCTTGCCAGGGCTCCTCTGCACACCCACGGGCTCCTGCTCTGCTCCTGGCCCATGCCAGCTGCCCTCAGAGCCTTTCCCAGGGGAACACGTCTGTGCTGGCCCCAGCAGCCATTGCTGCAGCCCCTGCCCTGCTGCCCAGAGCCCCGAGCTGGGGCTGCTGCTCTGCAGAGCACGAGGGCTGTGCTGCCTGGGGCCCTGGGCTGCCTCTGCTGGGCTCTGCTGCTCAGCCTGGCACACAGAGGCAGCTGATGGTGCTCCCTGCACTGACCCCCTCCCACACAGGCTCTGCGGGGCAGGGAGGGGGCTCAGAGGTGCCTGCCTTGTGCCAGGGCTGCCAGAGGGGCTTGGGGCTGCCCTGGATCCTCCTGGGGGAGTTCCCTGAGGGTCAGAGGAGGCAGTGCCCAGACTCCTTTCCCTGGGCCTGCTGTGTCCCTGGGCTGCAGAGCTCTCCTGGCTCACAGCAGACATTCAGTCCTGGATCTCGGGGTGACCCCAGCCTGGCCAGGCCTGTGCCCAGTGAGCTCCACTCCCTGCTGGTCCCTGGCACACACTGTCCCTGCGGGTCCCCTGTGTTCTCCTGGCAGCTCCCAAGGCCCTCCAGAAAAACCTTCCCCTGCCATCAGCCCTGGCACAAGCTGCAGAGCCCCTGGAAGGTTCAGCACAGACCATTCAGCATCTGATGGGCACTGGCCACCAACAAGCAAAACCTGACCCAGACCTGAGTCCCCTGAAGGCCCCAGGGAGACCCTGATCTCATCCCACTGAGCTCTGGGAGAACAAAGGAACACAAGAAGCCTCTTGAGAGTCCTGAGAGTGACTCTGGAGGGGAGCAAAGCCTTCCTGCCCTGCGCTCAGGAGATGCCCTTTGCTGGTGGAGCTGCTGTGCTGGAGCCCAGCTGTGTCCCAGCAGTGCCCATGGCCTGTCCCTGCCTGAGGGCACAGCACGGACATGCAGCAGGACAGTGACCAAGCTGCCAGAGCACTCCGGCCTCGCACCCACAGCAGGGCTGGGAAGGAGAGTGTGGAGCTGGGAGGAGCAGATGTGGAAAGAGGCAGGGCCATTGTCCCTGGCTGTGTTGCTGTGCTGGGAACCTATTCCCTCCACCTCTGCTCACAGGCACTGCCCCTGCAGAGCCAGAGGAGGGCTGAGGAAATGCCTTGGACACACAGGTCAGGACAGCCACTGGTTTTTATTCAAATGCACAGAGAACAAGTCTCCTGAAGGTCTTTGTGTTGCAAAAGAAAAGTAGATGTTCATGTAGAAAGACTCAGAATAGTACTACAATATTTATTTAAAAAATTATAACACTGGAAAAAAGAATAAGAAAAGGTCCCAATGAAAAAACTGACAAATAGAAAAATAAAGGCCAAGATTGTAAAGAGTTACATTCTGAATATTCTGAAGCAGAAAAGACAGAGTTTCTTGTCCCTGAAAAGATAGGGTCATAATTTTCCGCAGGGTATCCTTGAGCTCCTGGTTCCTCAGGCTGTAGATGAGGGGGTTCAGTGCTGGAGTCACCACTGAGTACAGGACTGACAGGGCCAGATCCAGGGATGGGGAGGAGATGGAGGGGGGCTTCAGGTGAGCAAAGATAACAGTGCTGATAAACAGAGAGACCATGGTCAGGTAGGGAGGCAGGTGGAAAAGGCTTTGTGCCGTCAGAGGGGATCCTCAGCATAGCCTTAAAGATCTGCACATAGGAGAAAACAATGAACACAAAACAGCCAATTGCTAAGGAGACTGAAAACACAATGAGCCCAAGTTCCCTGAGATAGGATTTGGAGCAGGAGAGCTTGAGGATCTGGGGGATTCCACAGAAGAACTGGCCCAGGGCATTGCCATGGCACAGGGGCAGGGAAAATGTATTGGCCATGAGCAGCAGAGCATTGAGAAAGGCACTGGCCCAGGCAGCTGCTGCCATGTGGGCACAAGCTCTGCTGCCCAGGAAGGTCCCATAGTGCAGGGGTTTGCAGATGGACACGTAGTGGCCGTAGCACATGATGGTCAGGAGGGAAAACTCTGCTGAGAAGAAGAACAGAAAGAAAAAGAGCTGTGCAGCGCATCCTGTATAGGAGATGTTCCTGGTGTCCCAGAGGGAATTGTGCATGGCTTTGGGGACAGTGGTGCAGATGGAGCCCAGGTGGCTGAGGGCCAGGTGGAGCAGGAAGAAGAGCATGGGCATGTGCAGGTGGTGGCCGCAGGCTACGGCGCTGATGATGAGGCCGTTGCCCAGGAGGGCAGCCAGGGAGATACCCAGCAAGAGGCAGAAGTGCAGGAGCTGCAGCTGCCGTGTGTCTGCCAATGCCAGCAGGAGGAAGTTGCTGATGGAGCTGCTGTTGGGCATTTCTTCACTCTCAGCATGGTAGACTCTTGAAAGAAGACATTGACAAGTTGGGGCCAACTTCTTTTAGTCAGTGATTTTCTATTTAATTGGAAATCCCTAGAAAATTACTTTTCTTCTTGTGAGGGAACTTTCCATAACTATTTTGAGTTTGGGTTTTTGCTGCTGATGAGTTACTGCCTCATCCTCAGCATTGCTGTCAGCTAGAACACTGGGGAGCCCAGAAGGAAAACAGGGCTCCCTGTGCCCCAGTGCAGTCAGACCTGCTGGTCCCACACAGGTGCCCTTTGCTCATTACATCGCCCTATATTTCAGAGTGATTGCACTTCAAATTCAAATCCTTGCAATTAAAATGGACATTTTGAAGTCTCTAGATTCAAAGTCAATTTCTCTATACTCTTCCCTCTTTCCCTGTGCACCTGAACAGGAAGGGAAACCAAGGGTTGGTCTGGCTCTCTGCTGCTGGAATTGTGCCTACTGGGAGCTGTTTCTCTCTACCCAAGTCTTGTCCCTGCCAGTGCTGCCAGAGCCCAGCCCAGCCCCAGGGACTCAGCTCTGCCCTGCAGACCCCTCCCAGCACAGGGCACTGCCCAGGGGCATCTCCGTGGCAGCAGGGCCTTAAGGGCAGGCCAGACAAACAGAGATGCTGCAAGCCAAGGTGCTGCTGCTGCTGCCTGCTGCCCTGCCCTGTCCCTCTGAGGGTGCCCAGGGCAGCCCCGTTCTGCAGCACATCCTCCCACAAAGCAGAAACAGTAGCAGAGCCATCCTTACAGTCACATCAGTCCTGTTCTGGGTCAGCTTTAGGAGATCCCTGCAGCCACAGACTGGCTGTGTCAGAAGTGGTGAAGATTTCTCCATGAACGAGCTCAGAATTGTCCTTGCAGCTGCTCTGAGCCTCTGTCTACTTCACTGCTCTCAGGTACTGTCCTTGCAGGCAGTGCCCTCAGCCCTGCTGGGCTGGGAGAGGAGCTGCTCATCAAGAGAAATGTTTTTTTGAAGCTTTTTTTGATTACGAGGAGCCCAGCCCAGCTCAGCAGCACAGACACAGCACAAGGACTTTAATGACCCTCTGGGGACTTGGGTGTTGTTTACATCAGACTCAGTCCCTGAGAGAGCATTCAAAAAACTTCTCAAGAACTGAAAGTCAAATTAAAACCCCAAAGTTTCTTGAAGTTTTAATAAGTCCCTCTGAGAAAGTGTCTCCAGTTAGAGCAGGTTCCGGTTAGAGCAGAACACTGGAGGCAGTGATGACAGCTGGGGACAAACAAGGCAAAGGTGTCTCTGGTGCTGAGCAAACCTGGATGTGTTTCGGGAATGCAAAGGGCCAAGGCCTGAGCCCCAGCCCCTGGCCAGGCAGATCCTGTCCCTCCCTCCTTGCTCAGGGCTCTTCCCAGGATGGGCACTGGGATGTGGGGATGTGCAATGCCAAGGGCAGCACCATGGGGCAGCCCCTGCCAGGCTGCTGAGCAGGGACAAGGAGGCAATGAGGCCCCAGGCCTGCAAGGGTCACTTGTCCCCTGCTCCTGGCTCAGGCCCAGGGCCAGCAGCCATGGCCAAAGTGCTGCCCAAGTTGGCTCTGTCAGGGCCTTGCAGCTGCTGCCCATCCCTGTGCCCTGTGCAGCCCAGGCTGTCCTACCGTGTCCCTGCCCTGTGCCTCTGTCCCTGCAGGCTGTCGTCATCCCCCAGCTGCCCCACCTGGCTGGCCCCTTCCTTTGCTGACAGCTCTGCCTCCTGCCTGCCTCTGCCTGTCCACACAAAGCCTTGGGCTGACCCAGACCCATTCTGGGGGACATGTTGCACCACAGCCCTGCCCTGGGAGAGAAATTCCTTTCTCCTTGCTTCCAGTCTGGACCTCTCCAGGTGATTCTCTGTGGCATGATTTTTTCTCAGGCTTTTTCATACAATGAAGAAGAGCTCTACCATTTCTGAAACCATCCTTCAAGCCCTCTCAGGCTACTCCTGTTCTGTCATTAGTCTTCACACCACTGAGCCCTGGGCCATCAGTCTCTCTGGGTCATGTGCTTGAGGCCTCCTAACCCCATCTTGGAAGATTTTTGTGTCCTTTCAAGGTCCTTTCAGATTAAAACATTGTGGTCATAATCCAAGAAAAATTGAAATATTTTTATAGTGGCAGAGAAAGGGACGTAGCCTTTAAAATGCTCAAGGATATGCTTAGATTTGAGATAAGAAATAAATATTTTGTGATAAGGTTAAGAATTTGTAAACAGGTCATCCGTAGACATGAATACCCCATTCCAAAATGTGTTCAAGGTCAGGATCTTTGACCATCTGTTCCAGTGGTAGTTGTGCCTTCCCACAGAAAGAGGGCTGCAGTAGATGATATTTTAGGGCCATTCCAATTTGAAAAACAGAAGATAAAAAACAAATTTATGAAAGTTCTGACACCTCCTCATGAAAGACTCACCAAGGGGGTCAATGGCAGAGCTTTCCAGCATGACCTTGCCAGTTGAGCATGGGGGGTTCTGCATTGGGTCTGAGATTCATGATGGAAATCCACAAAGGTCATCTGGGGAATGTGCAACATTTCCCATGTGATGCCTAAGAAAGGCCCACAGGAAGGGAAAGGGTGGCACTATGGTGCTTTGTGAAAGAACAAACATGAATCAGCAGGGAAAAGGGGATGAAAGAGCTGGTCATGAGCAAACATGCGTCCCTGGCTATGCCCTACAGCTGATCCCCACAGCCTGTGGCATTTTCCTAAACCCCCATTGCCAGGAACTGTCTGGAACAAGGGAGCTCTGGGTACCAAGGAATGTCCAAGTGCCAGATACTGGAGTGGGGACCACAAATCATCAGGTCCTGTGTCCTTTGGGGGCCCAGGCACTGGTGAAACTGGTGTGTGTGTGCACACAGCACTGGTGTGGGGGGCTGGTGTAACCACCAGGGAACATCAAACCAGAGCAACCAGTGAGCAGCAGAGGCCTGAGAGCTGCTGTGTGAGATCCACTCCTGCAGGGATCCACATGGTCTGGGTGTCTCTGCAGCTCTGCCTCTCCTCCTGCCATGGCAGAACACACAAACAGCCCATCCCTGTGTCTTTTCTCCACTGACTGTGCTTTGGCCTGGCCTGGAAACTACCCGAGGTCTCTCCCAGGAGGAGTCCCTGTGCATTTCCCTCCCCCATGCCTCTGCCCTTCCTGATCCAGCAGTGGTGGGGCAGGGAGAGGGCTGGCTCTGACAGGGCTGTTGTGGTTTAGGAATGGTGCTCTCCAATTTCCTACTCCCACTACAAAGACCAGGTGTCTCCCCAGATTGATATTCCCACCATTGTCCCCCACACCACAGGGGCTTTGCCTGCCTGGCCCTGCTTGATCTCAGACACGTTTCACAGTCAGGGATAACCTGGAGATGGTGTCCATGGTTAAATCTACCCCTTGCTCATGAGCCCATCTGGAGGTTGCATCTCTGCCCTGATGACTTGAGGTGTCCAGCAATAACTCACCTTTGTGTGGCCAGTCCAGACCCAGCTGAGACACTTTAATCCTAGCAGCCCCATCCTCCTGTCCATTGTTTCGATGCTCTTCAGTGCCTGACTCTTGGGCACGTGAGCATCCATAGGAGGGACTTTCACAGCCAACTTCTCCCCTGGGCAATGATGTCTTGCCCCGGTCCAGCAGCCCAGATGGGTTTCCCTCTGCACTGCCAATTGTCCCTTTTCCATCATTCCAGCCACCCCACAGAGCATTTCCCACCATCCCTGAGTCAGTGCAGAGGTGCAGCGCTGGCCATTTCTCTCCCTCAGAGCTCCGGGTATGGTCCCAGTGCTGCAGTGACTGTAGGAAAGGGGACCCACAATGGGACATTTCTTGGTCAAATACAGACAGAAAGAGTGAGAAACTGTCTGTGACTTGGGTTTTGGCCTCACAGCCCCTGCCGTGGTTTGCAGGGAGCTGCAGTGTGGCACAGCCCTGGCTGTGCCCTGCGGTGCTGGCCTGGGAGAAGGTGTAGGTGCCAGCTGGCCCAGGGAGCTGCAGCGTGTGGGGAATGAATCCCTCCTGGTCTCCTGCCCCAGGGTGACACTGCAGGGCCTCATGGAGCCAAGGGGCCATTGTAGCACTTCAGGGCCCCATGGAATTAAGGGAACTATTTGGACATTGCAGGGCCTTGTGGGACTGAGGCTATTGTGACACTTCAGAACCAAGGGGCCACTGTGAAACTACGGGGCCTTGTGGAACTGCTATTGAAATCACCCAAATAGAAACTTTCTAACACAGTTTGAGTATTAGAAAGCAGCTATTCTTTACTGCAGTGCTGATCACTAGGAGGATCCTTCCTCCATTTGAGTGCCCCGAGCATCAGGTGAGCAGAGGTTTTATCACACACACTGATTACATATTCGTGAGCTGTTCCCTTGTGGTGGCCTACAGCTGGCCTGTAGGCCTCATAGAAAAAACAATTCCAACTTTATAACTGAAATAAGTGATTTATTATATAATTACCTAACTTATGTAATTTGACCAGTAAGAGCAGGCCCAGGCTGTTGGGGACTCAGGCTACGTTGGCTGGTTAGCCGAATAGTAACTGGCTCAGCCTATGAGGATTAACCTCATGGGCTTTCTTATCTATATAAGAAAGATCTCAATAAAGCTGGCTGTTGCTGCATGAACACAGAGTGTCGAGTCGTCTGTCTCCAAAACTGTGACCCCATTGGTGACCCCAATGTGATCATAATAGCTGCTGCCAAGAGAGCGGGGAACAGACGGGGTAGCCAAGAGTGTGGGAATCTATAAAATTTGGTTTTGGGAAAGCTGTGAAAGGTCGGCCTCAGAGACAGCAGAACTGTGATTAGAGCTAAGCAGTGGCCATAAAATAAGTTAGCAGAAAAATTATGTAAAAAGTTGAAAAATAAGGACAAATGGAACAATGGTCTGTGTATTAATGCTTGGCTAGAATAACTCCCTAAGTTGCAGAAAAGTATATCCAGCAAGATATTAGCAAGTTCTAAGCTTAATAATGGAGCTCTGTGCATTGTGTTTTAAGGTTTACAAACAGGTATTGTATTCAAAATAAGCAAGCATTGTTTTAACCAAAGGTACGTGTGCTTAGAGTGGTTGGATAGAACTACTGTGAATATGCTTTTGCTTTGTGTGATTGGTCAAAAAATTTCTAAAGTCAGTTGCAACATTAGGTTCTTGGTCTGCTGCCTGGGATGTGAGCTGCTGGCATCTTCCCATTGTCACAACCATGTAATGAGACCGATGCTGGAAAATAAAACAGCTCAAGACATGTTCCGAGCAGTCCCACCCATCCTGTTCGTGACTTTTACATAGCCCCGAGCCGGCGATACCCAGAGCTGCCCCTGGACACAGATGTCAGCGTGACCTGCCCTCTGTGATGTCCCAGACAGCAGAACCACGTCATCAGCTGCCAATCTGGCCGTGCCCCTGCTCACAGCTCCCACTGTGACCCAAGCCCTGGCATGTCCCAGCCCCCAGAGCCACACCTGCCAGGCCATGAGCCCCAGCCTTGGTCCCCACTGCCGGCCTCAGTGGCTCCCGGCCATCCTCACCCTGAGTGCAAAGCCAGCCCCAGGAGCCCCCCAGGGTGCTCTGGATCCAGGCTGAGACACCCTCAAGCCATCAGTGAAAGGGACATGGATGGGGACTGCAGCTGGATCTTCCAGTGCTCACCACCCCTGACTGTGCTCCAGGTGAACCCAAACCTGACCTGCAACTTCAGAAGTGAATAAGACTTTTTGTTCCATATGTGTAAATTTCATGCAAAGACATATACCAATATGCAATTACTCAAACACACGCAAGTCAACTGATAAAATAAAAATTAATAATTTTTTTAAAGAAGGCATAGATTCCTCTATATATATTTCTTGTGAGCTTTTAAGAATGCTTTCAGTTTTCAAAATTCTGTTGTATTCTAAAAGCACAACTGTGTCTCCTTTTTATAAGGGTAGTTGGAAGTTCCAATTAAATTTGTCTTAAGAATATCAAGTCTTTAAAACCATTGGAAAGCAGAGAGGTAAAACCTTCTAACAGCCTTACTAAAAGGATGTATAACTAAATACAATTTTGTCTCCCTATGTACTCTAGACATAACAAATCCCTGAACTGAAATTTGCCAATACTCAGTCTTTACTAAATCTTACAGCCTATCATAATATAATTTTTTCTTGCCAATGTATTCTATTTACAGGTTGTTCTCTGAGAAATTACCTCTGAGGGAGCCTGCTCACCCATGCAGCCTCTTGGGAACCTTACACCCCACCAGCAAATAAATGGTGCCACAGCCAAAACACCCTGTGGCTTGGGGAAGCCTGCTCTGCTAGCACCTAACATTACCACAATTCGTGACCAAAAAAATTAAGCACAACAGATTTTTCCATCAGTTTAAATCTGGCTGCAGAAACTACATTGATTTTTGAGGCAGAAAACACAAAATAGTAGCCTCAGTATTGGACCCTGGGGTTATTGCTGCAAAAACTTAAAAAAAAAAGCTAAGAGAATCGAAAGTGCTCGCTCAGTAAGCAAACCAGTGCTACCTCCTAAGCACCGAATGAGCTGCTACCAAATGCTAATAACACCAAGCATGTAACACTCTGAAACCAGCAGCAATACACTTTTCACTGCTCACCATGGACACAGCTGCCACAACTTTGAAAGGATGTACTGCTTCAAATTTCTTCACACCCAACATCCATCCATGTAAACATCCAGAGCTGAGGGAGCAAGTAAAGGACTTAAAAGTTGAGAAGAACCCAGATGGCATCAATGAACTTTTCGGACAGTGGGGATTGACAGGATAGGTTTCATCGTTTGTTAGAGGAATATTTTGGGTTGTAATCATTGTTTTTACTCATGTTTCCCTGTTTAGTTAAGTGGCTGCAGAGACCTACTGGGGAAGTCTTCATAGTAAGAAAAAACAGGGGAGTTGTGGAATCCTCTGACTCCTCCCCCTCAAGGAAGATTAGATCACAGAGTTTTCCCCACCTAGGCTGATAGAGAAGACTTAACCCCTGACGCTCTGCAGCACTTCTGCCAATCCACATCAGATTGCCTCCCCCACTGGCCAGCTGACACCGCCCACCCCAATTATTCATCCCTCATCCCCCCTACAGGTTGGTGCCCTTGGCCCTGCCCTGTGCCCGCCCCTGTGCCCTCAGGTCACCGGTCACTGGCCCCACACTGAAGTCCTGCAGACCACATGGTTTGGTCTTTTGTCTCTGGTCCCTCTGGCGTGCTGGATGCAGTAAAACCCTTGCTGGAATATGCTATGCAAAGACCCTTCCTGCCTTCCTGTGCTGAGCTGTCTGTGGTGTGTGCGTGTACATGGACTGGAAATGGCTGTTCTTGTGGCCTTCCTCGGAGCGGCTTCTGAAGGAGACGCCTCCAAGAAGGCTGCAGCATTTGTACCACCCTGCAGGGCTGCAACACTAAACAATACATAAAAATCAACTTAAGTATAACAAATGAAATTTTTATAAATTGCTACACTGGCACTGGCACATACAAATATCAATTTAAGGTTAGAAAACAAATTTATTGTTACTGTCATGCAATGCAAATACTTACAAATACCAAATACAGTTAAAAAAACCTAATGTACTGAAATCCTCTACAAACTCACTATAAACAAATATGAAGTTTAACAATTAAGTTTTTTACTTATTACTACAACTGAACAGCCCATATACAAACACAGCAATATCAATATCCCTCTCTAAATAACCCTAGGCCTGGAATTAAATGAATACAATTTCAGAACTATACACATCCATATGCATTTCAATATAAGTAAATACACCACCATAACAATGTGCAGTATAAATATATATTGTTACATATGACATATAATAAGACATATGTAAATATTTACATAATAATCCTATCTATAAATACAAATATCAATGTACCAATTTAAAAATCCATCTAACTTTAACAGTGGAACTATAGAGCTGCACAACCGTACATACATGTGAATATAACAAAGAAGGGATGTAAAGTGAACACAGGCATATAACTACATACATAGGTACACATACATATAACTACATACATATCTGTGTTTTTACATAAATTTACACACACACACACACACACACACACACACACACACACACACATATATATAACATGCATCTATAAATGCAACTAGATACACATTCATAGTATCCCCATACAAATATGAGTCAATGTATGTAAATATCCCTACACTTGTAACTATCCAAGTCTAACTCCACCCATCCATAAGCAGAACTAGATCAGGAGGGATTGCAGCTGCCGATGTTCCCAGGCTCTCCCTCGGTCTCCTCCTCCCGGGCAGAGCAGCTCTCCTGCACAGGGACAGCAGACGGGACATCTGGGAAGCCAAGGGAACACTGAGTCAGTGTGGGGACGTTTCCCTTGGCAGCAGCTGCACTTCCACCAGGGAAGAGGAAATGTCAGAGCCTCCCCAGGAGGGTCAGAAGGAAAGGCAGCCGAGCGGGCCAGGCTGTGGTGAGCTGTTCACTTCTTTCAGGCATCCCAGTTGCTCTGGGGGAACTCCCTGAACTCCCTCATGTCACGTTCTTGAACTAACCTCTGCACTTACCAAGACTGTGGCCCCCAGATCAAGCAGTATTTCTGTCTCCAGCTGCTTGCACCAATGACAGGGAATGTCCTCTGACAGCGCTGGGGCACAAAGTTACCTTCCACAGCTCATCTGACAGGGCCTTGTTCTTCCTCAGCTTCCTGTCTTTCTCCTTATCTTCCACCTGGAATTTTTGCAGCATTTCTTTTTCTTTCCCCTTGATCAGTGCTAAAATGAATATTTCTCTTCCAAGCTTGAGTTTGCTCAGTAATCCTGTGGAACGTTTTCTCAGAAACTTTTCTCATGGAATTGAGAGTTAATTTCAGCAATTTCGGTGATTTTCTGTGTGATTTATGCAAATCTCCAGTTCATTAGGGCACCACTTAGGAAGGTGCAAAGAGAAGAAGATGTTTCTACATGTCAGTTCACCAGTGGAATATTCATGGATAGAGAGAGTGATTAGCTGCATTTTACATGTACTCCTAACCTGAAAGTGCAACAGGTAACTTGGGGAGAAATTAAAGCCAGATCTCTCCTTCCACCAGCCTGTATTCAAATGTAAAGTAAATAGAGCAGGGTGAGAATGTTAGTGTTTAGTTCCTCATGTGCCTTATTAAGGTGTTCTTAAAGTAAGGCAGATAAAATCTGGGTTGGCATTCCTAATTTCCAGACACTCCTTGTCAGTTTCATTGACTCTTAAAACAGCAGAGATGTGCCTATCATACCTTATCAATCCATTTGGGGGTGTTATAGGTTCAGATTCTCTGAGGCTTTAGCTTTTTAGATCTCTAGGCAATGCTTCCAGGAATCTAAATGGCTTTCAGAAATTAAACTTTGCTCCTTTTTTCCTGAGTCTGGTGCACTCATGACCAGAAACCTTCAGTGAATGCATTCCACTCTAATACAACTCCAAGCTGAATCTCTCAGCTGTGCTTACACTGGTGCTTTGTGTGTCTCTTCTGCACAGAGCAATTTCAAAACCTTCATTCCTTTTTATCTCTGCCCTTCTTTTTCTGTTTTAGCTTGTAAATGCATGCAGATGTATCAGAAATTATACATTTCATTTCTGATACATCACTTCCTGTCCAGTAATTTCATTTTATTCTGTTCTGTTGTTATGCTAGACTTGTATGTTTTATTCCAAGTACACTGCTGTTTTCTTGAATGTGGAAGTTTTATATTGCAATGCAATCATTCACCTCTTTCATGAAACCCTTCATTAACATTAGCAGAAGTAACTGTGTGGTTCCTTTCTGCTTTGTAGAAGATTTGGGAAAATCAAGTCCTGCTCAGCTACAAAAAATATTTATGGTGCTTGGTAATTCTCCTACAAGCTGAAGTTAATGGTAAAGCCACGGCAGCTGCTTGTCACTTGACAGAAATTGGGAGAAAGCACACTGCAGATACTGAGGAATGCAGTGCAAGGATGATGGGCATCCCTCAGTTATCCCAGCAGATTGATGTCACTGGCAAAATTCCCTCTTTTCCAAAGGGTTTTCATTTGCTTTGGCTGTACTTTGTATGGCTGCAGGTCACATTTCCGGTGATTTCATCAAGTATCTTGGCAGTTATTCTTGGTAATATATCTTGCTAATTCCCCCTTTGGAGGAATTACTCAGTTCTGCAGTCCTCATTATATGCCCTGTTCTAAAAGACTTTTATGCTATTTTCCCTCTCTTGGTGTTTTCACACTTGTTCAACAAGGTTTCCTTTCTTAGAAAGTGAATCACAGTATCCCAAAGGATTAAAAAATGCTTGGGTATTTGTTCCCTAAGTATTTGCAATAGAAGAATAAATTACAAAATCTGTATAAATCCTGGATATAAAATGCAAATAAAAATAAACTTGAGAGTTCTCCCAAAAACCTTGTTATATTTGTCCAATTATCCAATTTTTAAAAAAAGAAAAAAAAAAGGCAAAATTAAATGTAACAGCAATTTTAATTAAGTAGCTTAATATATATAAAATTGAATACACTCAAAATATTGACAATACAATTTGGGTAAAATAAGGAATAATTTGGTTCTGGTAATACCATATAAGCAAAAATAACCACGTGGGGTAGCGCGGGGTACAGAGGGCAGGGCTTGACCCCTGTCACCTCACGTACAAGCTTGTCAAGCCAAAATTCCCTTTTTATGCTCTATGTCATCACCATCTCTTCCCATTTTCAATTTGTCACACTTGTATCACCACCCTCATCACCTTTACCACACATCCTCCACCATTCTTTTAGGGGGTTGCACCCCTCTTTGGGGTTCTTCTTAGAAGAAGGCCTCTCCTCTACCTTGGTGTCCTTTAGTTCACTTTTTGGATTACACATGTGCACCAAGCTGGTATAGTACAAGCCAATATTATATTCTAACATTAAAGCATCAAATCTCATATAATTAACATTTTCCTGGTGTCCAACCAAATCTTCCTCTCTTCCAACTAAATTTAGTAATAGTTATCTCTTGCTTCTTCCTGTTCTGAACATCTGCAGGAGAAGGGGGGCGGGGGGAAGCCCTCATCTCCCTTTCTTTCCTGGCATTACACCTTCAACTGTTTTATTATTTCCAAATATAAAATACTGTATCAATATTGATTACTGTTTGAATTTTATCAGCACAAATCATACCTATTTATTACATTTCCTTTCTAACAATATGAACCACAATATACCAAAAGATTAAGAAATGCTTGGGTATTTATTCCTTAAGTATTTACAAAAGAAGAATAAAAAAAATCTCTAAAAATAGTGGTTGTAATATGGAAATAAAAATAAACTTGAGAGTTCTCCCAAAAACCATAAGAAAAAAACCCCATGTATTCCATAAATCCATATAATTAATCTACAGAATACAAAAAGGGACATGTTCTAGAAGAGAAAATTTGTACCACAGTGCTGCACAGAATTCTATGCTTTCAAGCTTTTTGCACTTCAGGGGCAGTATCATTCTCTGGACTGCAATGCTCTGAGCATGTTCTGCTCACCGTGGCAGCTTTCTGCTCTCCCCTGGTACACATCATCCTCCCAGCCAAGGCTGAGTGCAGCCACCACAGCTCGCAGCACCTTCCCGCACAGCAAGAGCCGAGCAAGAGAGCGATGGCTTCCCCCAGCTGCTGCGTGCTCTAACACTGCCACCTCGCAGCTGCTGAAAGCCTCAATTCCTGGGTTGCGGCGTGTTAGTTTATTGAGTCGCATGCTCCGTTACCTTGTGGTACGTTCAGGTGTTCCCCGAGTTATTACAGTTAGTTTCTCCCCCGTGTTATGCTGTCCTACCCAACTGGCCCTCCAGGAATCCCCTGCTTCCTTCCCAGATTTTTCCCTGTCTGTTAAAACAACCTGGCCCCTTTGCCGTGTCCATCAGCCCAAACCCTACCCTTTGTTCCAGAAAGTTCCCTGTCCCTCATCCTAAGATCCAATCCCTATCCCAACCCTCTCTCCTCCCCTTGTTCTGATTTGTTGCAGCCCTCAAAACCACACCCCGAGACTCGTTCATTGGTTACTATATGATGCCTACCCCCTGTTTTGAAAGATTTTACAAAGCTGTACACAGGAGATACTGAGGGCTTTTTCTGCTTGTGTTTCTCTTTGGCAATATGTGTCCTGTGTAACTTGTCCTTGCCTCTCCTAATAAATTTGCTCGACTTTGCACCGCAGAAGAGCCTCCTCTGCCTCCTTCACTCAGTGCTCGTGGCTCCTCCAGGGTCTCTACTGCTGGGCTGGCTTAGAGGTTCTGGCTCAGGCAAAACCCCAGTCTAGCCACTTCCCTGCTCTTGCCATTGCTCCTGGAGCATCACAGAGCTAGCCAGGGCTCCGGAGGACAGTGGCAGTGAGCCATGCCCTGGCATGTCCCAGCCCCCAGAGCCACACCTGCCAGGCCATGAGCCCCAGCCTTGGTCCCCACTGCCGGCCTCAGTGGCTCCTGGCCATCCTCACCCTGAGTGCAAAGCCAGCCCCAGGAGCCCCCCAGGGCGCTCTGGATCCAGGCTGAGACACCCTCAGGCCATCAGTGAAAGGGACATGGATGGGGACTGCAGCTGGATCTTCCAGTGCTCACCACCCCTGACTGTGCTCCAGGTGAACCCAAACCTCAGCAGCTGCACCTTGAGCACATTGATCCTTCTTGCCCACCCTGGAACGTGGTATTCCCACATCATACACGAGGCCTTTGCAGGGAGTGACCAGCTTCCAGCTGATCTACTACCCTGGCCTTACTTTCTGTTTCCCAGCAATGAACTTAATGGATCCACTCATGAGAATGCCAGCACATCATTTGCTTCTCAGGAGCTTTTAAGGAAAAAAACTCCACTCATTACTAGTTTTTGCACAGAGAAGGAGGTGCTGACAAGCATAAGGCACAGACAGGGCCCTGACATAAGAATTCCAGAGCCATAGGGTTCTACACATTGCTGATGCCAGCTGCTTGGTTCATATTTCATAGCCAGTTGTGGATGGGGGTTGCTGCTGACAGGGTAGGAAAATTTGGAGAAACAAGGGTGCAGCAGACAACCAAAACCAAGAGGGAAGACACTTAGAAATACAGAGCACAAGAGAAGACCTTGGAGATGGCTCAATAGAAAATGCCAGCAGCAGTGCCCAGAGCCCGGAGCTGCTCACTGCCACCACAGGGGCTCCTCAGTGCCCTGCTGGTTTGTGTCTGGTCCCTGCTGGACTCGCTCTGCCCCTCCAGCAGACACAGCCCTGCCTGCAAAGGGCTCCGTGCTCTGGTGTTCTCAGCTTGCTGCAGGCTACATTCTTAGCAGCGCTGAAAGAAGAGGTGAAACAAAGAGCCATTTTCTGTGCTGCCTGCAGCTCGGAGTGCCCGGAGCCCGGGCCCGTCAAGAGCTGCTCCTGGCACTGGCTGTGCTCAGCCCGCTGTGCCGAGCAGCCGTGGCCATGGAGACACAGGCGGGAGCTCTGCCTGAGGCCGGCAGTGGCCAGGCCCGGCTCGCAGCTGCGAGGACGCCGGCAGCCTGTGCCTGAGCCGAGGCCATGCGGGGGGTTTGCGGGCAGGGCTTTTGCGAGCCGGCCGGAATGTGCCGCCTCCCGTGTGGGCCCGGCTGCGGCAGAGGCAGCGGGAGCGCGGCGGGGCCGGCAGCGGCGGGCAGAGGCCGCGGAGAGCAGCAGCCCGGCCGGGCCCGCTGCGGACTGGCACGAAGCTCCCGGGCAGCCCTCGGCCGTGTCTGTGCCCGCCGGGCAGGAGCCGCGGCAGGAGCCGGCCATAGTGGCAGCTCGCCGTGCCTTGGCCGCGGCCGCAGCTCTCCCCGCCCGGCCGCAGCAGCAGCCGCTCGCCTCCGAGGCTCCGGCGCTTCCCGAAGAGGACGGGCCCGGCCCCCGGGACGCGCTGGAGCCCCGCAGCGAGAGGAGCCGCCGGCGCCGCAAACGGCAGCGCGCATGGCGCGGCCTGAGGAGGAGCAGATGAGGCTCTTGCTGGGCCACGCTGTGGCAGCTCTGCCCTCTCGCCTTCGCCTTGAGCCCTTTGCTGCTTTTCCCTGAGCCCTGATCCCCGTCCTTGGCCAAGGGCCCCCGGAGCCCTTTCCAGGTCTGCAGGGAAAGCTCCCTCAGTCACAGAATCACAGAATCACTGGGTTGGAAGACACTTTCAAGATCATGGAGTCCAACCCATGCCCTAACACCTCAACTAAACCACGGCACCTAGTGCCATATCCAGTCTTGTCTTAAACACTTGCAGGGATGGTGACTCCACCAGCTGCCTGGAGGGGTCTGTCCCAGGAAGAACCAAGATAGCACTGGGGCCTTCTACTCCCCGGTGCTTGGAGCCCTGGAAATTTGTTTTTCTGCTTAGGGAAAGACAATGGAGAAGTACTGGGAAAACTAGTCACTAATAGAATAGGCTATAGAGCTACAAATATATGTGCAAAGAATACAGAAAACATAGAAAAGAAAAATTACAAAACCCAAACAGCATCAGCGAGGTCTTGGGCATGAACACATAGATCCAGATGGTCTTCTCAGCCCTATTTCGGTGTATTTCTGAGAACCAAAGGAATCCTGCTGGAGCCTGTGGGGAGATGGGTTTGGGAGGTACAAGTTCATTCATTTTTTTTTCTCCTTGGGGCAGCTCCTGTTGCTAACATCAGCCGAGCCTGTTTCCAGCCTGATGCCTCTGATGGTTGCAGGCAAACAATTCATGGCAGGCAGAAGACACTGACACTTCCAGGGACATGAGTTTCTCCAGTGCTATCTGTGAGTGGGAGTCAGAATAAAAACTCCAGAAACCACAACTCCATTGGAAAATTCCCTTATTTTTCATTCTGTAAATAAGCTCTGCATCCACTTCTGAATTGTCAGTTGTTTGTTAAGGATGGGAATTCCTCGTTTATGATTTTTTTAATGTGGTTTGGAATTGGATAAAGGTCTCCTTCGTTCACAAACTCCAGATCAAACTGCCTTTGGAATATGGCCCACTGGTGGTTCTTGCCATGGAACTTCTGGATAAGAAAGCAAGGAAAATGGTATTTGCAGCCAAAAGCCAACAGAGCCTGGGGCAGCCAAAAGCCAACAGAGCCTGGGACAGCCAAAGCATCCTGTGGAGATCCAGGCCTCCAGCTGTTACTAGAAATCAGCAGAATTCCAGCCAAATGGTTCTGTATCACTAAGTGCAATCTCTTTGCCTGGATCAGAGCCTTGCTCAACAGAAAAGGCAGAAAGATCAGCAAGGGTACTCCCAAAGGCCCATGACATGGTTTTTATTTTGCTCATCTTGTTTAAGTTTGCAGCTAAATGTTGAGCTGATGAGAGGGAAGAAAAAAAAAAAAAGAGGAATCACTGGTGTGCATTTCCTGAACCTGTCTCAATCGTATTAATGACTTGTAGGCCTGATTTAAAACAGACAGGTATGAAACAACCTTTGAGAGACAGAAGCTAAAATGGGTTGTGGGTTTTTTTTAAGAATGCGGAATATTACCCAAAGGGTGTTGTTTTGTGATATTTTAAAATACACTACATAAAAATTACCAACTGCAATAAATTAAGAGTTAAAAAATAATTATTTTGGTATATGAATAATTAGAAACACAAAAATATGGAGATGGGAATGCATGTTTTCATAAAAACAATGAAATTACAGACATAAAAACACAGGGCTGTTGACTTTTGCCTCTCCTCCTGTGGCATTGTTGAGTGTTCTAACCACATCTCCAAAAGACCTAGAAACAAAACAGAGGCAGAGAAAGGAGAAGCTGTTTAGCTCTTGGAGTGAAAGCCAGCCCACACAGGAGATGTCTCCTGTAAATGCCCAAAACCTGCAGGATGCAGGAGGGCTCTGCCAGAAGGCAGATGATGCATTTTCCTCTCAAGTGCACGGGCACTGGGCCTGTTCCTGAAGCATTGGGGTTTACTGCCTCAGATCTTAAAGGGAGTTTGTTCTTTCATCTTGGGTTTCAGTTTCTAAACTGTGTGGTTCCTCTCCTGACCACAGAGTATTTCCTTCCACAAACCACAGGAAAGAAATGTTCCTAAGAACTATTATCTGACAGCTTTGATAGGGGGTAGGTTGACCTTTCAGGCAAGCAATATTCTTCTTTCTGAATTAGTGTGTCGATATGATTTTCAGACATACAAAAACGCTAAAGAAATTAACACAGTGCTGTCCTATACTTGAGAGAGAGGAGATATTCCAGGTTCTGTTCCTTCATGCAGGCAAGACCTCGACAGCATGGAGATGTCTCTGACAAAGCCTTCTGAGCACACTCACAAATTCTGAGCAGCACTGAGAGATGGGACAATCTATTCCCAGGGTGTGAACATATTTCCATCTGGCCTGACTTCATGCTGGATAGAAGTTCCACCAGAAAAACTCCTGGCCCATGGCTGTGCAGAAGTAACTGCAGTTGGACTCACCCGCTGCCAATGTGTTCCAGTTCCGTGTATTTCATTGCGGGATTTTCCATGGTCACCATTCTCCCTGAGGGAAATAAAATGCAAGATGCTCACTTTAAAGCAGAGATGCCAGCTTCCAGGAGATACAAAAGGCAGCCCCACTGCCTGGGGCTCTGAGCCCTTTGTGGTCAGCTGGGTAACAATAATAACAACCACAATAGCAAAAAAAACCCAAAAAAACCCCCAAAATAACCCACTAAAAATAAGCAAAACAAAACAACAACACACCTCCCCCCCCCCCAAAAAAAAAAAAATCCCCAACAAAAAAAAACAAAACTCCAAAACCAGTTAACTTCTGTGAGGTTTATTTGCTCTGATGACTAGCTGGAAGTCTGCAGTCTAAGGAGAATATAGGAAGCTAAAGATTCTGTTCAGTTTGGCCACTGGCACACAGGACTTGTCCAGATGATTTGCTAGTCCACAGCCTTCATCTGGTTCAAGAACAATTCCTGCGTCAGCCTTTAGCAGAGAGGGAAGCTCAGGCAAAGCCAAGCCAGTCCAAGCTGCCCTCAGAGGCAGCAGGAACACCCAGAGCGCTCTCTTAATGCCTTGGAGCAGAGCACTTCCTCTGGGGAGTCTTGAATGTCTCCAGTGGGACACCAAAGTCAGGAGGAGCATTTGGTACAGCTCTGCTGATACCTGCACAGAGTACACTGTCCCTCAGACAAGAAACACACCAGACATACCCAGAATCTCCAGGTACCCCTTGTCAATCTCCGGTTTTGGAGCAGCCATGCCGCTGTCAGAACTGGTGATGAACAAACAGCCCCAGCTTCAGTTCCCAGGTTTGACAGAATAGATTCCCCCAGATAATGCTGCTGCAGCAGCAGGTTTAACACCAGAGGCCATGGTGTGCTGAACCTGTCGCATTTCTGGTGGGGACAGTTCCTGTGCCTCACACCAACCTTGGGGCCCTTCATTGCCCGTTGTTTGCCGGAAGTCTTTGCAGGCTGCAAGGTGAGATGTCAACACTTGCACCTCAAGTCAAAGAGAACAAAGCAGTCAGAGACTACAGCTTGTCCCTGTCAGCCAGGAGTCATTGACTGTGAGGACAGGGAAAGAACCGATTTACAAGGGATACAGACAGGGATTCAGTCCTCCATCTGCGTCACCATGTTCCACTGTAAAGAAACAGGGAGAGCAGGAACAGGCCAGCAGGAATCAATTTGGATGACTGCTGGCCAAAAGGCCACAGGACAAGTCCCACTGTCCAGGGCAACAGCTGAGATTCAGCACAGCAGGAAATGTCCTTCAGAGAGACTGTGATCCACACTAGAGCAGGATGGCACTCAGAGGCACGGCCCCACTCCCTGCTGCTCTGCAGTGGAAAGGCAAGAAGGGCAGAAAGCACCAGTTTGGTGACTGCAGTGGCTGTCCCTCCCTCACTCACTTGATTTTGTAGAGCCTGAGGGAGGGGATTAACATTCTCTCTGACAATTTTCATTTCTTCCTCCAGCCTCCTCACCCTTGCCTTGTTCCTATCCTCAGATTCCTGCAGCTCTGCCTGCACATCTTCCTTGATGGTCTGTAAACAACAATGCATGGGAAGTTTCATGAGTGGAGTGGCTGCCACTCTTCCACTTACCTGTTTTTGTTGATCGCCCCTGTGCTGATGGCGATTCATCTCCTCTTGAATTCTTCTCATGTCTTCCTTCTTCCTCCTCTTCACTGCCATGATGGCACTCTGAGCTTCGGGCAGCTCTGCCTGGGGCTCTGACTTGATGTTCTGTACACACAAATGCACAGCAAGTGACTGGCAGCTGCCATCAGGCTCAGCTTTTTCCTCTTGCAGCCTCAAAAGCACATTTATTCAGCCACTTCTTTCTGCTTCCCTACCCACCTCTGCTTCCACTGCAAACCTCCTGTCCCAGTGCGGATCTCTGCACATTCCAAGGCTCTGTGCTTTCAGTGCCTGTGGGACTCCTGGCCTCCTCAGGCCCAAGAGCTCTGTTTTATGCCCCTCTTCCTGCCCTTCCCTCTGTCACCTGGCCAGTCAGGCTTACCTGGCCATTCTGCTCTGGCTCTTCCACCTGCTGCCTGAGCTGCTCTTCCTGCTCTCGGGCTGGGAACAGCTCTCCCTGAGCCTGGCATGGCATCTCTGATAAAGCCATCTGCTCCTGCTTTTTCTCTACAGGAACTTGCAGAGAAAGCAAGACAAGATGGTTTCGACTTGCCATACGATATTTGAGGGCCAAGACTCAAAGGCTGATGGGCTCACACATTCCCAAAGCTCTGTGCTTATCTCCTGGGTCATTCCCTGCCCGAGGGGAGGCACAGATTCCAAAGTGAGCCTGGCACTACAATCAGGGGCCATCTGGCACTGAAGCTCCAACAGCCTGTCAGGCAGCTGACAGGGAAGGTGTGGCATTCCTCAAGGCTCTGGTGAGGGCCTCCCTCTGCTCCTGCCATGTCCTCTTTGTCTTTCAGTAGTGACTGACACCCAGCCCTGTCCCACAGCTCCATCCTGGCTCTGCAGGTGGCTTCCTGGCTGAGCTCACCCTTTGGGAGAGACACTTCTGCAGTTCACGTTCTCCTCAGGCCTGCACCAGCATTCCTGCCTTTCTGACATCTACACTCTTGTTAGAAATCCTGGTCATTCGGGAGATAAGAATGCCTGCAAAGATCCTCTGATGGAGGTCACAGAGCCTCTATGGCCACCTCAGTTATATGGAAGAGGACCAAGGTGTTTCTTCTCCCTCTTTTGTCAGCTGAGAATTCTGACCAGCAGTAACAGAGACTCTCATAAGGCCCCATTAACAAATGCACTTAAACACCCGTGGGGATGCCAGTGAAGGAAACCATGTGTCATGTAATGCATGTATGAGCAGAGTCACCAAACACCACTGAACCATGGAATTGTTCCACCTCTCTAGGACAGGCAGAAATTTCAAGATTTAACTGGGGACTTCTGGGCCGAAGAGGCCGGAGGAGGTGAACAGCTCTGAGGGGAAAAAAATGCCACGTCTGGAGGGGGAAACATCTCTGCCTGCTCAGAATCAGTTGACAGAACATGTCACTAATCCTCTCCTGAAAGGGATGCTTTAGGTGAGCTTTGCACCTCCAACTCCTTTGTGCCAGAGCTGGGAAAATTCAGTTATGTAAATGTTACATAGATAGACAGATAGAAACACAGAAACATAGACATATCTCACTGATATAATCTCTCTTTACTGTCCTCTCTGCTGCTGCACACATCAACACTTGGTAGCCAGTGCCGTGCTCAGCAGCAATCCTGAGATTGCTGTCCTATTGCTCCAATAAACCACACTCTTGGGGAATATGGAGTGTGTAAGTCCTTATGGAAAGTGATCTGATCCAGAGCATTGTACTGGGAACTGCACTCTTTGTGCATCTGTGCTGGAGCAAGTTCTTCTCTTGGACTCGACCACACTGACAATTCTAAACTGGCTGTAATAAGACATAAAGCCCAGCCCCTCCCAGCTCCTCTGATCTCTCAGGACCAGCAAAATGCAAAGGTATTGATATCCTGCTAAATCCCAAACACAACACACACTGATTCACTGGGCTGCAAAAAGGCACAGGCACTGATAACCTCAAACTGGTCTGTAATGCCATACTGTCTACCCTGGAACCACAACAGCTTCTTCTGCACCAAGGTGCCTGCACCGAAGGATGAGTTCACAAGCAAAAACGTTCCATTGTCCAAAAGTGACACCTAGGGAATCAGAATTCTAGCAGATCCAGTCCAAGTACCATAAAAGGGCAAGAAATAATGAGGAAATGTGCCTCAGAAGGGAGGAAAAGAAAGTGTGGCAGGACTTGCACTCCAAGCAAAACAAAAATTAGAAATTAAAAAAAAAATAAAAAAGGCAAAAAGTCACACCTGAAGGTGACTAAAACATTTGGAAGCATTGAGGGAAAGTTGAAGGTCCCTCAAGAGTCTCCAGTTCTCCAGGCTAAAGCTCCCTCAGGACCTCCTCCCTGGCGTTATGCTCCACACCCTTGCCCACCTCCCGTCTCCTTTTGTGCACACGCTCCAGCCCCTCAAGGACTTGCTGCTTCACAGGGGCCCACAACTGCCCACAGCACTCACTGCAGCTGCGGCCGCAGCGCTGCCCAGCACAGGCCGACGCTCACTGCCCTGCTCCTGCTGCCCCTCTGCTGCTCACACAGCCCACCATGCCCTTGGCCTTCTTGCCTGCCTGCCCACATGCTGCCTCACGTGCAGCTGCTCTTCACCACCAGCAGCCCTGCCTCCTTTTGGCCCACGCAGCTCGCCCGACACACTCTTGCCCATCTGACTTCAAATACTGCATCCTCCATTTCAACATCTCCTTCCTCTTCTCTACAACGCAAGACAGCACTCAAGGACTTCCAGCTTCACCCCCACTCCAGGCTCCAGTGCACTTGCCAAAGCTGCAGACTTCACCGCAAAAGGGAGCCACAGAAACTCCCCGCTTCTGCCTTTTGCCTCACAAGAAGCCTTCGCAACTACGCGCTTCCTTTCCTTGGCCACACGGCACAAGAATGGCCCCTCACAGCTTCACGCACAGCACACTCACCTCCTTGCAGCTTATCAAAAGCCAACAGACAGCTAGGCCAAAAGAGGCTGTACAAATGAAGAACTGCTCAAGAAAGATGCAGAACACTTCCACAAGCCACTATGGAAAAACAAAGAAACAAAGCCCTGGGACCGACAGCACCACCACCTGTGCCCTTGGCCAATGCACTGCAGAAGCCCAGACATAGAGCTGCACTCAGCCAGGCAGCGAAAGTTCACCCAGAGCCCCCAGCTCTTCGGTGCCTCAACATGACAGGCCAAAGGCCAATTGCCAGGTGGCACTGCCTGCAGGAATGGCTACGTCCTGCAGGACTCCAGCACTCCACCTCCTCGGCCAGCAACAGCAAGTGCTGGCTGCTCAGCAGCTTGCACCTCTGCCTTGCCCTAAAGACAGCGCCACCCACAACTGGCACTTACTCTCTTGCAAGGAGCACCCTGGGCTGTCACAACAGAGGGCTGCTTCTGCTTCTCTCGCTCCCTTTGCTCCTCTTTACCTTCTTCTCCGGGAGCAGAGGGAGCCACGGGAGAGACGGCTGTTCCTTTCGTCACCTGTGGCAAGAGAGAAGCATGAGGGACACGCCGTTACCTAGCATTTCTAAACTCATTTCTCCTGGCATCTACAACCACATCTTCGAAGGAGAACTCATCAGCTCTGTTAGCAATGGCATTCCAAGTCACTCCAACCAGATTAAAATGGGCCAATTCAACACAACACTATATGCCTAGGAATTTCACATTCCTCCTTGCCTGCTATCAGCAAGCAACCTTGTCTCTGCAAAACGCAGCTTTTATTTCTTGCAAGCTCTGAAATGCACAAGTAGCAAAGAGCCGGCAAGGCCTTAGCTCTTGCTGCAGACAGGGAAAACTACAACTGGATCACAATCCCATCCAGTGCTGGAAAAGGGCAGGAAATGTGCGGAAGCCCCCTTGCTGGCTGCAGAAAGACAAAACAAACAGGGCTTCTCCTCCTAGCATACCAAAAAACGCAGAAGCCACAGGGTGCAAGCGGCAGCTACTCCAGCCTCTGAAGCCCTGGCATGCACTGAGGCCATGTTTGAACGGGCAACAGCCCTTGTGCTGAGCGCTGTCACGTGGCCATCTATGGAAGTCTGCCTGAAGGTCCCTCAGCAGACTCCCCTTGTCCAGGCTAAAGCTCCCTCAGCACCTCCTCCCTGGCCTTATACTCCACACCCTTGCCCACCTCCCGTCTCCTTCTGTGCACACGCTCCAGCCCCTCAAGGACTTGCTGCTTCACAGGGGCCCACAACTGCCCACAGCACTCACTGCAGCTGCGGCCGCAGCGCTGCCCAGCACAGGCCGGCGCTCACTGCCCTGCTCCTGCTGCCCCTCTGCTGCTCACACAGCCCACCATGCCCTTGGCCTTCTTGCCTGCCTGCCCACACGCTGCCTCACGTTCAGCTGCTCTTCACCACCAGCAGCCCTGCCTCCTTTTGGCCCACGCAGCTCGCCCGACACACTCTTGCCCATCTGACTTCAAATACTGCATCCTCCATTTCAACATCTCCTTCCTCTTCTCTACAACGCAAGACAGCACTCAAGGACTTGCAGCTTCACCCCCACTCCAGGCTCCAGTGCACTTGCCAAAGCTGCAGACTTCACCGCAAAAGGGAGCCACAGAAACTCCCCGCTTCTGCCTTTTGCCTCACAAGAAGCCTTCTCAACTACGCGCTTCCTTTCCTTGGCCACACGGCACAAGAATGGCCCCTCACAGCTTCACGCATAGCACATTCATCTCCTTGCAGCTGATCAAAAGCCAACAGACAGCTGGGCCAAAAGAGGCTGTATAAGTGAAGAACTGCTCAAGAAAACTGCAGAACACTTCCACAAGCCAAACACATCTTTCCACTAGGGAAAATCAAAGAAACAAAGCCCTGGGACTGCCAGCACCACCAGCTGTACCCTTGGCCAATGCACTGCAGAAGCCCAGACATAGAGCTGCACTCAGCCAGGCAGCCAAAAGTTCACCCAGAGCCCCCAGCTCTTCGGTGCCTCAACATGACAGGCCAAAGGCCAATTGCCAGGTGGCACTGCCTGCACGAAATGACTACGTCCTGCAGGACTCCAGCACTCCGCCTCCTCGGCCAGCAACAGCAAGTGCTGGCTGCTCAGAAACTTGCACCTCTGTCATGCACTAAAGACAGCAGCACCTAAACTGGCATTTATTCTCTTGAAATTATCAGGCAAACCTGGCCCAGAATCCCACTCATCTGTTTATTGTGATGTCTTCATCTTGCTGGGATTTTTGCCCTGCCAGTGCTCTAGAAATGGTGTTTCTGCCCTGAGGTATCTTCCTTTCAGAAAACTCCAATGAATCACATAGGTCCCTCTCTTTAAAAGACAAGCACTGTGCTGATTCCCACAGGGAGACAGAGCAGTGTCTACCTTTCCATGCCCTGCCCCTCCTGTGCTGGATGGCACCTTCCTTCCCAGCAGGGACAGCCCAGTGGCACTGGCTGCTGCACTTCCCTCTCTGCCACACAACCTGGCAGTAACCCTGGGGCAGTTCCTGTCTGCTTGAGCGTGCCAGGCAGCAGATGGGGCTGGGACAAGTCCCTCTCAGCTCTCCCTGTTTGCGTGCCAGAAACCTCCAAGGGTGGGCTGGGGGCACAAACCAGGGCCCCTCAGAGGCTCACAGTGAGCCCCCCCACAGCCCCTCCTGCCCACAGCCAAATCTCTGACCACTTGGCCAGCCTGGCTTCCTTGGGTTCCTGCACCACCTTTTCATGTCTCTGTACCCTGCATTGCTCTACTTCAATTCTTTTGCCATTGGATAAAATGGAGCACACCACCAAATTACAAAACAGGGCAGCAGAAACAGTCAGAGGACAGAGTACCTGTCCTCTCAGGAAATGTGGAGAGAGGTGGAGTTATTCAGTTGTGTGAAAAACAGGCCCCAGAGAGCCACGTGTTGCCACTTTCCAAGACTTCAGATAGGCTTTGAAGAAAGTGGGGGACACCTTTTTGAACAGGACAAGTTACAATAGGATGTGGGCAAATAATTTTAAATACACAGGGGATCAAGTCAGAGTAGGTCGAAGGAAGAAATTGTTTCCTCATGGCATGGTGCCACCCTGGCACGGGTTGCCCCAAGAGCTTATAGTTGCCCCGTCCCTGGAAATATTCTAGGTCAGGTAGCAAAGGGCTGTGAGCAATCTGATCTCTTTAAAGATGTCCCTGCTCATGGCAGGACACTTGCACCTGATGACCTTTACAGGGCCCTGCCAGCCCAGCCCAGTCTAGGACTCCTCACCGTTTTCATTTGAAGAGCACCAAGAGTGGAGGTGAGGAGGAAGGGAGCTCATCTGATGCCTTGAACTTCCGTGGAGGAGGAGCCCATCCCTCGCACCCTGTTTCACCTGCAGCCCCTTTGGGGCCATCTACACAGACAAAAGAACTGGAACCACTTATAACCCAAAGGCAAGTGTTGCCTGAGAGTGGAATTTTTTTGCATGTGTTAAGGCTTGAGTTCCCCCACTGATGCAACCAAAGCTACAGCAGATGCTGATGTGTTGCAGGGACATTTTTAGGAGGGGACCTTGGTGCAAGTAGTCCTAGCAGATGGCAATGGGATTTTGTCCAATGGCACACAGAACATGGGACAGGTGAGAAAGACAGCGGGATCAGTAAGGATTTGCTCCTTACCGAGGCAGGACTTCAGTTCCAGTAAGGAGGTTCCTGTTCTACTATTTCAATTCCCACAATTCCAAAAGACCATATGTCCACTTTGGGGCCATATGGTTGACCTGTCACCCCTTCAGGCGCCGTCCACCAAGCAGTCCCTGCTAACACGCTCCGTGTATTCTTCTCAGGGATGAGTTGAGTAGAGAGGCCAAAATCGGCTGAGGAGAAAGCAAAATAACTGTTTTTATTTTAATTCTGTGCCATTAGGAAACCAAGCAAAAGAATTTCTCAGTAGGAGTTTGAGAATGTACTGTTGAATCTCTTGGACAACTGTCCCTGCTCTGTTTTCTCAGGACTTTAGCCAAGGAAATATGGCATTGTGACTTAAAAAATTCCCACAGTTTTTTACACTCCAGCAGTGGCTTTTGTTCTTTGGAAGCTTTAGACCTGTAGCTCACTCCCCCTGGAAGGGACACACAGAGAAACACCACTCTTGGCTGCTTGTTCCTTGTCATGCCTCTGTACACATTGCAGCCGTGTCACCAGCTCACAGCAGATATCCCTGCACTGTCACCAGCACCATTTCTGGGGAGCTGGCAGTCACTCCAAGCAGCCCCACACCTACATCCCTGGAATGTTGCACCTGACCAAGAATACACTGACCCAGCTTGACAGATCCGTCAGTTCTGAGAAGGATGTTGCTTCTCTTCACATCTCGGTGGATCACGTGGTTGGAGTGAAGAAAATCCAGTCCTTGCAGGCACTGAGAGAGGAAACAGAAACAGGAGGGCAAAACTAAGTGATGTGATTTCATCACATAAGAAAGGACACAAAGATTCAAAAAGATTCCCTCTCCAGGGGAATGGGGAATAATGGCAAAACACAGTGCCACTGAGAGGAAGAGCTTGTTTCTGCAACACTTGCAGAGCAGGACCTTTCTAAGGAAAGGCATGTCAGCTTTTGAAAGAGCAACAGCACCTGCTGTTGTAGACTGTTCCCTGCACACCAGCCAGGATGACTGCTGCTGCAGGGGATGTGCTCAGAAGCAAACAGTGCTTTGGCTGCACTCCTATCCTTTTTAGCTGAGGACTGAGAGAAACGAGTCTCTCTCTTTTCCTTTGCTGTTCCTTTCAAATCCTGCCACCAGCACTTTTGCTTTTACAGGCAAGGAATGCAGTGAAGACAGGCAAAAGTTTAGAAAGCAAGATGGAGAAGAGCAAATACAAGAGGCAGAGTGAGAACAAAACAGCAGGCGATAAAGAGTACAAGAACTGAGTTCAGTGAGTGCAGGGGCACTGGCAGCCATTTCACTTGAGATGCTTCTACTTGCCCACAGCATAGCAGCAACACACAAACAAAGCTTGGCACATGAAACCTCTCCTGTCCTGAGCCCCTGTTTCCCAGACAATCCTGCCCAAGCCCTCGGCAGCACAGATGGGATTGCTGACCTCCCGACTGATGGCTGCCATCTCCTCTTCAGACAGGTAGCTCTTGCTGATGACATCGCTCAGGGTGCCTCCATCCATGTGCTCCATAACCAGCCAGAGTTCCTCAAACAGAAGGTAGCTGAAAGATGGAAACAAGGGCGTGGAGATAAACATGCATGGCTACGTTGATATTTTCCTTCCGTGTTTCTTGTTTCCAAGTCCCTTTGTGACTAGGACAGAATCAAAGGAATAGACATTCCCTCTAGGCTGGGCATTGTTTGCAGTCTGTGCAGTCTCAAGGAGAAAGGTACAGCGGTGAAAAAGGAGATTGCTTAGATGGCCTGCAAGCGAAAAGTGCAGTTTAGTAACAGCCCAGGCAAAAACCTGTCAGGCATGGTGCTTCTGGAAATAAGCACCCAGTCTTCCTGGCATGCATAGCAATGGCAAAGAGGGGCAAGGATCTAAGGGAAATCCTCTTTAGGAAGGTTCATCAGCATTGAAGAAACTTTAAAAAATCAGTCCTGAAAAACTGTGGAGGCAGTGAACTTTGAGGGTATTGACTTAGTAAGATACAGCCGATCCAGCTGATCCAGGTTTTGAATAATTTTTGAATAATTTTTAAACTATGTGTGCCTGGGAAGACTCATGCAAACATGATGCCATCTCTTCTCATCCATTGGAGATGAGTAGAGAAATATTAATAAATAATAATTAACAGCTCTACTTTCTGACACTGACCAAAGTGAGTTTTTAACCTCTCATGTTTGTTGTGTGTAAATGCACATTCATGGAATAAGACCATGACCTCTCACGTGTCTAAATAATTTCCAACACCATCCTCACCCTTTCTATCATTTCATCATTTCAGGGTACATGGGATAGAAGAGGAAAAGAAATGAAATGTGACCATGGCAGTGAGTTAATGGGGGGAGTTCTGGGGCACTAATGTGCAAGGAACTCCAGATGAAATCAGCACCTTGGCCAAGAGTCCTCCTCAAGCATGAAATGCATCTCCTGGACTAACTGTGGCCTTAGTTTCCCCAGGAAAAGGAGAATATCTTGGTACTCTGAAATTCCAGCTGCTGCCTACATATTTAAACTGGTACAATTCCAATTCCAAATAAAATAGAATATAACTGTACACTTTAAGAGGCACTTTCTCAAGCAAGGAAAAACACCCCTCCCAATAAAAAGAAAAAGAATCCCTGATGAACAAACATCCATCTTTTTCCATGTGGACTGTAAAGCACCAAAGTATGTCAGTGGACATCCTCCATGTGCACAGGTTTGAAGAGAGAGCTCTGCCCCCTGAGGCAGAGACACGTGGTGGTTGCACGCAGCATCCTTGCTTCACACCAGCCAAGCCTCAAACCAGGAGAAATTAGTTCCCAGTGAAGAAAGAACTGCTTGGGCTGATGACTCTCAGGGATGACAACAGCCAGCGGCAAGAGGGGATGATGGCACAGCATGGCCCACGTGGTGATGGGTCCTGGGCTCTCCAGAGTCATGACAGGGTTCCTCTGGCCCTCGTACCCCACTCTGCAGGGACAGCAGCTCCAGCTCCTTCCTGAGATCACTCCCACCAGGGGCCAAAGCCACCCCCAGCTGTGCCGGTGTCCCCAGAGCAGGACCAGCCCCAGGAGGAGGCAGGTCCCTCTGTCCAGGGCACCAGCCCCAGACCCTCTGCTCCCACCCACGGCGGGCGCTGCTCACCTGGGCAGCCCCGGCGGTCCCTAAAGAGCAAGGTCCCAGACCCTGAGGAGTCTCCCCACCCCTTCCAGAGCCCCCCCTGGATCTCTCTGCATTGCATCTTGTTGTTGTGGTGTGTTTTCATTTTCTTTATTTGCTATATTTTATTGCTTGATTTGTGGTTTTTTAATCCGTGTTTTTCTCCCCGCCTTTGGAGTAGCACAGGTTCCCCATTTTGTATCTTATGTTGCTAAATTTAGACTCTCTCCCTCATTGTTATTCAGCTTGGTTAACTGTCTTCTTGTTTGTTGCCTGGCCACTCCCTGCCAAATCCTCAATCCCTCTTGTCCCTACTCTTTTTCCCCAACACCTTCCCTGCTCCTTCCCTCCTCAGATGTCAATCCTTCCCTAAGCCTGCCTTTTTCTCCAGAACCTTCCTTGTCAGTTCTCTATCCTTTGAAACCCCATTGGTTTACTTAAGCCTTTCCCCTCCCCTAAGATCCTCTATTGGTTTACAGATTGTATTTCCCCACCTTGTGTTGCACCGTCAGTCCTCTCCATTGGTTAACAATTGTATTCTCCCCCAAGACCGTCCCTGTTTATAAGTTATTGCCTGCCCTTGGGTCAGGGTCTTGGGACCTTGGACTTGGGGAGTTTACCATCAAATAAAGCTACCTCTATTCCGACTCCAAGACCCGTGCTGCTTTGTTCATCTGTGCCGAACCTCCGCTGGCAGCTAGAATTCTGCGGGGTCTGCCAGGGGGATCTGTTCTCTCTGTTGGTGGGCCGGGGACACATAGCCTCTACACCGCAACACTTGTCCCTCAAGAGAGTCAACAGCCCCTCCCAGTTTGAGATCAGCAGCAGCCTTGAATTGGGACATTTAACTGCGGCATCCCAATCTTTCAAAAATCCCAACCTTCTCCTCCAGCTGAGCTTCCAGCTGTCCCTCACTTGGTCAGTTCCCATGAGGTGTCCCACAACAACACAGGGAGGCCCACAAGACCCTGCTGGCAGCGTGGCTGCCCTGATTCAGACACATTTTCCTTTCTTCCCACGGTTCTGCAGCTTGAACAATGGGAAGGGGCCCTTGTTTGGTCAGCAGTGAAGTGTGCGACTGCACCTTGCTGGCACAGTGCCATTCCCAGGCTTCAGAATTCAGGTGGGGAGGACAACTCAGCACAGGCAGGAGGAGAAAAGTCGAGCTGCACCCCTGGGGCACCATTTGTGTATTTGCAGATTTCCTTTGTTCAGGGGCCTACATGCTGTCCTTGTCACCTCAGGGGTGCTGCCAGCATGGAGGCCTGGCCTTGTCATTGTGCAGATGAAAGAACTGCTGCCAAAACAAAAGGCAGAGAGAATTCCTTCCTGGGTTTGGAGCCCCCTTGACAGGATCCATTCTACTGAGCAAGCAAGGCTGAACAGCCCCACAGCCCTAAACACAGCTGCAAAGTGTCCTTGTGCCCATCACCCTCGATCCAGCAGGGCTGCAGAGAGGACAAACTCTGAGCTTTAAACCAAAAGGGACAAAACCTTGTACAGGACCCGGCCTGGAAGGCCTGGATGTGATGGCCTCTCCCAGGGAGAGAGACCAGAGGCCCTGTGAGTAGAGACCAGGACTGTTCCCAGGAAACCATGGCAAGGTGTCAGGAGCAGGCATTAGAGACAGGGCCAAGGAGATGTGATGCAGGTGGCTGAGGGAGAGCATCATGGAGATGTAGAAATTGAAACTAGGAAACAGGATTTCCTTTGTTCTCTGACAACATGGGCCTGCAGGGATGGAAGGCCTGCTGTGTCATCACAGTGTTAGAAATGAACTTTGAGATACACTTAAATGGACACACAAAGTAGTGGAGGCAAAAGAAATCTGTTTATTAGTAACAATTCACCTGAGCTGCAGGTATGCCCTCTTTCCCCCAAGAGCCAAACACACACACCCTCCAAAAAAGGACTACATTTTATCCCCTTTCCTGGCCAGGGGCAATCCCTGTCCCCTTTCCCATTGGCTGGGTACTTGAGAATTTCTATTCTCTCCTCACCACCTATTTTTCTGTCCCCACTCCTCTGATTCTACTTCCTTTTTGGTCAGGTCTTTAACCTGGCTGCTTTCCCAGCTCACAGCAACACCCAACAAATTAACTGAAGCAAATCCAAACCAGAAGTAACAACACACAGAACCAACAACTTCCATTTTTTTACCTAATAACCTTTTGGGTTCAGCAAAATATTACCTCATCTCTGACAACAGGGTAGAGGACTCTGATGTCAGCAATCTCTGGATGGTGACATGAGGCATTGCTGGATTGTGACCTCACCTTCTCTCCCTGCTTATCTTGGGGTTCCAAGGAGTTTCAATGCCTTTTGTGCTGTCACAGGGGTTGGAGGCTGGTGTCAGAGAGCAGTGGGCTGTGACATCACAGGGGGATGCATTGTGACATTGTGCCCCTCAATTCCAAGGAATACTTTTGAAAACTACCTCCCAAAGTGAATCTTTCTCCAAGCAGGTAGACTGGCAAAACCCATGTACGATCAAGTGATAAGACAGAGTTTGTACTCTCACAAATTTGTTTTTCCTCCTAACACCTCTGAAAACCTCTAATTTTTTTGGTTTTTCTTTCTTCTTTAGAATCTGTGAGCAGAAGACAGGAATACTTTTGCCTATTGGAAAAACGCCATAGCAATGCACTGTTGATTAGGCATGCTCTTGTCCTTACCATAAAGAAAAGACACTGAACAAACTGAAATATCAGGGATTTTGTGGGAGCAGATAGGAGAGACAAAATGTGTTTCATTCTTTAAGTTGTCTGGAATAATTCTGCAAGTTTGCAAAGTGCACAGAAATGCAGTCACTAGAATGAGGCCATTACTCACATCTGGCATCCCTAAGCCTTTGCCTCAGTTTTCAGACAGTTTGTAAGTGAGGGATACATGCAAGATTTATCTAATTAGTAAAGGTAAAGTTTTACTGAAGGTTTGATGTGTGGGGATCTCTGCAGTCCCAGAAGACATGCTGAGACCAATTTCTTTCGTTTCATTCCCTCACACCAAAAAAAAAAAAGGAGAAAAAAAGATGAGGCTCTTTCTGTGCCACGCTGTGGCAGCTCTACCCTCTCAGCCTTTGCCTTGAGCCCTTTGGTTCTTTTCCCTGAGCCCTGATCCCCTTCCTCAGCCAAGGGCCCCTGGAGCCCTTTCCAGGGCTGCAGGAAAAGCTCCCTCAGCCATGACCACAGAAGAGCTTCTGGAAGTGTTTATCGTCTCTTGCTGTCTCTTAGTCAGAACCGGTATGGATCAACTTGGAGTTCTAGAGGAACAAATTTTCAGGGACTATTCCTCTTCAAATTTGTTTTGTTCTAACCCAGAAGGAAGACAAAGAGGAGGTTCTTCTGCTGGTGCTAAGTTATGCTTGCAATTAGTGTAATAGTAGTCATTAAGTTGGGGGAAGCAACAAGTGCAGTTCAGCGAGCATTTAACAAAATACAAGTTAGGACCCAGCCCAAAAGATCACGGAGTTGATGCAGTTTCACAGGTTGGTTTTTCCCAGGCAGTTGGTCTTGTTTTCTTTTTGTAGGAACGCTCCCACTCCCTGCTGAAGATCAGCAGAACCAGTCTGGAAGCAGGGCAGCTGCCAGTAGTTTTAAATTGAGATGTGATGATCGCTTTTCACTTAGGTTCTGTCACCTTTGGCTTAGATACAAGAGGCTTTCCTTCTTTTTCATAATGGGTATGTAGTGGGTCAAATTTCCTTCTTCCTTTTTATAGAAACCTTGCTAGAGTTGAGATGGAGCTGGGGGAGAACCAATGCAATTTTGAATTGCCACAGTTGCTTTTATTGACAATTTACTAATGGTGGTGACTTGTCTGCATTCTCCTCACAAGTGACATGTTGGGAGACCTAATACGAGTCAAAGAACTTCATTTTATTTTTTTAAATGAAAAACAAAAAAAGTGGTGTAGGAAAACTCTTATAGATGTCTAATTTTTCTCAACATAAATTTCTACATATTTGAAATCATGTTAACCTTCCCAGCTCTGCCTTGGGAGGTTTTAGAAGTATTATGATCTGGCTACATTTTTCAGATTTCATAATAAGAAACTAGAGAATCCTGAGAGAAAACAAAAAATGTCCCATGAGGAATGGTTCCCTTCACCTTCCCCAACTCCTTTTTGCCTGCAATGCTGTCACCCCAGCAGCAGTGCCATCGCGGCAGTGAGTCTGAGAGGTGGCAGCTCTCTGGCCCACACGGTGCTGCTGGCAGAGCCGGCTGCTGCCTACTCAAGGCTCAGGTGGGCCCCTGAGCTGCCGAGCTGCACGGCCAGAGCCATCTCGATGCTGCAGTGCAGGCCAGAGGCGCCGCTCAGCCGGAAGCTGCAGGACTTGCCGGAGGGCAGCGCCGTGAGCTGGCAGTGGCGCGACTGCGGCAGAAGCGGCCAGGCCGCCAGCACCAACATCTGCACCCAGCGGGTGACTTTCTGCAGGTCCAAATAGGAGCCCGTGCAGAGGGTGCCCAGCAGGTACCACTCCTGATCCGTGGGCAGCTGGCCACCAGCGGCGTGCAGGAAGCACGTGTGCCCCAGCAGCTGCTCCCCGGAGCACAGGCACTCCAGCGCCACACGGATGCGCCTGGCTGGCGGCCGCTTGGTGCTCTCCGGGCTGAAGGAGTGGCCAGGGGGTGGCCGCAGGATGACCAGCGTGCGGTAGCTGCTGCTGCTCTCCTGGACGCTGCAGGCTGCAGGGCTGGTGTCCGTCCCGGCAGCTGGGTGCAGCTCCGGCATGAAGCTCCTCCGGGAGAGCACTCGGCACACACCTTTGTGCTGGGCAGGCCCTGCTGCAGAATCACAGAATCACAGAACAGCTGGGCTTGGCAGTGACCTTTAAGGACTGCCCAGTGTGATCCCACAGCAATGAGCAGGGACATTCCCAATGAGATCAGTTTGCTCACAGCCCCCTCCCACCTTATCCTGGATGTGCCCATTGGTGATGGGCTGGGCACAACCAAAATGCTGTCACCCCTGTCTGCACCCTTGTCCTTCTCATGCTCACTCACCTTCTCCTTGCTGCTGAACTTCACCCTCACAATATTCGTCTTGCTGCTGGATTCCTCCTGTGTGCTGTGTCTGGCAGAGCCACACTTCCATCTCGTGACCAGCCAAAAGGCAAGAGAGAGCAGAGGCAGCCACAGCAGCTGCCATAGACAAAGGAAAAAGCTTTCCATGATGGAATTGTTTCCATCAATCTCCTGCAGGAGCTGAGTCATTTCCTGCAGCAGATACTCCTCGCGCTCTTGCATCCTTTGAGCTTCATTCTTTTCAATTTCTGGATTCCCCTTATTCCCAGCTATGGTCAGTCAAGGCTGCTGTCGTACAGAAAGGAGCAGGCTTTCCATGATGGAATTGTTGTCTTCCACCTCCTGCAGGAGCCGAGTCATCTCCTGATGCAGAAATTCCTCGCGCTCCCGCATCCGCCTGACCGTGTCCTTTTCAATTTTCATCTCCGCTTTCAACCCACTGGGGGTGAGTAACAGGGCCAGGATGAAGGCCAGTGTTGGAGATATGGCCTGGTGGGAGAAAGGGGGCTCAGCATGTCTGGCTGGGAGGGACCAGGGGGCTGGTGACATCTGCAATGTCCCCAGAGCCTCTCTGGGCACCTGCCACATTGAGAGCCCCAAGCCCCACTTCCCTCAGCCCTGGGGACAGTGCCCTGCCCTGAGGGTCCCATCTCTCACTCTGGCTTTAAATCCCCAGGGCATCTTTCCCAGCCCAGCATTTTCCCTGCATGTGCACTCACTGGCTGCCAGAATCAAACTGCCCAGAGCTGCTCCTGACACAGATGCCAGCGTGACCTCTCCTCTCTGATGTCACAGCCAGCAGAACCACGTCATCAGCTGCCAAGCTGGCCGTGCCCCTGCTCACAGCTCCCACTGTGACCCCTGCCCTGGCATGTCCCAGCCCCCAGAGCCACACCTGCCCGGCCATGAGCCCCAGCCTTGGTCCCCACTGCCGGCCTCAGTGGCTCCTGGCCATCCTCACCCTGAGTGCAAAGCCAGCCCCAGGAGCCCCCCAGGGCGCTCTGGATCCAGGCTGAGACACCCTCAAGCCATCACTGAAAGGGACATGGATGGGGACTGCAGCTGGATCTTCCAGTGCTCACCAGCCCTGACTGTGCTCCAGGTGAACCCAAACCTCACCTGCAGCATCTTCAGAAGTTTATAAGACTTTGTGTTCTACATGTGTGAATTTCATGCAAAGATATATACCAATTGCAATTGCTCAAACACACGCAAGTCATCTGATAAAATAAAAATAAATTTTTTTTAAGAAGGCATAGCTTCTTTTATAGCTATTTTTTGTGAGCTTTTAAGAATGCTTTCAGTTTTCAAAATTCTGTTATATTCCAACAGCACAACTGTGTCTCCTTTTTATAAGGGTAGTGGGAAGATCCCAGTAAATTTGTCTTAAGAATATCAAGTCTTTAAAACCATTGGAAAGCAGAGAGGTAAAACCCTCTAACAGCCTTACTAAAAGGATGCGTAACTAAATACAGTTTTGTCTCTCTGTGTACTCTGGACATAACAAATCTGTGAATTGAAAGTTTCAAATATCAATGTTTACTAAATCTTGGAGCCTATCGCAATTTATTTTTTTCTTGCCAATGTGTTCTATTTACAGGTTGTTCTCTTGACAAATTACCTCTGAGGGAGCCCTGCTCGCCCATGAAGCCTCTTGGAAACCTTACTCCCCACCAGCAAATAAATGGTGCCATGGCCAAAAGACACTGTGACTTGGGGAAGCCTGCTCTGCTAGCACCTAGCATTACCATAATTCGTGACCAAAAAAATTAAGCACAACAGATTTTTCCATCAGTTTAAATCTGGCTGCAGAAACAATATTGATTTTTGAGGCAGAAAAAAGAAAATAGAAGCCTCAATATTGGTCCCTGGGGTTAATGCTGCAAAAACTTAAAACAAATGCTAAGAGAATTGAAAGTGCTCACTCAGTAAGCAAACCAGTGCTCCCTCCTAAGCCCTGAGTGAGCTGCTACCAAATGCTAGTAACACCAAGCATGTAACACTCTAAAACCAGCAGCAACACACTTTTCACTGCTCGCTCATGGACACAGCTGCCACAACTTTGAAAGGATGTACTGCTTCAAATTTCTTCACACCCAACATCCATCCATGTAAACATCCAGAGCTGAGGGAGCAAGTAAAGGACTTAAAAGTTGAGAAGAACCCAGATGGCATCAATGAACTTTTCGGACAGTGGGGATTGACAGGATAGGTTTCATCGTTTGTTAGAGGAATATTTTGGGTTGTAATCATTGTTTTTACTCATGTTTCCCTGTTTAGTTAAGTGGCTGCAGAGACCTACTGGGGAAGTCTTCATAGTAAGAAAAAACAGGGGAGTTGTGGAATCCTCTGACTCCTCCCCCTCAAGGAAGATTAGATCACAGAGTTTTCCCCACCTAGGCTGATAGAGAAGACTTAACCCCTGACGCTCTGCAGCACTTCTGCCAATCCACATCAGATTGCCTCCCCCACTGGCCAGCTGACACCGCCCACCCCAATTATTCATCCCTCATCCCCCCTACAGGTTGGTGCCCTTGGCCCTGCCCTGTGCCCGCCCCTGTGCCCTCAGGTCATCGGTCACTGACCCCACACTGAAGTCCTGCAGAGCACATGGTTTGGTCTTTTGTCTCTGGTCCCTCTGGCGTGCTGGATGCAGTAAAACCCTTGCTGGACTATGCCATGCAAAGACCCTTCCTGTCTTTCCTGCACTGAGCTGTCTGTGGCGTGTGCGTGTACATGGACTGGAAATGGCTGTTCTTGTGGCCTTCCTCGGAGCGGCTTCTGAAGGAGACACCTCCAAGAAGGTTGCAGCATTTCTACCACCCTGCAGCGCTGCAACACTAAATAAATACACAAAAATCAACTTAGGTTAAAAAAATGAATTTTTTAATAAATTGTTACACTGGCGATGTCAACATACAAATATCAATTTAAGGTTGCAACACAAATTTTTTCCTACTATCATGCAATGTAAATATATACAAATATCAAATACAGTTAAAAAAACCTAATGTACTGAAACCTCTACAAACACTAATTAGAAACAAATATCAATCAAAGCTTAACAATTAAATTTATTACAAATTACTACAACTGAACAGCCCATATACAAACACAGCAATATCAATATTCCTCTCTAAATAACCCTAGGCCTAGAACTAAATGAACACAATTTCAGAACTGTACAAATCCATACGCATTTCAATAGAAGTAAATACACCACAACAATGTGCAGTGTAAATATATATTAAGTGTTACATATGACATATAGTAAGATATATGTAAACATATTCTTAAGAATGCTATCTATAAATACAAATATCAGTGTACCAATAGAAAAATCCATCTAACTGTAACAGTGGAACTATACTGCAGCGGCAGCTGACCTCAAGCCAAATCCCGGCAGGCTGCGGCCAGCACTGCCTGCAGCACTGGAGCACTCTCCTGATCCCAAGTCGGGTTTAGAGAGCGCCTAAGGCTTTCAGCCTTGGGGCGACGAGGACCCGCAGTAGCAAAAAGGTGAGAGCTGCTGACCCACAGGAGATCCACAAGAGACGGACTTCAGAGGTAGTTCAGTCCAGTTTATTAGCACCAGGGGAATCCACCAGCTGAAGACAGGGCTAAGGGTCTGACAAGTGTTTTTTAAGGAGGAGTGGGTGCATACAAAGACAGTGGTCAACAACCAATAGAAATACAGGTAGGCATGAGGTGATGGTGAGTGACACAGTATGTAAACCAATAACAGAGGATCTGGGGAGGAGCCCTGGCCCCTGAACCAATCACTCGATGCCCTAGGTGGAAGATTCTAGATGGAAAGGTTGGGCCACCGAGTGACGGACAGGGCACCAGGGAGGGAACAAGGGAAGGATACATGGGTTGTTAGGGGAGACGGGGAGGAGAGATACTAGATAGATGGGGCGATCAAAGGGAGAGAGGGGATCAGGGCAGAACCATAATAACTGTAGGGGTATGTGGAACAAACCAAATATACAGCTCAATAAAACAATGCATGACAAACACAATACAACATCTCCCTCTTTTTTGTTTAAAAAGAAAAGAAAAGAAAAATATATGAGACTTAATAACTAAAGTTCAAATCAGAACTGTGATTTTCTGGGTCAAGATGACTGGGAGGAATGGACGCCCACTGTTCTTCTACTTCCAGATTTCCTCCTTCTAGTTGCTCTTCTAGTTCTTCTAGTTCACATCCTTCCTCCTCAGCCATCACCCGGTTAACTTGCAAGGGGAGATTAACTTATAAATTAATCTCTGTAATATTTTCCAAACTATAGAAGTGGCAACTAAAATTGCTAACAAAATGAAAAGAACTAAAAGTATAGTTTTTAAAACTGATCCAACCCATCCCGAGAGTCCCCATCCCGAGAAGATGTTCCCCAGCCAGTCCAATGTGTCCTGCTTGATCTCATGAAGCAAGTCTTTCATCTCGCCGATGGATTTTCTGGCATCCTCAGCTTTAGATGACAAATTCAGGCAGCAGAGCTCCTCCTCACATCGGTGATCATGCAATAGGAGCAGGAAATCAATTGCTGCGCTATTCTGGAGTGTAGCCCGCCTTGTTATTTCCTCATCTGAGAGGAGGTCACTGAGGATGGCTGACGTTAAATTGGCTTGTTTAGCCACCCAACACTCTAGGTGGGCCAATTCACCTAGAGACTTCGCGATGGACACCCACGGCAAAAAAACTGTCCATGCGACACCTTCTGGAATTGACCAATGAGTAATTTCAGGGTCACACTGTGAGTCTAAGTCTTTCAGGTCTCTCTTATAATGGGCCGAATTATGTGTGACAACTTTAGCTTTCCAATTGGTAATTTGGGTATCATTGGGGGTAAACAGCGACAGTCTCCCAAAGGAACATGGGCCTCCTGTCAGGCGAGAGGGGATGCCTGCCCACGCTCAGTATCCGCAAATAAAAAAGACTCCACGGGGGAGGGATCTAGGGTATTCATCAAAAGTTGGGGCAGTGGTAATATGGGCAACTGTGGTGCACCAATTTCCCACTGTGTACTCATGATTGGGTTGGATCACGCGGAAATAGGGTTTTCCGGTGGGGTCAAGGGAGGACATAAACTCAACACAAACGGAGGCAACAACGGAGCCGAGCAATTTAAATTCAATAGGTTCAGATTTTGAAATATTTAATTTAGAAACAAAACGTCGCCAGATGAGGTTGGGATTGGAGCCGGGGGAGCGCAGGACTTTATATTGGGCAAGGGGTTTTAGGGAGGAATCGAGGGGGGTAGGGAACTCATCTGGATTAAAAGGGATCCCCACAAGGCAGGTCGACAAGGGGTCTGCTGCTGAGGCGGACGTCAGACACAGCTGGTCTTGGCTGAGGGCCTTGGCGAGTAGCTTCCACACCTTCTGTTTTGGCTGGGGAATGATCCATAAGTTGGATGGTAGAAGCGTGGACCAGAAGATGACGAAGGTGACAGTGATGGAGACTGGGATGGGGTTCATCGGGCTCATGTTTCTATAAAAGGACAAAAAAAGGTGCGTTAGAGTAAATCAAAAAAGGTGGTTCTGCCCCGGAAGGATGTCTAAATCATCAGAGAAGGGATTCCGTCTCCTCCTCCATCAAGCCTCTTCGACTTGCACCACAGCTTCTGACTGAATGAATTTTTTTGGCAAGAATGGTTTGACCCATTTGGAGGGAACCCACTTCAAACCTGAAGGAGTGGACACGCAAGCTTATCCCCTCCCCCAGGTAATCAAGTCGAAGGGTCCCTCCGTTTTCCAGGTCTCAGGGTCCTTTATGAGGACGGGTGGTTTGGCCCTAAGGTGCAGTTGCTCGTTCTGCCCGAAGTGTCTCACGATCGGAGGATTTAAATTATCATAAGAACAATTCAGGAAGTTGATAATATAAAGTGCCTTTGCGAGGCGGACCTGTGGGGACTCCATTTTCATCGTCGAACTTTGTTGATGTAATACTCTTTTCAGACTCTGATGGGTCCTTTCCACCACAGCTTGACCTGTCAGGGAATATGGGATGCCGGTCTTATGCTCTATTCCCCATTGCTGCAGGAAGTTCCGAAATTCCCTGGACTTATACGCAGGGCCGTTGTCGGTTTTGATAACTTTTGGGATGCCCAGCACGGAGAAAGCGAATATAAGGTGTTTCTTGACGTCAGATGCTTTCTCCCCTGTGTGGGCAGAGGCATAGACTGCACTAGAGAACGTGTCTACTGACACGTGGATGTAGGAAAGTCTGCCAAACTCTGCATGATGTGTTACATCCATCTGCCACACCTCGCAGCTGCTTAGACCTCAGGGATTAGTGCCCAAACTGAGTGATGGTAATTGATGTGATTGGCACTGGGGACATGTGGCCACAATCGCTTTGGTCTGTTCGCAGCTGAGTTTGAATTGGCGAACAAGGCCAGGTGCATTTTTCAGCTACCTTCTGGGTGAAGAACTCTGGCTGGTTATGGAGCACATGGATGGAGGCACCCTGAGCGATGTCATCAGCAAGAGCTACCTGTCTGAAGAGGAGATGGCAGCCATCAGTCGGGAGGTCAGCAATCCCATCTGTGCTGCCGAGGGCTTGGGCAGGATTGTCTGGGAAACAGGGGCTCAGGACAGGAGAGGTTTCATGTGCCAAGCTTTGTTTGTGTGTTGCTGCTATGCTGTGGGCAAGTAGAAGCATCTCAAGTGAAATGGCTGCCAGTGCCCCTGCACTCACTGAACTCAGTTCTTGTACTCTTTATCGCCTGCTGTTTTGTTCTCACTCTGCCTCATGTATTTGCTCTTCTCCATCTTGCTTTCTAAACTTTTGCCTGTCTTCACTGCATTCCTTGCCTGTAAAAGCAAAAGTGCTGGTGGCAGGATTTGAAAGGAACAGCAAAGGAAAAGAGAGAGACTCGTTTCTCTCAGTCCTCAGCTAAAAAGGATAGGAGTGCAGCCAAAGCACTGTTTGCTTCTGAGCACATCCCCTGCAGCAGCAGTCATCCTGGCTGGTGTGCAGGGAACAGTCTACAACAGCAGGTGCTGTTGCTCTTTCAAAAGCTGACATGCCTTTCCTTAGAAAGGTCCTGCTCTGCAAGTGTTGCAGAAACAAGCTCTTCCTCTCAGTGGCACTGTCTTCTGCCATTATTCCCCATTCCCCTGGAGAGGGAATCTTTTTGATTCTTTGTGCCCTTTATTTTGTGATGAAATCACATCACGTGTTTTGCCCTCCTGTTTCTGTTTCCTCTCTCAGTGCCTGCAAGGACTGGATTTTCTTCACTCCAACCACGTGATCCACCGAGATGTGAAGAGAAGCAACATCCTTCTCAGAACCGACGGATCTGTCAAGCTGGGTCAGTGTATTCTTGGTCAGGTGCAACATTCCAGGGATGTGGGTGTGGGGCTGCTTGGAGTGACTGCCAGCTCCCCAGAAATGGTGCTGGTGACAGTGCAGGGATATCTGCTGTGAGCTGGTGACACGGCTGCAATGTGTACAGAGGCATGACAAGGAACAAGCAGCCAAGAATGGTGTTGCTCTGTGTGTGTCCCTTCCACAGGGAGGGAGCTACAGGTCTAAAGCTTCCAAAGAACAAAAGCCACTGCTGGAGGCAGTGTAAAAAAATGTGGGAATTTTTTAAGTCACAATGCCATATTTCCTTGGCTAAAGACCTGAGAAAACAGAGCAGGGACAGTTGTCCAAGAGATTCAACAGCACATTCTCAGACTTCTACTGGGGAATTCTTTTGCTTGGTTTCCTATTGCACAGAATTAAAATAGAAACAGTTATTTTGCTTTCTCCTCAGCCGATTTTGGCCTCTCTACTCAACTCACCCCTTAGAAGAATACATGGAGCTCGTTAGCAGGGACTGCTTGGTGGATGGCACCTGAAGTGGTGACAGGTCAACCATATGGCCCCAAAGTGGACATATGGTCTTTTGGAATTGTGGGAATTGAAATGGTGGAACAAGAACCTCCTTACTGGAACCAGAGTCCTGCCTCGGTAAGGAGCAAATCCTCACTGATCCCGCTGTCTTTCTCACCTGTCCCATATTCTGTGTGCCATTGGACAAAATCCAATTGCCATATGCTGGAAGTACTTCCAGCACAGTGCCGTCCTAAAAATGTCCCTGCAACACACCAGCATCCGCTGTAGTTTTGGTTGCATCAGTGGGGGAACTCAAGCCTTACCACATGCAAACAAACTCCATTCTCAGGCAGCACTTGCCTTTGGGTTATAAGTGGTTCCAGTTTTTTGTCTGTGTAGATGGCCCTAATAACAGGAAGCAAGCATCTTAGAACTACTCGTATCCTTCCAGAAATGAAGGAAGGAAACCCAAACCAAACAGAGTTTCTAAAACTGTGGTTTTCAGAGAGGGACTGCATCCCCTGTGCAGTTTCTTCTCGGTGGGAAGAAACCCTCTCTCAGGAAGCTTGCCTGAAATCTGGGCAGGAGGGTGTAGAGGCCACGGAGTCTCTTCTGTTTCTTGTGGAGTGCTGCTGAAACATTTAGTGACCATGTTTCTCTCATAGCGCAAGCCACGTTCTCTATGTCACCAAGCCAGAGCCTGCTGATGTGGAGAGCCTGCCAAAACCTCCTGTTTGTTTCCCGGCACTTTCTAGGATGGGCCTACCATTAATGCATTGACTTGAGTATCCAAATGAGCAGAGAGTGACCATAGGGATGGCACCTCCCCTTCTTCTGACCATGAAAAGTTTTTCTTTTCCACATAAGGGAAGCTGAAATTTTCAGACTGCTGAGAGACAGAGCTGCAGGTGGCTGCTGTTTGCCCAAGCAGGCATTTTCATCCCAGTACATTTCTGCAGGCATCTTAATGTGTCTGTGTGGAATGTGAGATTGTAGATGTTAGTTTTCTTCCCTGGGGATTAACTGATGGATTTCCTTTCTTTCCTTCCAATTACCATTGTTTTCAAGAACAGGAAGAAAAGCTTGATGAGTTTTGTTCTATGGCAGCTGTGCTTAATGGATGAACAAGCACTGCAGAGATGCCTTTCATGTACTATTCCTTGGAATTAGTATAGAAAAGTCCCTCTTCCAAAAAGCCTGTCAAGCTGGTGTGAATCCTCAGAGAAGCAGATGTGCTTTTGTTGATGTCGTTCCCACTGAGTAGGTCAGTCAATGAAATCAGCTGCCACGGCAAGATCTGCAGGATGTTGGAAAAGCTGTGGCTGCTTCGGGGTTTGGGTTTTTTGTTGGTAAAGAAAAGCATCTCTGGGTCTCTGCCAGGGCAGTAACTGCCACTGAAGAACAGAGGTTAAACAGTGGGATGTGGGAGAGCAGTTACAGATGTGAAAGCAGCAGGTGGAGACTCGTGTTTCCTTTTTCTCCAGGCTAAATTCATGATAGCCTCAATAGGGACCCCACAGCTGCTGCATCCCAAGCTCCTCTCGGCTTGGCTGCGTGACTTCCTGAGCTGCTGCCTGCAGACAGACGAGGAGCGGCGCTGGTCTGCCAAGGAGCTCCTGCAGGTAAAATGCAAAGGGGCTGCAGGTGAAACAGGGTGCATGGGATGGGCTCCTCCTCCATGGAAGTCCAAGGGATCAGATGAGCCCCCTTCTTCCTCACCTCCACTCTTGGTGCTCTTCAAATGGAAACAGTGAGGAGTCCTAGACTGGGCTGGGCTGGCAGGGCCCTGTAAAGGTCATCAGGTGCAAGTGTCCTGCAATGAGCAGGGACATCTTTAAAGAGATCAGATTGCTCAGAGCCATTTTCCACCTGACCTGGAATGGTTCCAGGGACAGGGCAACTACAAGCTCTTGGGGCAACCTGTGCCAGGGTGGCACCATGCTGCAAAGAAACAATTTCTTCCTTCGACCTACTCTGACTTGATCCCCTATGTGTTTAAAATTTTTCACCCACATTCTATTGTAACTGGCCCTGTTCAAAAAGTTGTCCCCCACTTTCTTCAAAGCCACTGTGAAATCTTGGAAAATGGCAATAAGTGGCTCCCTGGTGCCTGTTCTTCACACAACTGAATAACTCCACCTCTCTCAGTTTTTCCTGAGAGGACAGGTACTCTGTCCTCTGACTGTTTCTGTTGCCCTGATTTGTAATTTGGTGGTGTGCTCCATTTTATCCAATGGCAAAAGAATTGAAGTAGAGCAATGCAGGGTACAGAGACATGAAAAGGTGGTGCAGGAACCCAAGGAAGCCAGGCTGGCCAAGTGGTCAGAGATTTGGCTGTGGGCAGGAGGGGCTGCGGGGGGCTCACTGTGAGCCTCTGAGGGGCCCTGGTTTGTGCCCCCAGCCCACCCTTGGAGGTTTCTGGCACGCAAACAGGGAGAGCTGAGAGGGACTTGTCCCAGCCCCATCTGCTGCCTGGCACGCTCAAGCAGACAGGAACTGCCCCAGGGTTACTGCCAGGTTGTGTGGCAGAGAGGGAAGTGCAGCAGCCAGTGCCACTGGGCTGTCCCTGCTGGGAAGGAAGGTGCCATCCAGCACAGGAGGGGCAGGGCATGGAAAGGTAGACACTGCTCTGTCTCCCTGTGGGAATCAGCACAGTGCTTGTCTTTCAAAGACAGGGACCTATGTGATTAGTTGAAGTTTCTTGAAAAGAAGAAACTCCAAGGACTGAAAGCAGCATTTCTAGAGCACTGGCAGGGCAAAAATCCCAGCAAGATGAAGACACCTGTTTAAATGGAAGAGTGGGATTCTGGGCCAGGTTTGCCTGTGATGGCAAGGTCGTGCACATGACAATTGAGGAGCAGATGGTCCCATTGTTCTACTTTGTGGGTCTTTGTAGGAACTAGAGGTATCCTCATGGAGCCAGTGAAGCACTGAGCTTGGAAAGTCATGGTTCACTGTTCTTTGTTGTTTTTTTTTTTCTTTTTCCTGTGGACAGCATCCATTTGTAATATCAGCCAAGCCAGCCTCCATCCTGGCACCACTCATCATTTCAGTGCAGAATAAGAAGAAGAAGTAGGAGACAAGAATTTTACAATCACGTCAAGATGTTATCTTCATAAGCAATTTAGAGTAGAACTGTAGAGTAGGATTGTAGAGTAGGATTGTTGAAGAGTTTTGTAGAGTTGAATTATAGATCAGGATTGGAATGAAATAAAATTTCCGAATCATCAACTCATTTGGAAGAATCCCCTCCTTCTGACCCTTCAGAAAACTCAGCGTTTACTTCTTGTTTTTTATTGCTGCTAAATCACACTATGGCTTCTTTTGTATGGTTTATAAGTGGGGAAGGATCTTCTTCATCCATCCTCTCCAGACCACACTGTGTTTGGAATATGACCCACTGGCTTGTTTTTGCCCAGCTGTGGTATTTCTAGTGCAGGCAGAAAGGGAATCAACATTTTAAGGAAAGACCAAAGGAGTGGGGCAGCCAAGACTTCCTGTGCAGATTCAGGCCTGCAGCTGTGACTCGAGAACATTTGGTTCCTGCTATTTAGATTTGTATCCCCAAGTGCAATCTCTTTGGCAGAAGGAGAGCCTTGCTCAAGTGAGAAAGCAGAAGGATCAGAGAGGGGGCTCTGAAAGGTCTCCTCTGGTGCAGAGCTGGCAGCGCCTGTGAGGTGAGAGCGGGCCCGGCCTTGGCCGGGGTGCAGCCCCAGCAGAGGCCTGGCAGAGCCCGGAGCAGCCTGAGCCTGGGCAGAGGCAGGCTGGAAGGAGGCCCTTGGAGCTGCAGGAGGCAGCAGCCGGGCCCTGGGTGCCTCTTCCTGGCAGCGGGCGAATCCTCCGCTCTCAGAGCCCAGGTGGCAGCTGGCTGCTCCCGAGGGGAAGCGTAGCCGTTCTGGGCACAGCCCAGACTGGAGGCATTGGCCGTCTGGAGTCCGCCCAGGAGCAGAGAAAGGCCAGGGGCAGGCGAGGGCCGGTGGCCTGGCTGAGGATTCCTACTCTTCTGCCGGCTGCCCTGTGACTCCTGGCAAAGGGCAGCAGTGTGTGCAGCACTCTGGGCAGCGGCGCAGGGAGCCGGGCTGCTGGGCAGGCTGGAGCACAGGGCAGCGTCCTTCAGGCACGGCACTTCTGCCAGGGCAACCCAGGCCAGCCTGAGGCACTGACAGCTTGGCAGCTCACATCTGCAGGAGCCAGTGCCTCCCACAGCTCTGCCAGGAAGCGCCTGCAGGCCTGCAGTTCTGCCCTGAGCCACAGCAAAGGTGTGAAATGCAGAGTGTTTTGCAGAAATATTCAGGGCCACCAGGCCAGCCTGCTTTGTGCTCTCTGGAGCACAGCAAGCACTGTGCAATGCTGCTCTGAGCTGCTGGGAGAGAGGGAATCGGGGATGTGCCTGAGGTTGTACTTGAGTAGTGAACTGATTTGGAAAAGAGCAGAATAATTTCATCAGGCAATCTGTGTTTTCCTGGTTAATTTCTGAAAGAAAGTCACCATGTGTTGCACACAGATAGGGGTATTAGAAAAGAAAGGCCTTATAAAATCAGGCCTTGCTCTGCTCAATTACCAGGTGGCCTGTTATGTCTTCTATGTGCAGCTAGCTAACTTCCCATGTGAAAAATCATAAGAATGAGTGCAGTTAACACAGTAAGCTTTTGTGGTTAGAAAACAGTTTGCATCTGTAATAAATAAGAAATATGTCCCACGAGAGTCCACAGAGGAAAAATGTAAACACCTGAGTAACAGAGAAAGTCTTAGCACATACACACAAAAACACCTTCTAAGCAATGAATTGTGTGGCAAGGAAACTACCAGGCAGTTGGAATTGAACACGAGGGCTGTGAAAACCACATAAAAATGTGTTATATGAATAAAGAATTGGCTTTCCCTGCATGAAGAAATGGAGTCCCAGTTGCTTTATTGACACAGCAATGTGGTGTGACTCAGCAAGAGCGCTTGTATGGTGTATTGATGAAATGCTTGTGTTTGATTCCCAGAAAAGGAAGGAGAGGCATGAAGTGTAACAAATAGGGCTTAGTCTTGTGAATTCCTTTAGCTTTAACGGGCAGTGCTGAACCCTGTATTCCCCCATTGCAGTGATGAATGTGTGCAAGTGGCTATCTTAGCCTTGAGAATAAAGAGAGAGGTCCTGCTAAGAAGGTAGCTGGAATGCATTGGAAGGGAAGAATGTGTTCTTAGAAGGCTCTTTACCACCAAAGGAGAATTTGAGGAATCTGATATTTCCCAAACCACTGTGTCAGTAACCAGAGTTATGTCCGAGGTGCTGCCATATTTGATCCATGTTAGAGCAGGTTGATAAGACAATGAAGAAAAGTGTGTTGTTTAAAGGGGGGAACCTGACCCTTGAAAGAGAAAGAATGTATTGGTCAGTGGGTGGGCAGTTCGGCTTTGAAAGGGGAACAATGCATCATGGAGCCCTTGTTGGCAGGGAGTCATGGAGTATGGTGAGCCATGGTGGCCTCATCTCACACGCCGGCCGTGTGTGAGCTGATGCTGTAACTGGGAAAATCCCACTCCTGAGCAGGAGATAGAAGGCCTGGTTCTGGGGTGGAGGGGTGAGAATGATGAGATGCACACCGTTTTGATCCAGGGGATGTCCTGGAAGTGCACTGCCTACCTGTGCCTCCTACTGAGCACCACGCTCCAGCTCCTTCTCCTGCTCAGCGGATGTTTGGGAAACCAGGGGTTGGTATGTATTATTTGCTACTGCAACTAATGGAATAAGTTTGCTTTGCAAGCCCAGTTGTGTCTTAGGTGCTTTTCTGCATGGGTCTCCTCCTGAACCTGTGGCAACCACCATCAGGGACCCACAGGACACTCCTACTCTGATGGCAATAAATTCTGAGAAGAGGTTTAAATATGTCAAATAATTTGGAGTAATGTTTAGCCTGTGAGTTTCAGCAAAGTATTGACTATGTCTTAGTTCCATGGATACAAACTACTAAGTCAGATTGCTGGGTGTGCATGTGTTAGGGAAGTGAATCCCTACACACCCAGCACTGAAACAAAGTATTGCTTTCTTTCTAACCCTGAGCTGGCAGCAGGGATCAGGCCCTGCTTGGTGACTTTCATTTTGGCAACTTCTGTTAGCAGGTAAGAAAGGTCCCAATGAAACCTTTTCCAGCTCTTTCCCTCTGGTTTCTCTTTTTACATACCAAAGCTCTGTGCCATGGGTGGTCTGGATGTGTGCGGGCAATGCAGCTCTGTTCTGGTTTGGAAGCAAAACTACTGAGAGACTCCAAGTCAGAAATACAATTTATTAGGAAAAGGGAAAAAAATCCCAAAATGCATGCAATAATACAAAAGAAAAACCATGGGCAGAATCAGAATACAACCTGACCCTCTGCTAGTTAGGGTGGTGGTAGCAGTCCAGATGAAATGGTCTTGTTGAAGTGCTGATCCCATAGAAAAGATCTGGTAGATCTTCTCTTCTGGAAACCACTTGGCTGGGGCCCCTTGTTCTGTCCCAAATCCCAAATGATATCCAGGTGGGGATGCTTAGCTCCTCCCCGCTGGGGGGAGCATCTCACAATGGGCTGATATCATTCTGAGTCATGCAGTGGGTCCTTGACTGCCCATTAAACAGAAATGGCTCCTGTAGGGAGTTATCTCTGAGTCATGGGGAAAGGCATTGATGGGCCCATTAACAGGAGATAAGGACAAAACAATGCCCCTCCTGTTTTCAACAGCTCTTGAGGATGGGAATAGAATATATCTTTATATTGTAACCTAGAAAACTCCAAATGAAATGGAATTTACTTGGCCCATGGAGGTCATGCCCCAGCAGCAAGACTGTGAGAACAAATCAGAGTCTAAAAGAGAAATGAGTAAATTTTGTCAGGAAAACTCACTGAAATAGACAAAAACACTTCCCCTTGCACTACTAAGAGGAATTCCAGAATTCCAGTGGCTTCTAAAGAAAAAGTGAGCTCATAGAAAATGCTCTTCGGAATACAATACCAAATTACAATCCTTTCTAGAGAAGGTGTTATTATAGGAAATGGTAATTTAAATCCCTTTTTATCATCCTTGTGAAAAGTGCTCTCAATCTTTCCACAAATTTATGGTTTGACCATTCCTGATTGCTTTGGATACTCAGCCACAGCCTCATCAACCTGGGGACTGTGTCTTGTGTCAGAAAGCAGAACAACAAGCCACCTAAAGAAAAGTGGAAAGAACCATTTGAAGAGTTCCTAAGCACTCCTGCAGCAATAAAAGGGGATGGGATCAGTACATTGATACACCTGCCCCCAAGGGAACCAACCCCAACATATAAGGGACTTGGGGGAGGGAATATAGATGAGAATTTGAAGCCTCTATTTGTTAAAACATGGAAATAAAACTTTCTAATGCACTGTAGAGTGAGTTAGAAGAAATCCCATCAAGGGGAAGATATGTCATGAATGGGTAACCATGAAGTCCTCAGTCTCAGCCCAGCCTGGGCAGCAGCACTCTGGCACGCTCTGTCAAGCAGCAGCAGCCAGCAGGCCCAGGGGAGGCAGCCCAGCACAATTCACCCCATGCCCCCCACGGCAGCATCCCTGGGGCTGCTGCACTGCAGAGCTGGAGGAGCACCCCTGAGCCAGGCAAAAATGGACACAAGTCTCAGGGTTTAGGAGGTGACATTTTCTTGAACTTGGCTTGAAGGAGAACAGAAGGGCAACAACGGCTCAGGTGTTCAATCATAAAACACCCCAAGGGCTCTCAGGTACAGGGACTCAACATCATTGGCTTGGAGACAATGGAGGAATTTGTAGAATGCTCTGCAAGGAAGAAAGGGGCATTCCCAGCCACCTTTGTGTGTTCCCAAATATTATCCTCCCTCAGACAATTTCATATCCTTTCCCAAGAGAAGATTATGGTCTTGTTGCTAACATGTCCTCTTTTTCAGCTGAATAAATAAATGGCAAGAAATTTAGGAAAAGAACTAGACATTAAAGTCCCCATAGGTCTGTGCAGGAATCAACATCTGTGTCTCTCTAGAAAGACTGGTTGTGACTGACTAGTTTGGAGAAATCTACGAAACTGATAGCGATCCTGAAGGGACACTGGAACGGAATTTCTCTTTTTAAACCTATTGATGTACCTTGCCTCCAACACTTCTCCATGTCTTTTACAAAACTCTTACAGAGATCTGGATCTTCCCTGGCTCATGACAAGGTGAGGCCATGATCTCCAAGCAGTCTTGAGAGCTGCTTCAGGTGACAGCTTAGAGCAGCCCATGGGCACTCCTCTGCAACCCTCCACAACAAGGTCATTTGGGGAGGAGGTTGTCCTCTATGCCTTCCACCCCTTAAGGCAAAGACCTTAAATTCACAAGAAAATCAGAAAACAGGCTTATTCTTATCATAAAGAATTTCCATTTGCTACAATATTTTCTTAATAGGTGCTCAATTTCATAATAGAGGTACTGGGCTTCCATTCTCTACTGATAAGTTTCATTCAGTGGACAGAGCTAAGTCTTGAAGAGAATATCTGACCAGAAGAAAGATTCTCCAAATATGATAAAACTGATGATAAGAGAAGGAGTTAACAGTAATGCAACTTCTTTATTGCTAAAGTTCAAGACTAAATTCTCTAATCTTAGACTAATTAATCCTACATTTTTAACAAATAATCATCTCCTTATTACTAACTTGAGGAAACCTAAAAACATAATTTTCTTTTAAAATTAAACAGCTGGAGCTCATAGATGTTCCTTTGCTGAAGCAGAAGACTGGTGCCAGGACTCCAGGACTTGCTGCTTGCCAAATTCAGATATTCATTGCTGAATGTGGGACAGCTTTTTGTGGAGCTGCTGGCACCTGCTCTTCATCTCGGAGTAGCTGGGGCTACCCTATGAAGGAGAAATCAAAAGAAAATTAGTGCGTGCCAACATTTCTGCAGAGTTTAGAATTTCATGACCTTTCCTACAAAATAGCCTTGAGGCACACTCAGCTGGTCCAGTCTGGCTTTATTCATGTAAAACAGTAAAAATACACTCAGTTTATCTTTTGAGCTACTTTTCTCTGTGAGCCACCACCCTTGAGGGAACTTTGCAAACTGAGGCTGTTATAATGCAGACTGAAAAACAAACTCTAGACAAGTCAGAAACTACAACAACAAAAACCCAAAGCATATCAGCTCCTCAGGAGGGAAAAACTCATTAATGCTCAAAGCCACCAATGGGAGTCAAACCTTCTTGATTCCCTTCTCCCTCAAATCGACAGGTGTGAGGTTTATCAAGCTCATGATCAAATCCAAGATGAAGTGGCAATGAGAATAATAGATGCCACTTCCCAGCACTCTCACACCAATGCTTCTGCTCCTATGGGCCTTAAGGTCTGGTTCTTATTGGATGACAAAGTCTCCCTCCACAGGAAATGAACATTTCCAAGCATCCTGAGATTAATATTTACAAGCCACACATCTTTAACAAGTTGAAATTCAGTACCAGGACAGACAACAACTTGTGCTAGAGATGCATCCCAGGCCAGCTACACCAGACTGGTGTGTTGGACAGGTTTGAAAAGAAAACTACAGATGCCTTTCAACATTTTGGGAGGCACCAGAGAAGCAGTAGCCTGCACTACTGGCTTCTGCCCAGTGACATTTGCTGGCAAGAGCCCTGGCACAGGCCTCACTGCACTGCTGCCCTGCAGGGCCAGACCTGCCCTCAGCCTGGCACGGAGCATCCCTGGCTGTATCCAGTGTGAGCCGGGGCCCTGCCGCGCCTGCTCCAAAGGCCGCAGCTGCCCCAGAGCCCCAGAGCTGCAGGAGGCCTGGCTGCCCCTGCCAACATCACTGCTCTGACACAAGCTGTGAGCAATTTCCAGGGCTTTATACCACACACACACTTCTCCCTCCTCTTCTGCAAATGCCATGAGGGGATGCAGCAGCACTGCTGCAGCTGAGCCTGTGCAGCTGCACTGCAGGAAGGGAGGGCCCGTCCGGGCCTAACCCACCTCGGTGTTCATCTCTGCACTTCCCCCCACCTGGCCCATCTTCTCCTTTACCTTTCTATCTCCCTAGTTCACAGTTACTTTTAAATAATATCTGTAGTATTAATTCTGAAATATGGTCTTCCTTGCACCAAAATTCAAACAGAGGCTTCTCTTAATAATCAAATTTTACTCCATCATTATCCACACTGAAGTTAGGAAAAGCAGCACATTAATACCTTAATTGAAATCCAAGGGACACTACTGCTTCAGCCTCCCCAGCTCTCTTCACATCTTTTTGGACATGGTAGTCCTCTACACATCCATGCTGGCATTCTAGAACTCCAACATTTGTCTTTTTTTTAACCTAAAGGGTGCAGGGGAATGGAGCCCAGACTTGGAGGCAGGGTGTTGGCTTTGACATCCCAGTCCATGGGGATGGCTCTGACATTCCTGTAGAATAGGATGTTAAAGCCAGCACCCAGGAAGAAGAGCGGCCACCAGCTGCTGCCTGGATGTAACTGGGCTACTGCTCAGTTCTCTGCTTCTTGCTCCTGACAGGACTGATAAAGCCAGAAGCCCGAGGCCGTTTCTGCAACAAAAACAAAATAATTCATTCTTCTATGATCACAATCAGGTTTTGCTCTCCATTCTAAAAAGCAGCATCTGTGAATTGGCAAAGTTTTAAAATGCACCATTTGAAATTAAAAATAACTGTCAGACCTGGAAGACCTGCAGGTAAATATCTGCTCTGCTGCATTCCTACTTTCTCATCTTAGCACTTAGCAAGTCCTTCTCCAAGTCTACTGCTAAAAGGCTTTGGGAAGTAGAGGCTCCCTTCAGCAGCTCCAGCAAAGCCTCCCCAAAATGGGGATGCCAGGTAAGTCTTGACTAGGTCCCAATTACTGCTTGCACACACCAGGAAAAGACTCAGCTTTTGCTATCAAACACCCACATAATTTATTACAGAGGAACCTGGCTGTTTTAGACTTTTATGCATTAAAAACAAGATTAATGCTTCACTATTACAACCCATGAGTACAGGATGTTATGGTTGGTTGTGAATTCTCATCAGGATGAACACAGACACCAGTCACATGTCCAGAAACTCTTGTGCATTTAGGTACAGCTGTCTTAAATCCAGCAGGCTCACCCACTCCGCAGACTCAAAAGCTGTTGGCTAACAAGCCTTTAAACTTGTACAAGAGAGTTTCACAAGTGGTTACCAACGAGCCCTTGCTGTTGCTCAGGGCCCTTCAGTCATCTCTCAGCTCCTCCCAAGGAGCTTCTCCAAGGTGCTGCCTCACGAGCCACAACACATGGCCACAAGCTCCCCACAGGCACAGCAAACCTCAGGGCCAGGGATGGAGTAGAACAGGACAGCCGTGCTGTGCCCAGGCAGAGGGAGGGAGGAGAGAAATTAAGGCAGAGGAGGGAGTGAGGGAATAGCACCATTCTGTAGGTGCTGTGTTTTGTCCAGCCACGTGGATAGTGCAGAGCTGGGGTCAACAATGAGAGTGACAGAGAGACAGAGGGAGAAGAGAGCAAGAGGGCCCCATCTGCCCCACCTGGTGCAGCCTCTTATGCACAGGAGATTTTTCATGCAGTTCTGTCACACAGGCAGAGCCAGCCCTTTGAGCCCTTCTCCAGGGAATGAGTTGAGGGTGGGGACTGAGCTCAAGTCTCCAGGCAGAGCAGAAAGTTGGATCAGGACAATGCTGCTCCACCCCTGCTGGATCCTCTCTTCTTATCCCAAGCTTGAGGTCACAGCAGTGTGTGGCAAAACATGCCTAGGCCTGGTCCTGCACATTCCCATCACAGCTTCTACATCACCAGCAAGTCTGCTAAAATTTACTATACAATGCAGAATATTAAAAATGCACAAAATACCTGAGCAGGTCTTGCTGGAGCATCTGTCTCAGAAGGCCTTGGAGATGTTGCTTGGCTGCTGCTGGTGGGGTTCTGAGATGGAGCTGATTTTCTGTATGGATGGTCCAAGAGTTCATGTTACAAAGCCTAAATATCAACTGTCATAGTTCTTTCCTTGCAGGGAAAACAGCCCTTCAGTGTCAGGACTCAAGGGAAAAACATGAAGCAGAGTTGAGGGAGCTTTAGGCAGGACATCAGGAAAACATTCATGGCCCAGAGGGTGTTTGAGCACTGCACCAGGCTCCCCAGGCCAGTGGTCACTGCAGCGAGGGCTCAAGAACAGTTTGGACAACTCTCTTGGGCACAGGGTGTGATTCTCGTGGTGTCTGTGCAGGGCCAGGAGTTGGATTCCATGACCCTGGTGGGCCTCTGCTGGTGCAGCATATTGTAAGAATCTAGGCTTCATTTCTCAGGGCTTTTTTTCTGAAAAGGCTCTTTTCCTTCCCCAAGAGACTGAACTTACCTAGAAAGTATTAACTTCAAACTCTTTCTTTCGATTTTACTGTAGCCAGGCCAATCAGTCTGAAGGGTTTGAAATAGATCTTCCTTCAGACTGAAGGAATTCTCCTTTGCATTCAGGTTGGCTACCTACAGGCAAACGTTTAGGAAAACAAATCTTCATTACACCTATATGCAAACTACAGAAATCTAAAGGAGCTACTTCAGCTGGGAAGGCAGAACATGGCTCTCATTATGTTGTGAATGTCTGCAGGGTGAAAAAGCCCTGCCACTGCCTGGGCAAGCACAGCAACAAACTTTGCAGGTTCAGGGAATGAGTTCCTAAAAGTCACCCTGCGATCAACTAAAACTGTACACACGTTGAATTTGAGTCCTTTGCCTAGGCTCCAAAACTCTTTTTCTTAGCTAAAGAGGAAAATAATCCTATTTAATATAATAATGCTTGCATAATTCAGCAACAGCACCATTCAGGTGCATGGGGAATATTTTAAAAGGAAAGAAGGAGCTACTGCATCTTTCCATGGGTGTGCCTCTGATGAAAGCCTATTAAAAAGAAATACCAGTGGAACTTATCTTGAAGGAGTATTGGAAAAGTCTCTAATTTGAACAGGTGAGGAAGTAGTAAAATTATGAACAGCAGAACAGCATGATGGAAGAATTGCTGGCACAAGCTCCATGATCTCACCTGCTGAAGGATCTTTCCAAGGGAATCCTTGTCCTTTGGCCTGACTCCATCTCTCTGCAGCCGAGCAAGTAACTCTGGCTCTTTGTAATCCCTCAGAGCAAGCAGATGAATCACCCTGTCCCTGTAGGGTCGACCGTAAACAGCAGCGCAGCCGCTCCAGTCGATGTCTGCAAGTCTCACAGGCACCATCCTCTTCTTCTCAGGCACAGGACCTGGATTGTTCTGTTGGGATCCTCTGACCTCTGCTTCTTCTCCTGAAGTGAGGGAAAACCAGAAACAAAGAGTTCAAATTGCAGGTTTGCAGAAGGCAAGGAAGTTGATTCCAAAGGATGCACCAAGAATGTTGAACCTCTATTGGTTGGGCATTTACAAATCTAAAAGAATCCAAGCAGTAAAGCATTAGGAAGAAACAGTCCTTAAAAATACCTGGTAAAGGAATGCTATTGGGGGGTGGTATTTATGAAAAATTCTTTTTATGCATGGTGCTTTTATATGATTTCCCCAGTTTGTAAGCTCAAGCATTGGCTATATCAAGAATGGCATGGACAGTGGGAATATGTGCACTCTCAGCAAGTTTGCCAGCACCAGAGGCATGGGATGCCATCCAGAGGGACCAGGACAAGTTTGGGAACTGGGGCCCTGGGAACCTCATGGGATTCAACAAGGCCAAGTGCCAAGTGCTGCATCTTTGGGGTTGGGACATGCCCTGGCACTGAGGCACACTTGGGGATGAAGGTGGGGAGGACTTGGAGGTGCTGGTGGATGAGAGGCTGGATATGAGCAAAAAACCATATAGATATCCAGTAAGAAAATTAAATGGAAGCATATCTGAAAGGGGTCCATCACTTTAATACCCTTTGCACTTGGATTGTGTGACTCCTTTTCTGCCTGGGTCCTGAGCTCCCTGCTCTTCTCTTTGGCTTTGATCATGGCAAGCATTTCATAAAAATACAAAGGATGGGATTTTTTTACCCTGTCTCGTTCTGTTTACTCACCCTTGGACTTGGGAGTCTTCCCCTGCACCCTGGCAGACACTGGGAATCCAGAATGTATCTGAAACTTATTCTTCTCTTGTTCTTCCGGGGTGGAAGTGGAAATCAATCTGACAATTGGAGACGGGTTCAAAGTTGAACAGGATGTGGAAGGCAGGTCCAAGAAAGAAGGAGAGTGGCCACCAGCTGTTGGCTGGACATCACTGGGCTCTTTGTCAATCCTCTGCTTCTTGCCCATCACAGGACTGAGAAAGTCAGAAGCCAGAGGCCGTTTCTGCAAAGATGATCCCGATTAGTTTTGCTTCCATTCTGAACAAACAGCATTTCTGAACTGGCAATGGTTGAAAACACACCTTTCTTACCTAAAACAGCCTTTCAAACAAGGAGTGCTGCAGCTAAATATGTTCTCTATTTCATCCCTACTTTCTCACCCCAGTATTCAGCAAGTCTTTCTCCTAGTCTGTAGCTCAACGGCTTTGGGACAAAGACACTCCCTTCAGCACCTCTATCAAAGGCTTCCCCAAAATGGGGAGCTCAGGTTGGTTTTATCTTGCTCCCTGTTTCGCCTTAGACACACCAGGAAAACACTCAGCTCTTGCTGTCACACACCCACACGATTCCCTAAAGCAGCCCCAAGGAGCCGCCGGTGCAGTGCCGATCGCAGCGTGTCCAGAACAGAGATGATAACAACAGAGACCCAGTCTGGCTGCAGGTCTCATTCCTGCTGTTCTCCAGAGGAAACCCTGGATCACAGCCTCTTCCCTACCGAGCAAACACTGCTCCTGTCCGTGCACATCAGCAGCTCAGAGCAGGAGTGCCAGACACAGCTCCATGCCCGCCTGCTGACAGAAATCCTGTGGGCAAGGAGGCAGGACATAAGAGGATGCTGGGCCCTGCAACATTTCCTGCTCTGGCTGGGAAAAGAGTAGGGAAAAACAGAGCTGTGCCCTTCCTCTTCTATTTAAAGAGAATTCTTTAAGGTTTAGGAAATATACCTTTCATGCAGTGTTTTCCAAGATTCTTTCCAAAAGGTTTGCCTTGCCCTCTTGTGTTTGTAAGAAAACAGACCATGCTCCGATTTTAAGCCTGACAAGTCTGAGGTATTCCCTGATTATTGAGAGTCCTCTTCTCACACATGGGATAGTCTGAGTCAAAATGGGAGCCTAAATGCTGCTTAGGACAGAAAAACAAGTTTCCTACAAATGCCTCACTACGGGAATTTGTCCTTATTCTAGACTTCCCTAAGATTTCTCTTCAAACAGTAGCACTGGCATGTCTGTGCATGTTTTAAGTACTATAACTGCCATATCTTCAAGAACCCTGCACAGACACAGCCAGGTACCAAAAACATGTCCACATCTTGTCCTTAGCAGAGTTTCCTATGCACCATGAGAAATAAGTCATGTGTGCAAGCTTGTTGCAGGCTTTGACATTGTAACCATCTGGAAAAGTATACAGGAATCCCATTGGAAGTACACGCCTCAGGTTCATACAATATAAAGAGAGCACTACTGCTTCATATCACAGCTTGGACACCAAGAGCAAGTGGGATAAGACATCATTCATGGTAGAGAATGTTTAAAAAATTCACAAAATACCTGAGCAGTTCTGGGTAGAGTATCTCCTTCAGAAAGTCCCAGAGATGGTGACTGGCTGGTGCTGGTGGCATTCTGAGATGGAGTTGGTTTTCTGTAAGGATGGCCCAACATTTCAGGTTACAAAGCAAAACTATCAACAGTCATCGTTCTTTTCTCACAGGGAAAACAGACCTTCATTTCCCAGAGGGTTTTTTGAAGTGGTTGTTATCCTGACTGAACTTACTGAGAAAGGGTCACCTCCAATGTCTGTCTATCTCTTTCAGTGTAGCCAGGCCAATCTTCCTGGATGTCTTTAAAGAAATGTTCCTTCAAGCTGAAAGAATTCTCGTTTGCATCCAGGTTGGCTACCTAAGGATAGACATTTAAAACATAAATGTTCATTTCACCTAAAGGCAGACTACAAACGTAAAACTGGTACTGCAAAGCTAAAGCATGGCTGAAAAGAAATCATGCACCAGTTTTCCTGGACTTTTGTTCAATGTGAAGAACAAAGGAGCTGACATGTGAGAGGCAACAATATTAAAGAGGTGTGGTCCATTTGGGCTCTAGAAATTTGGAGGTAAGTAAATGTCAAAGTGCTGGAAGCATGGAGGAAATGGATGCTATGAAAACCTCTCCCAGCACCAGGGATCCAGGTTTTTTGGTCTTTAACACAGCTTTGAGAGTCAAAGTCCCCTATGCCACAGCTCTCAACCTTCACCATTTGAAATACAAGCAGAGGCCAGGCTTTTCTTTTCTGTTCCCTTTTCTTTTGAGTAAGACCTGAAGAACATCATCTCCATGGGCAAATCCATATTTTTCCACCCTCAGGAACACACTGGCTACCCTCTTGTTTCACCCAGCTGCATTGCCATGGCAGAGCACAGCCTGGGCCTCTAACGGGGCATGCTTTCACCATCCCGTGAAGCTCCACAGGATGCTGGCATTTGTCTCTGCAAACAGAACTGCTTTTCTTTCTCAAGCTTGCTCAGAGGAAGCTACAGATTCCTGTGGAACACTTGTAGGAGATAACTAACCTAGAGCTACACTTCAACAGCTAAAAAGTAACCAAGATACCCAGAATCAGGAATTTACTTCTTAAAAGCACAACTAAGGCTGAGTTGGAAGAGAAGGAAGGCTGTGAGTGTAAGAGCTCAGCAAGTTCACCCTACCGGTTTTTCCTCTATACCCAAAAACAATGCCACCTGCTGCGAAGTTAAGAAAAATGTGAATAATAGTTTTCAGGATGAAGTGCTGTTCACACAGCCCTTTCAGAATGTAAACCAGTACCTTGAGGCAGTTCACACTGCAAACATGAAACTACTCCTTCAAAATCTCCTTAAACATTGACAAGAAGAAAAGGGAAAGGAGAAGATTTTTCCACCTCTTACCTTCTAAGGAGCTGAGCTTTGAAATCCTATAATCCCTTCTTTCATAGCTAAAAAGGAAATATTGCTGCATGATATGCTATTTAATGATAGCATAATTCAGTAACAGCCTACATGGATGGGGAATATGGGAAAAGGAAGGAAACAGCCACTGAATCCTTCCATCAATGTGAATTGTAGGAATGATCAAGAAATACCAGTGGAACTAAACAAACACCTGGAAAAGTTACTGAATAATAATAGGTGCCAAGGAATTTGAAGACTTGATACACATGACAACAAAGAACCCCTGTGCTCAAAGTTGGGAACCATCTCTATCATGGAGTATTTGCCTGAAACACCCTCCCCTGGAAAGCAATCCCCACAGATCCCAGCAGCAGTCAAGTACCATCGAGTGGCCACCAACTCCCTTCAAGTGAAATACTGCCCTAGGCAGCTACCAAAATTCTCTCCTCTGAAACTTGTCCCAGGATTTTAAGGACCTCAACTAAGTGTTTCATCCAGTTGAGACTTTCACCCTCTGAAGTTCCTCCATGAAGCAGTTAAAGAGTCCAAGGAAAAGAGAGAGGATTACAAAAAGGCATGAGAAGCAAGCATGTTACAAAGAATTTATCATTGCCAGCCATTCTAGAAAAACAACAATGCCTCCCAAGTTTGGAAGGTTTCTTTCTTTCCTCACATGGGCTTGCCATTGGGGGGAACTGGGTAAAGCTGATGGAAAAATCTAAACCAGGAGTATTTCCTAAGCCTCTCATTAGTTTCTAATTGAAACCCTGAAGTAAGACAGCTGAGAGTTAGCATTGCTGGCAGCAACTCCAGGATCTCACCTCCTGAAGGATCTTTCCAAGAGATTCCTTGTCCTTTTCCACAACTCCCTCTCTTTCTAAGTGGGAAAGTAGCTCTGGCTTCTTGTAATTCTTGAGAGCCAGTAAATGAATCACCCTGTCTCTGATGGGTTGTTGGGAAACAGTCCTGAAATTTCTCCGGAAGAATTTGGCAGGGTTCATGGGCATCGTTCTCTTCCTCTCAGGCACAAGATCTGGAGAGCTGCATGGGGCTCTCCTGAGCTCTGGTATTTTCACTTCAGTAAAGGAAAAACAGAAAAAGAGTTGTCAAATGGGGGGTTGGGAGAAGGCAAGGAAGTTGATTCAAAAGGATGTACCGAGACTGCTGAAACTCTGTTTGTTCAGCATTGATAGATCAGTAAGAATCCAAACAGTAAAGCATTGGGAATAAACAATCCTTAAAAATACCTGGTAAACGAATGATATTGGAGGGATGGTATTAATGAAAAATTACTTTTATGCATGGTGCTTTTGTATGATTTTCCCAGTTTGTAAGCTCAAGCAGTGAGCTATGTCAAGAATGACATGGACAGTTGGATTAAATGCAAGCTTGGCAAGTTTGCCAGCACCAGAGGCATGGGATGCCATCCAGAGGGACAAGGAGAACCTTGGCAAGTAGGGCCCTGGGAACCTCATGGGATTCAACAAGGCCAAGTGCCAAGTGCTGCATCTTTGGGGTTGGGACATGCCCTGGCACTGAGACACGCTTGGGGATGAAGGTGGGGAGGACTTGGAGGTGCTGGTGGATGAGAGGCCAGGCATGAGCTGACACCGTGTGCCGGCAGCCCAGAAAGGCAACCGTGTGCTGGGCTGCACCAGGGGAAGCGTGGCCAGCAGGTCGAGGGAGGGGATATGACACACCAGGCACTGCTTTGAAACCAGGAACTCGTGCTTGGTGTCTGATGGAGACTCTCTGAGTCCTGGTGAGACATCCGGGAGCTTTGTGTCTTCCATCACACACACACAGACTGACCTTTCTTTACACGCTCCTTCAATCTTTCAATGTACGTCAAACTTTTAATGCCTTTCTCCACTTCCTGTTCCTTGGACCATGCCTCTCTGATATTTGCCTGCAAACCTAATGACACAAACATCACACATTTCAATTACTTAGAACAAGGTAAACATGCCAGTTATTGAGTGGGGACACTGCTAGTGTTTTGAGAAGTTCAATCCGATGTAGGTACAGAAACTTCCCACAGCATTCAAGCAAAACACCTCCCAAAATGATACCCCTGAATGACTTCTAATGAAAATTACCTGAAACCATAATCAAGCATCAAGATGAAAATTAGGTAAGAGTTCTTCACCACAGGGTGGTCATGCACTGGGACAGGCTCCCTTAGTGGGCTCATGGCACCAAGTCCAGCAGAGCTCATGAAGCATTTGGACAAGGTCCACAGGCACCTGGTGGGATTCTGGGGACAGAGCTGCACTTGCATGTCCTTGTGGATCCCTTCCAAGTCACATATTCTCTGATTCGGTGACACAGACCAGTCCCAAACTGATACTGCATGGAGCATGTTACAAAAGGCAACCTGTACCCTACCAGCAACCAGAGCTGTCTCACCTGAGATTCTCTGTGCCAGCCCAAAGCAGAAGTGGCCCCAAGTTCCACAATTGTCTCACTACTGCCAGTCCTCAGACCCCAGCTACTAAATGTTAAATATTCCCTTAGGATTTACGTAGACCACCACCAAGAATCACACAAATCTTCATTCACATGTGAAACAGAATGTCCCGAATGAGAAATTCAGAAGTTTAGTGTTGTCTCTCCAAAAAGCCACCATGGTGCTGCCTCAAAATGCTCTGCACTAGGCTAAGGCAGAGCAAGAGCTGCACGTGCAGGGGCAGGGATGTCCCTGCAGGCAGGTGACCGCAGCCACAGCCAGGTGAGAGCCTGTTTTTCTCAGGGCAGCTGGCTGAACCTGGCTCAGCTCACTGCTGCAGGCAGCACCACAGAGTGCCTGCAAGGGGAATGTGCACCTGGTGTCTGCCTGGAGCCAGGCTCCTTGGGAAACAGCACTCAGAACAGATTATCAACAAATGGCAGCCCCTAAGCACATTGTGCTTTGCGGGAAGTGATGGAATCCACTGGGAAGAGGACATCAATGCCTTCCTTCCAATTTCCTTGAAAAGAACCCAACACAGTATTGTGGCAACACTGACTTATTAATGACCAATACAAAAAACTAAATCAAGCAGAGTTTCCCATATTGACCTTATGAAATTCTCTGTGCGACTTCCTCAAGGTCATTTTCTTTCAATTTCCAATTAAATTTAATGGATAATGGCAGTGCCTAGGTACAATTTCTAATTAAATTTAATGGATAATGGCAGTGCCTAGGTACTGCAAAACCAACACATTTGCTACCAAGGCAGTGAAATTAGGTACACGGAGTGGGTCCAAACCATGACATCCATGCTCCAAATTCCAGCCCATCAAGCAGTATGGGAACAAGGAAGGACTGGCAGGTTTCTCAGGGGAAAACAAACCAGTGCCTGAATGCACTGACAAGACACTGCAAGGCTGACCTGAGGCCAAACCACCTCCAGCTGAGAGCTCTGAACACAAGAGATCCCCTGTCCCAAGAATATGCTGCAAAAATGAATTGCCAAGTTGAAAATCTTACAGACATTGAACAAAATATGAAAGGCAACCATACCTCCAAGTGGGTTATACAATCTGACATCCTGCACACTTCCATTGTGTGACACCTCGCTGGCTTTTGGCTAAAAGGAAGAAGAAATTTTCTGTAAAATCTTCAGCCTACTCTCCATTACTGCTGATTAACTAGGCCCTTCATTTTAAACAAGAGCTGCACTTGCAAAGGTTTGCTGTTCCATCACTCAAAAGGGCTGCTTTGACACAGTTCTCCCTCTGAAAGCAGCCGGCTACAAAAGTGCCCTGAGAGAGCGACCCTCACTTAGCCTCTAATGCAGCCAAGCCTTCAAGTAGCAAGTCATCCTTTCCCAATTGCTGGAATTTATAGGCACAGGCTTCCCTTGAAATCAAGTGCCTGAGTACAATTGAACTGGGCAGTGCTCAGCTAACAATCCAGGTGATAGTGGTTCACAAAAAGATTAAGAATTCAGGGCATGACCCAACACTGGAATTTATTTGGCACTATGGAAGTACATCCTGGAGTCAGCTCCAAGAAGAATTTCATCTGCGTAAGGTGAATTTCGACTCTCAAGAGGCATGAAAACCCTTTCTCTTTTCCTCAGCTCTAGATGCAATTTTGAATAGATGTGAAGTGGAAACAGTTTCTCCTTGGTAAGACAGATATACCAAAATTGGGGTTACTTGGCTGATCTAATAATTTAGCACAAATTGTGTCACATTCCAGTGGAGTTTAAAAATCTCTAAAATGTTTTTCAGCCTAAGTACATTTTTTAACAAAAACAACTGCTGCCATCCAACTGCTTCATTCTGAAGGCACAATTGGCTGAGATAAAATCTAAGAAGGTATGATAAATGGACTGGAAAATGTGGACTAATTAGCATGGGAAAGGAGACATCAAACCAAATAGAAGATAGAATATTATTTAGTGGAACTGAAATTAAGAGCCAATGAAAGTTAATTTCTATGTTTGCTAAAACTGTATCAATAAGTGGAAAAGCATTGAAAATGATGTGCATGTGGCTGGAGTTCTCCACTAGGCATCACAGCTGGGAATATACTAATACTTCCTCCTAATACTAGAAAATACTGTTAGAGAATTTCCTTTACCCTGACATGTTTGGTGAGTGCAGTACAACGTGGAACAATGAGAAATCCATGCATTGTGGTCAAGAGCCATGCCCAGGCATGAATTTCCCAAGTGTCCAGCATGGAGAACATGTGACTTTCACTGGCACCTCCTCAGTGTCATCCCTGAGTGCCACATCCACCAGAGAACCTCCCACTTCCACTGGCACCTCCTGTGTGTCATCCCTGTGAGTGGCTCCCACCTGGGCAGGTGCCTCCAAGGGGCCCTGGAGCAGCAGTGGGGCCCCAGCCCTGCCCAACAGGTCCCGCGGGCTCAGCAGCACCTGACACCAACACCATGGCCAAGCCCCCACCCCTGCCAGCCCGCAGAGCCCCACAGCTGCCCCTCACCTGTTGGTCCTGGGGCCTCTGGGTCACCCTGATGGGCACGGCAGTGCTGCTGGGGGCCCTGCGGGACGCAGCGCGCGCTGGGGCCCTGCGGAACACACTGGATCCTGCCCAGGCCCGCAGCTCTGCCATCCCGCTCTGCCTCGGCTGCTCCCGCTGCCACAGACACTGATCCTGCTGCAAAGGCTGCAAAATGCAAAATCCTTCTTAGCAAAATGTGTTCCTGGATGTTTGGCCTTGGTGGCTTTCAAGGCTCAACAAGAAGGGAGATCACTTCCATGAAACAAGAAGCAGCCACCAAGCTCAAAGGGATGGCCCGGCCTTTGAAAGGCAGGTTACTTGTTGGCTCAATTGCCTTGGTGAGGTGCAGGGCTTGACAGCCTTCAGTGACCTCAGACACAGGGGAGGTTAGCAAGGCTTGGGAGGAAGGATGCACCTCTGATGGTGGACACAAAGAATGCAGGATTTATGGGCACAAGGACATTTGGCAGAACCCCCGAGAAAAGGAACAAACTGATGAAGCCAACACAGCAACTGTGCTGAATCAGCTGTGACAGGGTAAAAGGCCATTCCAGCAGGGGCAGACCATGGCCACCCACTCCAGAAACCTCTCACTATGAGTAAGGGAGACTGAGCATGCAGACTATTGGCCATGAGAAGTGAGAGGAAATTATCCAACAGCAGACACAATACTAATTATGAAGAGAACAAGGAGACTTTCAATCAATGAACACTAATTCCTTTCTTTGCTCAATTGAGAAGTGAAATTATCCAACAGCAGACACAATACTAATTATGAAGAGAACTAGGAGACTTTCAATCAATGAACACTAATTCCTTGCTTTGCTCAATTGTATAAATACTAAGACACTCTGGTTCTCGTGGTGCTGGCTTTGTGAATTTGTCCCTGAGCTCCCCCTTTCTGCCCAGAACTGTAAATAATTACCTCCACTCAGTGTGTGGATCGGCCTCTTGAACAACGAGTGCTGGAACCACCAAAGCTGGAACAACACTCGCTGTCGCTCTGACACCTCCGCTCTGGCTGCAGCCGCCGAAGGGTCTGAGCGGTCCTGCCGTGTGCCGGTGACAATGGCCACGTGTCCTTGGAAACGGGGAGTTCCATGTTCCAGGCTGGGCGGGATGTCACTGAGGAGCGGGACGTGTCACAGTCGGGGCAGAGGGAATTCACAATGGGCCCAGGTGGGGAATGCCCTGCCCTGGCCCATGACTGACTCAGCTCATTTCCAAGTGCAGAAAGGGGCACTCCACCAACCCCAGGTGCTGCAGCTGTGCAAACCAGGCCTAGTGAAGGGTTTCTGCTCTAAAGTGCTGCACTTGGCTCTCTCGGAGGCGAAGGAGCAGCTTAACACCTCTCACCAGGGCAGCAAGGTGCAGCCCTCCCAGCACTGGGCACTCCTGTCCTGGGCCTGTCAGTCTGTGAGGCTTCCAGCATGTACACGGTCACTCAAACATCATCTCTTTAACAAAACCCCCCGACCTTTCCTCATCCCAGTCTCCTAAAAGGAAACAAGCCAGCAGCATGCCCAGGCCCCCACAGCCTCTGCAGGAGGAGCTGACATGGAAGAGCTCTGACTCTGATCACAATTACAGGCTGACATTTGTGCTGACTGCAAGTGGCCATTGAAGTTATTGACACATGTAGAAAAACATTTTATATTTAATTTATGATGGTTTTGTTGTCATTTCCCCCACACCCAGGATTATTCCAGATTTCAGTCAGCTGGCACCAAAAATAAGTGCCACCCATAAGTTGTCCAGGCATTACAGGGAGAAGTAATAAAACATGTTGTTTAAAATGTGTTGAATATTACCATCCAAAGTTCATTTTCAATGATATCTTGTGTTAGTTTTGAAGTCCATGTCTATATCTACCCATGTCTGATCTCCTGGCTGCCACACTCACAAGGACAGTGTAGTCTGGGGACACAAAGGGAGGAAGCAATTTGTCCAACACCAGAGCCCAGATCTGTGAAAGAACTGCGTGCCTTTTTGGGAATGACTGGATTGTGTTGATTATGGAGCCCCAGTTAGAGACTGTTGGAAAAGCCTTTGTATGAACCATGAAAGGAATCCATGGAGGTTGTTACACTGGACTCTGGAATGTCCAACAGCCTTTCCATACCTTTTAAAGGTTATTGATGGCAACCCCTGTTCTGGAGTTACCAGATTTGATGGAACCCCTTGCACTGTTCATCCATGAGTGCCTTTGCCCTGCACAGTAGCCCCATGGAACCCTGTGGTAGTTTGGGCATATTTCTCAAAAAATAACTAAAAAATGTACTCAAGGCATGGTTAATGCACCTCAGAGCAGGAACCACCATGGTCCTGATTGATAGAATATACTTGAAAATAAATGGGAAAGAAAAGTGTCAGTTTATGTGCCCCACATGGTTATGTCTGGTTCAGCACATAAAGGAGGTCACTGGTTCTCCCTGAACAGAACCTGAAAGTAACAGGTGGTGCTCCTGGAACAAAAGACGTGGTGCTAAAGGCAGCTACTGCCTTGAGCCCTGAGTAAAGGTTACAAATTGCTGGATTTGTTACAAGAATGCTGGTTGATTTGGTATCCAGCAATCTGGAATATCATCAATCAGAAAAAGGAATGTAAGAATGGGAGAAGACTAGAAGTCCCCACTCTAGGTGGGACTGGCTTTCCTCATGGCTACCAGACCTTTAAAGGCTTACAGAACTATTTCTAACCCGTACTGGAATTGTGGCTGTTTGCATTTTTTTTTTTCTGTGTGATAATTAATTGTATTTCAGCTTTCATGAGATGTTTTGCAAATATTTATAATAACAAACATTATTGTCCTAGAAAAGAAAATTAGTTTTAGAAGTGAGACTTCCAAGACAAATCTTGAAAGGATCTGTGTGAGGGATTGTTGCAAATAGCTTAGGAGGAAGGAGAGGGTAGTGGAACTCTGAAAGCTCTGAAACCCTCTATGCCCCAAGCCAAGCCAGAACAACACAGTTTCTTCAAGAACACATTCTGCAGCTCAGATAACCAAGATGAAAATGACTACTATATGGAAGACCACAATGAAAGGTCAACAAAAGTCCAAAAGCTCAGTGAACACCCGGGGTCCCTAAAGATCCCCAGCTAGACCCTCAGAAACTAACTGTGCAGACTCCAGCAATTCATACATATTTAATGATTTCTGAGAAACAGAATGCCTGTGTACTGCATACTGCAGTAAAGCAAAGCAAGCTCACCCCAAAGTGTGCGTGTCCCCGCGGTGCCTGTGCGCCAGCAGCAGGTGTCACTTGGGGTCTGCCCGGTGTCTGCGTCTCTCTGCTCCCCCAGGGTTTCCCTGGCTCAGGAAATCCCCCGTTCTCCACGCTTGACTGCTCCACTCTTGGCTGTGCCTCTCAGAAACAGGGCTCCTGTTGCATGAGTGAATGCCTTGAGAGCCAGCCCCTCCAACACTTTCTTTGTCCTTGCTGCACATGTGCCTAGAGCAACATGTGGGTCACCTTCCTGCCAGTTCAGCATGTGCAGAACTGTACCTAAGTGCTACTTCTGTTCAAAGTTTTCTGGAGGCAAAAAGGGAGCTGGGGAGGGGGCAGAGGGAGATGTCGATAAGTGAGAGGTTGTCCTCAAGTCCCTTTTGCCGGGGCAGATGCCATGGGGGTCTGTCACCCAGAACAAGAGCCAGGACCCGCAGGAAGGATCCTGTGTCCTGGATCCGGCCAGGAGGGTGATCTTTGCAGCAGCTCGGAGGAGCACGGCCAGGACCTTGGGGTAACTGGATACCACCTGCCACGTGGCAGGGGCAAATGGAAGGGTTTGTTCTTCCTCCACCTGTGTGCTGCAAGTCATGGGCTGTGCCAAGTTCTGTGTGGAGAACGATCACGTGTGACTCGTTCGCCTCTGGTACACTCTCCTTTTAGTGTTGTTATTACCGTTTGTGTTCTTTTTTCACTGCTGTTTCTAGTACATTGTTCTTATCTCAACCCGTGATCTTTACCTATTTGTGCTCTTCTCTCCATCCTGCCACAGGGAAAGTGGTGGGGAAGTCAGTGAGGGGCACGTGCTCTGAGGGGTATCAGTGTGAGCACTCAACTGGGGAATACCATTCCTACACTGCAACAATGTGGAAAACTCAGTTTCCTAAGGTACTTTCCTTGGCTAGTCCTACAGGAAAATCAGCCTGCTGAAAAGCAACTGCTGTCATTGAACTGAAAGCCTGCTAGGTAACACTTGTTTTAAACTACAGATTTAATAAAGTTACACAAGCAGCAAAAATTAAATATTGCCAAATAATCTTTATAATAACATTTTAAATTATTTTAAAATCTAAGATGGGGGAAATTCTTGTGAACTTTTTCCAATCCCACAATGACAAACAATTTTATAAAGCAAATTACAACTGAATATTTTCAGCCCCTAAAAAAAAGTTAAGCAAAATAGCAAAAGAGTTACATTTCAGCTGCATTTCCAAAGCAGATGGTTGACTTTAATGCTTAAGGCTACAGAAGGGGAAATGAGAGAATCTGTGTGTTGAAAAAAAAAAAAATAATGGAACTGTGCCAATGCATTCTGTTCCTTCCTGAAATGAAAATTCTCATATTTAAAATATCATTGAAAGTTGAGGCCAAAATTTCAAGCGACTTGATGTCAATCAGCTGTGTTAAATCTTTGAAGAGAGCATTGCTGGTCTGGCTTCACAGGCGCCTGAATGAATGATGAACAGAAAATCTGTACATTCCAAATGATACTGTCTTCGATAAGTCAGATTTTCCAAATATTCAGAAAACAGGTTTGGGTTTGGTTTATTTTCTCCCTCTAAAAAGAGCTAAAAGAGTTCATGCACTCGCTTAGTCAGGTCGAGGTCCTGAAGGGTCACTCGTGAGTATTGAGGTCACAGACAGCAGATTCCAGAAAGATGTCCTTGATTTTCAGATTTTCACAGACAAAATACTATGAAAGAAAAAATTGAAATCAATTGAATTCAGACACTGCTTTGCTCTCCATGAAATCACAAACCCACACTCTACCCTTCTCATCAATACAAACACAGAAACACTGGCAGCCTTGGTTGGCAGAGGATGGAAAACTGTCATTTCCAGACACTCACTGAGAGCAGGCAATGTGAAAGCCCCGCCCTGGGTTTCACAGCCACTCCCCTCATGTGCCCATCCCTGCAGGGCAGGCCCAGCATCAGGACGAGCTGTGGAAAGAGCTGGTGACAGTGGCAGGTCCCTGTGCCCAGGGGAGAAGGCACAGCACCTCTGCTCCTGGCTGGAACAGGGGCCACTTGCCCAGCTAGACCTGGTGTCCCAAAAAGAGGAGGGGCCCTGGCCCCAGGGCTCTCCCCAGCCCTGCAAGAGGCCAAGCCACCAGCAGCTCTAGCAGGGCTCTTGCAACTCTTTACTCAAGGAAAAGGAAATCAATTGGTATTTCCCTCACACACTCCCTAGACACTGGTTTCTCTCCCTCCTAATGCCCTTCCCCTTCCCCTTGTGCCCCCCGTGGGTGACACTCCTGTGCTGGGGGCACAGCCAAGGGCCCCTGCAGTCTGAGGGCCATGGCAGCAGTGCTGCCTCTTCCCACAGGAAATCCTGCTGCAGCTGCCACACCTGCAGCATATCAGATGCCAAAGGCAGAGCGGGCAGCAGGAGCAGCTGCTCTCTCACAGGACCATGCCCTCAATCTTCCTATCCAAACATCTGGATACACAGTGACTCCACAGCCCGAGGTAATCCAATCGGGAGCACTCCCCTCTGATGTTCCAGCCCCAGAAGGTAGAACTAATTTCAGTCACCCGAGCTTTGGAATTGAGTAGAGCAAAATGAGTTAACATTTGAACTGATTCATAATATACCTTTGGAGTGCTACGGGCACATGGGATTTCTGGAAAGAAAGGGACCTTTTGACCTCTCAAGGCACATCAATCAAAAATGGAAAACGAAACTCGGGCACACTTGAAAGTGTCCAGAAACCAGAGGAAGTTGCCATCAGGCATTGCAGAGCACACCAAGTGGATAAGACCAAACTGGAATTGGGGAAACAGCCAACGAGGCTGCAGAAAAAGACATGTTAGAAAACAAAGCTTTAGCTTTAATACCCTTGCCAGAGATACCTCTCCAACTACAAGAACCAGAGTATAATGCTAGGGACTGTCAATTAATTGAAACTGTAGAAGCGTGATTTGATCCACAAGGCTAGGCACTTATCCCAGCTGGGCAAAGAGTAGTCCCAGAAACACTCCTGTGTGAAAAAATGGATTGCAAACACAAAGCCACTCATTGGAGTACTGAAAAACTTCTGAAACATTTGCAAAAATCTATAATTGGGTCTGAAATGGCTCAGATTGTACAATCAAGATTCCAAAAGTGTATAGTTTGTAAAAGAGACAACTGTACCACAGCTCACAATGTAGTGCTAAGAGCCATAAAATCTGGAAGTGTTCCAAGGGAATAGTGCCTGATGGATTTCACTGAATTTCCCAGAAAATGGGGGTAAAAATCCCTCCTAGTTCTGGTGGATACCTTTTCCGGGTGGCCAGAAGACTTCCCTTGTCTTACCAACCAGTCTAGGGAAGTGGCTAAAATACTGTTGAATCAAATAATACCTAGATTTGGGGTACCTTTGGGAATGTCATCAGACAGAGGTTCCCACTTTCTTGCAGAAGGGGTACAAGAGGTTAGGAAAGCCTTGGGAATAGCTTGGGATCTTCATGCTCCTTACAGGCCCCAAGCTAGCGGCAAAGGAGACAGAATGAATTACACAATCCAATTGAACTTGGGTAAAATATGTCAGGAAACCTCCTTGACATGGTTCCAAGCCTTACCCGTGGCTCTGATTTGAATTAGGATTCAGACATGGGGCACCAGCAAAATCTGGCCCTGTAAGCTGCTGTATGGTTGACCCTATCAAGTACCACACATTTCAGGAAACACACACATATAAGGAGAGGTTGATTTGAATAATTACCTCATTTCTCTCAGCAAAACTTTACAGGACTTGCAGTGAGCAGTGGTGATCTCCAGAGCAACAGGACGGGACATAGCAGTGCACAAGTTCCACCCAAGAGCTTGGGTGTACTTGAAAGGCTGGGGGAACTGCTCTGCTGCAGCCAAAGCAGGACCTTCCCAAGTTCTGCAGACACTATTGCTGCATTGAAACAGACAGGGTAAATTCCTGGATACACTATTCTGGAATAAGAAGAGCCAAAGCCTCTTAGCTCAAGAAAACAGCTCTTTGGGATTTGAAGAAATCCTTGTAAAAGTCTTTGCACTTTGTAACATCAGCTGAGCCTGCCCCCAGCCTGGCTGATGGGACCCTGTCAGCAAAGGAAGTGCAGGAAGCCTGGAGAGGAGGCAGCGGTGCTTGAGAAGGCTCTGTGCCCTGCCAGCTCAGCACAGGACTGGGAATCCAATCACCTGACTCCTGCACTCCGTGGGAGCATTCCCTTCCTGGCCAGGCTGCGCTGAAGCCGTGCTGTGCCTGGCGCTGTCCCTGTCCCTGGCGCTGTGCGTGCCGCACGGACATTCCCGTTTGTGGCTCCGCACTGCCCGAGGCTCTCCCCCCTCACACAGGGCCCCGCCCCGCCCCGGGCGCCCCCTGGCGGCTGCCCGGCCCCGCCCGCCCCGCGCAGGCGCGCTCCCTGCCCATGGCGCCGCCCAGCGGCAGCCGCCCCTCCCTGCAGGCCCGGGCCGGGGTCGGGCCCTGCTGCTCGTCCTGGCCCTCGGCTCCCTTCTTTCCAGAGAGAGGAAGGCTCCAAAGGAAGCGTTTGCTAGCTGTGGCCCTCTGCTTTACTCTGTGGGGCCGAACCTCTCCCCTGAAGGTGGCCCTGGTGCGTCCATGAGCGCTGGTGCAGGAAAAGGCCCCTTCCTTCTGCCGCCAGCTGTCATCAGTGGCTCAAAAGCAGCGCCCAGCTCTGGAAGGAGAAACAGCCCGTGGCACAGTGGTGCCATCCCTGCCCAGACGGGGCTTTCTGCCACAGCAGCAGCTGCAACAGGGCTTGCCTTGGCTTCACCTGGAAAGCCAGAAGCCTCTGTAAGTCAGCAGGTTGCCAGGCTGCATCAGCTCCTGGTGGGGGTGAATCCTGCTGGTTCTGACCATTTCCAAAAGGTTATAAAGGCAGCAGTACAGACATACATGCAGAGCAACCAGCATCCCATAAATGTGTAAAACTATGGGGGTTTTGTGGCATTCTTAGGGCTGCCATGCTGACAGTGCCTCCTGCACAGCTTGTGTGCCATGCCATTGCTGGGCCAGCCTTGTCCCCAGGCTGTCACCCCCAGCCTCGTTCTCTGGCTGCTGTTGCATCTCAAAGCACAGTTGCCCAATTGCTGAGTTCCAGCTCTCAGGCTGGAGCACCAACCCGTGCTGTTGCATGTGAACAAATGGTCTGTGTCCACTTCATTGTGCTGGCAGAAGCCACTTTTGCTGAGACACAGGACATAGAAAGTAGAGGAAAAAATCAGTTGGAAACTCTTGTATGGAAAATCAAGGCAACTCTGACATTGTGGAGAGGGAGAGAGAATGATGCATGTGACTCCACCTTATCAGAAAGCTAAATAATTACTTTGTTATACCATACGATATACATTGCATCTAAACTGAATCTGCCACACACTCACCCTTGCTCACAGCTGCACAGAACTGCATCCACTCTGATTCTCTCGTGACTGTCTCGTGGCAGTCCCGACACACACATTTTCCTGGCCCTGATAGGCCAAGGGAACAAAACATCCTCACTTTGGGGAAACAATCTCCATATTACATTCTACTTTGGCACAACACAGTCATAAGAATTGTGTTTTCTCTTTCTCTGATGTTCAGAAAATGTGAAACCCAGAAATATTCCTGGGAAGATTTGTGCTTTGCTTTTCTCTATGAAGAGAATGTGGCAACACTCTTGGGCTGGGGGCAGGCTGCTGGAGCTTTCTGTTGCTTTCCTTTGAGGAAACAGCAGTGTTTTGTGAATGGTGGGCAGAAAACGGTATGCCTGGCTCTGGGGACTGTTTTGTAAGCAGTGCATGTTTGAAACTATTCCCTGATCTCTAGCCTGGAGGAAATTAGGGTCACCCAGCAACACCTTAAAGCTTCAGGATTATGACACCAGTAAGGCACAAATGTGGGGTCTGTAGATCCACAGGCATTCCTCATCTAATCAGACATTTCTTGAAAATTGTCCTGACTTTCGTGTGACACACAGAGGGAATTTGCATCAGGACAATATGCAGCCTCCCAGCTGTCACATGTGGTGTCTGACCAGCTGCTCTCTCCACTCCACTTGCTGGGCTCATGCCAGAGGTGGTCCTGGGACTGGGAAACACCTGGACTTGTGTAGAGCCCTTCCAAAATGCTGCCATGGCTGCAAGAGCAGGCAAACAGCAAAAGCCCAGATCTTTCTCCATTCTTTTTAGTTTTTAACTCAGACCTGGTGGTTTTTCCAGGCACTTTCTGCTTGTGCTCAGGAAGGTATTTTTAGGAGGGAGAAAAAACCTGTTTTCAAGGGTGGAGGAGAGGAGGGGGAAGGAAGCTTCTGAACTTTGGAAAGCCTGTGGTTGCTCTGTTTTCCTGAGCCTGCCTTGCTAAGGTGTGCCCACCAGCTGAGCTATTTGGTCTCTGTCTTATAACTCCCTTTTAGGTGGGACTTGCCCATTTTGGTGGTTTTACTCCCCCCACCAGCTTCTACATTGTGCCACATTGGGATTTAAGGTTCTTTTCCTTCTTTCTGTGTGTCCATTGGAGTCAGATCCCTGTGACTGCCAGATGCATACTGCAGGGAAGCTGCCAGAAGTGAGGCACAGGCCCCAAAGGCTACTTTGAGGTGCTGTAATTGTGCAGCAGCAGTGTGCTGTGTGTGCAGCAGGTTGGTTACTTGGCTTTTTCTCCCCACTTAGGTGTCACTGTTCCTTCAGCAAGCCCTACAGTTTGCTGGTTGATGTTAGCCATGCAGCAAGTGGGTGGGAATGACAGGCATTCAAGTTGAGGGAACTCTCCAGGATATTAGCAAAGCACAATTTCATCCACAGCATTTAAACAAATGTTCTTGGTTTTAGTCAGAAGCACTGCTGGGCAAAAGGGCACATTGCCTTTGGTTTCCTCACATGCTGGCTCTTTCTGAGTGTTCAGCTTGGCATACAGGGTGAATGGGCTTGGTGCCTGTTGTGTGTTACTCTGGGATCCTTTGAGCTGTGGGTTATGCACTGCAAGGGGGTTTTGTGCTGCTTTGGGGCAGAGGAGAACTTTCTGGGCTTTTCTGTTGTGTTAGCTGAAGGGAAGGTTTGGTTGCCATGCATGAACTCACAGAGCAAGCCAGAGCAGCTGCTATTGTGATGTCAGCAGAGGGCTGCCACGTCACAGCGTTGTCACCAGGAGGTTTTCCTGGTGCCCACAAGGCCTCAGCGTCCAGAGCAGCTCTTGGCGTGCTCCTTGCAGGAGGATCACCTCGTCTGAGCTGTTCTCAGATTACGGCCGGTGTTCCTTTTGTCTCTGTATTTTCTTGCACAGTCCGTGGACTGGTGCAAGTGTCCTGTTTTTCACCTTTTTACTTGCACAGTCTCAGGACTCGTGCAAGTGTCCTGTTTTCCCCCTTTTTACTTGCACAGTCCCGAGACTTGTGCAAGTGGGATTTTTTTCCATTTTTGTTTCCTGGCCTACGGACTCGAGCAGCCCTGCTCAAAGGATGGAGCGAGTCCGTAGAGCAGTCAGCAGCGCCTTTTCATTGGCGGCTTCTCGGAAAGCTTTTCTGTGTTTGGCTGGTAAATAGAAGTTGTTTTTTCCTTTGGGGCAGCACGTTGGAGCAAAAATGGCATAAAGATGCCATATGTTTGGTAAAGCTCCTGTCAAGAGCTTCAGCTGGAGAAGGGGGTGTCTCTTGCCCAGCAGGGTGTAGGAACCTCCAAAATGCAGACTGGGAGAGCTTTGCAGGCATCCTCCCAAAAACTGTGCAGGTCTCTCCAGAACTGAGGAAAAGCATCTTTTGATTGCATTCCATCCTTAAAGGATGTGCCTGTCTAACTGGACCCCCTCTGCGTGCTCCAAGAGCCATTGGCTCTGCGCTGCAGGGCAAACTGCTGAGCACTTTGTGTGTGCTCCTGAAGCCCAGAGCTGGGCCTGTGCTGTGTCCCAACACAACTGCAAGTGCTGAGAGGGGTTTGGTGGAAGCTTTTGTGGGGAATTGTTTACAGCAACCACATGGCACATGCTGCATGCAATTTACAAAAAGAAAAAGCAAGTCCAGGAAAGAGAGGAGAAAAAAGCTGCTTTAGCTGTAGGCTGGACAGTGAGCTCCAATGTAGGCACTGCCTGCTAAGGAACAATTTGAGTCTTCATGGCCAAGTTTCTAGTTCCTTAGTGGCATAGCTGAACAAAAGGTAGACACAGCCTAGGGTATTGGCCTGCAGTCTTGCTTGCTGTGTTAAAGAAGTGTTGCTCCTGGAGGGATGTTGTGGAAGGAGAATGCTCTCTGCTGGGGTGGACTTGTTCTGTGGGATTCCTCAGCACAAAGAGTTTTCTAACAGCACCTGGTTCATTTTCCCTTGCCCCCGGCAGCTCGCCTCAGAGGTGGAAGGAGTCAAGCGCGCACTTCGGTGAGTGGGACGGGCACCCTTGACATTCCTGGTGTCTGAGGAGTGTGGAAAAAGCTGTGGGCTTGGCCTGTTGCAGTAGGGTGCCAGCCTGGCAAGCTGAAAGAAAGTCCACATCAGCATCTGCATGAACACTACCAGAAGGATTCCATCCCTTTCCTCCTTTTCCACTGAAGAGGTTTTAACTAATGGAAGTCAAGCTTTGCAGACAGGAGGCTGCATGCTGATTGTAGCCAGCCTGAAATATCTCCTGCAGAAGCATGCACAATCCTGTTTAAACAGTAGACTTATCAGCCCTTTTAAATTGAGTTTTAATGCCTGAGCATCTCACTTTTACCCAAATTCATGACTTCTGCTTAGGACAGCTGGGAATAGAGCTCAGGAGAAATCAGGCTCTAAATGACAGGTGTCATTTAGAGCCCTGTCCCTCACACTGCTGCCTGTCTGCAGAGCACCACAGCAGCAGCAGAACCTCCTCTGGCTCGCTCTCTTCCTCCAGAGGCTAAAGGGGACACAAAGGACAACAAACCTCCAGGCGTTGTCAGTCCAGGGCCTGAGCATCCTGCAGCAATCAGTGGCAGCTTTGGTTGGTTGAGCTTTCCAAAGCTTTGGGGCAGTGCAGAGCTGCAAGTTTCTGAGCAGGCAGCCCTTGCCCTTTGTGGCTGAGGATGCTGTGGGCTGGAGTCCTGCCATGACCTCGCTCCTCAGCCCAGCCACTGACCCATGAGAAATGGCATCTGAAAATTGACATGCAGGCATCATTTTCCTGGCATTCTCACAGGGACTGTGAACTTCCCTTAGTGTCAGGGAAGCGGTAGCATGATGTCCTTTAGTGCTACTGGTGTGGAAGTCAGCCCCTTTGTGCACAGAGTCTGTGCAGGCTCCCTGCTGTCAGCAGAGAGAGGTCCCCAGGTGCAGTTCACAGCCTTGTGGGGTGCCGAGGAGCCGCTGTTGCCTGCAGGGACCCACCCCTCTCCACGCCCTATCTAGGTAGCTACAGGCACTGCTTCCACTGCCTCCTTAACTTTGACATGACCCAAGTGTGTTGAGGAGACTCCTGAGCAGCTCTGCATGGCAGAGACAAAATCTGTCTGTGAAGGGCTGCAATGCAGTTCCTGTTGGCTGCTCTTGGAGGCCTGAAATCCTGAGGGGAAGCCAGTTGAGCAGAGCTGGGCAGGGAAGTGTTGCCTGCTTCTATTCAGACACTTCCAGAGCAACTCCAGGGTTAGTTGGGACATAAACACCACATCAACACCACATAAACAGCCCCACACAACAGCTTTTGTCTTCAGGCAGAATGCTGCTTGCTGCTTCTGCCAGCTCTCAGGAGCCAACTTCCCTGCTCCTGATTGCTTGTTTGTGCTTTTTCCCTGCCTATTCCTTGCAGGTCCCGCTAGGAGAGGATCTTGCCAGTCAGGACTCCTGGGCCCAGGCAGGAAAGGCAGAGTGGCAGGAGAGCACGGACGGAGTGCACGGCACCCAGGAGTTCAGGTGTGTGTTGAGCTTTCTCGCTTTCTCTGAGCAGGGGTGGGCATTGCTGGGCTTTAGGAGGCCCAGTGTCAAAGAACAAATTTGGCTTTCTCATTGTTGACTTGCTCAGCACAGATGAGGGAAGGCAGCCCAGGGCAGGTCTGGCTGCTGAGCAACCTAGAGCACAGCTGCCTCCTGGGACTCACTCCTTAAACCTTGACAAAAAGCATTCCTAACTAGACCAGAGTAAAAGCAAGGGAGGGTCAGGCTGGGCTTAAGGAGAGCAAAGCATTGACCTGCAAAGGCAGTCATGCAGCAGAACAAGTGTCTCAGAGAGCTTGGGCAGATTCCAGCCCTAGACATTCCAAAGCCCCAGCTGGATGGGGCCTTGAGCAGCCTGTCCAGATGCTGACCCCAAGTGCTTGGAACTGAAGACTGGGCTAGAGGCTTCCTGGGATCTCTGCCAGCCTAACCCATCCTTTGATAACTGGATTGGAGAATCGTCCCCACCTCCTCCCCAAACTATGGCTTGCAGGCTCTTTCCTTGTTTCACTAGTGAAAGCAAGAGTAATTGTGGCAGTACTCATCTAGACTTAGCAAGCATGTCTTAGCCAAAGAAGAACTTTTGCAAGTCCAGTATCCACTGTAATCAGAAAGGAGTGTAAGAGCTAGCAGGCAGGAAGCTGTTACGCTGAGAGTACCTGAGGTTTCTGGAAGTGTTCTGTGGCTTCTGGAAGCTTGTTTGACTTCCTCAGCGGTGACTCCTTCACCTGCAGGAACAACAAAGAGAGATGCTGGTCTAGGGAGGGAATTGCAGCATTCTCTTGAGGTGGAAGTAGAGGGCTGTTGGAAGCCCCTGAGACTGCCTTGTGTGGGACATGGTATGCAGTCCTGGTCTTGCAAGGAGACTGTGTTGCAATTAAAGGCTTGTTTGTCTGTCTGCTTGCCGTAGGTGGAAGGAGTTGGCTGCATTTGAGAGAAAGCGCCACTCCTCACTGGAGAGGGCGTCTGAGGTGGCGGCACCGACAGCGGAGGAATGGCAGCCTCAGAGGGATCTGCTGAAGGAAGCGGTTCCTCTGGCAGTGCCAAAGGTACGCTCACCTTGTTCCTAGGCAGCACTTGTGGGAGAGGGATTTGTCCTAGCAAGACCCCCCCGAATGCTGCTTCTGGCAGCAAGCTGAGACCGAGCCTGTGTTGTTGTTGTTGTTGTTCCTCTTGAAAAATGGTGCCCCCCCACTGCCAGGTTTTCCGCCGGCAGCGGCCAGCCCACAGGGGCCTGGAGAAGCTGCTGCAGGAGTTCTCCCGCCAAGGGCACACCCTGTCCCAGGTGTGCAGAGAGAAGGCAGTGCTGGCACAGGAGAACGCTGCCCTGGAAGCCCGACTGGCAGCCACGGAGCGGGACCTGCGAGGCCTTTCAGAGCAGCTGGCAGAGGCCAGGTAAAGGCAGGGAGGAGACCCTGGGTGGGACATTACTGAAGGTCTGTAGTTACAAAGGTGGTGAGCATTATGCCAGGATTTACTGCCTGCTGTGTGCTCTCCAGATGTTTCTCTGGCAGAGAAGCAAAGAGACACGAGCAAAAAGGGAAGGATACTGTGATGTGAATATTACTTTTCTGCCAGCTCAAGCTCTCAAAGCTTTTTATGTGTGCCTGCTTGGGACCCCTTGCACATTCCTGTGACAAGTGCAAAGCAAGCCAACTTGGCACTCAGTTGAGGACCAGGAACACTGTGCAGATGTTTGCTGAATCCAGAAGTTTCCCTCTGGTTTTGCTTTCTCCTTCAGTGCATCTGACCATCAATCTTTGCTTGCCAAGTTGTTTGACATGGGGTTTTTGGAATTCAAGGCTCTTAGATGTGAATGTTGTGAGTAGGGCGCTGATGCTTCAGGTGAAGCTGGAGGGTCATGCTGAAAATCTTGAGAGCCTGCAGAGCTCACTCCTGTGAAGGATGGTGCAGAACCTAGAGCTACTTACAAACAGCAGCAGCAGCAGAAGGGAAAGGTCTTGTGACTTCTTGACAGTTTCTGGGGATTCTTGCTGAGCACTGATTCTTGCCCACTTGTTCAGCCACCTCTGTAACCTGTCAAGGATCTTTTTGGCTGGTCCTTCTTCCTTTTTAAAGAGTGCCCAGATATTTGGGCACTGCTGGCTTAGTTAATCAAACATAAAGGTAGCAAATGGTCTTGTTAATCCAATTCCAGTAATTTAATTGGCCGGATATCTGTCCCTCCTCCTAGAGAGTTCTTGTGCAGATAGAAACCTACTTCTGGTTTCCTACTCATGCTGCTAGAAGCCAGAGGTTTTGCTATATGGTTTGGTGAATTCCTTTAGTCCCTTTTACTTAGAGAGTGCCTGGCCAACAAAGTACCTATACGTCCACTATGAACGGCATGAGCATTGAGGAGTCAGCCAGGACAGCCCTGTTCTGTCCTGCACCTGCAGAGTGACTTGGAAGTGCTGATGAGCTCAGGGCTGTGAGCAGAGGCTGGGCTTTTGTCCCTTTGCAGATATTTGGTGGGCACACCCGTGTGTGATAGGTCAGGCAACAGCTATTTCAGCTTTGGCTGATGAGACCAAACTGAGGTGGGCTAGGTCATGAGGAAAGGCTGCCCAGTCACCTGGAGGGGCCTGCTTTGCTATGTAAAGTGGCAAGATAGTCCTGCTGTATCTGAGTTTCCATGCAAGCCATTTCCCATACTAGGGTGTAGGGATCTTAAGCACATCTTACTGGAGAAGCTGCCCCTGTGTGCCAGGAACAATTGCTCTTCATCTTCACGCCTTGTAGGTCAGAGAAGGAGAGCCTGCAAAGCAGCCTGCTGGAGGCTGAGCAGCACATATGGGAGCTGGAGATGGCGAGGAGCCGTGTGGAAGCCCAAGTGCACAGGGCTAGGCAGGCCAAGGAGGCGATACTGGGTGAGAGCCTGGTACGCTTTGTTTCTGCTGATGGCCCTGCCCCGTGCAGTGGCTGCGAAGGCAGCTCTGTGCCCAGGGCTTCTGAGCAGTGAAGCATCTGAGGGCAGGTCCCTCCTTGCCTGAAACTGGAAGGGCTTAAGGCCAGCAGATTGCTCTGCTTGTGGAGTGTCTGACTGCTGCCGTGTGTCATGTTTGCAGAGGATGTGAGGGGCCTTCGTCATGAGCTGCTGGCTGTAAGAGCTCTCAGCCAGCAGCAATGTGAAGACATGGCTGAACAGCTCCACTGGGCACAAGAGCAGTGCTGCAAGGCTCTGAGACTCTGGCAATCTGCCCAGGAAGAGGAAAAAAGGAACCTCATGCAAGAACTGGTAAGAAACAAGAGGCACCTGAAGATTTCAGGCAGGTTTGGTGGGCTGTCTCAGCAGAAGAGCAGCCTGAGTAGGTGACATGGCCACAAGCATCTGCTGTAGGCCAGACGTTGCTGGGCCAGGCAGCAGGGGCCTTCAAGGGCTCATACTTGAAGGCCTGTGAAGAGCCAGAGGACAATGCTGGGACAGTATATGCAGCCACAGGTTGAGGATGGGCATCAGCCAAGTTCCCCAGGAGGCTGGGTGGTCGCCACCCAAAGCATGGCAGCGAAGGGGCAGGATCTTCCCCACAGCCTTGTGCCATGCAGCAGGCGGCTGCTGACCTTGCTGCCAACTGCAGTCCAGCAACTGGGTTCCTTGCTTTCTGTCCTCCCATGGTGGACAGATGTCTTTGGGCCTGAATCATATGCAAGAGGCCCCGTGCTGCTGGTATTTCAGCTGGTGGCCTGCCTTGTGACTGGATCATTGAGGCGCTGGCCTCATCCTCATCCTGCAGTCCATGTGCAGCTCTTCCTTGATCAAAGGGCAGGGGGAATGTGAGCACAGAGCCTCTGAGAACAGGCAGAAATGCTGAGGAGAGAGGGGCCATAAAACAGGCAGCCATGAGAGCAGGGAAGGAAGGTGGCATCTCCTTCCTTCCACCTGCTGACACTCCCTCTACATTTTGGGTTAGAACAGCATTGCTGGAGGGCACAAAGTCATGACTCATGTGCACTTTCCTGGTGGGGGGGTTGTTGGAGGGATGAAGCTTCCATCTCTTTCTATGGAGAGCATTGCTTGGACTTCATCAGGAATTGTCTGTTCCCCTGATCAGGAGAGACGACTGGAAGAGCAGCATGTGGAGGCACGGAAGCAGCTGGAGGAACCGGCAAACTTCCTGGCAGAGGTACAGAGGGAGCAGGAGAAAAGGCTGCTTGAGATGAAGGGGGAAATTGCCGTCATGCAAGCTGAAGAAGAAAAGCTACTAAGCAGAGGCAGTCAAGAGGCACAGAGTGTGGAAAGAGAGTTTGTGTGCTGTTTTGGACTCCTCTGGGCTCCTTATGGGCACTGCTTCCCTGGGCACTGTCGGTCTGGGTGGCATTGTCTCTTAGCTGGCCCCATAGAAATACGAGCATGAGAACAAAATGCTTTTGGAAAGCGAGAGCACATCAGTCTTGGTTGCCACACAAGTGGAGTGTGGGAAATTTAAAGCCATCTTCTCTTCCTTTGTGTGCAGATGCTGCAGGAAGAGCAGCGTCAGAAGGCTGCTGTCATCCACAAGGTGTACCAGCTGCAGAGAGAGCTGAAGCAAAGTGAGCAGCTGAGGCAGAGGCTGAATGAGCAGTGGCAGAATGAGCAGGTGAGCCTGAGTAGGCAGGCAGCAGAGGGAAGGGCAGTGATGGGGGCAGGAACTGGAGATCTGAGGAAAGGTTAGGCAAGGACTACTGCAGGCACTGGAAGCACAGAGCCCGGCAGGCTCCAGTGCTGGGCAGCAGGAAGAAGAGCTGGGATGGAAGGGTTAGAGCTGGGTAAAGAAGCAGAAAGAAGTGGCTGAATAGAAGTGCTTTAGAGACTGGAAAAGAGGAAACGTGAGTGTGATGGCAGGTGCCAGTAAGATTTCTCTTGATGGAATATCAAGGTCATGCTGCAGGCTGAGCTGCAGGAAGCTGAGAGGAAGATGAGGGCAATGGAGAAGAGGCACCAAGAGGAAATGGAAAGGATGCACAAGGTCCTGCTGCAGTACAGGCTGGCTGAAGAAAAGCAGGTGAGTGAAAGAGCAGGAGGCACTGCAGTCATGCAACAAGTGGTCTCTGCCCTTGTTGCCTTTCCCCTGCAGAGCAGCAGTGGATGGGGGCAATGTCTCTGACCGCCGTGCTCTGTGGGCTCCATGGCAGCTGGAGAGAAGGACACTTCCTGGGCTGCTGAATCTCAGCTGCTGCCCTGGGCAGCAGGGCTAGTGCTTTGGCCAGTGGGCCAGCAATCCTGTGAATGTATTTCTGCTGGCCTCTTAGTGCTCCCTTTGTGTTTTGAGGGGCTTGTTCAGGTGAGCATGGTGACCCACACAGATTCTGAACAAGTTCTCCCTGTCCATGGTGACTGCAGTCCTCAGAACAGGGTGAAGTGTAAAGTTGCTCTTTCCCTTTCACACTCTCCTCTATGGCTGGCTGTGACAAGCTGTAGTCTCTGACTGCTTGTGTGGGTTTGACTTGAGGAGGAAGAGTTGACAGCTCAGCCTGCAGCCTAGCACCAGTGCTGTTCCTAAGGGCTTGCCTTTGAAATGCTCTGTCTGGGGCATCTCTGCCAAGCACCTTTCTAACACAAACAAATTTCTTCTCCCAGGTGGACGCAGGATCTGCCATCGAAGCTGCTGGTGCAGCAGCATCCTGCCAAGAAGCCTCCTCTCCACAGCCTGAAAACCAGAGCATAAGCAGCTCGGCCCCCTCAAGCCAGGAGAGAGAGAAGCAGTTCCTGAAGCTGCTGAGTACGTGCTGGGGATTTCTTGTGTGACTGAGCAGTGTTTTATAGTGTGTGAGCCTCAGCATGGGCTGGAGCACATGTTCCTCCTGCCTTTGGTGTCAGACAGACATTGTGGATCCCTACAGATACCAGTGTTGTGCTTGGGGGCAGTCAGGCAGCACTTTGAGGCGTTCCTTTTGCCTTTGAGGGCAGCTGGGAGTGGGTGGGCTTTGCCTGAGCTTCCCTGTGCAGTGAAGACAAGAGCAGGGATTGTTTTGCAAGCAGCAGAAGGCTGCAACCCAGCCAATGACTCCGTGAAGGTGTGTGTGCTAGTCTGGCCAAACTGATGAGAACACTTGGCTTCCTGGATTCCCTTTAGACTCCTGACCTGTCACCAGTCATTGGAGACAAAATACTTCCCAGAACTTGATTGTCTGTGGGGCCGGTTTAATGCTGGTGTTGTTTTTATGACTGTTAGTACTTCTACTGTTCCTTCTTCAGTTTGGGTTTGATAAGAATTCTACATTTTGGTTAGCCTGACCTTCTGGATAAGAACATCAGTTGATAGCACAAATAAGAGAGGAAGAGGTCTTTTCAATGTGCCCTAAAAGCTAAAATGTTACATTCTTAGAACAATCCTGAGGTATCAGAGAGGAAGAGTTGTTTTCAAAGTGCCCCAAAAGACGAAAACCACCACACTTTTTTTGACAGTCCCTGTTTGATATTTTAGTTGTATGCCTAGGAAGATGCATCAAAGAGACACATCCATGTGGCATTTCCAGATAGAACTGCCCTGCAGGCAATTCTCAGGAGGAAGCCTGCAGCCCCTCTGCTGCATGTTCCTGCAGTACCAGGCACTTTGTCACTGCTAATGCCCAGCTGGTAAACACTCTTGGAATACTAAGCATTGGCCTCAATCCCTGCACAGATTCCTGCACTCTAGGAAAGCACACCAAGGCCTTGGTGACTCTGCAGTACAGCTCAGTTGCTTCTTACAACTAGTAAGAGCTGCCAGTGCAGTGCTGTCAGAGACTAACGGGTCAGGCACAGAGCAGAGCCCAGTTTACTCAGTGTCTGCCATCAGCTGTTGGGACAAAAGGTGGATTGATTGACTCCTCCGTGGGTCTGAACAGAAAGACAACCATGTTCTGCCTTGAATGGGGTCAACAGCGTGTAACAGAGCTGGGTGTGCCTCTGGCTTCTTGACAGTGGCTGTCAGTGGCCGTTTGTAGGCTTTGCCAAGCTTTTTGTCATACCTGCCCTGCCACTGACAGCTGCTGTGCCTGCAGGGGCTGGAGCCTTCCTCAGCTGTGGGGTTGCAGCTGCCGCCCTGTTGCTGCAGCTTTGCCTGGGCTGGTGAGACGATCAGCATCTCCTTTGTGCAGGTGTCTGTGTCACGGCAGCGCCTGAGGAGCGGCGCTGTCCTTGTGACCCATCTGAGCTGTGCCCTTTGGGAAGATGGGGCACATGGGTGCTGTTCAAGGGGCCAAGTCCAGTGCCCGTGGCTGCTGCAGCCCGGGCTGAAGACCAGCACTTGTAGTTCTTCACTGAATGAGGAACAGGCAAAGTGGTCTTCAGAACTTAGCCTGCTCCTAAATGAAAAGGGTTCTAATTCTTAGAGCCATTGTTCTTGGATGTAGCATGAGCTGCTGTTCTCTGAAAATGTCAAGGCATTCTTTAGGCAAACTGCTGAGAGGAAGGGAACATCCCCTCCTCTCCTGGAATTCACTTTGCAATATTCTTTCTGGTCTGCAAAAAGCAGATGTTGATAAAAATTCATCCCAGATCCCAGGGTGCATTGAATCTTTGGAAGTATGTAATCTTGTGCTGAATCTCCCAAGAGAGTGTTTCTTCCCAAGAAAATGAAGGCTCCTGATTTTTCAGCCCTCCTTCCCATTTGTAGATGACAGCCGCTTGCCTTGGTGCCAGTTTGTCTTCTGATTTCTGTCTGCTCTGATGGTTTTTCCATGGGCTTAGTTTCCCCTCAAGGCAACCCTGGAAAGGAGTGTGGGAGAATCAGACTCTGTGCAGAGCTGCCTGTCTTGCTGGGGCTGCTGTTGTTGTTGTTGTTGTTGATGTTATCGTTAGCCAAAAGACCAGAAATTGCTCAGAGCCCCAGAGAGTGGAGCTGGGTTTCAGATCTCCTGCAAGCTCAATCTCTCTGTTTTGAACTTTGCTTCTTGCATTTTGTTTCTTTCAGGGTGTGTGGTGAGTGTGGAAGATCCAGAAAAAAAGTACACTGGATGGGAACATCTTGGCAGTGGGTGAGTGCAGTCACACTTATTTCTACAGAACCACAGGCCAGGAATTTTGGTGGTGCAATGGCACGTGGGAAGTCAGGCAAGCTGCAAGCATCTTCAGAGCCTGGCTCCAGATTGTCCCTGTCTCACTACTGAGGCAGTACAAGGCATCATCAAAGATGACTGGATGCTGACAATGTCTTGGCTGCCTCAAGGAGCAGGACCTGGAAGCCCTCCTGTCCCTCCAAGATGGGGCACCAGTTTGCCTATTTTCCCAGGAGACATGGTTTTGTATGATTCAAAGTAATATGGCCACACTCATGAAGGAAGGAAAACCTGAGAGAGCAGGTTTTGTGTGTTGTTTCCCACCAGACAGCTGTCAGATAACAGCTCTCAGTAGCATTCCTTAGTAGTATTTTTCTGGAAACAATATTCAGTGGTCAGGAAAATAAGAAAGGCTGTGTGGCATTGCCTGAGTTTGGCAGGTAGGATGAAAAGAGAGCAGTGAGAAGGCCCAGCAACACTGTGTGTTTCATTGCCTGGAAAGGCACGTCACAGGCACAGACACAAGAAGAAAAAGGCAAAGAAAACCCCCCCACATGCATAACCTACTGTGTACACTGGAGATTTCTAGCAGCCCTTTTTCTTCCTGTGGGAGCCAGCTTTTCTCTTGGACACTCTGCATGGCAGAGGGCTGCTGGGCTGCTGTGCCCTTAGCTGAAGAATAGATAAAGCCCAGTGTTTTAGAGCCACTGCAGGCAGCACAGAGCTCCTGCCTGGGCTGCCTTTTGCTCCTCAGCACTGAACAACTTCTCTGTTCTTGCCACTGTTCTGATTCTAGGGGCTTTGGAGCTGTTTATAAGGCCTTTGACACTGCCACAGGACAAGCGGTGAGTGCCCGTGCAGATCTTGCAGCTCTTGAGTGCTTTCCCTGTGATGTGATCTGTGGCCAGAGCTTTGGGCCGCCTGTCTTTGCTGCAGAGGCTGTTCTGCAGAAGCAGTCTGTCTAGAGGCAGGCTGCAAAATGCATTTTGGACAGACTATGTCCTTCCTTCCTACTTGAATGAATGCAAGGATGGCCGTGGTGTCTTTCAGAGGACACGCTAGCTTGGACTTACTGGATAAATATGCATAGATTAGCTGATGGCAAGAGCCATCATTCCAGCCCCAATTCCTCTTAAGCCCAGGATCAGACACAGATATTTTGTTTTCTATCACGTGATTCAGTTGGAAAATACAATGCAAGCCCTTCAGAAAGAGAGATCTTGTCTGGAGCACAGTTTTGCCTTTCAGTCCTAGGGAACCTAGTTCACATACACACACACCTACACACACAGACACACAGAGAGACACGTGCACGGATGAATGAGAAGAAGTTGATGAAGAGCCTTAAATAATACAACCTTGTGTTGATCCTGTGTTCCACTGGAGAGATGCTCTCTGTTCTGAACAGGCATGGTGGTGTCTTGGAGAGTCTTGCTGCTCTTTGGGGCTAGAAGTTCCAAGTCCTGAATTATCCTTTTTGACTCTCAGGAAATACATTCCATCTTCCTTAATAGTAAGGAATTAGAGAAGGTACTTCCTTATCCACCTGCAGAGCTGTGCTCAGGAACTGCACTTGGAGGGAGGTTTCGGAGGCGTCCAAAAGCCCTGAGCCCTGTACTTAGAACCTGGGGCACATCCATAGTGCACCACAGAAAGGGTTATTCATTTTTAAACCCATTCAATAATTTCAAGTCTAAAGATTGTTCTTCAAAGTTGTAAAAGCCAAACTGAAGAAGTGAGGATGTGCTGGGATTGTGACTTTACCTTGAGTCGCTTTGCAGTTCTTTTTTGACAGCATTTTCCCCATCATGTTTTTATGTGTTTACTCTGGCACACAATTGAATTGGCAGCCGTCTCTTCACAGGAGCAAAATTACTTTTGGCTTCCAAAGCGTGTGTAAATGATAATAGTAGTGCTAAACAAAGTCTGTTTGAGAAGCCTGCGGGTGCAGAGGGTGGTGTTAGCGCTTTGTGGTTGATGGTTTAGAGTCCCTTTTTTCCAAGGTGACAAGGCATCCAGGCCCATGAGTGCTGGAGAAAGAGGCTCTAGTCATGTCTGTCCCTAAGAGCTTTTGATGTCATTGTAGGTGGCTGTAAAGGAACTTTATCTCCAGCACCAGGGCTGTGAGGGAGTATTAAAAGAAATCCTGCTCATGAGAGAAAATAAGAACGCCAATATTGTCAGCTACTTAGAAAGGTAAGTAGTTCTGGTGATTTTCTGGGAATGTTCATTTCCATACTTGCAAGGCAAAGATTTAAAAGCTCTTTAGCCACTGGCAGAAAATGGATCTTTCAATGAACATCAATCCACTCCTGCACCAGGCATGGGAGGAGTTTGCATTCTGTCCCCATGAATGCTTCCTGACATAAACAGCTTGAAGATTGATCTCAGAAACCTGGCTCTCTTACTAAGCCAGCAGCCTGTATGTTCACTTGCTGCATGTGGTTTTGCTGGTTTGGGGCGTGATTTTTTCCAAGTGTTGGAGGAGAAAGCATGCCAGAGATTATTTCCCTTGTGCTGTTCCCACTATTTTCCATTGCCTTGCATGCCAAAAGACTAGGCTAGGAGACACATAATTTGCCAGGTCTGAAATTGTTTTCCTGTTTGGGACTGTCCTTTCTGCAAGGTTTTCCAAAGGGTGTTGGCAGTGCTGCACACCCACTTGCCTTTAGTAAAAGCTGTGAAAACTGTGTCTCCTTGCTGCTGGAGGGAATGGTGCAATTTGTGTCTGAAGATGATGAAGCAGCTGCTGGGATGTGTCCACTTCCAGATTTATCTTTTTCCTCACTAAACCTCCTTTTTCCCCTGCTTGCCACCTAAGCCGTCTCCTTTTCCATGGATGTGCCTTCCTCCTTTAGGTGGCACAGATGGCAGGCACTGGCTAGCCTAGGTGGAGTGTGTCTTCATTTGATTGCATCTTCATTTACCAGTGACCTGGAAACAAAACTCAGCTGTAGTCTTTTCTTCCCCACAGCAATTTAGCTGTGCACGTTCAGCTCCACGCTGTTGCTTTCCTCTTGCAGCTACCTTGTGGATGAGGCTGTCCTGCTGGTGTTGGAATATATGGATGGAGGCTCCTTAGCTGATGTGGTCACCGTGAGAAGGATGGCTGTAGGACACATAGCAACAGTGTGTCGGGAGGTAAGGGGTCCTGCTTGTGCTTGGCATGGCTTGGACAAGGCTCGTTCTTTGAAAGCACTGCAAAGTGAGTGATTCCATGTTCAGAGCTTTCTTTCTGTGTTGCTCTTCTGCTTCAGAGAAGAAAGAGCATCTGGACTGAAGTGCCTGCCAGTGTCCCTGCCCTTCCTGTACTCTGTTCTTCACTCTTATCCACCATCATTGAACTCTCTGTCTCTTTTTCCTTTCTATTTTCTGTTCTGCACTTTGCCTCCCCAAGCCTTTGCCCAGAGCCTTTCTGCACTGCCTTCTTTGCCTGTAAGTGCAAAGGTGCTGCTGTGAGAGTTTTAAACCAGAGGCCAAGCCAAAGAGAGACTCATCTGTCACAGGTCTCCACTCCAAAGGATGGCATGGCACCCAGCATGGTGCTTGCTGCTGAAAACTGACAAAGGAGCTACTTCCAAGTCTGCTGTCGAGGCAGCCGTAGAATCCTTGTCCTCCAGTCTCCCACCCTACAGTGATCCCCTTGGTATCCAAGGCAGGGACGTTTTCCTCTTTTGGCAAACCATTGTTTGTCGTCCGGACGGGGAGAGCGCATCCGCTGCAGCAGCGCTCATTCTGACTGGCTTTGCAGGGGACAGTCTGGAGCAACGACTGACTGATGCTTCCCCCTCCAAAGCTAATATGCCTTCCCTTGGAAAGATCCTGCTCTCCTAGTGCTGCAGCAGCAAGCTCTTCCTCCTGCCAGCACTCACTGCTCCTTGGAGATCTGTGAATCTTCAGGAGCAGCCTCCTTTTGCATGTGATGAAATCAGATCAGGCTAACTTTTGGCCTCCTGTTTCTTTTTCCCCTGGCAGTGCCTGCAAGGCCTGGCTTTCCTTCATGCCAAGCAGCTGATCCACAGAGACATCAAAAGCGACAACATCCTTCTGGGCCGGGATGGCTCCGTCAAGCTGGGTGGGTATTCCTGCTGAGGCGCAGCGCTGCGGGAGGCGGTGTGGGGCTGCTTTGGAGAGGTGCCGGGTGCCAGCAGTGGCTGCTGAGAGTGCAGGGAGCGCTGTGCAAGCCCAGGCCGCAGCTGGAAGGTGCTGAGTGGTCTAGAGAGCAACCAGGTATCCAGAGTAACTTTGGTTTGTGGGTGTTCCTTCCAAAGGGAGAGAGTTACAGTGTAAACGTTCAGGGCAATGAGGAAAAGCCAAGGTTTTGTAGGAGTCATGGGCAGGTTGTTACCTGCACAATTGCCCATGTCCTTGGCTGCAGCCCTGAGGAAGGAGAGCCCAGCTGCTTTTCCAGATTGATTCAGCACTGCATTCTCGGACTGAGAGTGAGAAGCCCTTTTCCTTGGTTTCCTACTTGAAGCAGTGTTTGTTTTCCTCCTCAGCTGATTTTGGCCTCTGTGCTGTGCTCAGCCCTGAGCACAGGAAACGGAGGTCGATGGTCGGGACCACTTACTGGATGGCACCCGAGGTGGTGAGAAGAGAGCCTTACGGCCCCAAAGTGGACACCTGGTCCCTTGGCATTGTGGGAATAGAAATGGCCACAGGAGAGGCTCCTTATATGCAGGAGACCAGTGTCAAGGTAAGGTGCAAATGTGCTCAGATAGCCATGTCCTTCTGCTCCGAGTCCATTAGAGAAAATCCCATTCCCACAGCTTGAAGTGCTTCCACCAAGGGCCACTTCTCAAAAGGTCCCTGCGGCTCACATCAGCTGTCAAGGCAAGACCTGGTGCAGCTTGGAATAGCTGGGGCTGCACTGGAACCTTTTTTCCTTTGGGAGAGAAGGCTCATCTCTAAGCATCTGCTAGGCAAGAAATTGCCACTGCAGAGTGGAGTTTTAAAGATGGGGTCTAGGTGAGCCCTGAAGGATATGGAAGAATCACGTAGAGTCTCATGTTTCCTTTTGCTTCAGGCCAGCTACCTGATAGGCAAGCAAGGGGTTCCAAATCTGCACCAGCTCAGGCTACCCCCTGGCTTGTGTGAATTTCTGGGCTGCTGCCTGCAGATGGATGTGGACAGGCGAGGCTCTGCCAAGGAACTTCTGCAGGTACAAGGCAAAGCGGCTGCAAGCCAAACAGCTGTTCCCTGTCAGGGTTTGCTCCTTGGCCAAACTCCAGGGAATCAGATGGGCCCCCCATGGAGTAATCTCTGCTTTGGGTGCTTTTCAAATGAAAACTAAGTAGGATCTTGACTGCTTGAGGTTAGAAGTGACCAGTGAAGGTCATCTAGTCCAAAACCCCAGCCACTGGCAAGGACATCTTCAAGTAGATCAGGTTGTTCAGAGGGCCATCCAAGCGGAGCTTGAATGTTGCTGGGTTGGGGCTCCTCCCAGCTCTCTGGGCAGCCTGTGCCAGTGTTCCAGCACTCTCCTCACAAACAGTTTCTTCCTCAGAGTCAATCTGAATTGAGTGTCTTTTAGCTTAAAGCTGTTCCTCCTTGTCCTCTTGCAATTGGCCCTGCTAAAAGATATGTTCCCAACTTTCCTAGAAGCCCCTGAAACTATTGAAAAGTCTCCTTGGGGCTTGCTCTTCTCCAGGCTAAACAAGCACAAGTCTCCCAGCCCTTCCTCAGAGGAGAGCTCCCCCCTTCTGGTCATTTCTGTGTCCCTCTTTTGCTCTCAGGTGCTGTATTCAGGTTTGCCTGGTAGCAAAGGATCTGAAGTATTGCAATGCTGGGGACGGGGGCTTGAGGAACACAATGAAAGCAGTCCCTGCCAAGCGGTTTTAGATTGGTCTGTCGGAAGGTGGGGGCTGGGGTGGAGCTCACTGTGAGCATCCGAGGGCACCCAGCTTGTCCCTCCTGGCCCACCCTTGGAGGTTTCTGCCAGCCAAACAGGCACAGCTGTGCAGGATTTGTGCCAGCCCCATGTGCTGCCTGGCCCCATCAAGTAGATGAGAATGGCTGTGGCTTTGCTGCCAGGTTTGGTGGCAGACAAGGAGCTGGTGACCGGGCCACTTCCTTGGCTGTGCCTGCTGTGAAGGAAGATGCCAGCCAGCACAGGAGGGAGTGGGGTGTGCTGAGGCAGACACTGCTCTTCCTGCAAGTCAGAGCTGAGCACATCTGCACCCTGCTGCTTGTGTCCTTGCTCCTGGCTTGCTGCTGAAAACCTGCATGTCCAGAGCTCCTGAGAACAACACGTGGGATCAACATTTTTCAGAGCTCTTGGGAGTCTCTTGAGGGATGCTTTATGCCCCACATCTCTCTTGGACACTCAAAGAGCCCATGTCTGTAGAAAAGAGGAGCTTGAATAAGTCTGTTGACTTTCCTGAAAGGAACAAATCCTTAGGACAGCAAGCAGCAATCCCACAGTGATAGCAAGACAAAAATCCCAGCAAGTGACGACACCATGAGGAATGGACTAGTGCAGTTCTGGGCCGTGTTTGCCTGTGACAGCAGCATGCTGGACATGAAGGCAGACGTGCTGATGGTGCCCTCAGTCCCATGTCTGTGTATTTCCGGGTGCTGGAGGAATCCAGCTCAACCCTGTTAGAAACTCAGTTTGGAAAAGAATGGTTCCTTTTTCCTTTGTCTCTTTTAATTTGGTTTGTTTTGTTTCTTTTTCCCTTTGGGCAGCATCCATTTCTGCAATCAGCAGAGCCTCTCTTAAGCCTCTTCTGACAGCCTGATTGCTGCCATCCCTGCAGCAAGGGAATGCAGGGAGCAAAGGAGATAACAAGGACCACTTCAGCACTGGAGAACAGAGCCTCTGAGAGCAGGTAGAAATCCAGAGGAGAGAGGGGCTTGAAGGAGTGTAGGGGGATGCCCCCAATGAGAGAGGGACAAACTAGCCTTTGTCCCCCAAAAAAGGAAGAAAGCCCAGAAGTTTCTCCCAACGATCAGGTGAAAAGCCACCTTATAGGACCTCAGAGACTTCACTAAAACCTTGGGGTCACCTAATTGGATGAGAGCCAAAAGATCCCGCCTGGGCCATCAGGTAGAAAAAGAGAAGACAAAAAAACTGCGAGGCTTTTGTGAAGGTGTTTTACCAGGAGCAGACCTCTGTACCTGGATCGGATTTTCTGTTTATTGTTTTTCCTTTTATTAAACAGTTTTATTTCCAACACTGCAGCAGAAGCCATCCTGCTCATTATTTGCCTCCAAAGGTAATAGCTGAGCTATCCTTTGTGTGTATTAAGTTTTCTTTTAAAGGCTCATAAAACCCTGGCCCGACGAAACAAAACTTAATAGGGGCTAGGAAAGAGGCAGCCATCAGAGCAGGAATAGAAGGTGCCATCTCCTTTTCTCCTATCTGCTGCATTTCTGCTTAGGACAGCATTTCTGGAGGGCACAGAGTCACTACTGATGTGCACTTTTCTGGTGGGGGGGTGGTGTGAGGCATGAAGCTTCCACTGATTATTTGGTGAACTTGTCTGGAACTTCATTGGAAGTGTCTTCCTCCCCTCGAGCTGGAAGGGCAACGTTCGGAGGCACAGTAGCTGCTGGCAGCATGGGCAAACTTCCTGGCAGAGGTAGAGAAGGAGCAGGAGAAAAGGCTGCTTGAGATGAAGCAGGAAGTTGCCACCATGCAAGCTGACCAAGAAGAGGTACGAAGCTGAGGCAGTCAAAAGGCAAAGGGTGTGAAAAGAGAGCTTGTGTGTTGTTTTGGACTGCTCTGCACTCCTTATGGGCACTGTTTCTCTGGACACTGTCTGGGTGGCTTTGTCTCCCTGCTGGCCCTTGGTAAACAGTGCTGGAGAGACCTTTGTGCCATGAGGGAAAGGACTGGCCAGGTGAGAGGCTACCAGAGAGCAGGTTTGAGGAAGGCAGGAATGGCACTGCAGGCCCAAAGAGAATGGGAAAGGCAGAGCTGTGTCTCAGAAGGAGGGAGGTCCCCCAGGAAGCTCCCTGCAGAGCCAGGCTGGAGCTGTGGGAGCAGGCTGGCTGTCAGGCTGCTGAGGAGGTGCCTGAAGCTGCTGAGTGTGTCCTGTGTGTTCTTTGTCTGGTGGAGCAGTGCATGGTGTGTGTGCCTCAGCATGGGCTGGAGCACGTGTTCCTCCTGCCTTTGGTGTCAGACAGACATTGTGGATCCCTATAGAAGCCAGTGTTGTGCTCGAGGGCAGCCAGGCAGCACTTTGGGGCATTCCTTTTGCCTTTGAGGGCAGCTGGGAGTGGATGGGCTTTGCCTGAGCTTCCCTGTGCAGTCAAGACAAAAGCAGGGATTGTTTTGCAAGCAGCAGAAGGCTGCAACCCAGCCAATGCCTCTGTGAAGGTGTGTGTGCTAGTCTGGCCAAACTGATGAGAACACTTGGCTTCCTAGATTCCCTTTAGACCTCTGACTTGTCACCAGCCATTGGAGACAAAATACTTCCAAGAAATTGGTTGGCTGTGTGGCTGGTTTAATGCTGGTGTTGTTTTTATGACTGTTAGTACTTCTACTGTTCCTTCTTCAGTTTGGGTTTGATAAGAATTCTACATTTTGGTTAGCCTGACATCCTTGAGGAGAACATCAGCTGACAGCACAAATGAGAGAGGAAGAGGTCTTTTCAGTACGCCCTAAAAGTTAAAACATTACATTCTTAGAACAATCCCGAGCTATGAGAAAGGCATCTGTGGTTTTCTTTTCAAAATTAATCAGGTGTATCAGGCCTGGCAAGCATCCTTGGAACAAGTTGTTGTCTGTCCTACTACTGAATTTCAACTTGTAAGCAATTTACTGCTTGTAAATATTAATCTCAGGGTGGTATGAAGGATTCATTCCAACGCCGAAGGAGTTTTTGTCATCCAATAAGAACCAGACCTTCAGGCCCAGAGGAGCAGAAGCACTGGTGTGAGAGTGTTGGCAAGTGGCATCTATTATTCTCATTGCCACTTCATCTTGGATTTTTATCATGAGCTTGATAAACCTCACACCTGCTGATTTGAGGGAGAAGGGAATGAAGAAGGCTTGACTCCCATCAGTGGCTTTAAGCATTTTAATGAGTTTTGGCCTCCTGAGGAGCTGATGTGCTTTGGGTATTTCTGTTTGTAAATTCTGACTTGTCTAGAGTTTGCTTTTGTGGCTTTGTTTCCTTTTGTGTGTTAGAAATGCCTCAGTTCCCAGGTCAGTGATGTAACTGCTGTCCACTAGAAGAATCAAATAGTATCATTGACTCTGCTTTGCCCTTAGACAGACAAGAATGTAGCTCAAAAGTTCATTCATCTCCATAAATACATTCCTTTACAAAAATATTTTGCAGATGAATTTTTGCAGTCATATGTAACTCAATTAAGTTTTTCCTACAAAGGAAGAGATTATAATTTAGTTATGTGTCTTCTCTTCCTGAAGCTGCTGTGTTTGTTTTTACTTTGACATTTGAAATGAGGATACATAATTTCTAGGTGTTTTCCACCTGCTCATGAAGGAAACCTCTACAATGTAAGCTATTAGTAACTAGAAATGGGCCACATAGAAATGTGGCAGATTCCCAGAGTTACCTGACTACATTCTCTTGATGCACATGAGCTTGAAAGCAGAAACTGTCAGTCCCAGAGCCACTGACTCAAAGCTTGTGTGTCTGTGTTTGACATTACCCTGTGCTTGGTGTCAAATTATATGTGTGTTTTATGGAATAGAAACATACTCAAATGTTCTCTTAGAGTTCACTCAGAGAAAAATGGTCTCATTTTTTCCTTTAGAAAATACGGAGCCATTGTCTCCTTGGAGCAACGCCAGCGCTACAAGGACGACTTCAATGCAGAGTATGAGGAATATCGGAATTTATATTTAAAGATTGACAAGACCATCAAGAAGTTCAGACAATTTCAGGAACAATGGAAGTCTCTGACTCCAGGCTCCAAAGCCTATCAGGTAAAGAAGGATAAAACCATGAAGACTGTGCTTCATCACAGCAGTGTTTTGGATTCCCTGGAACTGCTCAGTGAGACAGAGGGAAACTGTGGAATTGGCAAATATGCTCAGACACTTCTTGGGCTGGGTCTGATTTTGGCAAGACCCTGCCCAAAAGCCCCTGTTTGAGCTGTCTATGAAGAAACAGCTGTCTATGAGAGGTGTCCCAAGCAGAGTCTTAGAGCATGGGCTGCTTCTGTTGCCTATTGAGAGGCTTAATTACAGATCTTGGGTGATGCTGGGAGATGGATATTTGTTTGGTAAACTTCCCAGAAGAGTGGTGGCTCACAGGGAAGAAAATCTCTATAGAGTCAGACTGAGTGTACTTTTAGTGTTTTACCAAAGTGTGCATTTTATGGTGCCAGTGAAACATTCTTCATGGTTTGTATTTGTTGTTTTTTTTTTTTTTTTTTTTTTTGAAGATGCCGCATCATTGAGTCCCAGCAGATTATCAGCAGTTACAACAGGTACGTGTGACACCAGACCTGCAGGGCCATGGCAACTGCTGAGTCTGCCTCAAGGCTTTTTTAAAGCAAAGGATATCAGATTCTAAACTCTGCAGAAGTGTTTGCATGCCCTGATTTTCTTTTGCCTTCTCCTTCACAGGGTAGCCCCAGCTACTCTGAAATGAGGAGCAGGTGCGAGTACCTCCACAAGAAGCTGGCCCATATTCAGATCTGCATTTCGGAATTTGAGCAGCAGTGAGTGGAGTACTGGCACCAGACATCTGCTTCAACAGAGGAACATCTTTGAACTCAGGATTTTTCACTTCAACGGAGGATTAGGATGTTTTGGATTATTTAAGTTAGTACAGAACCTTAGGCTATGTTAGCACTTTGGAGTAGATGATTTTTTAAAAATGTAGGATTAGTTCAAAGAAGTTTAGTAATTTTAAGAAGTTGAAAGATGATAGTATTGAATATTAACAATAAAGAAATGTCACTATTGGTAATTCCATCTCTCAATGTTGATTGTATCATGTTTGGAGTGGCTTTTTGCTGGCTTCAAGACTTACGTTTGTCCATTGAAATAAATTGATCAGTAGAGGGTGGAAGCCCACTACCTCTACTATGAAGTGCTCATTTTAAGAAAATATTGCAGTTGGTGGAAATTCTTTATGATAAGTGTAGGGGTGGTTTTTGACCTTTCTTATTAATTCAAACTCTTTGCCAAAGTTGTCAAAGGCTTAGAAGTTTGGACAACCCTGTCCCCAAATGACCTTGTTTTGGAGGGTTGCAGAGGAGTGCACATGGGCTGCTCTAAGCTGTCAGCTGAAGCAGCTCTCAGGACTGCTTGGAGATCATGGCCTCGCCTTCTCAGTGAGCCAGGGAAGATCCAGATCTCTGTAAGAGTTTTGTAAAACACTTGGAGAAATGTTGGAGGCAAGGTACTTCAATGGATTTTAAAAGGAAATTCAGTTCAAGTTTCCCTATGGAAATGCTGTCCATTTCTTATCATTTTTAAGACTAGTCTGTCTCAAGCAGCCTTTCTAGAGAGACACAGATCGTGATTCCTGCACAGACCTATGGGGGCATTGAAGACTAGTCCTTTTCCTAAGTTTCCTCCATGTATTCATTCAGCTGACATGGCAGAGGTGTTGCCAGCAAGGCCGTAACCTTCTTTAGGGAAAGGAGATGGAATTGTCTGAGGGAGGATAATATTTGGGAACACTCAAAGGTGGCTGGGAATGCCCCTTTCTTCCTTGCAGAGCATTCTACAAATTCCTCCATTGTCTCCAAGCCAATGATGTTGAGTCCCTGTACCTGAGAGCCCTTGGGGTGTTTTGTGATTGAACACCTGAGCCGTTGTTGCCCTTCTGTTCTCCTTCAAGCCAAGTTGAAGAAAATGTCACCTCCTAAACCCTGAGACTTGGGTCCATTTTTGCCTGGCTCAGGGGGTGCTCCTCCAGCTCTGCAGTGCAGCAGCCCCAGGGACGCTGCCGTGGGGGGCATGGGGTGAATTGTGCTGGGCTGCCTCCCCTGGGCCTGTTGCCTGCTGCTGCTTGACAGAGCGTGCCAGAGTGCTGCTGCCCAGGCTGGGCTGAGACTGAGGACTTTTCATGGTTACCCATTCATGACATATCTTTCCCTTGATGGGATTTCTTCTAACTCACTCTACAGTGCATTAGAAAGTTTTATTTCCATGTTTTAACAAATAGAGGCTTCAAATTCTCATCTACATTTTCCCCCTCAAGTCCCTTATGTGTTGGGGCTGTCTTCCCTTGGGGGCAGGTGTATCAATGTACTGATCCCATCCCCTTTTATTGCTGCAGGAGTGCTTAGGAACACTTCAAATGGTCCTTTCCACTTTTCTTTAGGTGGCTTGTTGCTCTGTTTTGTGACATAAGACACAGTCCCCAGGTTGATGAGGATGTACCTGAGTATCCAAAGTCACCAGGGATGGCCAGAGCAGAAACTTGTGGAAAGATGAGAGCACTTTCCACAAAGATGATAAGAAGGGACTGAAATTATAATTTCCTATCATGGGCTCACTTTTTTCTTTAGAACCACTGGAATACTGGACCTCAAGAGAGCAAGGGGAAGCACTGGTGGCCACTTCAGTGCGTTTTCCTGGTCACTTTTATTCATTTCCGCTTTTAGACTCTGATTTGTTCTGTCAGCCTTGCTGCTGGGAATGACCTCCATGGGCTGAGTAGGTCCCATTTAACAGGGAGTGTTTTACATAACTTTTGTACTGTTTCAGCTCTGAAATGAGAATCTCTATGGACGACATTCCAAAAGGAATCAAGGAATCCCTAATCTTAGTAGTTTTTCTTTTATTATTACTTGAGGTAATTGGTAATTCTTTGGGGTTTTTTTTTTTTTTTGGTCGGGGTTTTTTTTTGTTTGTTTCTTTGGTTTTTTTTTTTTGTTTCTGTTGTTGTTGTTGTTGGTTTTGGGTGGGGTTTCTTGGATTTTTTCTTTGGTTGTTTTTTTTTTTTTGGTTTGGTTTGGTTTGGTTTGGGGTTTGTTTTGTTTTGTTTTGGTTTTGTTTTTGAAGATTTTTTTTTTTGTGCGTGACAAGGAAAAGCCATTGGCCATACAAAAAGTGGGTCCACTAAACTGTAGAAGAATTCTTGGCTGAACAAGGCCATGACATTCTCCTGTGGGAATTGGACAACCCTGGCCTGCAGTTACTCTGAAGACCATGTACTGCCCCCAGAACAAGACAGACCATGTGCTGTCCTCCAACAGATACATCAAGGAAGAAGGAGCATTGTGCCAAGATGAAACCAAATGCCAAGCACATCATAGGAGCTGCTAATTTGGCACACCTTAGCTAAAGATGCTTATGGTGTGACAGCCAATCAGTAATTAACATGCATGTGTGAATGCAGCTACTGAACCAAGGAGCATTAAGCATTAGTGGCGTGAGACAGTGTCTAGAGAAGGATAAATGTGCCAAAGTTGCTTAACAAAGGGGAGCAGCATGTAGCCACATGGGCTGTGAGTGTCGTTCCTCGGCCGACTCTCCGTGGGACCCTCTTCCCTTTGGCGCCTGTGCACAGGGACTCTCTTTGCTGAAATGCAGTTCGCTGAAATGCAGTTCCCCTAAACGCAGAAGACTCCGAGCATCAGGTTCCCAGGCATAGCAGGAATCTATGGATGCACTAATGGAGCACTGACATTCTCACCCTGCTCTATTTACTTCACATTTGAATACAGGCTGGTAAAAGGAGAGATCTGGCTTTAATTTCTCCCCAAGTTACCTGTTGCACTTTCAGCTTAGGAGTACATGTAAAATGCAGCTAATCACTCTCTCTATCCACTGGTGAACTGACATGTAGAAACATCCCTCTTCTCTTTGTACCTTCCTAAGCGGTGACCTAATGAACAGGAGACTTGCAGAAATCACCCAGAAAATCACCAAAATTGCTGAAATTAACACTCAATTCCATGATGAAAGATTCTGAGAAAACACTTGACAGGATCACTGAACAAACTCAAGTTTGGAAGAGAAACATTCATTTTAGCACTGATCAAGGGGAAAGAAAAAGAAATGCTGCAAAAATTCCAAGTGGAAGATAAGGAGAAAGACAGGAAGCTGAGGAAGAACAAGGCCCTGTCAGATGAGCTGTGGAAGGTAACTTTGTGCCCCAGCGCTGTTAGAGGACATCCCCTGTCATTGGTGCAAGCAGCTGGAGACAGAAATACTGCTTGATCTGGGGGCCACAGTCTTGGTAAGTGCAGAGGTAGTTCAATAACGTGACATGAGGGAGTTCCCCCAGAGCAACAGGGATGCCTGAAAGAAGTGAACAGCTCACCACAGCCTGGCCCGCTCGGCTGCTTTTCCTTCTGACCCTCCTGGGGAGGCTCTGACATTTCCTCTTCCTTGGTGGAAGTGCAGCTGCTGCCAAGGGAAACGTCCCCATACTGACTCAGTGTTCCCTTGGCTTCCCAGATGTCCCATCTGCTGTCCCTGTGCAGGAGAGCTGCTCTGCCCGGGAGGAGGAGACCGAGGGAGAGCCTGGGAACATGGGAGGCTGCAATCCCTGCTGATCTGGTTCTGTTTATGGATGGGCAGAGTTAGACTTGGATAGTTACAAGTGTAGGGATATTTACATACATTGACTGATATTTGTGTAGGTATCTGTGTATGTATATTGTTATATTGATGCATGTATACTGATCTGTTTACATCTGGAGTTATATTTACATATTTGTACATTTGTGTAGCTACTTTTATTGCTGGAGTTGTATGGATTTTTTTAATGGTCCATTGAAATTTGTACATTTATGTTTGTTATGTGTGTATTATATGTCACATATGGAATGAAATATGTATTTACATCTATATATTCTTATGGATATATATGTATTTACTTCTACTTAAATATATATGGAGTTGCATAGTTCTACAATTGTATTTATTTAGTTCTGGATCTGAGATTCTTTAGAGAGGGATATTGATATTCCTGTATTTGTATATGGACTGTAAAGTGGTAGTAATGTGCAAAAAATTTAATTGTTAAACTTCAATTCATATTTGTAGAGTTGTTGTAGAAAGTTCCAAGAAACTAATTTTTTGTAACTGAAGTTGATATTTGTACATATTTATAAAGAACGATTCTCACAATAAATTCGATTTTAAACTTAAATTGATATTTGCATGTTCATACATTGGCAGCACAAGTGTAACAAATTAAACCAAATTTCATTTTTAAACTTAAGGGTTTTTTGCATATTTGTACATTACTAGTGCAGGTGTAACTATCTGCAATAAATGCAATGATTCAATTAAAGCAAGTGTAGATTTGTGCTCCCCAAAGCCAGGAGCAGTTGGAAATGCTGCAGGATCTGGGCCATGGAAATCTCCGGCCATGCCCAGCAGAGGCCCCACCTGCACTCAGGCTGGGCAAGGGCAGCGCAGATTTGGGATGGCAGCAGAGCCACACGTTGGCTCAGAACTCGCTGCCAAGGCCTGCTGAGAAACCTCCGGGGCTCCACTGAGAGCAGAACTCCAAGCAGGAGCCACCTGGGGAGGACAAATCCACCCCCCATCCCACGGGCAGCTCTTTAGGAAGAGCTCCAAGTGTCCCCCTGAAGCTCATCCCAGAGCCCTGAAGCCAACAGGGATCCTGAGCCAGCTCCGCTGCCTTTGGCAGCACTTGGGCAAATGAGCTGCAGCAAGGGGGAGGCAGCAGTGACTGTGACTGCTGCAGGCTGGGGATGAAGGAAGGGCCGTGGACACAAGTGCTGAGATGCTCCAAAATCCAGAAGGAGTCTGGAGAACTGGGAAGGAACAAGTTCTGAAGGCACTGAAATGATGGAAGCCCTTTGTGTGAAGTTCCTTTAAGGAACTGCCAGGGACATGGATGCTCTAATAAGTAGTACCAGAATACACAAATGCAGTAACACCAGGAGATGGTCTGTATGACCCACAGGCAATGGCTGAGAAAATGATCAAGTCTATATTTTATATCTTCTATTTATTATAGTATCTATATAAAAATACATAGTATCTAGTCTACAGATGACAAATTACATATATCATCAATTCATATGTGTTGTGTGATACACTTTGATATATTTTGATAAATATTTTTATTTCGTATACATTTGATATATTCCTCCAGCCTGGGAGAGTGAAGATGTACAGCAGTCCAAAACCTTCTGCCCACACAGCAGTCAGCCCCGGGTGTGTGCATGCACACCCACCCACTGTCCTTGCTCTCCTCAGCACCTCGGGGCTGCTGTTTGCACAGAACTGGGATGAATTTAACTCAACAGAGCCACGAGTGGGGTGTCCAGCTTGTCATGAACACTCGTGTGGCAAGGAACAACACAGAGCTCTCAAATCACATCATCACAGGTCCTTTCATATCGAGATCAGTGGAAGAAATGCAGCACTCAATATGAGTGATCAGCAAATCGCAAAAGTTTATTCAATAGGCACACATACTTATATTAGTGTTAATAAGGCAAATGTATATTGCAATCGGCGAGCTCATTATTGGTTAGTTACTTATCAGCTAACTACGCCTACCTTAGCATTCTTATGGCTACTATGTTGCAGCCGTTCTCATCTTTTCTTCGTATTTCTAACTAACGATCCTCTCCCCCATCCTGATGTTGCACCAAGGGCACAGTGCCCTTGCCCGATGCAGACACTGACTGCTGGCTCCTATACCTGTCTCCTTCTTCCTTAATTAACGGTATTATGTCAATGTGACCTTTATCAGCTAGCTAACTGTCCACAAAATCCTCCACACTTTCATTCCTGCTGGGCACTGAGGAACTCTCAAAAACACCAAAGACACAGAGAAGAGGTGGAAAAAACTGGCATCATGCTACTGCTGGTATCCTCTTGGAGGAAAATCTGTTTGGTTTCTTAACGTTGTAGCTTTCCAAAACTAAGAAAACTGCTCAGCACCATGAGCCCAATTGCGAGAGGTTTCCTTGACATGGCAGAGCCGGGATGGTAACAGCGGACTCTGTCCTTGGCTCAACTCACTTGCCTTCACTTACAGACAAAAGCACCACCACCAGCAGAAGCTACATCAGTCCATTTTCTCAAAAAGCTGGGTTAAATTTGGGAGACAAAAGGAAAACATATCGGACTCTGTGGATTAATGACAGGACTCTGCAAAACAGTTTCAAAGCAAAGGGCAGCAGCTTCTCTCTGGGACACTCCTGGTGCTCCAGGGCAGCCGGGCTGTCCCAGCTGCCCAGGACCCGGCGCTGCGCGGGCTCTGCAGAGCTGCACAGCGGGGAGGCAGCTTCGGGCACCTCAGCCCCTGGCCAGGAGTGGCTTCTTGCTCTGGAGGGCTCCCTGTGGGCAAGTGCAGGGTGCTGGCTTCTGCTCTGGGCCCTAGCCTGGCCTTGCAGGGCTAATCCTCTTCCCTGTCTCAAATGTGCTAAAGACAGACTTGTTTGTTTCCGGCTCTGCACAGCATTGATTTGCACCACAAAATACTGAAGGACTGAAGCCTGAACTTCAGACCCTGCCTGAAGCCTCAACAACAGGACCTGAGCCAAAGCTGCCCTCTAGGTGACCCTTCCAACCAAATGTGCTGTGTATCTGCTCCTTAACCAAGTATTGCTATCAAAAGGAACAATGCATCCATTCACTGGGGAAACACGTCTGCACCTTTCTGCTTTAGGAAAATGGATAAGGCCACACCTGGCCCTGGCTCCTCCTTGAGCCCTGGGCAGGCTCGGGGAGAAAACCAAGAGGAGAATGAAATCAGCTGTCTCCCAGCAGAAGCTCTGTCACGTTGCCTGTCCAGCACTGTCAGAGCCGGGCTGCTCTCACAGCGCACTCGGAAGCCTCGTGGCCAGCAAAGGCGGAGGCTCCGCAGGATTTCCCAGTTCCCGGCCATGGCTCTCCAGGGCTTGGCTGGGACAGCTTCCCCCAGCTGATGTGCTGCTCTGGATGAAGGGGAAAGCATTGGGGTATCTGCTGATGTATCTTTCTTAATCACTAGAGGCAACCTTTTGTAATAATGCTGGGGTGCATTGCTGGGCTTCTCCTTTTCTGACTCTTTCTTGCACTTTTGCATTGCAGTAAATGACACTATTCCTCCAGCTGGTGTCTGTGTCTGCACCTCTGACCCTCCCCACCATCAAAACAAACACACAGCCACTTTAGCACCAGACCTGCCTCTCTGCCAGCCAATCTCTTGGAAAACACCCCTGATGGCCATCTCTGCAAATGAAATTCCCACTTGGCAACTTCCTTTTCTGCAGGCAGCTGAGAAAAGGAGCCACTCCCAGCTCTGGACACCTCTGGAAACCAGCTGCTTTCAGCAGTCACAGCCCTGAAATGTCAACCTCCTTCCTTAACCTGCCACTGGGAGCTCCCACCAAGAGGCCTTTTGTCCAAGGATGCCCACAGAAGGGCTCCAGGAGGGAGCAGTTTGGAACACAACTCCTTCAGAGTTTAAACCTGCCTTTATCTAATGAGCACACACCGACCTGTCCCAAATGGAAAGCTGGCAGGAAAGAGAAGCTGCTCTCCCACAACAGCAAACTCTCTGCTTTCTTCTGTTCCAGCTGGAGAGTGGAAAACATGGGCTACACCTCAGTGTGGGAAGGAACCTGGGAATTGGCCTGATCTGGGAGCCTAGCAGAGAGAAGTTTCCTAAAGACATGGAAAAGATTCTCTGGAAGCAAAAGATTATGGCAATAATTCTGCAAGGAAAAAAACCCAAAAAACCAAACCAAAACAAAACAAAAAAAAAAACACCAAACAAACAACAACAACAACAACAAAAAACCCCTAAAAAAAAAACACCAAACAAAACCAGAGTACTTGAAGCATTTCAAGAAGTTCCCAGACTGAAATTTGTGCCCCAACATGACAGCCTCCAAGTCTCTGTGGCGAGTCAGGAAGCTCAGGAATGAATCTGCAGGGCTTGGATAAACATCATTGGTGTGCGTCCCCCAGAGCACAAGCAGCTCCTCAACAAGACTTCAAGGCTGAGGGACAAAGCTTCCCCCTTCAGCTCTCCACTCTGCAGGATTTTGTGAACAGCTGGCTAGCTGACAAAGGTCACACTGATATAATACCGTTAGTTAAGCAAGAAGGAGATGAGGATAGGAGTCAGCAGTCAGTGTCCAAACCTGGCAAGGGCACTGTGCCCTTGGTGCAACATCAGGATGGGGGAGAGGATCATTAGTTAGAAATACGAAGAAAAGATGAGAACGGCTGCAACATAGTAGCCATAAGAATGCTAAGGTAGGCGTAGTTAGCTGATAAGTAACTAACCAATAATGAGCTCGCCTTTTGCAATATGTATTGGCCTCATTAGCACCAATATAAATGTATGTGCCTATCAATAAAGTTTTGAGATTTGCTGATAACTCATATTGAGTGCCGCATTTATTCCGCCGATTACCACAAACTTTGATGTGATCTTTTGCTTGAGCGAGTGTGGCAGTTGCAGGCTCCTTTATTCCTGTGTTTGGACTTGACTTAACTTTTAGTTCAGGGAGATTAAGACTCAGGCAATATAGATGGGGGTATTTCCTGCTCGAATTCTCAAGTGATGGAATGTAGGAAGGCCTTCCAGGTGGAAAGAAGTGACGGAGTGCCTGTCTCAGATGAAGAAAGCGAGGCACTGCAAGAAACCAGCATGCCAGGGAACTGCTGTCCTGGGCTCACGAGTCCGACTGACGGTGGTCCTGCAGGCCTTTGCCCATGCCTGCTCCAGCTGGGCCATCTGCAGCCAAAGCTGGAGGTGTGAGTGCAGCAAAGCTGCTGTCCAAGGAACGCAGCACAGCTGCTGTTGAGGCTGACTGTTGCCTGCAGTGTGTGGGGAGGATATTGCCGGCAGCAATTGCCGGAGAGATGCTTGAAGGCATCTCTGGACAGTGGGCTTTTGGGGGGGTCCTGCTACTTCTTGCTCGGGCGGTAAAGACTGTCCCAAGACAATGCTCTTCCCTTTGAAGTGATGAAGAGGAACCACTGAGCTCCTCAGCCTTGTTCCTCTCCTCTGCTCTCCACAGCAGCTCCAGCTGCGCCTCTGCGCTGTCTCTCATGGGCCTCTCTGAGATAGCAGCAGCTCTGAGATAGCCACCTCCTGAGAGGGCAGCCCAAGGCTCTGTTCAGAAGAGAGCTGTGCCTCAACCCTTGAAGCAAGCCTCACAAACTCTTCTCATATAGACACCCAAACTTGCAGCCTTCCAGATGCACAACTGAGAGCTGTGGGACATATGCATGCTCATGCCCTGCAGTGCCCTTTCTGAAATGCCTCGGCTGCTTCTGAGGGAGCTGACATGCCACTGCAGCAGCAAAAGAGCTCTGGATTCAATGGGGTCCGGCAAAAAGCGTGCCTGGCATTTGCCTTGTGTGTTGCTCTGTCCAGTGGCCAGTGCCTTGGTTTGCCACCTCATCCCTGCTCTCTGCCACTGGGGCCGGGAGGGGCGGGCCCGGGGCTGTGGGGCTGTGCCGGCCCCGCTTCCCAGGCCTCAGCTCCAGCTGCCGCCGCTGCCTCGGAGCGGCCCCGCTCAGGCGCGAGGGCCGAGGCGCCGGTGCCGGGCCCCATTGGCCGCTGTCGTGCCGCCGCAGGAGAGCTCCCCGCCGTGTCCCGGCTGCAGAGAGCGGCTGCCGGGGCGGTTCGCCTGGGAGTCCGAAGCGAGCATGGCCCAGGGAGCGGAGCCGAGAAATAGAGACCCAAGAGACAGGGGCAGGAAGCAGAACGGAGAGACAAGGGGAGCAAAAGAGGACCAGGGAACGGGGCCGGAGCTGCGGGAAGGGGCAGCAGGGACAGAGGAAGAGACGCAGAATGAGCAGGAGGGAGCAGGAGAGAGCGAACGCTGGGCTGGGGCGGGGTGGAGACTGTTGAAGAAGCTTTGGAGGGACAACAAAATAGAGAGCGAGTGGCAAAGAACAGGGCTATAGCGGGCAAGGAAGGGACGGGCAAGTGGCTAGAGCAACACACAAGGAGAAGCCCAGGGGCAGTTTTTGTATGCACTCCAGTAAAGCCCGAGGTGTTTTCCTTCTGCAGTGGTCGCTGCGAGCCAGCGGCAGCAGCTGGGGCTGAGGCCCGGCAAGCTGGGCCGGCACAGCCCCGCAGCCCCGTGCCCGCCCCTCAGGGCCCCGTGCGCAATGGCGGCAGCAGGGGACGAGGAGGCCGCGGGCTGCGGGCAGCGCTGCCGCCCCGCCGGGCCACACGCCGCGGGCGGCTTCAGCAGCAGCACAGGAGCTCTGGGGACACTGGTTCCGCAGCTGGTGACGGGCCGCCGAGCAGCACAGTGGCGCGGAGCGCGGTAAGGGAGAGCCTGGGCGTGTGGCCCCTTAAGGAACAAAGGAGGGCCGTGTTCATTGGTGCCTCCCCTCGGGCCGGAATGGAGGGCCCGAGATGGCGCTCAGAGCCAAGGCCGAGGCAGCTGGGCAGCCTGCCTGGGTCCTACGTAGGAAGGAGATGTCACCAAGACACCCTCCAGCCTGCTCTGGCCCTCTGCTCATTATGGGCTGTGGCCTTCACGGTGGGCAGTGATGTGTGCTTGATTCCAGAGGATGCCATGGGCCGAGTTTCTGCAGCTTGGCAGCTGCATAGGACTCTTACGAGCCTTGGAGAGAGACCCGAGGGGTGGAAATCTGTCAGTGCCTCTTTGCTTGCAGCTGGAAACACCTGGGGCTTAAGTGGTGCTTCAGGGACAACTGTACCAAAGGTGCTCTAGAAGGCTGTCCAAGAGCTTCTGAGCGTAGGTTGCCTGGCACACATAAGTCATGCATATTTATTTGCCAGAAGAGCTGCTCGGCTAAAAGGCCAGCAGTGTTACCAGATATCTGCAGCAACCAAGACATTTGTGTGTGTCCCGTGGCGGTGCCTGATGGTGTCGGAGGACAAGGCAGAGGGAGCTCAGGGGCTCTGGATGACTGCTTGAGGGATCTGGGGCGCATGTGGTATTTTCTTCCGCCACGTGCAGTGAGCCAGACCCAGGAAGGCTCTAGAGCTGAATAGGCGGCAGCCTGGTGTTCCCAGCAACAGTGTGGGAGTTTGAGCGTGGGTTACTCTATGTTGGGGTGCATTAGTTTTAAGTTGGTTTATTCCTGTACCCCCCATTCCTGTTTATGGTTCTGCCCGGGCTCTCTCTCTCTCCCTCTTCTTGATCGCCCCATCAGTTGCACTTTTCCCCTCCCTTTCCCTACGATTTATCTCTCCTAATCCCTCCCTGGCTGCCTGTCTGTTACTCGGTGCCCACACCCTTCCATCCAGAACCTTCTGCCTTGGACTGTGAATGATTGGATCAGGGGTCAGGGTTCAACCCTCAGTTTATTCCCACTGGAGATCCGAGATGTTTGTTACGTGTTATTCCCTCCTCTCAAAAATTTAGATTGGTCATTGTGTTCTGGTTATAAGGCCCTGCCGGGCATGCCTTTTTGTCCGCACTCGACGCACTTTCAATAAAACCCTATCGTTTTCCCTGTCGACGCGGTCCTGCCTTTTTCTCCTGTGGGTCGCAGCCCGGCTCCTCTTTAAACAGCTCCGTGCATTCTCGCTCTTCTGAAGGCATTCCGCCTTAAGCACTCTCCCCAGGAAGTCTCCCAGCGGGAGGGTGCCCTTCCCCCCCCTCAGTGCTGCCGGCGGTGCTGGCCGCAGCTTGCCGGGAGAGTCAGAGACTCAGAGGCCAGCCGCCGCCGCTGCAACTCTACAGGACAGCAGGCCTGATGGTGGCACATGGGCTACATCTGCCTCAAAGGGAAAAAGGCTCTTGGCTCCAGAGTTAGCAGGGCTCCTTGAGAGAGCTTTAAGTAGCATTGGAAGTGGAAAAGGGAGTAAACCAGGCTGACGGGGGAGATGCGTGAGCACTGCACAGCCATGTTTGCGTGACAGTGGAGGATGGAAGCAGTGCTGCCATCAAAGGTCATGAAACTGTAGCAGAAGTCATGGGAAAAGCAGGTTTTTGCCACAATTCTTTCAGACCAAAATACTAGCAAAGAAACACTCTTGAATTTGGGCTTTTTACAGCAGCCTTCATCCAGGTCTTCTTCTAGGGAATTTCTGAGGAATAAGACATGAGTGCCTCTGCATTCCCATGCACAATGCTGCCTCCAAAATACTCCAGCCCTTCTCCATTTGGCTCCTTCCATTCCTGTGCAGAATAAGGAAATTCAGTAGAGGGGAGGTGCAGGAATTCACAGGCAACGTGGGCGTACATTGGGGCCTTCACAGCCATCACTTTGTTATGAGGTCACAGAGCTCTGTTTGATGTCACGTTCCAGAGCCCCACTGTGCTCTTCAGTGCTCGCTCTGGGCAACACTGCAGCAGCAGCAGCAGCAGCAGCAGCAGCAGCAGCAGCAGCAGCAGCAGCAGCAGCAGCAGCAGCAGCAGAGTGTTGCTAGCAGGGGGGATCATGGTCCTGAGCCGCTACCTCCTGCTGCTCTTTCTCGTGGCCCTGCCAGCCCAGAATGCCCAGAGTGCTCCAGCAGCTGGGCAGGGAGCAGGTAGGCAGGCAGGGGCCAGCACACAGTCCTGGCTGGCAGCAGCGGGGCCGGGAGCAGGGATGGCTGAGCCAGGAAGGCAGCACGGGGCAGGCAGAGGGGCAGAGGCTCCAGGGGAGGTGTGAGGGGCTGCAGCTGCTTTAGGGTGCAGCATGGAGGGAGCTTCCTAAGGAGCAAGGATGTGGGGAGGGTCGGGTCAGGCCCGGAAGCTCAGCACCAGTTCTCCATCACTCAGCAGTGGCTGTCCGTCCCTCCGCTCTGGTTGTCCAGCCTTCTGGCCCGGCTCCAGGGCTGACCCGCACACAGATCGTGTGGGCACGCCACGGCTTTTCCCTTCATGTGGGAGCTGCCAGCTCAGTGTCCCAAGGGCAGCCAGACCCCCCTGCAGCTGTGAGGATGCAGACCTGCCTGAGCGTGCCCTATCAGTGCCTCCCACATCCAGGCCTTGAGGTGTGCCCATGAGGGCAGTGCACGTGATGGTAACTTCTTGTGGGTGTTTGGTTGTAGTTGTGGACACAGAGAGTGCTCTTTCAGCCCCTGAGCGAGGGGCAGATACCGTGCTGACTCCAGGCTCGTACCTCAAGCGTGAGTAGTCAGTCTGTCCTGCCTTCACAAAAAGGAGCGCCCCTTTTCCCTGTTTTATTCACGAGAAAAATACCGTCATAGGTTAACGTGCTTTTGTAAATCTAACAATAGGGATGAACGATGACAAGGTTCCTGAAGAGTTCCCTGAAGGATTGCCGGATGTTCCAGAGGAGCTCCTGGCAGCCTTGCATGAAGCCCCATCTGGTTAGTATATCCCACTCTGTTAACCCTGGCAGCCGGCAAGCTGAGCTTTTGCTTCCTGTAGGCATGTGCTGTATCCTGGACAGCCAGAAGCACTCAGTCAGAGTCTTGCTGCAGGCCCACTCCATTTCACAGCTCCTGCAGGGAGCCCTAGAGATGGTCCAGCACAGCCTCTGCTCGCAGCTGTGCTTCCAGATGACTGCCAGGGGCTTCTCCAGCTGCTGCTGCAGTTGTAGCATTCCTGGCCAGGGCTGCTCTGTGCAGACATTGGCATCCAGATGTTGTGCAAAGGCCAGTGCTGAATTTGGGTTCGCCACACGCTCAGCACAGCATGGAGGCAGCAATGACATCACAGCAAGCCTTGGCTGCCCCTTGCAAAGCTCAGGCTCAGGGACGGGTTGAAGCTGGAGTCCAAGGGTGAGGGGGAACCTGAAGGTACTCCTTCTGTGGGTCATTTGGTTGATTAAGTCTTGGCTGGTTTGGGTCTGCACTTCTTGTTGCACTGCAGAAAATCCAGCTGTCGATTCCTCCTGTCTTGGGGGGGACAGCGGCCTCGTCAGCGCCGCTTGCCGGAATGCCCAGGCCATGGTACTGTGCTTGTGCTGAGGGGCAGTGGCTTCTGCTTAATGTGTGCAATGTTTTGTTTTTCTGAAGAGACAGATTCTGAGACTGTGCCGGAGACCTTAGCTGTGGAAGAAAGTGACATTGTGCCAGGCTCACATGAAAAAAGAGAACCAATAGAGGACACCAGGACACTTGCTGAGCCTGAGGAATATTCAGGTGAGTGCTTGCTAGATGCTGTCTTGGGCAAAGAGCAGCATTTCTGCTGTATCCCTGCAGTGCTCTCCATGGGTGAATTGCAGGTGCCCAGCACGCAGCCCGGGCCTGCAGCCCGGAGGAGTAGATGGGGCAGTGCTGCTCCCTGGCACACACTGGGCTCTTGTGCATGAGAGCTTGATGGGATCCCTCTTGGTCCCTGATGCTAAGACACCAGAGCCAGAGGAAGCCATCTCTGAAGACAACATCAGATGTCAGTTCTGATCCACTAGCAGTGCCAGTCCTTGGGCATCTGAAGCACACTGTGGGGTTATGCCTAGTGCAGAGCACAAACGCTGACTCTTGCATTGTCTCTTCTCCTGCCAGGGTCATCCGGTGGGCAAAAAGCCGAGGCTGCTGGACACTGTGACCCGAGCAAGTACTACATCCTAGTAGGGACAGTAGCAGCCTCAGCTTTGCTTCTGCTTGGGGCAGTGTCTGGGTATGTAGTCATGCATCAGCTGCTGAAGAGAGACAGGTGAGTTATTAATTGCTGCCATTGGCAAGGAAGTCTTTGCAGCATGCAGGAGCGCCCAGGCGGCTCCTAGCAGGGCTCTGAGGAAACTGTGCTCCAAATTCCTATCTGTGAGGAGTCTTCTTGGAAATCTGTTTCTACAGGAGGAGCCAGGAGGACAAAGAGGCAACAGGACAGGACTGGGACTCTCCTTGGGAAAGCTGTGGTCAGCCTAGAGGTGAAGCAGAGTCAGGAGAAGGAGCGGGAAGCGGCAAGAGAGCCCAAGGCAACGGGTTCAGGGACAGCTGCCGCCTGTTTCCTGAGCTCTTTGTAGCAGAGCTCGCCCAGTTGTACAAGAACATGGGTGCAGACCCGTCACCTCTGCCCACCTGCTCCTTCTGTGCTCTGGCTGACAATGCCTCTTCACAGGACCACTGGATTTCCCTGGAGTCACCTCAGCCCACAGCATCCTCTTGGCCCTCCTACCAATACCTGCAAGACTACTATCTGTTAGAGGATGATGATTAGTGATAGCGATAGATGATTAGTGATAGTGATAGCCATAAATAGTGATAGTGGTAGTGATTCTTTTAGTGGTAGTGATAGGGACACTTGATATGAGAGGGTGGTGGTTGTTTTAATGATAGTGATAGTTAATATTAGAGGATAGTGATTGTTTTAATGATAGCGTTAGTCAATATTAGGGGATAGTGATTGTTTCAATGATAGCGTTACTTGATATTAGAGGACAGTGATTGTATTAGCGATAGTGATAGTTAATATTGGAGGATGGTGATTGTTTTTGTGATAGTGGTACATTTAGTGATAGTGATACTTGGTATTAGCAGACAATGATTGTTTTCTTGATCTTGATAAATAAATATTTTTCCAAAAGCAGTAAGTTCTTGCCTGGTGCGGCTGTTTCTGTTGGGGCAGAATGCACAGAACTGGGAGCAGGGCTGGGGCTGTGACAGGAGCTCTGAGAAACTTGCACTGCAGTGCAGGAGCTGCTTGTGCCACCTCAGCCTGCTTTCCCAGCAGTGGCCATTCACAAAGCTTTCCTGCACCAGCACGGGGACACGCTGGCTAGCAGTGACATGCAGAAACTTCTCTGGGAGCTCATTTGGGATGCTGCCCTGAATCAGGAAGGTCTGGGCAGAGAGGGAAAGATGTTCTGGGAGGGATGGCTGTCCAGCAGTGAGCACATCAAGGAGAGCCGAGGTGGTGACTTAGGTCGTGGCAGTCCCTCCCCGAAGAGCTTCAAGAGAGGAGCATCAAGGAGCGGAAAGCTGGAGCCGGGCTGTGTGAGAGGGGAAGGAATGTCCTATCAATCACAGGAGCCTTCTTAAAAATTAGATGGATAACAGCGACTATAATTATAATAAAAATTACAGTCTTGTCGCACGCAGTATGGGAAAAAAGCCCAGAGCTGGAATACAACAGAGAACTTTTGTGGAGGATTTTGTGAACAGCTAGCTAGCTGACAAAGGTCACACTGATATAATACCGTTAGTTAAGCAAGAAGGAGATGAGGATAGGAGTCAGCAGTCAGTGTCCAAACCTGGCAAGGGCACTGTGCCCTTGGTGCAACATCAGGATGGGGGAGAGGATCGTTAGTTAGAAATATGAAGAAAAGATGTGGACAGCTGCAACATAGTAGCCACAAGAATGCTAAGGTAGTTGTAGTTACCTGATAAGTAACTAACCAATAATGAGCTCGCCTTTTGCAATATGTATTGGCCTCATTAGCACCAATATAAATGTATGTGCCTATCAATAAAGTTTTGAGATTTGCTGATAACTCATATTGAGTGCCGCATTTCTTCCGCTGATTACCACAGGCCTCAACCCACTACTTTTATCCCAGCAAGTACAGTGAGACAAGAGCACTCCTTTAGATCCAATGCACTGAATTCAGCAAAGCCTCCCCAGCCACTCCCAGCTGAGATGTTCAGGAATCAAAGGAGGAAGCTCCACCATGATTTCATTGGCAGTAATGGGGACACGCCTCTGCAAGTGCTGCCAGCTGAGCCAGGGGCTGGGCCTGGGGGGGACTCATGTGCCCCCATTGCTCTCTCAGGGCAAATGCCGTGTGTGCAACACCAAGGAAATGTAACGAACACTGCCTCAGGGATTTCATACAGACAAAAAGGCAAAATGGAAGAAACTTTGGTTTAATGATACAGACAGATCATGTCTCAACAAAGACAAAATGTGAAAAGTTGAAGCATAGATACACCAAACCTCTTACATTTATTTTTAAATCTAACACTACTAATACATCTTTAATAATACTAATATATGTTAACTAATAAAGAGGGAGATTCCTATCACGTAAACTAATAGAAGAATAAAGAATCCTAAAAACTTGAAAAACAATCTTATTTCTGTCTAGTCCTCTTGACGCCTAACTCTTGCTAGCCTGGGGCAAATGCAGGGCTAATTTGGCCTTTTCTTCTTGGGGAGAGGCTGTGCATCCTTGCGTGGGCGATGTCTTCTTCTGTGCTTGTTCCTCTCCTTGATGGTTTCAAACTCCCTGGAAGACAGGAAACAAACCATCCATTGTTAACTTGATACACACCATGAAGCCAAGCGCCGAGATCTCCCTTTTTGGATGAATTTCCGTCTTTTCAGGCTGTGACACCTTTGTAAAATGATCAGCACTGTGAGTCTGATCTTTCTGGTTTCAATTCCTTGAAATGTCTTCCTCCTTTTCGCTTCATCCTAGGTTTAATTGGATCAGCAGCATCAAAGCAAGCTTTGATGCATGTGTTCCTGCTTGTATGAACTGTGTCTTGTTGGGGCATGGCAAGGTTTCACTGGGAATGCTGGGTTTGAACGAAGCTGTTTGGGTTCCAAGTGGGCTGTAAGCTTGAGCAGGGCTGCCAGGGGCGATCCTGCAAGTGGCCTCAGCTTGCCCTGTGGTGCATTTGGAAAGGGTCAGCGTGCTTTAGGCCAAAGGGGCAGCTGGGAGCAGAAGGAGGAGGAGCTTGCGCACCGTTGGCACTGCCCGCACGGAAAGGGGCCTCCCGCCGCCTGGGGCGGCTGGCGCGGTTGGCAGCAGGGACACTCCGCGCTGCCAGCCCGCTTGCGGCTTCTCTTCCCTGTCTCCCCAGTCTCCTTCCTGGGAGGGCTTTTCCTCCTCTTCCGTTTGCCCGCAGTCTGGAAATCAAAGAATCCTTATCGGTGCTTCCTTCCTCTCAGAAAGCTGGAATTCGCAGCATCCACCCCAAAAATCTATTGGCCTAAGCAAATTCTTCCAAAACCTAAAGAGCTGAGAAAAGGGCTGGATATGGCAGGGGGCTGCGGCAGGCTGCCAACCCAGCACTTGCAGGAAAATACTCCCCTTTACCACAGCTCTAAGAGGGTGGGATAAACACGTGGCTATCTCTAGTTGTACATGTCTTATTTCTACCTCTCTGCCTAACATCTATTTATCTCTGGTTTTCCTCCCCACATGTCTAGGGCATGGCTTTTACATTCAGTCACACTAGTCAAGACACATGATTACCCATTTTCTCCTACCCAAAATAATCTCTCTCTCTCCCTCTCTCTGTCTCTCTCTGTGAAGCAAATTGCTCTCTGCCGGTAAGGAAAGTATAAAAGGTGCCATAGTACCAGCAGCTCCTTCTTGGGGATATGTTGGGGTGCTACAAAAGATCCCTGAAAATCTGCAGCATCTCTATGAAGGCAGCCCGGATGGCTGATGTTGGCAAGCAGTGGGGAATGAAGGGTCTGATTCGAACCTGAGGGTGCCAGCCCTTGAGAAACTGTTTTGTAGAGAGTCAAAGCCCATTTTGGTGGTGGTGCTGCTTTGTTGGGTCAAGGTTATGCTCCAGAATTCCGTATTTCAGGGCAGCAGTGCAACAAAGCCCTCGGCAGCATCTGCTGCGCCTTTCTCAGTGCATGGGGCTATGATTGGTGTTACCAGTCACAGCTAGAAGATCTGCCTTCCAATTCCCCTCTACAATGGGACCAGGAAAGTCTGCATATGACCTGACGTGCATTATATGAAATGGTTCCTCTTGGTGGGAAATAAGGCATACTAACTTGCAGAGCAAGTGAAATAATTGTTGATTAGACACTTCTTTTAGCATGGAGTGTTCTGGCCTTTTATCTATCCTGGCAACGTAGGCCAAATCAGTGACTAGATTAAAATGTTGTTGGAATTTTTTTAATGCTCTGACATCTGCAGCCATCTCAGGAATTTGGGGGGTTCCTTCAATGACTTGAACATCCGACTCCCACTTCTGAGTGTTCGGATCCTTCCAAGTGATAACCAATTTGTGTGATTCACCGGAGCCATCTGTAAAAACTGTGAGGGCTTTAAGAGGAACCTTACTTTTTAGAGAATTTGGGACTAGATGGAATGTTTCTTTTAGTAGCTTGTGATTTGGATAATGAATAGAGACTTGTCTGGGATAGCTGTCTAAATCAAACTGAAAGTGTTCATTTGTCTGTAATAGGGATTCTAATTTGTGTAGTTGAAATTCTAAATAAATGTATGTTGGATCACATGCTGAGGGTTCGGAGGTGGTTCCTGCCTTTAATGATTAATTGAGCTAAAAGCTCTTGAGGGATTGCAATAGTTTTTTTGGTTTGGCAAAAATACCCATTCTATAATTAACAATTCATCTGTAGAAGATGGGTCCCATTGAAAAAGTAGTGCCTGGAAATGTGGGGATTTACCAAGAATAGCAAACTGGGAGGTTAGAGAGCGGTCAACGCGGTGTGCTTTTCGAGATGAGATAGCAGGTGCTACCTTTCGCAGCGCGTCGTGGGCATCGGGAGTTAAGATGCGCTGGGAAGTCAGGTCATGGCTCCCCTTCAGTAGGTTGAACAAAGGGGACAGCTCTTCTCTCGTGAGTCCAAGCAGTGGTCGGATCCAGGTGATGGAGCCACACAACTGTTGTATGTCCCTTAGCGTTTGAGCCTTATCTTTGATGGAGACCCTTTGGGGAATAATGGCTGGCTCACTGATTAGGAATCCGAGGTATTTCCACAGGGAGGTGTACTGGGTTTTTCAGGAGCAATATCAAAACCTGCATCTTCAACTGCTCTCATAGTCTTTCTGATCACTGTGTTAAGGTAAGTCTTGTCTTGGGAGCAAATTAAAATGTCGTCCGTGTAATGTAGAATTATAGCTTCAGGGAAGGCTTTCCTGATTGGAGATAGAATCCCAGACACAAACATTTGACATAAAACAGGGGAAGTTTTCATTCCCTGTGGCAATGTGACCTAATGATATCTTTTAAAGGGTTCTTGACAGTTGATGATTAGTATCGAAAATGCGAATTTGGGAGTGCAGGACGGAGAGGGATGTTGAATAAAGTCTTTGGTATCAAGGATTGTGAGCTGCCAGTCCCTGGGAAGTACAGAAGGTGAGGGGAGGCCTGGTTGCAAGGGGCCCATGTCTTCTAAAACATCATTTACTTTCCAAAAGTCTTGTAATAACCTCCATCTGTCTTTGCCAGGTTTTTTATAAAAAGACAGGGGTCAGGGGCTAGTTGATGGTACAATGTGTCCTTTTAATAATTGTTCTTGCACTAGGGCGTGGAGTGCTTCTAATTTGTCTTTTGGAAAGGCCCAATGATCCACCCACACAGGATCATACCCACAGGGAGGGATCATACCTTTCCCCACAGATGGACAACAGCCATATTGAGTGGTTTAGTTTTCATTTCTTTTTAATTCCCAAGGTTTCATTTTTTTCAACATTGCAATACAGCACCTCTATTCAAATCATTATACCCACCTTGGTTAATTAAATATTTATTAATTTTTTTTCCCCCATAATATCAGAATGGGACAAAAGCATAGGAAGAACAACAAGCAATTACAGAAATACGGAATCTTCCCTGAGAATCCCTTGGGAACCATGTTAAAACAATGGGAAGGACATCAACTTAATAAAGACCCACAGCTCAAGATTGTGCATTGCATGTTTGAATGGCCAAAGAAGAAATTAAAACAAGGTCTTCGCTGGCTGATGCATGGGTCTACCGGGATGTGGATTTGCAAAGTACTTTACAATTACGTCCAAAATAAATTAAATGCAGACTTAGATTTCAGTATGTGGAGGTCTGGTTTAAATATTGGAACATCAAAAAGGAAGTAGAAACAGATAAAACAAACCAAATTCTCTCTGTAACAATCAATGATAAAGACACAACAAGGAAAACCAATCAACCAAAGTGGGACTCATTAAATTTCCTCCCCGCTACTGCACCTCCTAACAAACCAGCTGCAACTGCAGCTGAGTCATTGGAGGCTTCAAACCAGTCATGTAACTGAGAGGGCTGAAGAAGTTGAAAGGAGCAGTGGGACATCAGATGAAACGTGTAATCTACCACCTTCCTCCAGGCAAATTACAAATTCAGCCATGCAGGAAGTTCCATCCAATCAAGAAGGTCCAGCCTTCTTCACTTGAAGGAGAACCCTGGTGGTAAAAAAATGTTCCTCCTGCTCCAGCAGTAAAGATAAAACAAAGGTGCCACCCCTCAGAGAGGTCCCAGTGGGGGGGGGGGGGGGGGTGCACAGGGTGGAATAGGACATGGAAATGCACCCCTCACCTCTTCAGAAGTGAGGCATTTTAAAAAGGAAATGGAGATATCATTCAGTGACCCAGTAGGTTTGTCAGAACAATTTGACCAGTTCTTAGGCCCTAGGATTTACCCTTGGGGAGAATTAAATTCAATTATGCAAACCCTTTTCTCTCCAGAGAAGACAAAAGGTTTTTAGACTGCAGGGATCAATATATTGTACAGAGAACATAATTTAGGACCAACTGGAGAGAAGAAATTACCATTAACAGATCCAGAATGGAACCCTAACTCAGATGAGGGAAGAAAAAGTTTAGCAGAATACAGAACCCGAATTGTAAGGGGAATAAAAGAGGCAGTCCCCAGAGTTAATAACATGAAGAAAGCCTTTGGTGATGAACAAGAAAAAGATGAGACCCCAAGTGACTGTATAATTCACTTAAAGAATAACATCCAATTATATTCAGAAATAGATTTAGATAGTGAAGGAGGGAAGACAATGTTCGAGGTCCACTTTGTGTTACATTCTTCACCTGACATAAAATGGAAATTAGAGAAATTGGATGGATGGCCAGAAAGAAGTTTAGATGAGTTATTAGCTGAAGCACAGTAAGTTTATGCCAGGTGAAATGAAGAGAAAATGAAGACTAAAGCTAAGATGATGGCTGCTGTCCAAATTCCTAAACCAATTAGGCAGGATGGGGAGAATATTCAATTGAAGAAACCTATTTGCTTTTATTGTAAGAAAGAAGACCATATGCAATCCTGCTGTTTTAAGACATTGAGGGACTTAAGAGATTCTCCAAGTGGAGAATCAACCCCCAGAGAATTGAAGGGGTCAGGGGCTCTTCTTCTTGGGGCACAAAATCCATCTTCAAGAGCCCTTGATAAATTCAAGAACAATTAATGGAATTTTTAGTAGACACAGGAACAGAGAGAACTTGTGTAACTGAAAAACCAAATGGATGTGCCATAAGCAAAGACACTTTCAATATTTGTGCTGTTAAAGGGGAATCCATCCCCATCATTATGAATGTCACTATAAAGGGTAATGGACTAACCAGAAAGGGAGATTTGTTTTTCTACCTCCAGCAGGTAACAACTTACTTGGCCGTGATCTCCAGATACCTTTGAAAGTTGGAGTAGTTCCACAAGAAGGAAGGATGAAGGTCAAATTGGTTACTTTATCCACACCAGATGAACAACTGATTAATCCTACAGTGTAGGCCCGATCAAATAACTGGGATAAAATGAACTTTACACCCATTGTAATGAATCTCCTTCCAGATATTAAACCAGCAAAAGTACCCCAGCACCCCCTTACAAAGACCAAAAGGTATGGGCTAAAACCCATAATAACTGAACTGTGACATGATAATATACTAGAGCCATGTACTTCCCCATACAACACCCCATTCTTGCTATTAAAAAGCCTGACAATAGCTACAGGCTAGTTCAAGACCTACGTGAAGTAAATAAAAGAGTGCAAGCTGTGTGCCCGTTAGTACAAAACCCTTACACCTTGTTAAGTAAGTTATCACTTACACACTCTTGGTTCTCAGTGGTCATGCCCTGTAGATTCTCCTTCTAGACACCTGTTTGCCTTCACCTGGGAAGATCCAGACACTGGAAGGAAACAGCAGCACACCTGGACCTGGCGGCTGCAAGGGTACATGGAGTCTCCCACACTCTTCGGTCAAGCCTTGGAGACCCTGTTCATTTCCTTTTCTCCACCCTCAGGAATACAAGTAACACAGTATGTAGATGAGAGAATGTATGTATAACGAGAAACCTCCATGAACTACTCTCTACAACAGTCCTCCCCAGTGTTATTCCTGAAATTATTATATCAACTGTTATTCTCTCACTGTTTTACAGAAGAGAATCTAATGGTTATTGTACTTACTATTTAACAAGTTATTACGAATTTTCAATTCCATTTCTCCACCAGTGAAGAGTATCATTTCCCTGAGAAATGACTTTCTTCTCCAATAACTATGTTTTTTTTTTTGTTTTTTTTTTTTTTTTTTTTTTTTTTTTTTAAATTTCCTTGGGAGAAACAACATGAACAGAACCAAGGCCAGTTCCAGGTAGGACCTTCCTGCATTTAGGTCCCTTCTTGCATCCAGGTACACTCCCATGAAAACCAAGGGGTTCGAACCCAGGAGAAAAAACAGAGAGCTTGAAAGGTCTGCACCACCTATCAGAGAGTACCACGGCACTTCAATCTTCCCATTGACCCCTAGGGAAGGGAAGGTGCGCCCTACTCCTCATACTCTCCCTCTGGATCCTGTAGATCCCCCTTGTCAGAGCCTGCGTCTGCTGCCACCAATGCTAACATACAGTGTACCTGACCAAAGGGAACTCCCACCTCATAAAACACTAATTCCAGGCACATTCTTATGTAAATCCCTTTTGTTATAATATGATGACACTGAGTAGATACTGACAATCAGGCAAAAAACAGTGGATTGGTAGAAATATTGGAAATGCAAACCAGAAAAGGAATGGAGAGTGTCCTGATCAAGAGATTTGGCTATATGTCAAATTTAATTATATAACGAAAAAGAAGGATTTGTTAAAAAGGAAAACTTATGATGTTGATTTGATTCGAGAAATTGTAATAACTGAAAGGGGGAAACAAAAGGGGGACAATCCATTAGCTACCGATAAAAACTTATTTATTGTTTTAGCAGAACAAATTAGTAAAAATCAAAATATAACCAATTGTTGGGTTTGTGGAGGCACCTTCAAATCAGAAGCCTGGCCTCAGCAAGGAGTCAGTATTGGACCCCTCAAATTACTTAAACTAAATTATTTCCCCTCCCAAGCTCCAAGAGATCAAGACAATTGGCTATTGAGGGACACAGTTCTTGGAGAAGAATGTATCTGGAGAAAAGGAAAAAGATACACTGAGGAAGTTGTAGAAACTACCTGTAAAAGATATTTACTAACTGAGGATCACAAGACGTGGTGGATACTGAACGAACCAGATACCTTTTGGTCAAAGAAGAAAATCAGAAACAAGAACTGCATATTACATCCCAATGAACAACTTTATCAGTGCTGGGACCCTAAAAGTCAGCCTTTATTCAGTATTACCCCAAGTTTCTAAGTATTGGACCTCCACTTTTATCACGCTTTCACATTTTTGGGAGGCCCCCCAAGGTTTATACTGGAATTGTGGGCAAAGAGCATATTCTAAACTCCCTTCTCACTGGTGTGGCAATTGTACCTTAGGAGCAATACGACCTAGCCCCTTTCTACTATCAGAAGCAGCTGGAAACCAGCTCGGAGTTCCCCTAGATGATAAATTAAAGAGACAAAAAAGATGTGAAATAGGGGGAATGTAACAATGGGGTGAGGAAGAGTGGCCACCAGAGAGAATTTTAGAAACTTACGGACCTGCCACTTGGGCTCAGGATGGGAGCTGGGGCTATCAAACTCCCATTTACATGCTAAATCACATTACTGGACTACAAGCCCTGATTCACGTCATATCTAATCAGGCCAAGAGTGCAATTGATTTTTTCAACGCCCAACAGAAGCAAATGAAAACAGCTGTATATCAAAACTCTTTAGCCCTAGATTATTTATTAGCCAAAGAGGGTGGAATATGCGGCAATTTCAACACATCAGACTATTGTCTGCATATTGATGACCATGGTGAAACTATTACTAAAATTACCCAAAACATCAGAAAGCTTACACATGTTCCAGTCCAGTTTTCACCTGATTAGTGGAAAAATATGTTCTCTGGGGAGTGGTAGAAGAAAGCCTTAATTATTTTTCGAGTTTCCTTAGTTAGCCTTCTCTTTCTCCCGTGCTTAATCCCATGTTTCATTCATCTAATTACCTCAGTAGTACAAAGCATGTTCGCTAGTCAAAATCTTCAAACGAGCCAACATTCTATGCCTACTGTCAAGAAAATCATAAATCTCAATCCAATCAAAAGAGATAGGAAAACGGGTAAAAAGGCCCAGCAAGTTTAGATTAATTTTAAACAATTAAACACTATCAACAAAGAACTTTTACATTTATGTAAATGCAAAAGCCAATGACTAACATAAGAGAAAGAGGGAGGAATTGTCGTTTATAAAATCCCTTACATGGCTTTTGCATTTGTGACTGGTTTATATTTGTAACTGTTAATTAGCTTTTGCATTTATAACTGTTTAAAGTTACTAGTTTGATCAAATAAAAGTGTTCAAATTAATGAAGTAAATAATATAAAATCATTATCAAGTTATACTAGCTATTCAGTAGATCCCAACTGAATGTTTAACAGTCCTGTTAAAATAGGTAGCAAAATAAGAACTATATTATTTTTATAATCCTTTGTTCTTAACCTAATTACATTATTTGTAAATTTAATTATCTCTTTTTAGTAGCCTTATACTTTCAAAGGTCCCAGTGCAGTTTCCTCTCACCAACAGCATGCAGCTTTTTACAGACAATTCCTAACCCACTCCAGGTTGAACTGGTAACTTGATGCCACAGCAATGGTGCATACTAATGAGAGAGCTTCCCATCAAAAACCTCAGAGATATCATCCCACCCCAGTGACAGCACACTCTGGGAAAGAAGATCTTACCCCATCATCTACTAGCACCAATCACCTGAGACTATGGGGGCAGGACTGCAAGTACAGACTGAGGGGACCGAGAACATCAAAGGGGCAGCCTGGCCTGAAGAGCTGTCTTTGCTGTCTTTTACTGTTCCTGAGACTGTGACTTAGCTACAGCAGGGGACCCCACACTGCAGATTTCAGTCAATATCTCTTTTTAGAGACCTTATTCCAGATTTGAGGGCAGACTAAGTGCATTCACTGCAATGCCCTCGGGTTCTTGCCTTGGGGCCAGATGCCAGTTCAGCTAGAGGTTTCCTCAATCCTTGGGCCTGGGACTTTATCCTTTTTTCTTTCTTTCCTTTCTTCTTTTTCCTTACCTCCCTTTTTGTTTTTCCCCTTTAAATAAACACCCTATTTTTGTTCAAATCGCCAAAGCTGTATCTTTTTACCACATTCAGTAAATTTTCAGACTTCATGCCAGCTCCTCGGAGCAAAGCATGAAGATTACTCCACCAAGGCAAGTATGTGTAGTACTCCCTTGTGTTGGCATCAGTTCCCGTGGCAGAACATGCCTTCCCACTGGACACTCACCTGCACCTGAGCCTGTGGAGAAGCCCGGCTCCCTCCCCCTCTGCCCACAGCAACACAGACACTCCCAACCTTTCCCAAGAGCTGCAACACAACCACAGGCACAGCAGCATCCCCAGCAGTGACACCACTGCTCTGCTCCATTCTGCCCTGCTCTGCTCCTCTAGTCACAGCTGCAAGCCTGTATCTCCACAAGAGGCTGTGGCCTGGAGGCGAGGAAGGAAAAAGATCTTTGCTCACAAACAAACCGTGCCACAAACCCCATCCATGGGTCTTCCCACATAGCAGAAACACCTGACCATTCAGAAGCAAATTTAGAGCTTATTCACAGGGTGAGAACAAAAGGAAGCTTCCAACACAAAGGGTTTATTTATTTATTATAGTATTTATTCTGACTATCACTCATAACAAACTACAAACTACGAGCTATAAACTACAAACTTCAAACAACAAACAACAACAAAGGCCTCCTCCAGGGCTAGTATCTCCTGTCGGCCATGAACTCCTGCGTGGCCATGATCAGAGGCGTCAGGGAGGAGGCTGGCTTGGCTGATGTTACAAATGGATGCTGCCCAAAGAGAAAAAGAAGCAATGAGCTTCTACTTTCCCCACAGCCTGAAGCAGGCTTTCTCTGGCTAGCAGAAAGATACAGAAAGGAGGGCATTCTGTGCACCTCTCTCTCCACATCCAGGACCTGCAGCCGCTTTGCCTGTTACCTGCAGAAGTTCCTGGGCAGACCAGCGCCTGTCCTCGTCCCTCTCCAGGCAGCAGTGCAGAAAGTCTCGCAGCCACGCCGACTGCTGCCTGGGCTTCTGCAGCTTCGGGGGGGCCCCAGTGCTTATCAGCTGTTGAACCTAGAGAAGAAGGAAATGCCACACTCTACCAGTCTCCTTCGCACCCCAAACTGCTCACACAGAGCCCATTGGACAAGCTCCACTCTGCAGTGGCACTTTACTCCCTGCCACAGGGTGGCAGATACCTTTCCTACCCCTACTAAAACAACCCAAAGCCAGAGGCAGCCATAGCCAGTCCAGTAGGCAAAGGCTCTTGCCTTGACCACTCATTTCACTGGATGATGGAATCAGCAGCAGCTCCATCAGCTAAAGCACACTTTGCTTCTCTGAGCACTGACACAGCCTCTACAAGTGACATGGAAGACTGACTTTCATCTAACTCTTCTATTTCCAAGGATTATTCCATAAAATGCAGCTCAGCACTGCTCACTGCTCCCTTAGGCAAAGCTTCTGCCAAGCAAAAGGCATCCTGATTTTTAGGTCCTGTTCATGCACAAAAATGGCAAGGGGATGATCTGGCCAAGAAGCACGAGAGACTGTGCAGCCTGGAACCTATCATTTTCAGGTGTTGGCAAGCTTCCCAGGCAGAAGAATGGAAGCAGATTTTGTTGGGGTGACAGCAGTGTCTGAGAGCAGCTGCAGCGTACCGTGCGGGAGGTTTTCATCAGGTACGGAGGCGCTCCGTCCACCATCTCGATCCCCACAATGCCAAAGGACCAGATGTCCACTTTGGGGCCGTAGGGCTTCCTGGTGAAAATTTCTGGCGCCATCCAGTAAGTTGTTCCAACAGCTGATCTCCGTTTGTTCTGCTCGGTGGTGAGCTGAGCAGCAAGGCCAAAATCAGCTGAGGAGGAAAAACCACTCTGATCAAGCCAGCATGAATTAGGAAAGCAAACAAAAGAAATCCCCGCTGTACCAATGTCCAAGAAGGCAGTGTGGAACCCAGCTGTAAAGGGGCCATTCCTCGGGACTGCAACCGAGGAAATACGGAATTGGCCACTTAGCAAAACCCCCCAGTTTCAGGCAGTGGATTTTAGTCCCCTGAAGCTATTAGACTGTAACTGCCTTGCTTGGGAAGGGACACACACAACCCAAAGCCACCCCTGAGCCCTTCTTCCCAGCAACACTTCCCTGCACCTTGTGGCTGTGCTCTGTGCTTGCAGCAGGGCAGCCTGCACTGCCACAGGCACCACTGCAGGGAACTGGAGCCACCCAAAGGCAACCCCACACCGCAGCCCGCCACGGGTGAGCCTGGCCACAGGCACCACTGCAGGGAACTGGCAGCCACCCAAAGGCAGCCCCACACCGCAGCCTGCCACGGCTGAGCCTGGCCAGCAACACCCACCCAACTTGACTGATCCATCCAAGCCCAGGAGAATGTTGTGGCTTTTGATATCTCGGTGGATCACTTGCTTGGAGTGCAGGAAATCCAGGCCTTGCAGGCACTGAGAGAGGAAAAAGAAACACGAGCCTAAGTGGACTTCATCCCACAGGCAGAAAAGTGGCACATCTGCAACACTGACTTCCTGGGGGATGGTGAGCCATGGCAGGACAGGCTGCTGGCAAGGGCAGGAGCCTGCTGCTCCACCACGAGAACAGCAGTGCCTTTCTAAGTGAGGGTATGTTTGCTTCTGAAAGAGAAAGGGCAATTGTTCCTCTGGCCAGTGCCCTGCAAACACAGGCTGAAGGAGCCCTGCTGCAGTGGCTGTGCTCTCTGCAGCCAGACAGCAGTGGATGCTTTTGCAAACACCACTTTGGGTGCAAGGCTCTCCTTTGAGGCTGAGCTCTGGGAAAGTCCTGTGAGTATCTCTTCGTCTTTGCCCCTTGCTTCACTTTGCACCACCAGCGCCTTTGCCCTTACAGGGAAGGAATGCAGCACACACAGGCTCCAGGCAAGTGTTTAGAGAGGCAAAGACAAACACACCAGAAGAAGGGCAGGGACACTGGCAGGCACTTCAGATGCTCTTGCTACTGCCAAGGACATAAGAGAAAGGCTTGGAAGATGAAATCTCTCCTCTCCTTATCACCCATTTGGAAGGACCATCCCAACCAAGCCATGGGAAGCACAAGTGCCATCCCTTACCTCCCGAGAGACAGCTGCTATCTCTCCTTCTGCCATGCGAGTCTCCCTGATGACATCATGTAAAGAACCTCCGTCCATGTATTCCATCACCAGCCAGAGTTCCTCATCCACCAGGTAGCTGAAAGGAGCAAACAGCCTGGAGATGAACGCACGCACTTACACAACCTGATGGATTCTTGTTTCTGTGTCTCTCTCAGAGGAACACAGGAGGAAGTGAGTAGTCATTCCCGACGCTCTGCAGGGCTTGAACTCTGAGCAGTCTAAAAGACAGCTCGGTATCCACACCAATGCAACAGGCCAAGGGAAATACAATAGACAGTGCTTTGTCAGCACTTCAGACACAGGGAAAAAATCAAATCCCAAACCCAACAAAAAAAATGTGGAGAGAGGACAGGAACTTGGAGGCTGTTGGCTCAGTAAGACAGGGCCCAGTCCTGTCTTTGAAAGTGCCCTTCACACTAGGTATGCCAGGAAAGATGAATGCAGGCCCAATGCAATCTCCTCCCAAGACGCTGTAGATCAGCCCAAGAACAGGAATTAACAGCTCCATCCTCTTTTGCCAGCGACCAAAGGAGTGGTTGCACCTCTGGCTTGCAGGATGAGAATGACCTTTCATGGCAGGACAGCAGAACCACTCACCTGTCTACATAGTTCACAAGGTTGGCATTCTTACTGCCACGCATGACCTGGATTTCATTCAGGCACAGCTCGCTGCTGCTCTCTTGCAGGAGACTAATTTTCTTGATGGCCACCTAAAACAACATGGAAAGCCATGAACCAAAGAAGTCTGTGGCACAGGAGCACAAAGGGAACATGAAGACAGTGATTATGGGATGACAGTAGCCCCAGCTGGGCTGGGCCAAACTGCCTTGTGACTGGACATCAGACCCCATGCTTGGGCACCTCCCAGGACAGAGAGACAGATATCCCTTGCCTTGTAAACCTGGGAGAAACATGGTCTAAGCTCTCCACCTCAAAGCTCTAACAACACTCACTGTGCCCACTGTCTTCCCCAGGACCTTCCTTTATCATCCCCATTGTCATTGACACATCTCTTGCAAGCAGGAATCGATTCTGTGCCAGTAGAAATGGAACAAAACTGCTGGGAAACCTTGGGCACTTCTAGGGGGCTTGATCATTACTCCAGCAACCACTAGCATTCTCCATTGCACAACTACAAAGCAAACTCTTACAGACATGACTGATAAAATGCTGTTTGTCCTAAAATCATCCTCAGGGTTATTCCCCATAAGAAACACAACCCTACATATTTCACGGAAAAAATGCTGTGATGATGAAAACATCATTAAGGACACCTCCAAAAAAGACAATCCAAGCACTTCCTCACTTCAGGAATTTGCATTTCGTTCCACTAAAATACTTTAATTCACACCACTGATATTTGCAATTACTGCCTGACTGTAAAAAGAAATAACCCATGCCTTGATCCTCTAGGGATGCACACCAGGCTCTGAGCAGGACTCAGGCCCTTGAGACACTCCTTGCAGACCTTGCTCTCTCTAAGCACAGATCCCAAGGGTAGCACTGCAGGTGGCTGCAGAACTGCCAGCATGATTTCCATGTATTGGCTAACAGCCAGAAATGAGAATTCAGGAACGCTGCAGCCCCAAAGAGCAGTGCCATGCGCTGAGACACCACCTGGGCATGTAGACCCAGCCCTGTGTCCTCCTCTGAACGACGCCGCTTGGCCTCCTTGCATCCCCTGGGGCAGCTGAGAAGGACAAAATCTGTCCCCACTGTATTTGGCAGGCAGACACTGCTCTGCACTCCATTTGCCTTTGCAGCAAAGCTCCACTGGCGAGCCAAAGCTCAGCCACAGCTCACAGCAGAGGGGAGGGCACTCGAGAGCTGCAGAAGCTGCGGCGCTGCTTGAGGCTTACCTCTTCTCCTGTGGCAGTCTCCACTGCCATGCACACAGTGCCGAAACCCCTAAAACAAAACAGCAGCAGAGAAAGAACAAGTCCTTTAGTCCCTGCTAGTGCAAAACACTGCAGTCCAACAGGAACAAAGTCCTGGAGCAAAGAGTAAATGGAACATGACAGATTCTTCTCTGGGTCTTTTCTCCCTTTTCTCTTTCTCTAGCTGTGCATGTGTCGGATTTTTCCAGGAATATGCCCGTTGGGTCTTCTTACACCTCTCCTTGGAGTCTGTCTGCCAAACTCAAGCACTACCACTCAGGCTTTTCTGAGAAGCCTGAAGCCATGTAACAGCCATTGGAGGAAAGCCTCTAGACACAGATCCCTTCTCCAGCTTGCAAGGAAAGTAGTGAGAAGGGACCAGGATGTGAGGAGCCGCAGTAGTGGTCTTTGGCCACAATTTCTGCTGAGCAAAAACCAGAAAGCTTATTCCTTTGTTCTAGAAATCAGAAAACAAGGAGAAGCACTGCTTTAATTACATTTAGAGGTTTTTCCTAGGTACGGAGACATGGTCATGGATCTTTCTGTATATATATATTTTATTTATATATACACATATATATATATATATATATCTATATATATGTATGTGTATTATATTATTGAATACTATATATTCAAAACATTTTACATCATAGCCATGGGAAATGGCATTCCCACAGCAGGGAAATGCCATGACAGAAAATGCAAGGAGGATCGTTCTGTATGACTCACTCTAGCAGGGAGGCCTTGGGACCAAAGCACCACCACCATTTTTTCCCCCATTTTTCTCCTTCCACAGTATTAGTCAGGAGGCGGGGCTGAGATGGGGGGCACGGAAGTGACAGCTTTGACACACAGCTGAAACCATCAGGGCCAGTGTGGCATGTGGGACTGTTTTTCCACTGCAGCAGAACCAGGCAAGCCAGAGTGGTGACACTGATCCCAAGTGAGTCCAGCCAAGCCAAGTGGAGCCCAGCAGGGTGGTAGGAAGAGGCAGCGAAGCGGCAGATCCCATTCCCACACACATGCCCAGCGTGGCAGACTGATGGCAGCGGCAGTGCCAAACAGAGCTCTGCAGGGACAGAGAGACACCCATCACCATCGCCACTGCCACCATCCCTGCTGCAGAGAGGGAGCAGAAAACTGCCACTGCAGGTGCACAGCTCCTCCAGGCAGCACCAGCAGCCCCCATCTACCATCAGAACCATTCTGTAAGCCCTCGCCATCCTGTCTTTGTTCCAGGGGCCCCATGTGACACTTCACCTTTGTTGCTTAAGCCATTACTCCTTTTGCACAAGTTTCTTCTTATTGTTGTGCACTGCTTTTTATTTCCTCGCTACATTGTAACTCTAATAGTTTTAACCTCTCATTTATTGTTTTCTCCATTGACCCTTTCCATTGTCATGGAGAAGGAGAGAGAGGAGAGGCTTTACAAGGACTACCTCAAGAAGAGGACATAGAATGGAGGGAAGGCCTTAGAAAGAATAAACAACCCTCATGCTGCTGCTTTTGCAAGGAATAAATATCCAAGTTTCTTAATATCCAGCCACAAATCTGTGGAGTCTTGACAGCCAAGAAGCACAGGAACCTGGACACCTTCTTGTGAGAGACTAGAGGAGATTGCTGGCTCAACACTTTTCAGGGGCTTGTATGTGGGGAAGGGGCAGATCAAGCCTTGCTCTGGTGAGGCCATGCCCCACTCAGCACGCCCCACACCCCCAGGCCTGTATCCCAGCCCAGCAGTGGCCACTGATCCCTGGCACACCAGAGGCAATGCTCCACACCTGTGTCTGGGGCCCCTAACCCAGCTCCTAAATGGCCAGGTGAGTGGGAGCCCCATGTGGGGGAAGGCCCCAGGAGAGCCAAAGGCTATTTACCTTGGGATATGTGGCCACCACATGTCTTGACCCTACCTCTTCTTGGAATTTCTATCAGCTGAACACCACTGGAACCTGGAGTGATAGCTGTGTTGGTTCTTTTCTGTCATTCTCTTTTTCTCTTTCTTCTCCCTTTTCCCTCCTCTCAGATTTTTGAAAATAACTTAAAATGTAACAGGTTTAGTAATCTAAATGTAAATTAACTTACTAAGATTATAAGTTGAATGGGCTAAATTAATGCTTCATAGAATGTTTTATGTTGATTGAATCCTGCTCTAATTTATTTTTGGCTTTAAAGTTCTCTTATTTTCAAATGTTGCCAGTGAAGGGTTTTGATGTTGTTCCGAACTCTTGAGAACATCTCGTCAGTATTTCTCCTGCTTTTCTAACTTAGAGTACATGAACAAATTTAAATCCTTTTAAAGTATCTCATAGAGCAATGTTTTTGGAGGCTTGCATTTTAATTGGCACAGCAAGCAGGGTACTCTTGAGGTGAGATGGGCCTTTTATACAGCATTAACTGTTCATGACATAATAAAGGAGAAATAAATTGTCAGTCAAAGCTGCTCTTTTCTGGCAGAAAAGTAATAGAATCCCACGCAGAAACTGATCTGAACTGCTCTCCACTGACACACTTGCTAAAAGCTTATATAGAAAGCTTGTCCAGCCCTAAAGAGAGATGGGGATGGAGAGAAACTAGCACCATCCACAGTTACTTGTGGAGAAACATGAAATTTGGTAGAAGAAAATTAAAAATTCCCAGTAAAGGACCATGCCTGGTATGCATATGCATGGAGGTTTGACTCAGAGCTGTATGGTGCCCATCAGCTGGAAAAGGAGCTGCATCAGCTGCAAATTGCTTCAGAGCCTGAAAAAATAGCCAGCCTCAGGCCAGAGCAGGAATTGAATGCCAGGATGAAGCCAGCCCCCAAACCATGAGAAACCAGTGAAACACGCTCTTCCAAAGCCAAAGAGCTTTAGAGTTGCAATTCAACACTGCTGGGGAAGGCATGGAAGCAGTGTTTTCCGTAGTCCAGGAACAGCCAGGCCTTCCTGACTGCAAGGTCAGCCCCACAGCCCTTGGGAGGCCTTTAGTGCCTCAAAGTCCAACCCCGCCCCTCACCCTAAACTCTCCCCACCCCTATAAAATACAGAGGCAGGATGCCCCGAAAATGATGTCACCTTCCTCTGCTCCCTGGAGGAGAGGTTCGGCTCTGCAAAGCCAATCTTCTTCCCTCCTCATCCCAAGCCCTGCTCACTGATAAAGAAGGAATTCATTTACCAGGATGCAGTGTCTGCAGTGATACCTCATTCTGCAACAGAAGTGGTTGAACTACACGGGAAAATAAGCAATGATCGCAAAGAAAGGGAAATGGAGAATGTTTTGCGAATTTGGATTTGGGGGAATGAAATAGAACTTTTGGAGAAGGAAGCACATGGTGAAAAGCGCTGGTCTTTTGCTCAGGGAACAACTTGTGGTATGAAAAGTTTGGACCCCTTGCAGAGGGGGGAACCCCATACAATGCATGAGAAACAGCTAATGCCTGTTGACCTTCTTCTGTGTTATTGTAAGTTATTTCAACATTCAAGGATCAAAACTGAGAAAACAAAATCTTGGCACCACCTCCAAAAAGTTATGGTTGTTGATAGAAGGTGGTGGATTGAAATATCCCTAGAGGCTCTCTGGAAAGAAAATGGGGATTAAATGGGGACTCAGTTTCCCCGGATTCTTAATGAAGCTTTGCAAACTGCTCCTGCCCTGCCTCCTTCTGGCAGCCCTGGCTATTGAGCCTTGTCTGCCACCAAAGGCTGGAAGCCGAAATGCTGCTGCTAGAGCATAACCCTTAGGAGAAAATGCTTTTATCATCGTGCAAGTTTGTTGTTTTGGTCTCACTAATAAGCCTGAATGTTCAAGAATGTCCTCACTAGTCAGGAGACTGGGTGTACATCCAGACCCGGAAAGGAGAGCCACTTAACCAGAAGTGGAAAGGACTTTTGATCCCATGGCTGTGAGATTTACAGCTGGACACTCCTAAATTATGTGATTAAAGTTAGCTCTGGACACATGGAATTGTATTGGACAGTCCAGTAAATGCAACTCTGCTGCAAATAAAGCTGCAGTGGACATTTCTAAAGTGAAAAAAACATTAAATGTTTTCTCTTTTTGCCCATTTCCAGAGCAGTGTCCCTGGTATGGCAGCAAGGCTGTTTGTTCCTGAATTAGTCAACCATCCTAGCAGGACCATGTACCTAATGACTACAATAGCAAGTATGGCTTTGAGTGCCAGAGGGGTAAGAGACCAAGAAAGAAAAAAGAGCCATGTCTGTAGGAGTGTGCACCCTAATGGCAGAGTGGCAAAACTAGCCTTTGTCCCCCAGAAAAGAAAAGAAGGCCAGAAGTTTCTCTCAAGGATTAGGTGAAAAGCCACCTCATGGGACCTCAGGGACTTCACCAAATACTTGAGGACATCTAATTGGATAGAAGCCAAAAAGTCCCGCTTGATCCATCAGGGAGAAAAAGAAGAGAAGAAAAGAGCTAAGTGCTTTTGTGAAGTGTTTTTACCAGGAGCAGACCTCTGCACCTGGCTCGAGTTTTTCTCTTTGTTATTATACCTTTTAATAAACCTTTTTGTTTCTAACACTGCAGCAGAAGTCATCCTGCTAATTTTATGCCCCCAGAGTAATAGATAAGCTGTCCTTGGGTGTATTATTTTTCTTTTGAGGGCTTATGAGACCTGGCTAAGAAAAAGAAACATAATAGAGCAGAACTGGGCAGCAGCAGGGGGTACTACAGTGCACTCACAGCCACCTGCCAACGCAGCTGGCCAAAACTAAAACAAGCACAACCAAAAACCCAAACACTACAGGTGCTTGACCTAATAGCCTGGTTACTAATAACATAAGAAAACAACTATTAAAGATGACACCTGGGACACCAGCTGGCCAGAGCCATTTCCCAGCTACCCCAAAACTTGCCTTTCTCTGCAAACACAGAGGTTTCAGTTGCCCACCTTTCAGAGAGAGGAGCCTGCCAGACCAGGTTGAACATTCAGCAATGTCTACTTGAATGATCTCAAGCTTTCAATCCAAGCCCAAGCTTATGAAGTGTGATTCTTCCTTTAATTTCCTAGATTCAAAACTGATTCTTCAGATCTACGCATGAGACAGTTCTCCAGATCTACTGAGGACATGGAATGGTTTGGAAAGCAAACTAAGGAACAAGGCAAAAAACCAAATTTTATAGGGCCAGGGAGAAAATGCTAAGAGGAAAAAGAGCAATTGTGTTTCTATTCCATCCTTATTGGCTATAACTTGCAATTGCTGTGGGGTAGTTAGAGTTTATTCAGGTTGACAACTTGAGTCAAAAGTTTATTTCATTCCTGAAGCTGCAGACTTGAAATGCTTCAAGTTCTTACATCCCAGGGGAATCCTGTATGCAAAATACTTGAAAACACATTTTTTATCAGAAAGAAAAAGAGATTTAAGCATTGTTGCAAGTGTTTTATATATTCATAGAAATATCAAACTACTAGGTTAATTCCTGAGACTATTTTTATCTTTTGCTCTTGTGCTTATTGTTCTCTTATTCCATATTCTCTTACTACTTGTAACCCACACTAATCCTATCTCACTGCATGCAATGATAAAGCAAAGAATTACCTAAGGGATGAAAAGAAGGCATTCCTCACTATCTTGCATAAGGATGAAAATGGAACATTTCAAAGACTTCAACAACTCATTTCTCTGAATAGGAGCAAAGAAATAAAAGGCAGCAAGCTTTAAACACTCCACAAATTCTAGCAGAAGTAAGCAGCTCACAAAGGGCACTAAGGCAGGGAGACATGTGGACACGTGCACACCATCACCTCATCTGACAAAAATGAACCTGTTTCACAGCACCAGGCAGTTCATAGAGCCAAACTCCTTCCCCAGCCCCATGGGAAAGCAGTGTCAAGGCACAGGAACCGGGAAGTGTCCCAGGGTGCAGAGATAATGCTGGCAGCATTTGAGCCTGCAGCACTGGCTCAGACACACTGAAGTTCAGCTGTTGCTGTGCAGCAGTTTCTTCACACTGGTAAGTTTCATGGGGCTGGCTGTATTTTTCACAACAGCCACTTCAGTACAGGACGGGTGTAGTGAAAAGCACCGCAAGCTCCTTTGCCCTCGGTGGATGTTTGCCATGGAAGAGCATACTCAAGCTGGCTCTTCTAAAACCCAGGGTCCTTGCTCCCTTCAGTGTGCTCAGCACGACCTTTAACTCCATGGTGCTGTGCAACTGGAGCAGCAGGACAGGGACCTCTGCAGCTTGAGCTGCCCTTGTTCCTCTCTGCCCATGCACAGACGACGGCGTGGAAGAGGATGGCAACAGGGCCCTGCGTGTCCCTGGGCTCAGGATTTGTGCTGCTTCAGCTCCACAGAGGGAGCCACGAGTCATGTGAAAAAGCCAAAGTGTTTATTAAGGGAAGGCAAAGTGAAGGGGTGAACTGTGAGAGAAAAAAGGGGATGGGCAGGGCCTGGGGGCTAGAAGGAGGGAACTACCAACAGGAAGGGAGAAGGGAGGAGCTCCTGAAGGTTGCCACAGGCTCGGCTGTGACCAGCAAGAGCTGCTGGGCCTGCAGCTTCAGCTGGTCCCCTCTGCTCTGCAGTTAGTCCCATCTTCAGTGGGAAGTGGGGGTGGCCAAAGGACACTGGTTCTTCCCATCCTGCAGGCGCAGTTCGGCAGATCTTGCGTCGAATGTCAGCTGGACAAATTGCTTTATAAAGGAGGGGCACTCATATTCGCTCAGGGCTTGAAGGGCTGGAAAAGAAAGGAGCAGTGCCACGGTCACAGGCCTGATTGCTGGCATCCAAGCAAAGCCTCCTGCCAGGGCCTTCCCACCCAGCTTTTGCCATGGCCAGGAGTGAGCGGCTGACAAGGGCTTTGGCCAGAAGGCGCTGGCCTCGCATCCCGCACGTGTCTCTGAAAGCTCTCCGGGCTCTGCTCCCGCTGCCCCTGGTCCGCACAGGGAGCAGAGCCCTGGGCAGCCCGGGCAGGGATTGTAGCTCCGGGGCCAGGATGTGCAGCTGCCCCCGGCGGTCCCTGCTGGCACACGGCTGCCCTCACTCACCCTCACTGAGGACCTGGAGCTCCTCCTTCTGTCCCATCAGGAGCACTCCGGCCACCCCTGGCAACACAGAGGCTGTGGGGCCCCAGGCGGCACAGCTGCCCGACACGGGCGCTGCCAGCCCCGGGGCCGCACGCCCTCCTCCCCGGGCAGGGCTCAGCCCGGGCCCTGCCGCACGCTGCCGCCCGAGGGAGGGCACGACTGCGGGAGGGTGGCGGCAGCGCCGAGGGCGGGCAGGGCTGCAGCGGCCCGGGCGCGGCTCCCGCTGCCGGGGCAGCGGCCGGGCCGGGAGGCGGGGAGGGACGCCGGGCTCGTGGCTCACCGATGATCCTGACGGCCGCCTCTCGCAGGGGCCGCTGCGGGCTCTGCAGGCGCGGCAGGGCCCAGCGCAGGTGCTCGGCCGCTCGGCTCGCGTCCTGCAGCAGCTGCGGGGAGCAAAGGCTCGGCGCGGGCTCTGCCCCTCGGCCGGGCGCTCCCTGCGCCCAGCACCGGCCGAGCCGGCCCGCACGGCCCAGGGCAGGGAGCGGCGTGCGGGGCGCGGGCTGGCGGCCCCGGGGGCGGCGTTGGGCAGGGACACAGCTGCCAGCCCCGCACACTGAGCACCGGGGCCAGGGGGCTTCTCCAGCCCGCGGCTGGCGCTTCCAGGCTCTCCTTACCAGGTGCTCGGCAAACTTCATCCGCTGCTCCTTCCTCAGCAGCTCCTCCATGTCCCTCCTCCTCAGGAACCGGGCCGCACAAAGCAGTGTTTCCAAAGAGGCCTGGAGAGCAGCACACAGCCAGAGGTGGAACCAGAGCCCAGGGCACAGGACCTGTGTCCCTGTGCCAAGGCCATGCAAGGCTGCAGCCTGCCAGCTGCCAGGGCTGGAGGCAGCCGAACCCCTTGCCAGGGATGTGGCAGCATCACACAAAGCCTCACCTTGGCCACACGCCGGTTCTCATTGTGCCAGCAGAAGAAGAGAGGGAGCAGGCTGCGGCTCACAATTCTTGTCAAAGGCTTTTTGCCCTCTTCCACTACCAGCTCCATCACCTTGCTGAAGAGCTGAATGGAGAGCAGCTGCACATGGCTGCTCTCCTGGAACAAAGAAAAAGACCTCAGCACCAACTACTCCAGGCCCAGCAGGGCAGAGGCCTAAAACTGCATAAGATACAAAATTTCTAGGCAGCCTCGAGTGCTCCTGGCTGGGGGCACAGAGCCTTACATTCTCAAAGTGTGGGAGGAGTGGTTCAGCCAGCTTCAGGGCGGTGATGCCAGGTATCTTGAGGTCTTTCTCCTGGAGCATATATGTAAGCACGGAGAGGATCATCCCGACCATCTCTGCATCAGGATCAGCCAGCTGCTCCAGCAGGTGTTGATACAGGCCACGTATTCCTCCACTCTGTGTGCAAGACGAGGCTGTGCTGTGAAGCTGAGGACAGCTGCAGCAGCAGCAGCTGCTTGGGGCACTCGGGCAGCTGAAGCGGGAGGCAGGAGAGCTGGGAGCAGCTGCCTCTGGTGCCAAAGGCCAGCTGAGCCCAAAGGTCTGTGTTCCCCAGCCCCACGCTGCCAGTGTGGCTTCAGCCACTGCCCCCTTCTCACCAGCGAGGGCTCCTTGCTGAGCACCACGAGGCCTCTGAGCTCCAGGCGCAGCCTGTCCCTGCACTCGCTGGGCAGGTGCCTGGATACGACCGACAGGGCACTGTGACCGTGTTTGCTCAAGTCCAGACACTCCAGGAGCTGAAATGCACAGGGCAGTGATGGGGACCTGGCCAGCAGGAGCCCGGAGCCGCACAGGGCCGGGCCCAGGCAGCAGCAGCGGGCACGGGCAGTGTCCCAGGGGCTGCAGCTACCAGAGGCCAGAGAGCTGGGAGGCAGCTCAGCCAGGCAGTGCTGGCCATTAGGCTCACCTCCACCAAGAACGCCAGGGCAGGCAGATGCCAGCGTGGCTGCTTCCTGATGAGCAGGCTGAGCAGGTGCAAGGCGATGCGGGAACACAAGGGGGCCAAGCCACAGCGCATCTCCCTGGCAGGGGGAAAAAGGCACCAAAGCCCTAAGCCAGGCAGGAAAACCTCTCCCAGGACTGACTCACAGAGGTCTGATCTGTCCCTAGCACTGCCAGGGGACGTGGGTGCTTTGGGAGGCAGCTGCTCCCGGGCACCCTCCTCTGCCAGCCTTTTCCAGTCTGCTTGGGTGCCCCTATGTGGCAAGGCACTCTGGCCCAAAACCACAGGGACTGTGTGGGGCACTCCGGGCACAGGGCACAAATGCTGGTGGTGGTGGCGGGGAGAAGGGGCTCTCACCTGGCCAGCAGACCTACTGCATAATGCTGGGTGTCGGCACAGAGCAGGGTGTCCCAGACCTGCTTGCACTCCAGAGCCACCAGCTTGTTCTCAAAGCCCAGTTGGCAGAGCAGAGCCTTCACGGCCTGCACTGCAAACCTGTGTGCCGAGCAAAGGCCAGGTCACACTGGGAGCACTGGCCCTGGCCACAGGGCCATGGGAAGGACAGGGCAACTGGCACCTGTTAGTCTTGGTGGGAAGGCGGTGTTCCTCCTGGCACGCTCTCCAGAAGTCCTCAACCTCTTCTGGTATCTGCTCTGTGGTGGAGAAAACTTGGAAGAGCAGAGCCACAAACAGCTGGGCCGAATGAAGGACTACTGCGTCGTGCCACTCGGGCATGTGGGCAATCTTCCACAGCACCACAGTTGCCTGCAAAGGAGAGAGCAGCCCGAAGCAGCGCTCAGTGCCCAGCTGTGCATGTGGCAGGACCCAAGGGGAAACGCAGGGCGAGCACCCAGCCTGCTGGCCCTGAGCCTGCCCCTAGCCCAGCTTTCAGCCCAGCAGCTGAGGCAGGGAGCTGCAGGGCAGGGAGAGCATGGAGAGGCAACCCGGAGGGTGAGCAAAGGCCAGTTGCAGAAACTCACAGCCAGGGCAAAGACGGCCTCGTTATCCCCACTGTAGAAAAACATACTGTACAGTGGCCTGTCCTCTATCACAGAGAACAGTGCTGGAAGCACCTTCTGCACTGCGGGTCTTGACATGCCGATGCTTCTCCACATCAGTACAGCAGCTCTGTGGGAGCAGAGCTGCACGTCAGTACCGTGCCCTGTGCAGCCGCGTGGGGCCGGGTGACAGAGCCCCGGTGCCCTGAGGGGCAGGGGGGGAGCATGGCAGCAGCTCAGGAAACAGAGGGGCCCGAGAGTCCTGGAGCTCTCTGCCTGTCTCTCTGGCAGACCCCTCTGGACAGGCTGTGCAGGGTGAGGGGTCCTATGGGCCGGTGAGCACCGAGCTCTTGAGGCCCTTGTGCCCCGTACCTGTCACAGGATGGGGCACAGCGCAGGAGGCTCATCACCACATTAGCAGGGTGTTCTTCAGCCAGGCTCAGAAAGTCTGTTTCCAGCCCCATGTCCGCAGTGACACGGGACACGAGTCTCTGGTGAATGTCCCCCACCCTGGCTGCCACCTGGAGGAGGCATGGGGATAGCTTGGAGTGCTGTCTAAGGGAGCAACTTGCCCACCTTCCCCCAGGAAGTGCTTGCCTTCCCACCCCACTGTGCTGGCCTCAATGGCTAAGGGGACCCAGGGGACATGGCCTAAGGGGCCACACGATCCTGGGAGGCCTGCAGCCCTGGCCCCAGGCTGCTTACCTGCTGCTGAGATGAAAAAATATCCGGAATGGGAGCAGGAATCCCAGTCCAAGTGGCCGTGCTGTTCATCTTTGAGATGGCCCAAGTCCTTGGTGTCCTTCGCTTCCAGCTGTTTGTGCTGGCCGTGCCCTCAGTCGGAGCCATGACAGCCTTCGCCCGGCCCGCAGCTGTTGCCCTGTCCGAGGTTGCTGCATGCTCAGAGGACGCCGAGCTGGCACCAGGCCGTGCCCGCAGCTCGCTGGGCCTGGAGCCACGCTCGGCCATGCCCTCGGTGGCGGTGGCACTGGTCTTTCTGCGCCGAACACGTAGGAACCTCCGCAGTGCCTGCAGCAGAAGGAAGGGCGGGAAGAGAGGGACGTTCCAGGGTCTGCTCCAAGCGCGGGGCTGTGCCGAGCAGTGCCAGCAGGCCCAGCCCAGGCCGGGATGGCCGCAGGTACCTGTGCTGCTCTGTGGAAGCGTCCGCTGGTGGGATCCTGTTCTCGTGTCCCATCCTTTCCTGCATCTGGCAAAGAGCAAGTGCAGCCAGAGCTGAGGGGCTGCAGGAAAGGCTGGAGAACACAGCCCAGCCCTGTGATCCCCAGGCAAGGACAGCCCTGGGATGCCCAAGAGACAGAGCACGGCCACCGAGAGGGCAGCCCTGGCCCCTCTTCCATCCTGTCCATGGGCATGTCCAGAGGGGCAGGGATGGGATGGGGCCAGGTTGGCTGCAGGCACCAGCCCTGCGGCCCAGCCCTGCCACTCACCGTCCTGCAGTGGTTGCAACTGCTCTGGCTCTGCAGGCTGCTGCGCTGGGGCAGCTGCAGCGCCATTCTTTTTCTTCCCCCGAAGCATCCTGAACAGGCTGAGCACTCTGCCTGCCATCCCGCTGTCTGACCTCGAGGGCACGTTGGAGACAGATGCGTCGGCAAAGGTCCAAGTCAGCGGGTGCAGCAGTCGCGCCTTCCAGGTGCCTGCGACAGAGAAGTCTCAGGAAGGCCACAGGACAGCAAGTCCTGCACTCTGGTCTCAAGGGCTCCTGTCGCAATGACAGGAGACTCCTTGTGAGGGATGGAGGTCACCAAGTCCCACGGCCAGGCCACGAGGGCACCGGCCGCAGGGATGGGAGATGCCTCAGGAAAGCGCTGAGTCACCAAGTCCTGCAGTCTGGCCGCAGGGCCAGCCACAGGAGTAACGTCTCAGAAAAGCTCCGGGTCAGCAAGGGGTGAGCCAGCTGTGCGGGGTCTCCTCACAGCACCACTCTCTCCTGTCCTGTCCCGTCCCGTGCACCGAGCACTGGGGCCTGCCCGCGTCGCCACCAGCACCTATGTCAGCGTGTGTCACAAAGGGCTGCTGGCACACCCTGTCCAACTCCGTTCCACAGTGACCGTGCTGCAGCGTGTCACAAAGGGCCCTTGGACGCGCTGCCATGTGCCCTGGGGCCTCCCCCACCCCACCCAAAGTGCCTCCAATTGGAAGGAATGTGTTGCCCCAAGTGTCTAAGGCAGCCCGGGACACACCAAAATCAACCAAGTGCTCAGGGAAGGACTCTCCACAGTGCCTGGCTCGCACAGCCCAGCTCAGTGCTGGCCCTGGAGCAGAGCAGCTTCCAGCAAGCAAGATGCGAATGCATCTTGCCAAGAGTTAAAACACAGCAGACAGGGACGTGGCATTAGTGTGTGCATAAAGGCCTTTGAATTCACAGCTCTCCATGAAAGCTTTGGGGCTCTCACGTGGACAGAGACGATCCGTCTCAGACCTGTGCTCAAAGCGGGGGAACACACCCTACCACAGGTGCTTGGCTTGGTCTCCACAAGCCTGGCAGATGTCAAAGCTGCTCTTCACATCCTTCCCCCTTCCCTGCTCCTCTGCCAAGTGCAAGGGGCCTCAAGGACTGAAAGGAGCGCAGGGAGCCAAAGGGAGACAGCTGCACCTACCTCACTGGGGGCTCCTGGGCATGGGCATTGGGGGTGAGAAAGCCAGATTTTCAGGAATAACATGGGAAAGCACCATTGTCTACATTAGGGAAAATTCATTCCTTTCCCATGATTCAAATGCTGATTCAAATGCTGTACTCCCTTTCACACCTGTACCCTTTGTATCTTTCATTAGTTATTCCTGTAAAAACTTTTCCCCTCCCCATCCCCCTCAACATGTATCACGCCACCTTTTGCCCTCCCCACGAACTTTCCAATGACCCACGAGTTGGGTCATTTTGTACCTAACCCCTCTTACTTGCTGCTGTGCTTAAAAACAGTAACTTTCCCCAAGGACATTGCACTCCCCTGGTGTCCTTCTAACTGGTTGTTACCCGATCCTGCTGTCCCTCTGACTCACTGTCCGTTCCTCAGTTTATCCTCCATCTTTTCCTATCACTTTTGCACCTTGCAATAACTCAGTTGAAATTATCCAGGACTCGAGCTTCCCTCTTTCCATCTGGTGAAAAGAAACATCTAGCCAGGGTAGAGCAGGTGGGATTCTGACCCTGGGACCTGGGGAAGCAGTTTCCTTGAGAATCAAGCTCCTCTCCTCCAAAGACACTTCCCCAAATGTCTGCATTTCCCAGAGAACACCAACACACACATCAGAAACCCTGGCAAGGCTGAATTCCTTCTGCTCCTTGCAGCACAGGCACTCCAGCTCGAGCTCATCTTCCTTCCCCCAGCTCTGTGTCACTTCCTTCCCCACGCCCACGTGTCGCTTTGGGCGTGCAGCCCCGGGTCCCTACAAACACGAGCTGCCGCTGCCTCTGCACATGCCTGAACTCCTGCCTGCGCTCACGGCAGCAAAACCAGGCTGTTCCCAGCCAGGGAGCAGAGCCCTGTTCCCGCAGGAGGCTCTGGTCAGCCCCTTGCAGGATGCTCCGCTGTGCACGCAGCACTTCTCCTGCCCGCCCAGAGCACTCCTGGCACAGCAGAGCACAAGCTGGCCGGCTCTGGGCTCAGCACACCCCAAACACAGGCACAGGAAGATTCAGCCGCTGTTTTGCAGCCATGCCCAAGACAGCTGGGAAGGGTCCCCTGCCTCTGGTCTCACTTGGTTGTCTTTCTGACTGGGCCTGAGGCAGAGGCTGTGATTCCTCACTTGTGGGGAGAGCAGAGCTGCCAGAAGCTCACCCAGCCTGCAGGCACTGCCTGACAGCGCTGCGGCCACTGGGACACTCGCGCCTCTGAGTCACAGCCACTGCACTGCTGCTGCTGCTTCATTTGCTTTGAGGCACACCCAGAGCTCACTGTTAGGCCATCATGGTGTCTGGTTCTGCCCTCTTCCTCTCCCTGTGTATGCATGGAGCATTCCTGTGCTTTCAGCAAGCTCTCGGGGAGAACTTCCAGCATGGCAAGCTCCTCTGCCCTTGGTGGATGTTTGCCATAGAAGAGCATACTCAAACTGGCTCTTCTAAAACCCAGGGTCCTTGTTCCCTTCAGTGTGCTCAGCACAACCTTTAACTCCATGGTGCTGTGCAACTGGAGCAGCAGGACAGGGACCTTTGCAGCCTGAGCTGCCCTTGTTCCTCTCTGCCCATGCACAGACGACGGCGTGGAAGAGAACGGCAGCAGGGCCCTGCGTGTCCCCGGGCTCAGGATTTGTGCTGCTTCAGCTCCACAGAGGGAGCCACGGGTCAAGTGAAAAAGCCAAAGTGTTTATTAAGGGAAGGCCAAGCAAAGGGGTGAACTGGGAGGGAAAGCGTGGATGGGCAGGGCCAGGGGGCTGGAGGGAGGGAGCTGCAAACAGGGAGCAAGAAGGCAGGAGCTCCTGGAGCTTGCCACAGGCTCAGCTGTGACCAGCAAGAGCTGGGCTTGGAGCTGCAGCTGGTCCCCTCTGCTCTGCAGGTGGTCCCATCTTCAGTGGGAAGTGGGAGTGGCCAAAGGACACTGGATCTTCTGAGCCTGCAGATGAAGTTCGGCAGATCTTGTGTCGAAGGTCAGCTTGACAAACTGGTTTATGAAGGAGGGGCACTCGTATTCGCTCAGGGCTTGAAGGGCTCGAAAAGGGAGGAACAGAGAATAAAAAAGTCTTGACTAGCATTGATTTGTTTGTTGTTTGCTTTTTAAAATTTTCTGGTCTCTTGATAGCTTAAGAGTTTCAGTCTATCTATTTTTTACATTTCTTTGTTTCGGTTATTTGTTTTCTGGTCTATGGAAATCTATAATATTATCTCAGCTTTTTTTTTTTCTTTTTTTTTTTGTTTTGTTTTGTTTGTTTGTAATCTACATCATGACTGCCATGGTAAGTTACTTACCAGACAACAAAAACTTTATGCACTTTGTTTTTGCACTGCTGGAAGCTGTGTCAGCTGTGTCATGCTCTTTGTGTGCCCATAAGATATGACAAGGAGCAGCTGTAGTGGATGTCAAAGGAGTGCAAGGAGGGGTGGAGGAATCAATTTGCATTCCTTAGAAAGAAGGGAAACAGAAGTACTGAGATGCTTTACACTACTTCTGTGATGGGTTTCTGGCATATTGTAATACAATTATCTACAAGCAGGAAATCAGCAGGCTGCTAAAAAATGACAGCAGTGGGCTGAATACCCCTAGTGCTGAAGGGCAAGGGATTTAATTCGTCCCTATGTTGGTAGGGATCTCATTCTGTGATAAGGTAAAGAAACAAATTGCAAGTAAAATAAATCTGTGCACATCTGTGTTGAGACACTCTGACTGGCGAGGTGTCTGGATGTTGTGTGCATAAGAATCTCTAACCAAATACCAAATTCTAATTGACTTTCACAAGTGAATTCATACTGGATTTCACAAAGGCAGTTGTCAATGCTCTGCAGTTGAGCAGCTTCTTGAATTAGGAGAAACTTGCTCACTATTCTGAGCAGACTGCATTCTGAAAGTGCAGGTGAAAGAGTTAAAAAATCCCATCAAATATGAATTAGCAGAGAAAGGATTTCTGAAAATTGCATTGTAAATAGAAATATATTTTTCTGATTTTACTTTCATTGTTCTGTAAAATTAGGATGACTTTTATGAATAAAAGAATTTCTGTTTATTGAACATAAGAAATTCTTTTCTTCTTTACAAATAGCTGCATAAATTAAATACTATTTCTATATTTCAGAAAGCTGTGGGAGAGCTGTGGAGAGTTCTGTTTAAATCACCCCAAGTGATTTCTAAATCACTTCTAAATTGTTTAAATCATCTCCAGCCTATAAGATAGGAAACTCTTTTTGTTAGAGAAGAAGCTAACCCATGTCTCTTCATACTTGAAATATCTGATGCTTTGAATAATACATGACATTTGAATGCTGATTTTGCACTTGGGACCAATATCATCTACTAATCTTTAGGGATATTGGGACCTGACATCCATCTCAGCAGCTTGCTTTATGCAGTAACCAGCTGCAAGCAACTTAAAGAACATCAGCTGTGAGAGTCACTTCTAAAACTTCCTGTCTCCAAAGTTAAATTATTTAAACAAGTACTATAGGTTTTTAATAAGATGTAAAATGTATAAGGAAGCTTTCAGAATGGCTTAGTGAGATATAAATGGACTGTGATTGACTGGAAATACACCTAGGTGCTGTGATGGTACCTTTTTGCTATGGAAGTGTGAGCCTGCTGTTACTCAGGAATGACAGACTTCATTGTCAGGAAAACAAGAGGTTCCATAGAGCAAGGAGTTTCCAACAGTGCAAACCAGCACCAATCATTTTGCAAGTCAGGACAGCCTTCAATCACATTTCTTTCCAAGTTTCATATTGGATGCTCTCATGACTGTTTTCTGTTCACAGACTCATCTGGAAAATGTGGAGATCTTGAGCTGTTTACACCGACTAATCCCTCAGGCTAGGAAATAGAGCAGAAAACAATGCATGTGACAGACTCCTTAATCCTTTTATGATATCCATCTTTAATAGGCATCCTGATGGCACACAAGAAACCTGACTGCAGAGTGGTGATGCATACAGAGCACATGTCACTAGTTGCTCAAAAGTGGGCCTGTGGGTATTTCAGGCTGAGTGGGTGGGTGTTTTCTATATCACATGCATGTGACAGCTCTCTTCGTGTAGTAGGTGAATGCAGTAACTGATGTTCCACCACTAACATTTGTTTAATGCAATCAAAGAAAAGGGTTTTTTCTTTACATTATTTGTTTCTATATATCCAACTCTGTATCTTAATGGATTCTGAAAGCCATAGTGACTTTTTCATCTGCTGGGTTTTTGTTGTTGTTGTTTTTTTTTTTTTTTGTTTTGTTTTTTTTTTTTTTTTTGTTTGTTTGTTGTTTTTTTTTAAGAGGTCTAATAGCACAGTTAACACAGTTGAATTATTTCTCCATGTAAGAAATTTCACTCCATTTTCTGCTTTCCACATTTATTCAATTTATTTTCATCAGGTGCCAGCTTGCTGTCTGGCAAACCAATCTCATTCTATATTGGTTTGTGATGAGGCCACAGCACAAAACAAAGCAAAAAGAATAGGAAAAAAGTATCCAAGAAAAGAGAAGCCCTTGACCTCCTTCCTTTATGTGGCAGCCTCATTTGGCTGAAAGATAAGTGTTGTAGTATAGATGAAAGTAATTCCTCTAGTACAAGAAGTATAAATTTATTTCTAGCTCCTCTCAGTGTGGAATTTGTGTGCTAGATTTGGATAGTTAACATTTTGTGACAGGAGTCATGATTCAGCAGAAAATATTTTCTAGTTGAAAAACTCGCGTGACCGATAGCTGGTGAAAACCCAACACAAGCAGAAAGTTTGTTTGGCCACCCTGTCTTAAGAGCCTCACTGCTGAGTGAAATTGGCAAAATGAAGCCAAGATCTTTCCAAAGGCTCGGGCCTGTTTATTGAAAGTCAAGACAAGCGCATAGGAGAGCCCAGGGTGAGCCTGGGACCTGGGCGGCAAGTCCGAGTTCCAAGCTAACAATGCTGCGTGCTGCACAGGGTGTTTCCTTGGGCACGGGCTGGGCAGAAGGACCCAGGTGCTCAGCACCCGCGGCTTTTAAAGTCTCTTAAAGCCACAGGAGTGGTGCACTCTCAATCCACCTGTTGCTTGCTCCTTTTCTTGGTTGTTGGTTGCTCCATAAAATGGTGCATCTCTGGCCAATCATTCCAGAGTTCTGAGGCTTCATTGGCTGCCTGCTCTTGCAATCATGTTTCATATTAATGTCATCATCTCCTGAGGCAGTTTTCTAGCAAATTCCCTCACCCAGATCTCACCACCCTCCCTCTACTGGGCATGCATTCCTATTTCAGCACATTTAATTCCGTAACTTATTACTCTATAACTTATTACCTAAATTAAGTATAACAATTGATTGCATTAAGTAACAATTCATGTCCCCGCCTACAAAAGCTAACTTATTTATAACCCTACTGCCAAGAACTTGGAGCTCTGCTCCTGCGCCTTTCTTGGCAGGGCTCCTGGGGCAGCTGGTTACTGTGCCAACACTACCTGTTCTTCTGTATCAGATACAGGAGTGATGAGAGAAAAAAAGAAAACACAGTGTAAAGCAGAGCTCCTGAAGAAGGGACAGCCACGGTGTGTCCTTTTGTTGTTCAGAAGCTTCTCACCGTCAGGGAAGGGAGCAAACCACATCAAAACCTACCACTTTAAACCTGAACTGGAAATCCGATCATCCTCTTGTGGTATTCACATATTCTGTGGACAGAAAGAGACTTCATTCTCTGCCAGGATTTTCCTGAGAAGCTGTGAGAAAGCTCAGAGAAAACTAATTCTTCTCTTAATCTCTGCACCTGTTGTTGTGCACATGTGGAATGTGTTCTGGAGGTTGTTTACCAAAAGGTAGTTTCCTAATTGGACTCTAGTGCTGGTGTTGGATTCCTTGACCAATTGGATCCAGTGTGTTGGACTGGCTGGGAATGGAGATGGGTTTTTCCTAGTAGTATAGTGTAGTAGTGTAATATAATATAGCATAGCTTAATAAAGCAATTCTTCAGCCTATACTATACTATACTATAATATAGTATAGCTCGATAAAGCAATTGCTCAGCCTTCTGCAATCATGGAGTCAATGCACATTATTCCCCCCATTCGAGGGCCCCCTGCCACACAATAATCCTATAAGGATTGATCAATGGCCTTTAACAGAGAAAAAATTAAATATCCTTAAGAGATTGGTAAAGGAGCAATTAGAGGTCCAAGATCACATCACACCCATGAATAGTCCCGGGAATTCACCAATATTCCTCATCCACAAGAAGACATCGGGTTCCTGGAGGTTGCTTCATGACCTGAGGAAGATGAATGGAATGACTGAAGACATGGGACCTTTTCAGCCTGGACTTCTTTCTTTAAAAATGTCACATTAAAAATGTGACTTTATGGTCTCATTTTTCAATGGGACCTTTCTGAGAGATATCCTTTGTTGAGAATAGAATAGGTTTGTCTTCCCTACAGGTTTCCAAAGACTAGTTTTACAGTGTTAGGGATGATAGCACAAATTGTCATTAAGGCCAGAACAAGATTGTTCAGTTTAGCAAGTCAAGAATTTGCAGTTATCTATTTACCACTGAAAAAAAGATTCTCTTGATTGGGCAATGCAAAATTCTGATGATTTACAATATGCATTATTAAATTTTACAGGTATTTGTTCTGTTCCTTACGTGGCTCACAAATTATTGCAAGCAAAATTGAGTTTTAGAGAGGAACCTGTGTTAAGTGAGGAACCTTTAAATGCAATAACTCTCTTCCCTGAGGGATCTGGGAAAAGTCATAAATCAGTTGTAATTTGGTTGAACCAAACATCTAAAACCTGGGAATCAGATTTTCTAATAATAGAAGGATCTCCTCAGATTGTTGAGCTTGCTGCTGTGGTTCAGGCTTTTCAGCTCTTCCCACAACCTTTTAATTTAATCAGAGATTCTGTTGCTAATGTGGTTAAAAGATTAGAAGGATCAGTTCTAAAGGATGTTAGTAATGACACTTTATATTGTTGGCTTCCCTGTCTTTATACATCATTGCAATATAGAACTAATCCATATTTTGTTTCTCACATCAGGGCTCATTCTTCACTTCCTGGATTTCTAGTGGAAGAAAATGCGAGAGCAGACAAACTGGGAATGGTTATTTCAAACACTTTGCAAAACATTTTTGAACAAGCAAAACTGAGTAATGTCCTTTTTCACTGAAATGTGCAAGCACTTGTGCGAATGTTTCAAATTTCTAAAAGTCAGGCTAAAGCTGTCATCAGTACTCGCCCTGACTGCCAGCTTGTGCAGCCTCCTGTTTCTACAGGAGAGGTCAACCCGCGGTGTTTGCAGAGCCTGCAGTTGTGGCAAATGGATATCACTAAATACCTTTCCTTTGGTAAATTTAAAAATACTCATTTTTCAGTAGACACATTCTCTGGTGCAGTTTTTGCTTCTCTTCACACAGGTGAAACAGGTAACCATGCTTGTCAACATTTTTTGCAAGCTTTTGCTTCATTGGGTGTGCCCCAAAAAGTAAAAGTCTGCAATGGTCCCACATATATATCTCAAAAATTGGCCACATTTTTAAAGGATTAGATTGCTCATCACCATTCTCCCACAAGTCAAGCAATTGTTGAGAGGACACATCAGACATTAGAACACATTCTTGATCAAGAATGAGGGGGGGAGTAGAGATCACACCACAAATGAGATTGAACAAAGCTTTATATATTTTTCATTTCTTGAACTGCTCTGTTGCAGAACCTGATCCACCAATTTTTAGGCATTTTTCAAATAACACACACGCAAAATGAAAAGAAAATCCCCCTGTTTTAATTAGAAACCCTGGGACAGGACAAATTGAAGGTCCTTTCTGATTAACCACTTGGGGCAAAGGGTATGCTTCTGTCTCTACAGGTGCAGGAATTAAGTGGGTCCCAGTGAAAAACATCAAACCATATCACACCCCAGAAGGTGTTGATGAGTCCAAGACTGTAGAAGCAAGTACACAGATGTCAGCTGAACAGAGGGATCACGGGTCACACCTGACGTTCCTTGTTCATTGCTGGGACCTGCAAACTCTGATTTTATGCTGTTTATAAATGTGTCAATTGTTGGTTTTGTAGAGCTTTTTTGGCAAAAGTGTGGTTTTTGTTTTGTGACATTATAGATCCCCTCTATTGGGTTTTCAAAAGTGAAGTTTTTATTAAAGGTCAAAAGCAAAGTTTTTAAATTGAGGAAGATATGGGAGGTTCTTTTGCCAAAAATTAGCTCACGAAAAGAATGGAGCAAAATTGAATGATACACTGATGTTGGTTGTTTTTAATTGTTTAACAATTTAACAAACTAATGCCAATATCCCTGCAATAACACAGTGATATTAAACAGATGTTAACATCTGTTTAATATCACTGTTAAACAGATGTTAAGATTGTTGGGCATGCTACCCTTTGAAATAGAACAGCTGTTGATTTTTTCTTTTTCCTGGCACATGGACATGGTTGTGAGGAATTTGTGGATTGTGTTGCATGAACCTGTCTGATCATTCTGAATCCATCCACAAAAGTATACAAAAGCTGAAAGATTTGACAGCTCCAATTAAAGAAGATGGTGGTTCCTGGTTAGATGATTTGTTCCTAGGATGGAGCTTTGCACCTTGACAAAGGGAACTTTGTAAAATAGGTCTATATGTGTTGGGTGTTTTGGCAGTGATACTGTAGTAATACCTTGCATACCTCAGTGTGTGCCACAAATGATGGACAAAACTATCAAAGAAGTATTTAGCATATAAGAGACATAGGTAGGAAATGGATTCACAGAGAGTTCTCAAAATCTCACAGAGATGGTGGATGAAGGTATTGACATAGAAGAAGGTTTTGAATTAAGACCTTGGAACAGGTGAGACTTCTTCTGACAATGACTTGTAATTGCTATCAGACATGACTTATGCCCTTTGAACTGACTGGACTTTCACAACATTAAAATTGCTGTGTTGTAAAATAGCAAGGCTTAATGTGAGCAAAAAGGATGCTTTAAGCAAGTAAAAAGCCGATATCCTATAGTAAAGCTATGAAACGCAAGGCAGTTAATAAATGACACGGTTATGAAGGGTTTTTTTAGTCAAACCGAGAGGGAGAATTGTGGGAATCCTTAAAATCAGAAGGTTTTGGGAAAGCTGCAAAAGGCAGGGCTCAAAGACATAAGAACTGCAATTAGAGCTAATCAGCAGCCATAAGTCTGCAGCAAAATTACATAAGACGTAAAAAAGTAAGGACAAATGGAACAATGGTCTTTGTAGTAACGCTTGGCTAGAATAACTCCCTAAGCTACAGAAAAGTATATCTAGTGAGATATTAGGAACTTCTGAGCTTAATAATGGAGCTCTGTGCATTGTACTTTAAGGCTTACAATGGGTATTTCATTCCAAATAAGCAAGCATTGTTTGAACAAAAGGTACCTGTGCTTCTAGGGGTTGGATAGAACTATTGTCAATATGCTTTTGCTTTGTGGGATTGGTCAAAAAAGTTTACTTTTTTAAGGTAAGGTAACATTAAGTTCTTTGTGTGCTGCCGGGGACGTGAGCTGTTGGCATCTTCCCATTGTCATAACCATGTAATGAGAGTGGAAACCAAACAGCTCGAGGCGCGTTCCTCAGCATTCCCGTCCCGTTCATGGATTGACACAGACCCCTGGCCAGCAATGCTCTCCTCTCAGGAAATGTGGAGGGACATGGAGTTATTCAGCTTTGTGAAGAACAGGCCCCAGGAAGACTTTAGCTCCACTTCCCAAAACTTCAGGGTGGCTTTGAAGAAAGTGGGAGACAGCTTTTTTAACAGGACCAGTTACAATAGGATGTGGTCTAATATTTTAAGGAATAGATTGTAAACAAATCAAGTTCTTATATGAACTGTCCATGAGGTAGGTAGACTTCAGGATGCTTGTCTGTGGTTTCCACTGAAGTGTATTTTAGGCAGCTGAATATCATAGGGTTATTATACTATTATATTATTTACTTAAGAGTCAAAGATGCACCTTCACAACAACCCCTTTTTCCCCTTTTTTCTTTGTATAATAAATAAAAATAAGGACAAAACATGGGTTTTGAGCTCTGCCTGAGTCTCTTTTTCACTATGAGAACCTGAGAAAAACCTCTTCTGGATGAGGCTTTTTTCATTTCTCTCAACGGAAAAAGAGAATCTAGGTTTAATAATATATTTTTCTTTACCAGCCAAGTTCATGGCTTGATCAGGATCATGAGCTTGGTTGGGGGAGGTTTTTTGTATTTATACTTTAAAAACAAACTTTTACTAATATCTAGTGCACGAAAACTTTAGACATGAATAACAGTGCAAGTAATCCACCCTTCTCCCCTTGTTAAAAGTTATAAATTTTGTTAGTGATTTAATAGATGACTTTTAACTTTTAAAATGTGTCTTGGTTTGAAATGACAGATGTCTGCTGAGGAAGGCAGAAACCTCCACTGAAATGGAAAATGTGAAACCCCTCCTTACAAATTGTTGTAGTTTTGAAATTAAGGGGGCCTCTCAGGCAAAGATGCAGGAGCAGGAATAACAGTTCTTTATTAGGGAAGAAAATAAAAGTCAAATAAACAATGCAGTAATACAAAACAACACTGCCAGAGTCAGAATACAACCTGACACCTGTCAGCGATGGAGAGAGATGGAAGACTGACTCAGTGATAGAATCCAATTTTATTGTGGGATACAAACACTTTTATATTATATACTACTTCAGGGAGACTAGTAATGTGTACTACAATGATTAGGTTAAAATCACATACACAAACTTATGCATATAACAACATCTCCTGCTTGCAGAGTTTAATGGGATTTTCTTTTTCTGGTAAACCTCTTTGATTTAATCTTCTTGCAATCTAAGTCTAACTTTCAAAGTTCCATTTGCTTTTGCCAAGGCATCCTGTTATCAAATCTCTTATGTTAACCAGGTCCAAAGTCCATCATCTGCCTTGTGTCCTCCAACACTCCAAGAGACACCTGTTGGTCAGGGGGTTGGTAGCAGTCCAATTGGAATGATGGCTGCCGTCCTCCTGGAGTGTCAGGTGTGGTTCTGTTGAAGCAGTGATCCTGTAGAAAGGTGTAGTCATTCTCTCAAGATCCAGTGGTGGTGTAGATGGGCCTGGTCTTCCTCTGGGAATCCAGTGGAAAAGGCAGCTGCTCTTCTGGGAATCCAGTGGAAAAGGCTGTCCTGGTGTCCAAAATCTCAGATGATATCCAGTTAGGAATGCTTGGCTCCTCCCTCTGGGCAGAGCTTCTCACAATGTGGGATGATGTAGTTTTATCAGTCATGCTGTGGCACTCAATGGCCCATTAACAGCAGATGTGTCCCCAGAGGGAGGATTGGTCATGGAAGAGATAAAGAAAACTGCCCAATTAAGAGAAGATAACAGAGCCACACCTCTAACAGATGGCAAATAGAATACACACATTACCTTGCAATCTAGGACAAAATGATGACAAGTGGTAGAACTTCAGTGAAAGAACTTTGCAGCAGTAATTTGGTTATGACAAATTGATATTTTTTTTTAAAATTAGTATCTTAGTGGATATCCCTTGGATCTTAACCATCCTTCTTGAAACAAGGCAATAATAATTAGTAGGAGTACTAGGAAAACACATACTAATAGACATACTAAGGCTTCCTTGATGCACAGCAGTTATTGCCTGAAGAAGAAATAGCACATTTTCCCAATTATAGGCCTATTGATTTTGGTCCTAACAATTGCAAACAGTCATAATGAGTATTGTTCTATGAACTCTAAGGCATATTTTACAAACAGTTGTACATTTTTCTAACTTTTGTGTGATAACCCTTCAGTGTGTTTGTTAGAGTTTTTGGAACATGACAGCCTTGATTTGAAAAGCTTTGTAGAGCAATGTTGGCTTTCTGTTGGACTTGGTGAGAAAGTGGCCCTCTCTCAGCTGCTGTGAAATGGCCGTGGCATGTGGCCAGCAGCATCTTTTCAGGACAGCTTGCTTGCTATTGCTGACACGGTCCCACACCCTCGCACGCTTCTTTCCACTGTATTTTGTTGGTTGGGCCCCCGCAGGGGCTTTTCCTACATGCTGCTTCTGGCTTTGGTGTCTGCAGCTCTTCTCAGATCCGACCTTGGAGGCAGGCTCGGGGGCAGGGCCACTCCTGATGCAGACACGCCGGGCTCCAGGGAGGGGTGACTTTGAAGCCAGCCCACTTGGTTTCCATGGTGATGGGAATTGCGGCGGCCCCGGTGCGAATGGTGGGGGGCGATCTCAGTGGTCGCGTGGCACGGTGTAATGGCTGCGGAATTCCCCTGTAACCCGGGAGGGCTCAGAGCGGCTGCATGGCATGGTGTCCCCGGGGGGGAGCAGAAGCGTTCCCCACATGGTCTGCTCCCCCAGGGCAGGGCGGCGTGGTGTGCCCGCCCGGGTCGGCTGCCGGGACTGTGGCGGCCGCCATCTCTCCACGTGTCTGGATTGTGCAATCGGCGCCACCGGCCCTCTGGACGACATCGGTGTCCTTGGCTCGGGCAGCCCCCGGATGGTCTCCGTTTTCTGGGATTCCCCCACTCTCTGGGGCTGTGCTGGTTCCCACAGCCGCTCCACATTGGTCAGCCACAGTCCCAGTAGCAGAGCACATTTTCACAGCGGCCGGGGCCTGCCGTGTCTCACCGCAATGCCAGCTCACACACAGGGTGGAACGAAGGGGCGGCTGCGCTGCTGCCCTTCCCCCTTTGCCTTTCATAATCCAGTTCTTTAATAAGTCCAGAACAAGTGTCCATGGTTTTATAATACCGATGGCTGCATCATCGCCAAATGAGACTGCCTCAAATATATTTTGTCCAGCCCTCTCCCAAAAGGGCAAATCTAAAGCATCCCCTTTTGATACGTGCAGCTCATGGTTTTCGCACCATGTGAATAAAGCTTGTAGAGCTCGCTCATCGTGGTTTATTTCTCTTCTTTGGAGGACGAAAATCAGTACCTTCGTTACAGAGTTTTCTGGTCCTGACATCCAAGCTCCCATGGTCTCCTAAGTGATTCCAGTCCACAAATACAGGGCTAGAAACCTCGCAGCACTTTATGCTACTTAGCAAAGTCCCAGGTTTTCACCATATCAGCTCTGTCACCATTCCCAGCTCCCAGGCTGTATTTCTCCAGTTCCAAACACCAATTTGGGCCTGTTGCTCTTGTAATCTGGTTCCCACACCGTTTCCCAGCTCTTACGCTGCTTGTAATCCGGTTGTACACCGATTTCCAGCTCTAACGCCGTGTGTCTCCTTTGCTCTGTGCTTCTGAGTTCTTATCACTTCAGGGTTCACCACGTGTTAGGTCACGTCTGGGGGTTGTGGGTGCAGGAGACAGAGATCACTCAGCCCCAAGGTTTGTGTGGCACAGAGAGGGTTTATTTCCCAGCCTACCCCTCACACAGAGCATTTGAAAGACCCGGTCTGCATATTCTCATTGGTCTGAACTCCACACCCCCTCGGCATCTGGCCAGTGAAATGCTTGCAGCTTCCTAAGAGATCTGACTGGGAGAAGCCCCTGGCAGTCAATCCCGGGGCTTGGCAGCAAGCTCATCTCTGACATTTGGGAGCACCAGCCAATGGGTGCCTTCTTTCTGTTCAGGTCTGTTAGGTCTCGGTTTGGTTTCAGTTATGTCAGGTTGGGACTAAAGGCACAAAAAGGGTGCCATGTTTACAATAAAGGGATCTCCTTTGGTGCATGAGGGGATCTGTGTCACTTTGTTCCCCACTGCTGCATCCAAATCTGCCTTTTGGGAGTGCTAATTCACTAAACAGTCACTATACACAAACAAGGCATGGGCTATAATTCTCAAAAAACTTCAAATTGTCTCAAGCCGTTTTGTTTTGTTTTGTTTGTTTGACAGAACACCTACTTTATGTGTGAGGTAGAGAGTTATATCTTACAGACTGCCTTAAAATAAGAGATACTGGAACCCCACCAAATCAGATCAACCAAAGCACTCCTAATCTATTACTAAGTATTAACAAGGTCTGAACTTATATTTTCTGTCTCAAGACTTTGTATGTACATCCATCCACACAATACCACTGTGATTAACTACACTGACACACAGGTTTGCATAAAGATTATTTTCCCAAATACACTGGAGTATGGTAGAGCAAAAGAAAACCTTGATTGCAGTGTCTAAAGACATTGCACGTGGTTAAATATTCCCTTTCTGTTCACAACTTTAAATTAAAATTTACACCTTTATAACTAAAGGTACTATAAATAAAGGCACTAGAGGTTCCCATGAACTCCACAGATCTTTGAGAGGTGTTTGAAGGCTAGGTCTGTATACACAGAAGTGCTTCATCAGCAGGTTTTAAGTTGCAGAGTTTTCTGACTATTTGCCACCTGTCACTTCTGTTTACAGTGTATATAAAATAATTTTCATGCTGAAAATCATTAACAACTACCTTCCATATTTATTCATGGTTAAGCACTCATGCCAGCTCCTGTTGAAGTCAAGAGCAGGTTTCTGAAAATAGCAGGAATAGGATTAAACCTAAAAGGTCTGCCACTGCTATCACTGAAATATTAATTTGCATGTTTTCTTAATTTTCAACCAAAATATGACCATGGCTTTTAATGTTGGGTTTTTGTAGCCAGTATGCAGATATAATAATCACAGAACTGAGGTCATTTGATATTACAGAAAGGTTAAAAACTAGGCATGGGATGGTCATAATGAAAATTTCTAACTAACAAAAACTGGTTTGTCCTGCAGCCTTGAACTCATGTCCTTATACCCTTCCCAAAAGAAAACCTAATCACTGAAGATGCATCATCATCCCAAAAATATGTTGAAATTAGGCTCATGATTCCCTCAGAGAGCTAGGAGGTAATATTTTGCTGCAGCCAAAAGGTTATTAGAAAAAAGAATGAAAGCTGTTGGTGCTAGGTGGTGTTAGTTCTGGTTTGCATTTGTTCCAGTTGATTTCTTGGGTGTTGCTGTGAGCTGGAAAAGGGGCAGGCTTGAACACCAGCATAAAAGAGAGGTAGGAGAAGAGGAGAGGGGACAGAAAAGTAGGCTGTCAGGAGAGAATAGAAGTTGCCTAGCACCCAGCCAAAGGGGAAGGGGACAGGGATCACCCGAGGCTGGGAAAAGCAATCAAAAGCAGCATTGTGTTGGTGTGTGTGCATGTTCAGCTCTTAGGAGACAGAGATACACAGCCGGCTCAGTTGAATCCTTACTAAGAAGAAGGTTCTCTTTTGCTTTAATGACTTTGTCTCCACATAATGGTAATTAAGAATTTGTTTATTTCTAACACCTCTCTCCCAGCAGCTCAGAGGGGCATTGCACAGCACTTGCTGTGCTCCAGAGAGCACAAAGCAGGCTGGCCTGGTGGCCCTGAATATTTCTACAAAACACTCTGCATTTCACACCTTTGCTGTGGCTCAGGGCAGAACTGCAGACCTGCAGGCGCTTCCTGGCAGAGCTGTGGGAGGCACTGGCTCCTGCAGATGTGAGCTGCCAAGCTGTCAGTGCCTCAGGCTGGCCTGGCTTGCCCTGGCAGAAGTGCCGTGCCTGAAGGACGCTGCCCTGTGCTCCAGCCTGCCCAGCAGCCCGGCTCCCTGTGCCGCTGCCCAGAGTGCTGCACACACTGCTGCCCTTTGCCAGGAGTCACAGGGCAGCCGGCAGAAGAGTAGGAATCCTCAGCCAGGCCACCGGCCCTCGCCTGCCCCTGGCCTTTCTCTGCTCCTGGGCAGACTCCAGACGGCCAATGCCTCCAGTCTGGGCTGTGCCCAGCACGGTTACGCTTCCCCTCGGGAGCAGCCAGCTGCCACCTGGGCTCTGAGAGCGGAGGATTCGCCCGCTGCCAGGAAGAGGCACCCAGGGCCTGGCTGCTGCCTCCTGCAGCTCCAAGGGCCTCCTTCCAGCCTGCCTCTGCCCAGGCTCAGGCTGCTCCGGGCTCTGCCAGGCCTCTGCTGGGGCTGCACCCCGGCCAAGGCCGGGCCCGCTCTCACCTCACAGGCGCTGCCAGCTCTGCACCAGAGGAGACCTTTCAGAGCCCCCTCTCTGATCCTTCTGCTTTCTCACTTGAGCAAGGCTCTCCTTCTGCCAAAGAGATTGCACTTGGGGATACAAATCCAAGTGGCAGGAACTTGAATGCTCCTGAGTCACAGCAGAGAGCCTGCATCCGCATAGAGTATTTGGGCTGTCCCATTTCTCCTTTGTTTTTTCATGCAAACACCATTGCCCTTTCTACCTCAAATAGAGGTACCACAGCGGACCAAACCCAGACAAGTGGGTCATATTCCAAAAGCAGCATGGTCTGGAGGGGATAAATGAAGATGAGCATTCCCCAATTTGACACCATGCTAAAGACACTGTAGGGGTGACTTCCACATTTAAGAAACAACAGACATTTTACAAGGAAATCATGAGCTTATTCACAGAAGAAGAAGAAGAAGGAAGGAAATTACAAGGAGAGTTTTGGTTTGAAATATTTTATTAATTTCAAATCCTACTCCGCACAACTATTACAAAATCATACCCTAACCCTAACCCCTTAAGACTAGTTGTAACCCTAACACTAAACCTAAACCTAGTCATAACAGTAACTCTAACTGTAACCGCAGCACTAAACCTAGTCCTAAGCCTAATCCTAAGCCTAAGCCTAACCCTAAGCCTAAACCTAAACCTAAGCCTAAACTTACACCTAAATCTAAGCCTAAATCTAAGCCTAAACCTAAGCCTAAGCCTAAACCTAAGCCTAACTAAGCCTAAACCTAAGCCTAAACTAAGCCTAAATCTAAGCCTAAACCTAAGTCTAAGCCTAAGCCTAAGCCTAACCCTAAACTTTACCCTTATCCTAACCTACAATCCTGCTCTAAGGTGGTTGATAACTAAGTGGTGCTGTCTTGTCTCCTTCCTCTTCCTCACTGCAACAAGCAGTGGCACCAGGCTGGATGCAGGCTCAGCAGATGTTATAAATGGATGCTGCACAAAGGAAAAAAGAAAATCAAGAGAAGTCAAATGAACCATGACTTTCCAAACTCAGTGCTTCACAGGATTCATAGGGCTCCTAGAAAGATCCAGAAAGATGGACCATCTGCACCTCAATCATCATGTGCAAGACCCTGCCATCACAGGCAAACCTGGCCCAGAATCCCACTCATCCTTTTATGAAGGTGTTTTCATCTTGCTGGGATTTTTGCACTGACAGTGCTCTAGAAATGGTGCTTTCAGTCCTTGGAGTTTCTTCTTTTCAGGAAACTCCAAAGCCTCACATTGGTCCTTGTCTTTGACCAACAGGCACTGGGCTGATTTCCACAGGGAGACAGAGCAGTGTCTGCCTTTCCATGCCCTGCCCCTCCTGTGCTGGATGGCACCTTCCTTCCCAGCAGGGACAGCCCAGTGGCACTGGCTGCTGCACTTCCCTCTCTGCCACACAACCTGGCAGTAACCCTGGGGCAGTTCCTGTCTGCTTGAGGGTGCCAGGCAGCAGATGGGGCTGGGACAAGTCCCTCTCAGCTCTCCCTGTTTGCGTGCCAGAAACCTCCAAGGGTGGGCTGGGGGCACAAACCAGGGCCCCTCAGAGGCTCACAGTGAGCTCCCCGCAGCCCCTCCTGCCCACAGCCAAATCTCTGACCAGTCAGCCAGCCTGGCTTCCTTGGGTTCCTGCACCACCTTTGCATGTCTCTGTACCCTGCATTGCTCTACTTCAATTCTTTTGCCATTGGATAAAATGGAGCACACCATCAAATTACAAAACAGGGCAGCAGAAACAGTCAGAGGACAGAGTACCTGTCCTCTCAGGAAATGTGGACAGAGGTGGAGTTATTCAGTTGTGTGAAAAACAGGCCCCAGAGAGCCACTTATTGCCACTTTCCAAAACTTCAGATAGGCTTTGAAGAAATTGGGGGACACCTTTTTGAACGGGACAAGTTACAACAGGATGTGGGTGAAAAATTTTAAACACACAGGGGATCAAGTCAGAGTAGGTCGGAGGAAGAAATTGTTTCCTCATGGCATGGTGCCACCCTGGCATGGGTTGCCCCAAGAGCTTGTAGTTGCCCTGTCCCTGGAACCATTCCAGGTCAGGTGGAAAATGGCTCTGAGCAATCTGATCTCTTTAAAGATGTCCCTGCTCATTGCAGGACACTTGCACCAGATGACCTTTACAGGGCCCTGCCAGCCCAGCCCAGTCTAGGACTCCTCACCATTTTCATTTGAAGAGCACCATGAGTGGAGGTGAGGAGGAAGGGGGCTCATCTGATGCCTTGGACTTCGGTAGAGGAGGAGCCCATCCCTCACACCCTGTTTCACCTGCAGCCCCTTTGCATTTTACCTGCAGGAGCTCCTTGGCAGACCAGCGCCGCTCCTCGTCTGTCTGCAGGCAGCAGCTCAGGAAGTCACGCAGCCAAGCTGAGAGGAGCTTGGGATGCAGCAGCTGTGGGGTCCCTATTGAGGCTATCATGAATTTAGCCTGGAGAAAAAGGAAACACCTGCTGCTTTCCCCATCTGTAACTGCTCTCCCACATCCCACTGTTTAAATCCTGTTCTTCAGTGGCAGTTTCTGCCCTGGCAGAGACCCAGAGATGACTTTCCTTCACCTACAAAAAACCCAAACCCCGATGCAGCCACAGCTTTTCCAACATCCCTCAGATCTTGCCATGGCTGCTGATTTCATTGACCTACTCAGTGGGAACTACATCAACAAAAACACGTTTGCTTCTCTGAGGATTCACACCAGCTTGACAGGCTTTTAGGAAGAGGGACTTTACTATACTAATTCCAAGGATTAGTACATGAACGGCATCACTGCAGTGCTTGTTGGTCCCTTAAGCACAGCTGCCATAGAACAAAACTCATCAAGCTTTTTCTCCTGTTCTTGAAAACAATGGTAATTGGAAGGAAAGAAAGGAAATCCACCAGGTATTCCCCAGGTAAGGCAACTAACACCTACAATCTCATATTCCACACAGACACATTAAGATGCCTGCAGAAATGTGTTGGGATGAAAATGCCTGCTTGGGCACACAGGAAACACCTGCAGCTCTGTCTCTCAACTGTCTGAAAATTTCAGCTTCTCTTATGTGGAAAAGAAAAGCTTTTCATGGTCAGAAGAAGGAGAGGTGCCATCACTATGGTCACTCTCTGCTCTTTTGGATACTCAAGTCAATGCATTAATGGTAGGCCCATCCCAGAAAGTGCCAGGATACACTGGGAGGTTTTGGCAGGCTCACCACATCACCAGGTGCTGGCTTGGTGACGTGGAGAACGTGGCTTCAACTGTGAGAGAAACATGGTCACTGAGTGTTTCAGCAGCACTGCACAAGAAGCAGAAGAGATTCTGGGGTCTCTACACCCTCCTGCCCAGATTTCAGGCAAGCTTCCCAGCAAGAAGAAACTGCACAGGGGATGCAGTCCCCCTCTGAAAACCACAGTTTTAGAAACTCTGTTTGGTTTGGGTTTCCTTCCTTCATTTCTGGAAGCATAAGAGTAGTTCTAAGATGCTTGTTTCCTGTTACTGGGGCCATCTACACAGACAAGACAACTGGAACCACTTATAACCCAAAGGCAAGTGTTGCCTGAGAATGGAGTTTTTTTGCATGTGGTAAGGCTTGAGTTCCCCCACTGATGCAACCAAAACTACAGCAGACGCTGATGTGTTGCAGGGACATTTTTAGGAGGGCACTGTGCTGGAAGTACTTCCAGCAGATGGCAATGGGATTTTGTCCAATGGCACACAGAACATGGGACAGGTGAGAAAGACAGCGGGATCAGTGAGGGTTTGCTCCTTACCGAGGCAGGACTCTGGTTCCAGTAAGGAGGTTCTTGTTCCACCATTTCAATTCCCACAATTCCAAAAGACCATATGTCCACTTTGGGGCCATATGGTTGACACGTCACCACTTCAGGTGCCATCCACCAAGCAGTCCCTGCTAACGAGCTCCGTATATTCTTCTCAGGAGTGAGTTGAGTAGAGAGGCCAAAATCGGCTGAGGAGAAAGCACAACAACTGTTGTTATTTTATTCTGTGCAATTAGGAAACCAAGCAAAATAATTTCTCTGTAGAAGTTTGAGAATGTGCTGTTCAATGTCCTGGACAACTGTCCCTGCTCTGTTTTCTCAGGTCTTTAGCCAAGGAAATATGGCATTGGTGACTTAAAAAATCCTCACATTTTTTTATACTACCTCCAGCAGTGGCTTTTGTTCTTTGGAAGCTTTAGACCTGTAGCTCCCTCCCTGTGGAAGGGACACACAGAGCGACACCACTCTTGGCTGCTTGTTCCTTGTCATGCCTCTGAGCACATTGCAGCCGTGTCACCAGCTCACAGCAGATATCCCTGCACTGTCACCAGCACCATTTCTGGGGAGCTGGCAGTCACTCCAAGCAGCCCCACACCCACATCCCTGGAATGTTGCACCTGACCAAGAATACACTGACCCAGCTTGACAGATCCGTCGGTTCTGAGGAGGATGTTGCTGCTCTTCACATCTCGGTGGATCACGTGGTTGGAGTGAAGAAAATCCAGTCCTTTCAGGCACTGAGAGAGGAAACAGAATAAAGAGGGCAAAACTAAGTGATGTGATTTCATCACATAAGAAAGGACACAAAGAATCAAAAAGATTCCCTCTCCAGAGGAATGGGAAAAACTGGCAGAAGACAGTGCCACTGAGAGGAAGAGCTTGCTGCTGCAACACTTGCAGAGCAGAACCTTTCTAAGAAAAGGCATGTCAGCTTTTGAAAGAGCAACAGCACCTGCTGTTGTAGACTGTCCCCTGCACACCAGCCAGGATGACTGCTGCTGCAGGGGATGTGCTCAGAAGCAAACAGCGCTTTGGCTGCACTCCTATCCTTTTTAGCTGAGGACTGAGAGAAACGAGTCTCTCTCTTTTCCTTTGCTGTTCCTTTCAAATCCTGCCACCAGCACCTTTGCTTTTACAGGCAAGGAATGCAGTGAAGACAGGCAAAAGTTTAGAGAGGCAAGATGGAGAAGAGCAAATACAAGAGGCAGAGCGAGAACACAACAGCAGGAGATAAAGAGTACAAGAACTGAGTTCAGTGAGTGCAGGGGCACTGGCAGCCATTTCACTTGAGATTCTTCTACTTGCCCACAGCGTAGCAGCAACACAGAAACAAAGCTTGGCACATGAAACCTCTCCTGTCCTGAGCCCCTGTTTCCCAGACAATCCTGCTCAAGCCCTCAGCAGCACAGATGGCATTGCTGACCTCCCGACTGATGGCTGCCATCTCCTCTTCAGACAGGTAGCTCTTGCTGATGACATCGCTCAGGGTGCCTCCATCCATGTACTCCATAACCAGCCAGAGTTCCTCACCCAGAAGGTAGCTGAAAGAAGGAAACAAGGACATGGGGATAAACATGCATGGCTACGTTGATATTTTCCTTCCAGGTTTCTTGTTTCCAAGTGCCTTTGTGACGAGGACAGAATCAAAGGAATAGACATTCCCTCTAGGCTGGGCATTGTTTGCAGTCTGTGCAGTCTCAAGGAGAAAGGCACAGCTGTGAAAAAGGAGATGGCTTAGATGGCCAGCAAGCAAAAAGTGCAGTTTAGTAACAGCCCAGACAAAAAACCTGTCAGGCATGGTGCTTCTGGAAATAAGCACCCAGTTTTTCTGGCATGCATAGCAATGGCAAAGAGAGGCAAGGATCTAAGGGAAATCCACAAATCCACTTTAGGAAGGTTCATCAGCATTGAAGAAACTTTAAAAAATCAATCCTGTAAAACTGTGGAGACAGTGATCTTTGAGGGTATTGACTTAGAAAGATACAGCTGATCCAGGTTTTGAATATTTTTGAATAATTTTTAAACTATGTGTGCCAGGGAAGACTCATGCAGACAAGATGCACTCTCTTCTCATCTATTGGAGATGAGAAGAGAAATATTAAGAAATAATTAACAGCTCCACTTTCTGCCCCTGACCAAAGTGAGTTTTTAACTTCTCATGTTTCCTGTATGTAAATGCACATTCACGGGATAAGACCATGACCTCTCACCTGTCTAAATAATTCACAACACTGGGACTCCTATGCCTCTTCATGATCATGATTTCATTAAGGGTTAGCTGCTTCCTTTTCCGTCCTCGAAGCTTTATTTTCTTTATAGCCACCTAAAGAGACATTGAAAACCAATAACTTGAGAAGTTGGTGGCAAGAGACCACAACAGACATGGAGTGAGGGATTTTGCAATGACACAGCTGAGCTGTGCCAAACTGCCTTGTGATTAGCACTGCAGTAATTAGGAACTGACATTCCAACAGCCCATTTCTCTGCTCCCTTGGGGGGCAGTTACAGGACATGTGGGGCCACTGATGTTGCCTTGACAACTTGGTATCCGTGGTGTGTCAACTATCAGCCAAAACCTCTGACCACACTCTCTGCTGCTTTGGATGGGATTCAGAAGTAATCCAGGCCTTGATACTCTGTGGATACATCTTGGGGTATGGGCAGGGCTTAGGGCTTTTAGGGACGCCTTGCAGATCTCTCCCTACGTGCAGCTCCCAAGTGCAGCACTGCAGGTGGCTAAGGAACTGCCAGGAACTTTCAGATGTATTTGCTGGCAGCCAGAAATGAGAATTCAGGACTCTGAAGCTGTAGCCCCAAAGGGCAGTGCGGTGCTCTAAGGCACCACCTTTGTTTTAGCCTTGGAGAGCGAGTGAGCGCGTCCTTCTCTGAAAGGAACCGCTGCCCTCCGTGCCTTCCTTCTGGCAGCTGAGAAGGACAAAGCCCCAAATGTATTTTGCAGGCTGGCACCAGTCTGTGCTTCTTGTGCCTTTTCAGCACAGCTCTACCCAAAGCTCCAGTCCCAGCTCACAGCAAAGGGGAAAGGCCTCGAATGCAGCAGAGTCTGCAGGGGCTGTTGACATTTACCTCACCGCATGTGGCATTGTCGAGTGCTCTAACCACATTTCCAAAAGACCTAGAAACAAAACAGAAGCAGAGAAAGGAGAAGCTGTTTAGCTCTTGGAGTGAAAGCCAGCCCACACAGGAGATGTCTCCTGTAAATGCCCAAAACCTGCAGGATGCAGGAGGGCTCTGCCAGAAGGCAGATGATGCATTTTCCTCTCAAGTGCATGGGCACTGGGCCTGTTCCTGAAGCATTGGGGTTCACTGCCTCAGCTCCTAAAGGGAGTTTGTTCTTTCATCTTGGGTTTCAGTTTCTAAACTGTGTGGTTCCTATCCTAACGACAGAGTATTTCCTTCAGCAAACCATAGGAAAGAAATGTTCCTGAGAACTGTAACCTGACAGCTTTGATAGGGGGTAGGTTGCTCTTTCATGCAAGCAAGATTCTTCTTTGTTCATTAGTGTGGCACTATGATTTTGAGACATACAAAAACGCTAAAGAAATTAACACAATGCTGTCCTATACTTGAGAGAGAAGATATTCCAGGTTCTGTCCCTTGATGCAGGCAAGACCTCGGCAGCACGGAGATGTCTCTGACAAAGCCTTCTGAGCACACTCACAAATTCTGAGCAGCGCTAAGAGATGGGACAATCTATCCAAAGGGTGTGAACATGTTTGCAGCTGGCCTGACTTCATGCTGGATAGACATTCCACCAGAAAAACTCCTGGCCCATGGCTGTGCAGAAGTAACTGCAGTTGGACTCACCCGCTGCCAATGTGTTCCAGTTCCGTGTATTTCATTGTGGGATTTTCCATGGTCACCATTCTCCCTGAGGGAAACAAAGTGCAAGATGCTCACTTTAAAGCAGAGATGCCAGCTTCCAGGAGATACAAAAGGCAGCCCCACTGTCTGGGGCTCTGAGTCCTTTGTGGTCAGCTGGGTAACAAAAACCACAACAACCACAACAGCAACAGGACATGCAGCCCTGCAGTGCAGATGGCTGGCACAGAGACTGACTTTGTCCAGTCCTTTGAAGAGTTCTCTTGACAGGAAACAAAGCACAGGGAGATGCATTCCCAGGAGAGGAGGACATCTTTTCCATCTTTCAGCAGTTTGCCAAAATAATGCCTTTCTGTTTGTAAACCACAGCAGCTCAAGCTATAACCAATCCTGACGGGGCTTTCAGCATCAGGACCCTCACCCTTCATGAGCAGGCTGAGCTCAAAGATGCCCCTCTCCCAGCTAAGGAAGGCTCCAGCCTCTGCAGTCCCACCAGCCCTCAGGGACAGGGCAGCTACCACAACAAGGCTGGCAAAGCCCAAGCAGGAACACTGACAAGCAGTGGGAAGAAGCCACAAGCAGCCTGAGCCCTGTACAAGCTGTTGCCCCCATTCAGGACACAAAGGATGGGCTTTGAGATCAGACACAGCGAGGTGCAGATCAATGCCCTTCTTGTCCCAACAGGTGATGGCAGACCCAGAATCCACTGGGCTCTGCTCTCAGCCCCACCAGGTCTTATCTGAGAGCACAGCACTGGCAGCTGTTGTGGGCAAGAAGCAGATTGATGGGGTTGTGCTGCAGAATCACAAAGGACTTGATGTGTTTTCCTAGAGAGTGATCTGAGCAGGGCTTGGGCCAATGAGTAGGATTCTAAGAGTCATGGGAAAGATTGGGAATCAGGTATGAAAAAGTGCACAGAGTACACTGTCCCTTAGATAAGAAATATATCGGACATACCCAGTATCTGCAGATATTTCTCCTCAATCTCCCATTTTGGAGCAGCCATGCTACTGTCAGAACTGGTGATGAACGAACTGTCCGAGCTTGACTTCCAAGATTCAACAGTATATCTTCCTCCAGGTAATGCTGCTGCAGCAGCAGGTTTAACGCCAGAGCCCATGATGTGCTGAACCTGTCGCACTTCTGGTGGGGACAGTTCCTGTGCCTCACGCCAACCTTGGGGCCCTTCATTGCCCGTTGTTTGCTGGAAGTCTTTGCAGGCTGCCAGGTGAGATGTCGACACTTGCACCTCAAGTCAAAGAGAACAAAGCAGTCAGAGACTACAGCTTGTCCCTGTCAGCCAAGAGTCATTGACTGTGAGGAAAGGGAAGGAACCCATTTACAAGGGATACAGACAGGGATTCAGTCCTCCATCTGGGTCACCATGTTCCACTGCAAAGAAACAGGGAGAGCAGCAACAGGCCATCAGGAATCAATTTGGATGACTGCTGGCCAAAAGGCCAAAGGACAAGTCCCACTGTCCAGGGCAGCAGCTGAGATTCAGCACAGCAGGAAATGTCCTTCAGAGAGACTGTGATCCACACTAGAGCAGGATGGCACTCAGAGGCACGGCCCCACTCCCGGCTGCTCTGCACTGAAAGGCAAGAAGGGCAGAAAGCACCAGTTTGGTGACTGCAGTGGCTGTCCCTCCCTCACTCACTTCATTTTGTAGAGCCTTAGGGAGGCGGTTAAGTTTCTCTCTGATGATTTTCATTTCTTCCTCCAGCCTCTTCTCCCTTGCCTTGTTCCTGTCCTCAGATTCCTGCAGCTCTGCCTCCACATCTTCCTTGATGGTCTGTAAACAACAATGCATGGGAAGTTTCATGAGTGGAGTGGCTGCCACTCTTCCACTTACCTGTTTTTGTTGATCGCTCCTGTGCTGATGGCGATTCATCTCCTCTTGAATTCCTCTCATCTCATCTTTGTTCCTCCTCTTCACTGCCATGATGGCACTCTGAGCTTCGGGCAGCTCTGCCTGGGGCTCTGACTTGATGTTCTGTACACACAAATGCACAGCAAGTGACCGGCACAATGACACTGCTAAATTTGCTGTAATCAGAAATAAAGCACAGCCCCTCCCTGCTCCTCTGATCTCTGAGGACCAGTTGGAATGAAAGGCCATTGATATCCTGCTCAATTCCCAAACAAAACACACTCTGATTCCCTGGGCTGCAAAAAGGAACAGACATTGATAACCTGAACGTGATCTCTAATGCCATACTGGCCAGCCTGGAACCACAACAGATCCATCGGCACCAAGCTCATGAAAAACGACTTAATTTTCCAGAAGTGACACATTGGAAAATAAAATTCTAGCTGACCCACTACAAGTACTGTAAAAAGGCTGAAAATAATGAGGAAAAGTAGCATGGTAGGGAAAAAAAAGAAAATGAACAAGCCTCATCCTCCAAGAAAAGAAAAATTAACAATTTAATTAAAGGAAAAAAAAGTAAATTCCAAAAGTGGCTAAAATATTTTGATTGAGTGAGCAAAATCTGAATGTCCCTCACCAGACTCCCCATGTCCAGGCTAAAGCTCCCTCAACACCTCCTCCCTGGGCTGCTGCTCCACACCCTTGCCCAGCTCCCATCTCCTTCTGTGCACACGCTCCAGCCCGTCACGGACTTGCTGCTTCACAGGGGCCCACAACTGCACACAGCACTCACTGCAGCTGCGGCCGCAGCGCTGCCCAGCACAGGCCGGCGCTCACTGCCCTGCTCCTGCTGCCCCTCTGCTGCTGACACAGCCCACCCTGCCCTTGGCCTTCTTGGCCACCTGCCCACAGGCTGGCTCTTGCTCAGCTGCTCTGGACCGGCAGCAGCCCTGCCCCCTTTTGGCCCACGCAGCTCCCTAGACACAAAGTTGCCCATCTGACTGCAAATACTGCATCCAACATTTCAACATGTCCTTCCTGCTCTGAGCAACACAAGACAGCACTCAAGGACTTGCAGCTTCACCCCCACTCCAGGCTCCAAGGCACTTTCCAAAGCTGCAGACTTCACCGCTAAAAGGAGCCACAGAAACTCACCCCTTCTGCCTTTTGCCTCACCAGAAGGCTTCGCAACTAAGTGCTTCTTTTCCTTGGCCACAGGGGACAAGAATGGCTCCCCACAGCTTCACGGGCAGCACAATCATCTCCTTGCAGCTTATCAGCAGGCAAAAGGCAGCTGGGCCAAAATAATCTGTACGAGTGAAGAACTCCTCAAGAAAACTGCAGAACTCTTCCACAAGCCAAATACACCTTTCCACTCAGGAAAAACAAAAAAAGCAAGCTCTGGGACCTCCAGCACTACCACCTGTGCCCTTGGCCAATGCACTGCAGAAGCCCAGACATAGAGCTTCACTGAGCCAGGCAGCCAAAAGCCCACCCAGAGCCCCCAGCTCTTCGGTGCCTCGACATGACAGGGCAAAGGCCAATTTCCAGCTGGCACTGCCTGCAGGAATTGGCTATGTCCTGCAGGACTCCAGCACTCTGCCTCCTCGGCCAGCAACAGCAAGTGCTGGCTGCTCAGAAACTTGCACCTCTGCCTTGCACTAAAGACAGCAGCACCCACAACTGGCACTTACTCTCTTGGGATGATCAGGCTGGGCTGTGACCACGGCTGGAGTCTCGTGGTCATCTTGCTCCCTTTGCTCCTCTTTGGCTTCTTCTCCAGGAGCAGAGGGAGCCAGGGGAGAGATGGCTGTTGCATTTGTCTCCTGTGGCAAGAGAGAAGCATGAGGGACAGCCAGTTACCTACCATTTCTAACCTCATTTCTCCTGGCATTTACAACCACATCTTGTAAGGAGAACTCATCAACTGTGTTAGCAATGGCATTCTCAGTGTCTCCAACCCCATTAAAATGGGCCAATTCAACACTATATGGCTATGAATTTGATATTCCTTCCTGGCTGCTATCAGCAAGCAACGTTGTCTCTGCAAAACAGAGCTTATACTTCTTGCAAGCTCAGAAATGGACAAGTAGCAAAGAGCCAGCAACGCCGTTGCTATTGCTGCTGCAGACAGGGAAAACTACAACTGGATCAGAATCCCATCTAGTGCTGGAAAAGGGCAGGAGATGTTGTGCAGAAACCCCCTTGCTGGCTGGAGAAAGAGAAAAAGAACAGGGCTTCTCATCCTGGCATACCAAAAACACCTACAAGCCACAGGATGCAAGTGAGCCATTCCAGTGTCTAAAGCACTTGGATGCACTGAGGGCAGGTTTGGCAGGGCAACAGCCCTTGTGCTGAGCACTGTCATATGGGCATCTATGGAAATTCTTCAGTTCTCCTTCTTCAGATTTCTGAGATTGAAATTAGGAAGTATCCACTTCTGTTGTTGTTGTTGTTGTTGTTGAAGTCATGGGAATTATTTTCTTTGGGCTTTTCTCTCTGGATTTTCTTTTGGCCGTCCTTGCTGGCCCTCTATACTCTTCTGTGTCTAGTCAAGGTGACAGCTCGCTCCCGAATTTTTAAATAGGAGGAACATGAAATCTTCCTTTCTCACTCACCTCAGGATCAGGTCCGCTGAATACATGTTTTATGTGACCTGTAGTGGGCAGGGAAAATGAATCAGATGCTGTGAGAAAAGTTCCTGGCCTGGTGAATCCCACACAAGAGTTCATCTCAAACAGAGATTATTTTCCCTTTCACAACATCCCTCCAGGAGACACATTTCATTCACACAGCCACCAAGAGATCAGGACAATGTTCTTGCTTGTTCCTACACTTCAACCTCTTTAGCCAGCAAAAGAATACAAACATGATCAAGAAAATACAAATACTTCATTAACACTCAATACTCCTGTTCTAGTAAACACTTAAAATAGCTTCTAAAATCCTCTCCTTCAGGTGGTTTAAAAAAAAAAAAAACAGTTGCATGCACTAATTCTCATTAACTTGCTGTAAACAGTTGCCCAGAAAAGCTTCCCCAAAATTCCTCTGAGCTTTGGCAGTTCTATTGTGAAACAGCACAGCAGCAGCTGCAGGGTTCAGGAGGAGACACTCACTGGTTTGGAGTTTGCACTTCTTTGCAAAGGAAATTACTCTTTTAGCACTAGGTAAAGGGTCAAGTTGGACAATCAAATTCTTTCATGACCAAATTTAGAAAGAAAGAAGCTTTCCCTGAATTCTGGGAACAACTGCAACTGGGAACAACAGAGTTTTTAGAAGGCCTTCCGAGAAGTTCTCCCAGTCTACAGTTTCAAAGCTGTCTTGCTTGTCCCAGCAAATTGAGGAAATAACAGACCCTGTTGCCACAGACTCTCCCAGGGAGGGAAGGGAACCCCTGCAGGTTCCCTGGCAATGCTGCCCCTGTGGCTACAGACACCCCCTTTTTAGCTGAACCTCTTGACAGGAGCTTTATTAAACCAGTGGCATCCTAATGCTCTTTCTGTTTCTAAATCAGCTCAGTCACTAAGAAGGAGCAGGAAGACATACAAAAGCCGGTTATGTTACACCCTAAACTAAGTAGAGGGGAAATCTCTACTTACGTGCCAGGTGAGTCAGAAAATAGCCGGAATAAGTAACGCCACAAACAGTAACCACTGCAGCAGCAAGCTGCTGAATCATTGTAGCACTGCTGTGCACGTTTGCAAGCTGTGCTCCAACACTAGAACAAACAAGGCTCCTGTCAGTGTGCAGCTGCTCACTGACAAATGCCTCAAGGCGCAGGGTGCTCCTGCTCTGAGCAAGCCCTAGGGCTGCTCTGACACTGAGGCCTTCCGTGCACCAAGGCAACCTTCTCATGTCACCACTGTGACGTGGCAACCATGCCCTGACATCACAAAGCAAACCCTCCATGCTGGTCTGTGACTTTATGCAAAGCAATAACCAACCTTCCCCACAGCAAACACAAAATAGCCTGGGAAGTTCTCCTCTGCCACAAAGCAGCACAAATTGCCCTCCTGGGCCAAACCCTGTTGTTCACGGGATCCAAGAGTAACTCCAAGAGTGCCCCTAGCACCTACAGCCTGTAGCCCAAGTGAGCACTCAGATGGGACCCAAGCAAAGGAATCCAGATCAAGAAAATGGCCCACAGCATTGCACATGTGAGAAACTACTCTCACTTTGAAAATTTTAAAGGTTTATTAAACCTTAACAAAGGACTGAACAAGGAAAAATGTTCAGCACTGGCAGTCTCTGTGACTTGCAGCCACATCCTCATCTACAAAAGAGATACTCTGCCTTTGATAGCTTTAGCCCCTCCAAAAGTTTGGTCAGTCAACTCTTTCTCTGCTATCCATTGCTGGAGATTACTTTCTTACATCTTGATTGGAGGTCAGATGTTTTAGACCCCACCTCCTGGTCACAAGCCAGCCCTTCCCTAATGCCCTGACTACCAAGGTTATTACAAGGGGAGGGGAAAGAGGACAATGGGAGGATATATTACGATAACATCACTTTACATTTTTACATCCACATCATATCTATCTCTTAATTGTGAGAGCCAACCATTACATTACTCATCTGTAACACACAGAGCCAGGAGAGAAGCCACTGTTGGCATAACAGCTGAAATAATTGCTAACAAATCTCCCCATATATTTCCACGTTTATCGGACATGCCCAGGGCTTCTGTGCATGTACATCTCTGCCTTTAGTCCCGTTTGGAAGCAGTCACACTGGCAGCACCTGCCCAGCAGCAGCAGCTGCTCCCAGCTGGGAACATGACTGGAGGTGCTGATTTCCAGAGCCTTCTGTGTGCCAGGGGAAGGCAAGGCAGGAGCGGGTTGAACGGCGCTGGCGCTGCTGCTGCTCTGTGCCAGGGAGCCCTGGCTGGGCAGGGCACGGTGCCCTCTGTGCTGCGGGCTCTTCCTCCTGCCACAGCTGGGCACACCTGGGAACAAGGCAGGACAACTTGTGGGAAACCAAGGGCTCTGTGGGGCTCCTCTGCTCGGCACACATTCAGGACACCTGCAGCAAAGAGCTCTGGAGCCTAAAAAGAGAAACCAGAGGGAAACAGCTGGAAAAAGTTTCATTTGGACCTTTCTTACCTGCTAACAGAAGTTCCCAAAATGAAAGGTTACCAAGCAGGGCCTGATCCCTGCTGCCAGCTCAGGGTTAGAAAGAAAGCAATACTTTGTTTCAGTGCTGGGTGTGTAGGGAATCACTTCCCTAACACATGCACGCCCAGCAATCTGACTTAGTAGTTTGTATCCATGGAACTAAGAAATAGTCAATACTTTGCTGAAACTCACAGGCTAAACATTACTCCAAATTATTTGACATATTTAAACCTCTTCTCAGAATTTATTGACATCAGAGTAGGAGTGTCCTGTAGGTCCCTGGTGGTCATTGCCACAGGTTCAGGAGGAGACCCATGCACAAAATAACTAAAAGACAACTGGGCTTGCAAAGCAAATTTATTCCATTAGTTGCAGTAGCAAATAATACATACCAACCCCTGGATTCCCAAACATCCGTTGAGCAGGAGAAGGAGCTGGAGCGTGGTGCTCAGTAGGAGGCACAGGTAGGCAGTGCACTTCCAGGACATCCCCTGGATCAAAACGGTGTGCATCTCATCCTTCTCACCCCTCCACCCCAGAACCAGGCCTTCTATCTCCTGCTCAGGACTGGGATTTTCCCAGTTACAGCATCAGCTCACACACGGCCGGCGTGTGAGATGAGGCCACCATGGCTCACCATACTCCATGACTCCCTGCCAACAAGGGCTCCATGATGCATTGTTCCCCTTTCAAAGATGAGCTGCCCACCCACTGACCAATACATTCTTTCTCTTTCAAGGGTCAAGTTCCCCCTTTAAACAACACACTTTTCTTCATTGTCTTGTCAACCTGCTCAAACATGGATCAAATATGGCAGGGCCTCAGATCTTGGGTTTCCTGCTGTCAGGATGACCCAAGTGTCCCTTTTTCCCAGCCCGATGGTTGAAGGAAGAGTCGGAATTCTTTGGCTCTGATTCACAAGATTGTTCATTATCTAGTATCTAAAATATTTTCTCTCAGACTCACAGAGGTCTGATCTGCAGGTCTGTCAAGGGCACGCTGCCCTGCTCTGAGGCAGTGCTATCTCTTGATACTAAAATCTACATGTACTTTATTTATAGTTATTTTCCAATACCTATCACCTATGTTAGACTGTCTACTTCTACTCTAAACCAATCCAAAAGTGCCAGCATCACCCAGAGCATGGATGTTAGGAAGGAGAAAGAAGAAGGACAGGGAACGCCCAAATTCCTCCATCTTGGGACTCCAAACCCCTGTTCTAAAAATCCCAAAATTCTACTTTTCACCCTGTAACAACTACTATTATGCTACTTCAACTCCTGTGACTTGTGATTCTTCATACAAGGTTGTTAATTTGCTCCATGGCTTAAGATCAAAATCCCAAGTGTCTTTGGCTTCCTGACAGGATCTCCGAGCCCCCTGCCAGGGCTCGAGCCATCCAGGGCTCCCAGAAGGATGTCCTGGGTTCTGACACTCCAACACGACTCCTGTTCCTTACATAGTCATTTAGGAAATATTTCAATCTTCAAATTCGCCTCTGCTAGTCAAGAGACTCCTAAAACACTATCTTCCCTCTCAATGCATTCCGGCTGCCTTCTTAGCAGGACCTCTCTCTTTATTCTCAAGGCTAAGATAGCCACTTGCACACATTGATCACTGCAATGGGGGAATACAGGGTTCATCACTGTCTGTTAAAACTAAAGAAATTCACAAGACTAAGCCCTATTTGTTACACTTAACGCCTCTCCTTCCTTTTCTGGGAATCAAACACAAGCGTTTCATCAATACACCCTATAAATGCTCTTGCTGAGTGAAGAGCCACATTGCCACATTGCTGTGTCAATAAAGCAACTGGGACTCAGTTTCTTCATGCAGGGAAAGCCAATTCTTTATTCATATAACACATTTTTATGCGGTTTTCACAGCCCTCATGTTCAATTCCAACTGTCTGGTAGTTTCCTTGCCACACCATTCATTGCTTAAGAAGGTGTTTTTGTGTGTATGTGCTAAGACTTTCTCTGTTACTCAGGTGTTTACATTTTTCCTCTGTGGACTCTCGTGGGTCAGATTTCCTGTTTATTACAGATGCAAACTGTTTTCTAACCACAACAGCTTGCTGTGTTAACTGCACGCATTCTTATGATTTTTCACATGGGAAGTTAGCTAGCTGCACATAGAAGACATAACAGGCCAGCTGGTAATTGAGCAGAGCAAGGCCTGATTTTATAAGGCCTTTCTTTTCTAATACCCCTACCTGTGTGCAACACATGGTGACTTTCTTTCAGAAATTAATCAGGAAAACACAGATTGCCTGCTGAAATTATTCTGCTCTTTTCCAAATCAGTTCACTACTCAAATGCAACCCTCAGGCACATACCTGATTCCCTCTCTCCCAGCAGCTCAGAGCAGCATTGCACAGTGCTTGCTGTGCTCCAGAGAGCACAAAGCAGGCTGGCCTGGGTTGCCCTGAATATTTCTGCAGAACACTCTGCATTTCACACCTTTGCTGTGGCTCAGGGCAGAACTGCAGGCCTGCAGGCGCTTCCTGGCAGAGCTGTGGGAGGCACTGGCTCCTGCAGATGTGAGCTGCCAAGCTGTCAGTGCCTCAGGCTGGCCTGGCTTGCCCTGGCAGAAGTGCCGTGCCTGAAGGACGCTGCCCTGTGCTCCAGCCTGCCCAGCAGCCCGGCTCCCTGCGCCGCTGCCCAGAGTGCTGCACACACTGCTGCCCTTTGCCAGGAGTCACAGGGCAGCCGGCAGAAGAGTAGGAATCCTCAGCCAGGCCACCGGCCCTGGGCTGCCCCTGGCCTTCCTCTGCTCCTGGGCAGACTCCAGACGGCCAATGCCTCCAGTCTGGGCTGTGCCCAGCACGGCTACGCTTCCCCTCGGGAGCAGCCAGCTGCCACCTGGGCTCTGAGAGCGGAGGATTCGCCCGCTGCCAGGAAGAGGCACCCAGGGCCCGGCTGCTGCCTCCTGCAGCTCCAAGGGCCTCCTTCCAGCCTGCCTCTGCCCAGGCTCAGGCTGCTCCGGGCTCTGCCAGGCCTCTGCTGGGGCTGCACCCCGGCCAAGGCCGGGCCCGCTCTCACCTCACAGGCGCTGCCAGCTCTGCACCAGAGGAGACCTTTCAGAGCCCCCTCTCTGATCCTTCTGCTTTCTCACTTGAGCAAGGCTCTCCTTCTGCCAAAGAGATTGCACTTGGGGATACAAACCCAAGTGGCAGGAACTCGAATGCTCCTGAGTCACAGCAGAGAGCCTGTATCCACATAGAGTATTTGGACTGCCCCATTCCTCCACTGTTTTTTCATGAAAATGCTATTGCCCTTTCTACCTCAAATAGAGGTACTACAGCTGACCAAAACCAGACAAGTGGGTCATATTCCAAAAGCAGCATGGTCTGGAGAGGATAAATGAAGATGAGCATTCCCCAATTTCACAACATGCCAAAGACACTGTAGGGGTAACTTCCACCTTTAAGAAACAACATACAATTTACAAGGAAATCATGAGCTTATTCACAGAGTAAGAAGGAAGGAAATTACAAGGAGAGTTGTGGTTTTAAAAATTTTATTAATTTCAAATCCTACTCAGCAGACCTATTAGACAATCATACCCTAATGCTAACCCCCTAAGACTAGTTGTAACCCTAACCCTAACCCTAACCCAAACCCAAACCTAGTCATAACACTAACTCTAACTGTAACCCTAGTCCTAAACCTACTCCTAAACCTAGTACTAAGCCTAAGCCTAAGCCTAAACCTAAGCCTAAGCCTAAACCTAAGCCTAAGCCTAAGCCTAAATCTAAGTCTTCTAAATGAGTTGATGTTCCAGAAACTTTATTTAAATCCAATCCTAATGTATAATCTATTCTACAGAACTCTTCAACTCTTCAACAATCCTACTCTACAATCCTACTCTACATTTCTAATCTAAATTTCTTATGAAGATAACATCTTGAAATTATTGTTAAATTCTCGTCTCCTAATACTTTTTTTCTTCTTCTGCAATGAAATGATGAGTGGTGCCAGTATGGAGGCTGGCTTGGATGATGTTACAAATGGATTCTGTCCACAGGAAAAAGAAAAAAAAAAAAAACAACAACAAAGAAGAGTGGTGAACCATGACTTTTCCAAGCTCAGTGCTTCACTGGCTCCATGAGGATTCCTCTAGTTCCTACAAAAACCCACAAAGTAGAACAATGGAACCATCTGAACCTCCATCTTTATGTGCAAGACCTTGCCATCACAGGCAAACCTGGCCCAGACTCCCACTCATCTGTTTATTGTGATGTCTTCATCTTGCTGGGATTTTTGCCCTGCCAGTGCACTAGAAATGGTGTTTCTGCCCTGAGGCTTCTTCCTTTCAGGAAACTCCAAAGCCTCACATTGGTCCTTGTCTTTGACCAACAGGCACTGGGCTGATTTCCACAGGGAGACAGAGCAGTGTCTGCCTTTCCATGCCCTGCCCCTCCTGTGCTGGATGGCACCTTCCTTCCCAGCAGGGACAGCCCAGTGGCACTGGCTGCTGCACTTCCCTCTCTGCCACACAACCTGGCAGTAACCCTGGGGCAGTTCCTGTCTGCTTGAGGGTGCCAGGCAGCAGATGGGGCTGGGACAAGTCCCTCTCAGCTCTCCCTGTTTGCGTGCCAGAAACCTCCAAGGGTGGGCTGGGGGCACAAACCAGGGCCCCTCAGAGGCTGACAGTGAGCCCCCCACAGCCCCTCCTGCCCACAGCCAAATCTCTGACCACTCGGCCAGGCCTGGCGTCCTTGGGTTCCTGCACCACCTTTGCATGTCTCTGTACCCTGCATTGCTCTACTTCAATTCTTTTGCCATTAGATAAAATGGGGCACTCCACCAAATTACAAAACAGGGCAACAGAAAACAGTCAGAGGACAGGGCACCTCTCCTCTCAGGAAAAACAGAGAGAGGTGGAGTTATTTACTTGTGTGAAGAACAGGCCCAAGGAGATTTTACAGCCATTTTCCAAAATTCAGATTGGCTTTGAAGAAAGTGGGGGACACCTTTTTTGAACAGTGCCAGTTACAACAGAATGTGGGAAAATATTTCTAAACACAAAGGGGATGCAATCAGAGTAGATCTTAGGTAGAACTTGTTTACTAAGAGCATTCTGCAACACTGGCACACGGGTCCCCAAGAGCTTGTAGGTGCCTCATCCCTGGAACCATTCCAGGTCAGGTGGAAAATGGCTCTGAGCAATCTGATCTCTTTAAAGATGTCCCTGCTCATTGCAGGACACTTGCACCTGATGACCTTTACAGGGCCCTGCCAGCCCAGCCCAGTCTAGGACTCCTCACCGTTTTCATTTCAAGAGCACCAAGAGTGGAGGTGAGGAGGAAGGGGGCTCATCTGATGCCTTGGACTTCCATGGAGGAGGAGCCCATCCCTTGCACCCTCTTTCACCTCCAGCCCCTTTGCATTTTACCTGCAGGAGCTCCTTGGCAGACCAGCGCCGCTCCTTGTCTGTCTGCAGGCAGCAGCTCAGGAAGTCACACAGGCAAGGTGAAAACATCTTGGGCTCCTGCAGCTTTAGTTTCCCTCCTGTGCCTATCAGGATTTGAGGCTGGGGAAAAAGGAAACAGGGAGGTTCCACCTGCTGCTTTCCCCATCTGTAACTGCTCTCCCTGAGCCCATTGTTTAAGCTCCACTCTGCAGTGGCAGTTTCTGCCCTGGCAGAGACCCAGAGATGACTTTCCTTCACCAACAAAAAACCCAAACCCCACATCTTTTCCAACATCCTGCAGATCTTGCCTTGGCAGCTGATTTCATTGACTGACCTAACAAGTGGGAACTACATCAGCAAAGCATGTTTGATTCTCTGAGAATTCACACCAGCTTGATAGGCTTTTTGGAAGAGGGACTTTGCTATACTAACTCTGCTATTTCCAAGGATTTGTACAAGAAAGGCATCTCTGCCATGCTTGTTGGTCCCTTAAGCAGAGCTGCCATAAAACAAAACTCATCAAGTTCTCTCCTTTGTTCTTGAAAACAATGGTAATTGGAAGGAAAGAAAGGAAATCCACCAGGTATTCCTCAGGTAAGGAAACAAACATTTAAATCTCAAATTCCACACAGACACATTAAGATGCCTGCAGAAATGTGTTGGGATGAAAATGCCTGCTTGGGCACACAGGAAACACCTGCAGCTCGTCTCTCAGCAGTCGGAAAATTTCAGCTTCCCTTATGCAGCAAAAGAAAACTTTCCATGGTCAGAAGAAGGAGAGGTGCCATCCCTATGGTCACTCTCTGCTCATTTGGCTACTCAAGTCAATGCATTAATGGTAGGCCCATCCCAGAAAGTGCCAGGAAACAAACAGGGGGTTTTGGCAGGCTCTCCACATCACCAGGCTCTGGCTTGGTGATGAGGAGAACGTGGCTTGGGCTATGAGAAAAAACACGGTCGCTAGGTGTTTCAGCAGCACTGGAAAAGAAGCAGAAGAGACTCTGAGCCATTTACACCCTCATTCCCAGGCTTCCAGCATGTTTCCCAGTGAGAAGACACTGCACAGGGAATTAAGTTCTTCTCTAAAAATCATTGTTTTAGAAACTTTGTTGGCTTTGGGTTTCTTTTCTTCATTGCTGGAAATGTAACACCAGTTCTGAGAGGCTTGCCTTGTGGTTTTAGGGGCATCTTCACAGACAGACAAGTGGGAACAATTTGAAACGCAAAGCGAAGTGTTGACTGAGAAGAGTTGGGGAGTGTTTGCCTGTGTTAAGGCTTCAGCTGCCTGGCAGTCCCCTTACATCCATGTGCAGAAACACCCAGCTGCTCCCCAGATCTCAGTCCCTCTGGGCACACAGGCCTCGGGAAAACGATTCCAGCCTTTCTCCTGCTCAAGAACATCTAACCTAAGATGAGCTCCAGTTTCTTCAGTAAAGTCAAGGACGTTCTCTTCCATGCAGCTGACAGTGTTCATGGAGCTCAGCAGGTCTTCCTGATATTCCTCAGGCCAAGGAATTACAGTGGAATTTGGCCAGACATCAGATGAACATTATCCAATGTGGTTCATGCGGAACCAAGCTCTAACGCTGACAAGCCAGAGGGAGAGAGCTCATTCTGCTTTTGAAAGATGTCAGTTAGAAACATAAGACACAGACTTGGAACTACTCAAACCTCAGCGTGCAGAATCCATCTAAAATAGACCAAAATCATAATGGCAAGGGGCCTTGGAGTCTTGATAAAAACGCCCACCACGATAATAATAACTCTGCCCTAGTGGCAGTGAAATCAATGGTGGCCAAAGAGACTTTATTACTTTCCTCTTCAAACCAAAGGAAAATTTCCAAGCCTAAAATAGCCAATGTACTCTCCTTGATTAAAAGCAATTATGACAATTCATTCAAGTACGCAAACGTGAGCCAAACAGAAGGATCACAGGTCACGCCTGACGTTCCTTGTTCATCAGTGGAACCTGCAAACTCTGATTTTATGCTATTTATAAATGTGCCAGTTGTTGGTTTCGTAGAGCTTTTTTGGCAAAGGCATGGGTTTTGTTTTCTTATGTTACAGATCCCCTCTATTGGACTTTCAAAGGTGAAATTTTAATTAAAATCAAAACCAAAGTTTTTAAATTGATATATATGGGAAGATCTTTTGCCAAAAATTAGGTCATTAAAAGGATGGAGCGTTCCTCAGCAGTCCTGTCCTGTTCCTGATTTGTACACAGCCCCTGGCGGGCGATAATTCCCTTCCTTGCCAGTCAGGGAATAAGGCTCTATGTTCTCTTCTGAATTGGCCATTCGTTCTTAAAGATGGAAAGTCCCCCCTTGTCGGAACCCAGGACATCCTTCTGGCAGCTCTGGGTGGCTCGAGCCCCTGGCAGGGGGCTCAGAGACCCTGGCATGAAGGCAAAGACACCTGTGCCTTTGAGGTGTCTTTGATTTTGACCCATGGAGTAAATTACCAATGTTACGTGAAGAGCTACAAGTCATGAGAGTTTAAGCAGAATAATAATTTGTCTCAGGGTGAAAGGGTAGAATTTTGGGGTTTTTAGAATGGGGGTTCAGGAGGCGACACGATCCGTCCTAAGGACGTGATTCATGGAGGCTTTTTTTCACTGATGTCAGGGTGCAAAAACTGACATGACAAGGGGATTTGCAGTAAAATCAAAATACATGTACTTTTATTAAATAGCCATAGCAAAGATGTGTTAGAGAGAAGGGGAATGAAGAAAGGGAAAAGAGTAAGGAAAAGAAAAAGAAGAGAGGGAGGGCAAGGAGGTATATAGCTACCAGACGTGCAGATGACAAAGTCCCTCGAAGTCCGGTCGACGAAGAGGCCTGTCGTCTTCACGTCAGGGGAGATCTCAAAGGTATCAGTCAGGTCTAACCTTTTTTATAGTCCTTTTGAAATGGGGGAAGGGGACCCATTTCAAAATAGTCTATTGATAAAGGGTACAAGGAGTCCATCAGTAGTCCATCAGGAGCAGGCGTCGTCAGCAGCAGATGTCGTAGGCAGGAACCATTGTCTTCTCGGTCCAGTGGTCGCTTGCAAAACTTGCTCCGGTCCCCACGCATACCTTCCCTCACCCTATGGTGGGGATTTCAGTCTCAGTCCTTTTGGGAAAAGAGACGAGCTTTTCCATGTAGGGGTTGCACGTCTCAGTCCTTGAGGGGAGAACCTTCTCCCATCTCAGTCCATCTGTCACGGTGGTTGATGTACGGTGAGTGGAGGGTCCTTTTGTGGTGACCTCCAGAAAGGTCATTCCAGAGAGAAAGTCCAGCCAAGTCAGAAGGGTGGAGAAATTCCAGCACTAGCGTTGCTAGGTGATGCAGGCGAAGGAGAGCACACTGCCCCTTCTTGGGTGCAGTGTTCCATGAGTTGAGCAAACACACCCGTAGCCAATAATCTGGCTTGGTGGACCAGACAGACCTGGATTTTCAGAACAGGATCTTTCCCTTTCCCCGGTGGTCTTGGCTTTCATGACGATCGAGAGGCAAAAAATGAGGGAAGTTTCGGACAGACTCTCACACGACCCCGTGACTCATGATTGTCTTGAAAGGATCTTCATCAGCAGGTCTTCAAGTCTCCTTCACGCTGGTAGCATACCTCAGAAAATAGGGACAGTATGACAGAGAGAGAGAGGAAAAGAGATTAAAAAAAGATAAGAAGAAATAAAAGAAGGGCGAAAAAGAGAATCAATTAGCAAAACAAAATCAAAACAACTTTTTTAGCAAATAATTAAATAATAATTGAAAATGATCAAAATAATAATTGGAACAAAATCACAGATTATTATCTTAAATAATTGAAAAATCACAAATGGTAATCAAATAATCAAAATAAAATCACAAATGGTCAAAAGTAAAAGCAATAATAAAATGAATATAAATTTAACAAAGTTACAAAATGGAAGATAAAAAGTTATTTCAAAACACATCTATTGATTAATAATCGTCTTGTGTCAATTGTCTTGGGGACGTCCATAGTAAAAAGGACATCAGCCAAATTGTGTGCATTAATTATGGACGTCAGTCTTGTTAACTGTTTCATCATTCTCCAATTCATGACAAACAAGATTGCTGACAAAACAAAACCAATCGAAACCAGGATCAAAAGGACAACAATAGGATGACACATGGTGTTCAGGACACTTGTGGCAGTTGGTGACCACCCAAAAAGAGTATCCCACCACTTGTGCTCGGCATCTCTCTTCACTCTTTCCCATGACACGGTGTATTTGTTTTACATTGTGATGAACAGTTACTAGGGTCTTCTGCCCATCTTTCTTGATTTTTCCCAGAATCTCAGCCAAGTCTTGGTGGAGCAGCAACTGCTTTACCAAAGTGAGGTTCATCCCAATTGGAGTAGGTATCAATTTGTGAATCAGGGTGTAATTAGATTGCAAAAGCTGGTGAGAGGTAACTGGAGCTACATAAGAGAAATCACATCCTACAATTCTGGTAAAATTACAAGCACAGAAATTTGAATGATTCTTAGTATCTACTACTACATTTTCTACAAATACAAGATCACAGGCAGTTCTAAAGCATGCACATCCATTGCCTATGTATATGAGAACCCTTTCAGAAGTCTCGTTAGGATGTATTTCAAAGTGACAGATATTCTGCTCTGTGTCCAGACAGATATCCTGGGCTATGATTGCATTGCTTTCACAGATGAACCCTTGTTGTTCACGGACAATACAAGATTCCAGATTGACAGTTTGCCATTTGTTGTTAATCTGGCGGGCCCATTCCCTATGCTCCGAAGGATAGAGAATAGCTCCGTCATGATTTATCCCTAATGCTGTAATAGGAAAAACCAAATGTACTGAAGCACTACGTATGGTTAACACAAAAGCTGTGGCCGTGTTTGAAATGGGGTTATAAGTGAAATTCACCAAATTCCACCAGGATTGGAATTCTCTTTCAAAGTCAGTAGCACTGTCCCAGATTATTTTTCAAATTTCAGTGGGAAAAGTGCCTTCTTCACCTTCCTTTTTAATTGAGGCAGCAACTGACTGCATTCACAATTGAGCCTGAATACAGCTGAGAGCCAAAGAAACATTATTTTGTGTGGCATTGAGTGCATCAATCACCAATTTGTGGTCGTTTACATTTACCTTTTCCCAATTTGGTAGTATGTTTGATAGCAGCCACTGATGTGTTAAGGATGATTGCAGTGGTTGCTGTAATTTGGTCAGATTTTCACTCATAGCGGCCAATTTGTTCAAGTTTACTTAATTTACATGTTAAGTGCAATATTATCACTTTGTGTTACCATAAAGGGAAAGGAAAACATTATATTTGTTGTACAATGCTAGTGTTATCATGGTTTCTCAGGTCTTCATGTCCCACGGAGTTCTTCTGTAAAAAATAAGCACAACAGAATCTGCCACGAAGAGGCAGAAAGAGTTAGAACAATGGGATTGTCAGAGAGGTTTTTAACACCAGTGGTACTTCCCCTACAATAGGGGGTGGTCCACCAAAAACAGGTTGTCCAGGGTAATGTGCTGGGTTCTTGAAATCATCTGGTCCGTGTAGTGAAGGAGTTATGCTTGGAGCTGTCAGGCAAAAAGCAGTGATTTTAGGACACCCATTTGCCCCTGATCTATCGTAAGGGGTGTGAGAAGTCCATTCAATCCCTTCACCTTTTGCCCAATCCTGCGCACTTTTCAAATTCCAAACCATCCATGTATTGCTTTAACAGTATTATTTCCTGTAGCTCTTTTAAAAGCATCGGCCTGAAACAACACAAATACAAGTGTGGCATAGGACTTGATGTTAATACAGACAAGAAAATAATTCTGTCCCTTACACTGGAAAATACTACAAATGGTTAACAGTTCCTCTACCTGAGCAGTGACTTCTCCCTCTCTGTTAGCAGAAGTGGGGAAGAAAGGAGGGGTTGCTTTAATCACAGAGGCAAGCTTGTTTTGGCTGCTACCCAAGCTCTCAGTTTCTTGTATTGCTAAGTTTTTTTCTGCTTCTATGAGAATTAAGATAACCACAGACAAACCTCTTTCCCAGGTAGAGTATCTTCTCTCAGCATCTTTGAAACTATGGGAATAAAAACCAACAGGCCTTGTTGGACCCTCGGGACCCCGCTGCCCAATGTGTACTGATAACCCTGAGGAGGCAAATCCCCACTCTACCTGAAAGGGATCTGTAGGATGGATAGGGTCCAGTGCTTGGTGAGCTGTTGCTTCAAAAATCAGCAATTGCAGTGCTTTCTCCTGAGAAAGACTCCAATCCCATTTTATCCCTTTTCTCAGCAAGTCATAAGAGGGAACAAATGGGTTATTCTGGTTACTAAGAAGTTTATCTGGTGTTTCTATAGGGGACATAGCTGCTATGGGTTTTTGAGGGAAAATTGCTATAGGTTTAAGTGTTTCTGAAAACCTTTGCATTAAAGAGGTCATAATTTTAGACTTTACAGGTGATTGCATTGGTGACTCATAGCTTGTAGTTGGTTTTCTTTCATGCATTATTTGCAAGCAGGCAGCTTTGTGAATGTTTTCCAGGAGTTGGTCAGGGGTACCAGCTATGGTTAAAAGGTTTCCCCTTTCCGAGGGGTTAAGCCCCTCTGTCCAATAAGCTATATGCTGAATTAGGGACCATGGGATGCGTCTGTCTCCCGTTGGTAAGAACACTCCATGTCCCCAGTACCCACCGGCTTCTTGTTCTGACAAATGTGTTTGAACTTTCCCAGTGAGAGATTTTGTTTCAGTTTTGTGGGAGAGAAGCCCATACTGCTTTGCAAGTTTTGTTAATTCAGTAGCAGTGTATGGGATTTCTTTAGTGATTATATGTGGGTCAAAGTCCTCATCACTAATATAGTTGCATTCTGTTTTAATTTGAGGTTTCATGCTATTGCAACAACAGTGTTCCCCAAAATTTTTCATCAGAACTAATTCTTTTTGGAGGTAATTTTGATTAAGGTGAGAAGTTTCCTTCTCCTCTGTTTCTTTTGAGGAATCAAAGTTCTGTGAATTTTTAACATGTACCTCTCTCAAGGCAGCCCGTAATAAATTATTTTCATTTCTTTCTTCATCTAATTGTTTTTGCAAAACTCCAACTAAGTTTTGAAGGGAGTCTATTATAGCATTTTCCTCACTTCTTCGCTTAGAGCGAGTTTCTATGGCTGCTGTGAGGCAGGCTCCCAAAACTGAGCAGAGGATGGTTTTATCTTTACCAAGTTTAAATTTTGTTTCATGCTGCAGAGAACATATTCTACCAACAACATTTTCTAAATTAAACCAATTGTTCTTTGCCCAGGCCTCTCCGCCTGGTGAAGGTTTTGCATTGTGTTTAGCAAGTAGTGTGTAAAAATCAGTTTTTGCCTTGGCACCAAAATCTTCATTCATCTTGTGAAGGGACTAGGGACCACAACAGGGAGGTGTTTTCGGTTACACAATCACACACTGTGTTTTCCCTTCACTCAACTTTTTCCCTGGGTGGCTGAAGAGACAGAGTCAATCTGGGAGGCCCTGCTTAGTTTCTTCAAGGTGTCTCTTCCTTCCCAGACAGTTAAACACTCACACACAGTTGAAGAGGCAGTATCAATCTGGGAGGCCCTGCTTAGTTTCTTCAAGGTGTCTCTTCCTTCCCAGACAGTTAAACACACTCTTACAACAGAAACAGTTGTTTTTTTGTTTTTTTTTTTCCCCTTTTGCACCAAGAGATCTTTTGTGATATTCTGGAGACAGAACCCTCAAAAAGAGTTTGGAGGATGCTTTTTCCGCCTTGGTTTGTGCAGTATGCGGGAAATTCGAATCACAGCCCTTGCTTTCTAAATGCGTTCAACCCCTTTCGGGAAACTTGACGGTTTAGGTGCGGCTGCTGTGAAACGTCCTTCCCCTGTTACAAACTACACGTAACCTGCAGACACCTCCGTCCCCAGAACCCAAGATCCGTGACCCAAGATCCAATTTATGACACGATCTGTCCTAAGGACATGATTCGTGTAGGTTCTTTTTCACTGATCTCAGGGTGCAAAAACTGACATGACAAGGGGATTTGCAGTAAAATCAAAATACATGTACTTTTATTAAATAGCCATAGCAAAGATGTGTTAGAGAGAAGGGGAATGAAGAAAGGGAAAAGAGTAAGGAAAAGAAAAAGAAGAGAGGGAGGGCAAGGAGGTATATAGCTACCAGACGTGCAGATGACAAAGTCCCTCGAAGTCCGGTCGACGAAGAGGCCTGTCGTCTTCACGTCAGGGGAGATCTCAAAGGTATCAGTCAGGTCTAACCTTTTTTATAGTCCTTTTGAAATGGGGGAAGGGGACCCATTTCAAAATAGTCTATTGATAAAGGGTACAAGGAGTCCATCAGTAGTCCATCAGGAGCAGGCGTCGTCAGCAGCAGATGTCGTAGGCAGGAACCATTGTCTTCTCGGTCCAGTGGTCGCTTGCAAAACTTGCTCCGGTCCCCACGCATACCTTCCCTCACCCTATGGTGGGGATTTCAGTCTCAGTCCTTTTGGGAAAAGAGACGAGCTTTTCCATGTAGGGGTTGCACGTCTCAGTCCTTGAGGGGAGAACCTTCTCCCATCTCAGTCCATCTGTCACGGTGGTTGATGTACGGTGAGTGGAGGGTCCTTTTGTGGTGACCTCCAGAAAGGTCATTCCAGAGAGAAAGTCCAGCCAAGTCAGAAGGGTGGAGAAATTCCAGCACTAGCGTTGCTAGGTGATGCAGGCGAAGGAGAGCACACTGCCCCTTCTTGGGTGCAGTGTTCCATGAGTTGAGCAAACACACCCGTAGCCAATAATCTGGCTTGGTGGACCAGACAGACCTGGATTTTCAGAACAGGATCTTTCCCTTTCCCCGGTGGTCTTGGCTTTCATGACGATCGAGAGGCAAAAAATGAGGGAAGTTTCGGACAGACTCTCACACCTTGTCATCTCCTTTGCTTCTTGCATTCCCTTGCTGCAGGGATGGCAGCAATCAGGCTGTCAGAAGAGCCTTAAGAGAGGCTCCGCTGATTGCAGAAATGGATGCTGCCCAAAGGGAAAAAGAAACAAAACAAACCAAATTAAAAGAGACAAAGGAAAAAGGAACCATTCTTTTCCAAACTGAGTTCCTAACAGGGTTGAGCTGGATTCCTCCAGCACCCAGAAATACACAGACATGGGACTGAGGGCACCAGCAGCACGTCTGCCTTCATGTCCAGCATGCTGCTGTCACAGGCAAACACGACCCAGAACTGCACTAGTCCATTCCTCATGGTGTCGTCACTTGCTGGGATTTTTGTCCTGCTATCACTGTGGGATTGCTGCTTGCTGTCCTAAGGATTTATTCCTTTCAGGAAAGTCAACAGATTTATTCAAGCTCCTCTTTTCTACAGACATGGGCTCTTTGAGTGTCCAAGAGAGATGTGGGGTATAAGGCATTCCTCAAGAGACTCCCAAAAGCTCTGAAAAATGTTGATCCCACGTGTTGATCTCAGCTAAGCTGGACATTCAGGTTTTCAGCAGCAAGCCAGGAGCAAGGACACAAGCAGCAGGGTGCAGATGTGCTCAGCTCTGACTTGCAGGAAGAGCAGTGTCTGCCTCAGCACGCCCCACTCCCTCCTGTGCTGGCTGGCATCTTCCTTCACAGCAGGCACAGCCAAGGAAGTGGCCTGGTCACCAGCTCCTTGTCTGCCACCAAACCTGGCAGCAAAGCCACAGCCATTCTCATCTACTTGATGGGGCCAGGCAGCACATGGGGCTGGCACAAATCCTGCACAGCTGTGCCTGTTTGGCTGGCAGAAACCTCCAAGGGTGGGCCAGGCGGGACAAGCTGGGTGCCCTCACAGTGAGCTCCAACCCAGCTCCCCCATTCCCACAGACCAATCTAAAACCGTTTGGCAGGGACTGCTTTCATTGTGTTCCTCAAGCCCCCATCCCCAGCATTGCAATACTTCAGTTCCTTTGCTACCAGGCAAACCTGAATACAGCACCTGAGAGCAAAAGAGGGACACAGAAATGACCAGAAGGTGGGAGCTCTCCTCTGAGGAAGGGCTGGGAGCCTTGTGCCTGTTTATCCTGGAGAAGAGCAAGCCCCAAGGAGACTTTTCAATAGTTTCAGGGGCTTCTAGGAAAGTTGGGGACATTTCTTTTAGCAGGGCCAATTGCAAGAGGACAAGGGGGAACGGCTTTAAGCTAAAAGACACTCAATTCAGATTGGCTCTGAGGAAGAAACTGTTTGTGAGGAGAGTGCTGGAACACTGGCACAGGCTGCCCAGAGAGCTGGGAGGAGCCCCAACCCAGCAACATTCAAGCTCCGCTTGGATGGGCCTCTGAACAACCTGATGTACTCGAAGATGTCCTTGCCAGTGGCTGGAGTTCTGGGCTAGATGACTTTCACTGGTCCCTTCTAACCTCAAGCAGTCAAGATCCTACTTGGTTTTCATTTGAAAAGCACCCAGAGTGGAGATTACTCTGTGGGGGGGCCATCTGATTCCCTGGAGTTTGGCCAAGGAGCAAACCCTGGCAGGGAACAGCTGTTTGGCCTGCAGCCGCTTTGCCTTGTACCTGCAGAAGTTCCTTGGCAGAGCCTCGCCTGTCCACATCCATCTGCAGGCAGCAGCCCAGAAATTCACACAAGCCAGGGGGTAGCCTGAGCTGGTGCAGATTTGGAACCCCTTGCTTGCCTATCAGGTAGCTGGCCTGAAGCAAAAGGAAACATGAGACTCTACGTGATTCTTCCATATCCTTCAGGGCTCACCTAGACCCCATCTTTAAAACTCCAGTCTGCAGTGGCAATTTCTTGCCCAGCAGATGCTTAGAGATGAGCCTTGTCTCCCAAAGGAAAAAAGGCCCCAGTGCAGCCCCAGCTATTCCAGCACCAGGTCTTGCCTTGACAGCTGATGTGAGCCCCAGAGACCTTTTTTGAAGTGGCCCTTGGTGGAAGCACTTCAAGCTGTGGGAATGGGATTTTCTCTAATGGACTGAGAGCAGAAGGACACGGCTATCTGAGCACATTTGCACCTTACCTTGACACTGGTCTCCTGCATATAAGGAGCCTCTCCTGTGGCCATTTCTATTCCCACAATGCCAAGGGACCAGGTGTCCACTTTGGGGCCGTAAGGCTCTCTTCTCACCACCTCGGGTGCCATCCAGTAAGTGGTCCCGACCATCGACCTCCGTTTCCTGTGCCCAGGGCTGAGCACAGCACAGAGGCCAAAATCAGCTGAGGAGGAAAACAAACACTGCTTCAAGTAGGAAACCAAGGAAAAGGGCTTCTCACTCTCAGTCCCAGAACACAGTGCTTAATGGACCTAGAAAAGCAGCTGGGCTCTCCTTCCTCAGGGCTGCAGCCAAGGACATGGGCAATTGTACAGGTAACAACCCGCCCAGGATTCCCACAAAACCTTGGCTTTTCCTCATTGCCCTGAACGTTTACACTGTAACTCTCTCCCTTTGGAAGGAACACCCACAAACCAAAGTTACTCTGGATACCTGGTTGCTCTCTAGACCACTCAGCACCTTCCAGCTGCGGCCTGGGCTTGCACAGCGCTCCCTGCACTCTCAGCAGCCACTGCTGGCACCCGGCACCTCTCCAAAGCAGCCCCACACCGCCTCCCGCAGCGCCGCGCCTCAGCAGGAATACCCACCCAGCCTGACGGAGCCATCCCGGCCCAGAAGGATGTTGTCGCTTTTGATGTCTCTGTGGATCACCTGCTTGGCATGAAGGAAAGCCAGGCCTTGCAGGCACTGCCAGGGGAAAAAGAAACAGGAGGCCAAAAGTTAGCCTGATCTGATTTCATCACATGCAAAAGGAGGCTGCTCCTGAAGATTCACAGATCTCCAAGGAGCAGTGAGTGCTGGCAGGAGGAAGAGCTTGCTGCTGCAGCACTAGGAGAGCAGGATCTTTCCAAGGGAAGGCATATTAGCTTTGGAGGGGGAAGCATCAGTCAGTCGTTGCTCCAGACTGTCCCCTGCAAAGCCAGTCAGAATGAGCGCTGCTGCAGCGGATGCGCTCTCCCCGTCCGGACGACAAACAATGGTTTGCCAGAAGAGGAAAACGTCCCTGCCTTGGATACCAAGGGGATCACTGTCGGTCGGGAGACTGGAGGACAAGGGTTCTATGGCTGCCTCGACAGCAGACTTGGAAGTAGCTCTTTTGTCAGTTTGCAGCAGCAAGCACCATGCTGGGTGCCGTGCCATCCTTTGGAGTGGAGACCTGTGACAGATGAGTCTCTCTTTGGCTTGGCCTCTGGTTTAAAGCTCTCACAGCAGCACCTTTGCACTTACAGGCAAAGAAGGCAGTGCAGAAAGGCTCTGGGCAAAGGCTTGGGGAGGCAAAGTGCAGAACAGAAAATAAAAAGGAAAAAGAGACAGAGAGTTCAATGATGGTGGATAAGAGTGAAGAACAGAGTACAGGAAGGGCAGGGACACTGGCAGGCACTTCAGTCCAGATGCTCTTTCTTCTCTGAAGCAGAAGAGCAACACAGAAAGAAAGCTCTGAACATGGAATCACTCACTTTGCAGTGCTTTCAAAGGACTAGCCTTGTCCAAGCCATCCCAAGCACAAGCAGGACCCCTTACCTCCCGACACACTGTTGCTATGTGTCCTACAGCCATCCTTCTCACGGTGACCACATCAGCTAAGGAGCCTCCATCCATATATTCCAACACCAGCAGGACAGCCTCATCCACAAGGTAGCTGCAAGAGGAAAGCAACAGCGTGGAGCTGAACGTGCACAGCTAAATTGCTGTGGGGAAGAAAAGACTACAGCTGAGTTTTGTTTCCAGGTCACTGGTAAATGAAGATGCAATCAAATGAAGACACACTCCACCTAGGCTAGCCAGTGCCTGCCATCTGTGCCACCTAAAGGAGGAAGGCACATCCATGGAAAAGGAGACGGCTTAGGTGGCAAGCAGGGGAAAAAGGAGGTTTAGTGAGGAAAAAGATAAATCTGGAAGTGGGCACATCCCAGCAGCTGCTTCATCATCTTCAGACACAAATTGCACCATTCCCTCCAGCAGCAAGGAGACACAGTTTTCACAGCTTTTACTAAAGGCAAGTGGGTGTTCAGCACTGCCAACACCCTTTGGAAAACCTTGCAGAAAGGACAGTCACAAACAGGAAAACAATTTCAGACCTGGCAAATTATGTGTCTCCTAGCCTAGTCTTTTGGCATGCAAGGCTATGGAAAATAGTGGGAACAGCACAAGGGAAATAATCTCTGGCATGTTTTCTCCTCCAACACTTGGAAAAAATCATGCCCCAAACCAGCAAAACCACATGCAGCAAGTGAACATACAGGCTGCTGGCTTAGTAAGAGAGCCAGGTTTCTGAGATCAATCTTCAAGCTGTTTATGTCAGGAAGCATTCATGGGGACAGAATGCAAACTCCTCCCATGCCTGGTGCAGGAGTGGATTGATGTTCATTGAAAGATCCATTTTCTGCCAGTGGCTAAAGAGCTTTTAAATCTTTGCCTTGCAAGTATGGAAATGAACATTCCCAGAAAATCACCAGAACTACTTACCTTTCTAAGTAGCTGACAATATTGGCGTTCTTATTTTCTCTCATGAGCAGGATTTCTTTTAATATTCCCTCACAGCCCTGGTGCTGGAGATAAAGTTCCTTTACAGCCACCTACAATGACATCAAAAGCTCTTAGGGACAGACATGACCAGAGCCTCTTTCTCTGGCACTCATGGGCCTGGATGCCTTGTCACCTTGGAAAAAAGGGACTCTAAACCATCAACCACAAAGCGCTAACACCACCCTCTGCACCCGCAGGCTTCTCAAACAGACTTTGTTTAGCACTACTATTATCATTTACACACGCTTTGGAAGCCAAAAGTAATTTTGCTCCTGTGAAGAGACGGCTGCCAATTCAATTGTGTGCCAGAGTAAACACATAAAACATGATGGGGAAAATGCTGTCAAAAAAGAACTGCAAAGTGACTCAAGGTAAAGTTACAATCCCAGCACATCCTCACTTCTTCAGTTTGGCTTTTGCAACTTTGAAGAACAATCATTAGACTTGAAATTATTGAATGGGTTTAAAAATGAATACCTCTTTCTGTGGTACACTATGGATGTGCCCCAAGTTCTAAGCACAGGGCTTGGGGCTTTTGGACGCCTCCGAGACCTCCCTCCAAGTGCAGTTCCTGAGCACAGCTCTGCAGCTGGATAAGGAACTACCTTCTCTAATTCCTTACTATCAAGGAAGATGGAATGTATTTCCTGAGAGTCAAAAAGGAGAATTCAGGACTTGGAACTTCTAGCCCCAAAGAGCAGCAAGACTCTCCAAGACACCACCATGCCTGTTCAGAACAGAGAGCATCTCTCTAGTGGAACACAGGATCAACACAAGGTTGTATTATTTAAGGCTCTTCATCAACTTCTTCTCATTCATCTGTGCATGTGTCCCTCTGTGTGTGTAGGTGTGTGTGTATGTGAACTAGGTTCCCTAGGACTGAAAGGCAAAACTGTGCTTCAGACAAGATCTCTCTTTCTGAAGGGCTTGCATTGTATTTTCCAACTGAATCACGTGATAGAAAACAAAATATCTGTGTCTGATCCTGGGCTTAAGAGGAATTGGGCTGGAATGATGGCTCTTGCCATCAGCTAATCTATGCATATTTATCCAGTAAGTCCAAGCTAGCGTGTCCTCTGAAAGACACCACGGCCATCCTTGCATTCATTCAGGTAGGTAGGAAGGACAAAGTCTGTCCCAAATGCATTTTGCAGCCTGCCTCTAGACAGACTGCTTCTGCAGAACAGCCTCTGCAGCAAAGACAGGCGGCCCAAAGCTCTGGCCACAGATCACATCACAGGGAAAGCACTCAAGAGCTGCAAGATCTGCATGGGCACTCACCGCTTGTCCTGTGGCAGTGTCGAAGGCCTTATAAACAGATCCAAAGCCCCTAGAATCAGAACAGTGGCAAGAACAGAGAAGTTGTTCAGTGCTGAGGAGCAAAAGGCAGCCCAGGCAGGAGCTCTCTGCTGCCTGCAGTGGCTCTAAAACACTGGGCTTTGTCTACTCTTCAGCCAAGGGCACAGCAGCCCAGCAGCCCTCTGCCATGCAGAGTGTCCAAGAGAAAAGCTGGCTCCCACAGGAAGAAAAAGGGCTGCTAGAAATCTCCAATGTACACAGTAGGTTATGCATGTGGGGGGGTTTTCTTTGCCTTTTTCTTCTTGTGTCTGTGCCTGTGACGTGCCTTTCCAGGCAATGAAACACACAGTGCTGCTGGTCCTTCTCACTGCTCTCTTTTCATCCTACCTGCCAAACTCAGGCAATGCCACACAGCCTTTCTTATTTTCCTGACCACTGAATATTGTTTCCAGAAAAATACTACTAAGAAATGCTACTGAGAGCTGTTATTTGACAGCTGTCTGGTGGGAAACAACACACAAAACCTGCTCTCTCAGGTTTTCCTTCCTTCATGAGTGTGGCCATATTACTTTGAATCATACAAAACCATGTCTCCTGGGAAAATAGGCAAACTGGTGCCCCATCTTGGAGGGACAGGAGGGCTTCCAGGTCCTGCTCCTTGAGGCAGCCAAGACATTGTCAGCATCCACTTATCTTTGATGATGCCTTGTACTGCCTCAGTAGTGAGACAGGGACAATCTGGAGCCAGGCTCTGAAGATGCTTGCAGCTTGCCTGACTTCCCACGTGCCATTGCACCACCAAAATTCCTGGCCTGTGGTTCTGTAGAAATAAGTGTGACTGCACTCACCCACTGCCAAGATGCTCCCATCCAGTGTACTTTTTTTCTGGATCTTCCACACTCACCACACACCCTGAAAGAAACAAAATGCAAGAAGCAAAGTTCAAAACAGAGAGATTGAGCTTGCAGGAGATCTGAAACCCAGCTCCACTCTCTGGGGCTCTGAGCAATTTGTGGTCTTTTGGCTAACGATAACATCAACAAGAACAACAACAACAGCAGCCCCAGCAAGACAGGCAGCTCTGCACAGAGTCTGATTCTCCCACACTCCTTTGCAGGGTTGCCTTGAAGGGAAACTAAGCCCATGGAAAAACCATCAGAGCAGACAGAAATCAGAAGACAAACTGGCACCAAGGCAAGCGGCTGTCATCTACAAATGGGAAGGAGGGCTGAAAAATCAGGAGCCTTCATTTTTTTGGGAAGAAACACTCTCTTGTGAGATTCAGCACAAGATTACATACTTCCAAAGATTCAATGCACCCTGGGATCTGGGATGAATTTTTATCAACATCTGCTTTTTGCAGAGCAGAAAGAATATTGCAAAGTGAATTCCAGGAGAGGAGGGGATGTTCCCTTCCTCTCAGCAGTTTGCCTAAAGAATGCCTTGACATTTTCAGAGAACAGCAGCTCATGCTACATCCAAGAACAATGACTCTAAGAATTAGAACCCTTTTATTTAGGAGCAGGCTAAGTTCTGAAGACCACTTTGCCTGTTCCTCATTTAGTGAAGAACTGCAAGTGCTGGTCTTCAGCCTGGGCTGCAGCAACCACTGGCACTGGACTCAGCCCCTTGAACAGCACCCACGTGCCCCATCTTCCCAAAGGGCACAGCCCAGACGGGTCACAAGGACAGCACCACTCCTCAGGCGCTGCCGTGACACAGACACCTGCACAAAGGAGATGCTGATCCTCTCACCAGCCCAGGCAAAGCTGCAGCAACGGGGCGGCAGCTGCAACCCCACAGCTGAGGAAGGCTCCAGCCCCTGCAGGCACAGCAGCTGTCAGTGGCAGGGCAGGTATGACAAAAAGCTTGGCAAAGCCCACGAATGGCCACTGACAGCCACTGTCAAGAAGCCAGAGGCACACCCAGCTCTGTTACAAGCTGTTGACCCCACTCAAGGCAGAACATGGTTGTCTTTCTCCTCAGACCCACAGAGGAGTCAATCAATCCACCTTTTGTCCCAACAGCTGATGGCAGACACTGAGTAACCTGGGCTCTGCTCTGTGCCTGACCCGTTAGTCTCTGACAGCACTGCACTGGCAGCTATTACTAGTTGTAAGAAGCAACTCAGCTGTACTGCAGAGTCACCAAGGGCTTGGTGTGCTTTCCTAGAGTGCAGGAATCTGTGCAGGGATTGAGGCCAACGCTTAGTATTCCAAGAGTGTTTATCAGCTGGGCATTAGCAGTGACAAAGTGCCTGGTACTGCAGGAACATGCAGCAGAGGGGCTGCAGGCTTCCTCCTGAGAATTGCCTGCAGGGCAGTTCTATCTGGAAATGCCACATGGATGTGTCTCTTTGATGCATCTTCCTAGGCATACAACTAAAATATCCAACAGGGATTGTAAAAAAACGTCCTTCTTCTTTTGGGGCACAATGAAAACAACACTTCCTATCTGATACCTCGGGATTGTTCTAAGAATGTAACATTTTAACTTTTAAGGCACATTGAAAAGACCTCTTCTCTCTCTGTGCTGTCACCTCATGTTATCTTCCAGGAGGTCAGGCTAACCAAAATGTAGAATTCTTATCAAACCCAAACTGTAGAAGGAACAGTAGAAGTACTAACAGTCATAAAAACAACACCAGCATTAAACCAGCCCCACAGACAATCAAGTTCTGGGAAGTATTTTGTCTCCAATGGCTGGTGACAGGTCAGGAGTCTAAAGGGAATCTAGGAAGCCAAATGTTCTCATCAGTTTGGCCAGACTAGCACACACACCTTCACGGAGTCATTGGCTGGGTTGCAGCCTTCTGCTGCTTGCAAAACAATCCCTGCTCTTGTCTTCACTGCACAGGGAAGCTCAGGCAAAGCCCACCCACTCCCAGCTGCCCTCAAAGGCAAAAGGAATGCCCCAAAGTGCTGCCTGGCTGCCCCCAAGCACAACACTTGCTTCTGTAGGGAGTCCAAAATGTCTGTCTGACACCAAAGGCAGGAGGAACATGTGCTCCAGGCCATGCTGAGGCACACACACCATAAAACACTGCTCAGTCACACAAGAAATCCCCAGGACGTACTCAGCAGCTTCAGGAACTGCTTCTCTCTCTCCTGGCTTGAGCGGGCCAAGCTGCTTATGCTCTGGTTTTCAGGCTGTGGAGAGGAGGCTTCTTGGCAGGATGCTGCTGCACCAGCAGCTTCGATGGCAGATCCTGCGTCCACCTGGGAGAAGAAATTTGTTTGTGTCAGAAAGGTGCTTGGCAGAGATGCCCCAGACAGAGCATTTCAAAGGCAAGCCCTTAGGAACAGCACTGGTGTTAGGCTGCAAGCTGAGCTGTCAACTCTTCCTCCTCAAGTCAAACCCACACAAGCAGTCAGAGACTACAGCTTGTCACAGCCAGCCGTAGAGGAGAGTGTGAAAGGGAAAGAGCAACTTTACACTTCACCCCGTTCTGAGGACTGCAGTCACCATGGACAGGGACAACTTGCTCAGAATCTGTGTGGGTCACCATGCTTACCTGAACAAACCCCTCAAAAAACAAAAGGAGCACTAAGAGGCCAGCAGAAATACATTCACAGGATTGCTGGCCCACTGGCCAAAGCACTAGCCCTGCTGCCCAGGGCAGCAGCTGAGGTTCAGCAGCCCAGGAAGTGTTCTTCTGTCCAGCTGCTATGGAGCCCACAGAGCACGGTGGTCAGAGACATTGCCCCCATCCACTGCTGCTCTGCAGGGGAAAGGCAACAAGCGCAGAGACCACTTGTTGCATGACTGCAGTGCCTCCTGCTCTTTCACTCACCTGCTTTTCTTCAGCCAGCCTGTACTGCAGCAGGACCTTGTGCATCCTTTCCATTTCCTCTTGGTGCCTCTTCTCCATTGCCCTCATCTTTCTCTCAGCTTCCTGCAGCTCAGCCTGCAGCATGACCTTGATATTCCATCAAGAGAAATCTTACTGGCACCTGCCATCACACTCACGTTTCCTCTTTTCCAGTCTCAAAAGCACTTCTATTCAGCCACTTCTTTCTGCTTCTTTACCCAGCTCTAACCCTTCCATCCCAGCTCTTCTTCCTGCTGCTCAGCACTGGAGCCTGCCAGGCTCTGTGCTTCCAGTGCCTGCAGTAGTCCTTGCCTCCCCTTTCCTCAGATCTCCAGTTCCTGCCCCCATCACTGCCCTTCCCTCTGCTGCCTGCCTACTCAGGCTCACCTGCTCATTCTGCCACTGCTCATTCAGCTTCTGCCTCAGCTGCTCACTTTGCTTCAGCTCTCTCTGCAGCTGGTACACCTTGTGGATGACACAAGCCTTCTGACGCTGCTCTTCCTGCAGCACCTGCCCACAAAGGAAGAGAAGATGGCTTTAAACTTCCCACACTCCACTTGTGTGGCAACCAAGACTGATGTGCTCTCGCTTTCCAAAAGCATTTTGTTCTCATGCTCGTATTTCTGTGGGGCCAGCTAAGAGACAATGCCACCCAGACAGACAGTGCCCAGGGAAGCAGTGCCCATAGGGAGCCCAGAGGAGTCCAAAACAGCACACAAACTCTCTTTCCACACTCTGTGCCTCTTGACTGCCTCTGCTTAGTAGCTTTTCTTCTTCAGCTTGCATGATGCCAATTTCCCCCTTCATCTCAAGCAGCCTTTTCTCCTGCTCCCTCTCTACCTCTGCCAGGAAGTTTGCCCGTTCCTCCAGCTGCTTCCGTGCCTCCACATGCTGCTCTTCCAGTCGTCTCTCCTGATCAGGGGAACAGACAATTCCTGATGAAGTCCAAGCAATGCTCCCCATAGAGAGAAATGGAAGCTTCATCCCTCCAACAACCCCCCCACCTGGAAAGTGCACGAGTCATGACTTTGTGCCCTCCAGCAATGCTGTTCTAACCCAAAATGTAGAGGGAGTGTCAGCAGGTGGAAGGAAGGAGATGCCACCTTCCTTCCCTGCTCTCATGGCTGCCTGTTTTCTAGCCCCTCTCTCCTCAGCATTTCTGCCTGTTCTCAGAGGCTCTGTGCTCACATTCCCCCTGCCCTTTGATCAAGGAAGAGCTGCACATGGACTGCAGGATGAGGATGAGGCCAGCGCCTCCATGATCCAGTCACAAGGCAGGCCACCAGCTGAAATACCAGCAGCACGGGGCCTCTTGCGTATGATTCAGGCCCAAAGACATCTGTCCACCATGGGAGGACAGAAAGCAAGGAACCCAGTTGCTGGGACTGCAGTTGGCAGCAAGGTCAGCAGCCGCCTGCTGCATGGCACAAGGCTGTGGGGAAGATCCTGCCCCTTCGCTGCCATGCTTTGGGTGGCGACCACCCAGCCTCCTGGGGAACTTGGCTGATGCCCATCCTCAACCTGTGGCTGCATATACTGTCCCAGCATTGTCCTCTGGCTCTTCACAGGCCTTCAAGTATGAGCCCTTGAAGGCCCCTGCTGCCTGGCCCAGCAACATCTGGCCTACAGCAGATGCTTGTGGCCATGTCACATACTCAGGCTGCTCTTCTGCTGACCCAGCCCACCAAACCTGCCTGAAATCTTCAGGGGCCTCTTGTTTCTTACCAGTTTTTGCATGAGGTTCCTTTTTTCCTCTTCCTGGGCAGATTGCCAGAGTCTCAGAGCCTTGCAGCACTGTTCTTGTGCCCAGCGGAGCTGTTCAGCCATGTCTTCACATTGCTGCTGGCTGAGAGCTCTTACAGCCAGCAGCTCACAACGAAGGCCCCTCACATCCTCTGCAAACATGACACACGGCAGCAGTCAGACACTCCACAAGCAGAGCAATCTGCTGGCCTTAAGCCCTTCCAGTTTCAGGCAAGGAGGGACCTGCCCTCAGCTGCTTCACTGCTCAGAAGCCCTGGGCACAGAGCTGCCTTCGCAGCCACTGCACGGGGCAGGGCCACCAGCAGAAACAAAGCGCACCAGGCTCTCACCCAGTATCGCCTCCTTGGCCTGCCTGGCCCTGTGCACTTGGGCTTCCACACGGCTCCTGGCCATCTCCAGCTCCCATATGTGCTGCTCAGCCTCCAGCAGGCTGCTTTGCAGGCTCTCCTTCTCTGACCTACAAGGCGTGAAGATGAAGAGCAATTGCTCCTGGCACACAGGGGCAGCTTCTCCAGTAAGATGTGCTTTAAGATCCCTACACCTTAGTACACAAAATGGCTTGCATGGAAACTCAGATACAGCAGGACTATCTTGCCACTTTACATAGCAAAGCAGGCCCCTCCAGGTGACTGGGCAGCCTTTCCTCATGACCTAGCCCAGCTCAGTTTGGTCTCAGCAACCAAAGCTGAAATTGCTGTTGCCTGACCTATCACACACGGGTGTGCCCACCAAGTATCTGCAAAGGGACAAAAGCCCAGCCTCTGCTCACAGCCCTGAGCTCATCAGCACTTCCAAGTCACTCTGCAGGTGCAGGACAGAACAGGGCTGTCCTGGCTGACTCCTCAATGCTCATGCCGTTCATAGTGGACGTATAGGTACTTTGTTGGCCAGGCACTCTCTAAGTAAAAGGGACTAAAGGAATTCACCAAACCATATAGCAAAACCTCTGGCTTCTAGCAGCATGAGTAGGAAACCAGAAGTAGGTTTCTATCTGCACAAGAACTCTCTAGGAGGAGGGACAGATATCCGGCCAATTAAATTACTGGAATTGGATGAACAAGACCACTTGCTACCTTTATTTTTGGCTAACTAAGCCAGCAGTGCCCAAATATCTGGGCACTCTTTAAAAAGGAAGAAGGATCAGCCAAAAAGATCCTTGACAGGTTACAGAGGTGACTGGACAAGTGGTTAAGAATCAGTGCTCAGCAAGAATCCCCAGACACTGTCAAGAAGTCACAAGACCTTTCCCTTCTGCTGCTGCTGCTGTTTGTAAGTAGTTCTAGGTTCTGCACCATCCTTCACAAGAGTCAGCTCTGCAGGCTCTCAAGATTTTCAGCATGACCCTCCAGCTTCACCTGAAGTATCAGCGTCCTACTCACATCATTCACATCTAAGAGCCTTGAATTCCAAAAACCCCGTGTCAAACAACTTGGCAAGAAAAGATTGATGGTCAGATGCACTGAAGGAGAAAGCAAAACCAGAGGGAAACTTCTGGATTCAGCAAACATCTGCACAGTGTCCCTGGTCCTCAACTGAGTGCCAAGTTGGCTTGCTTTGCACTAGTCACAGGAATGTGCAAGGGGTCCCAAGCAGGCACCCAAAAAAAGCTTTGAGAGCTTGAGCTGGCAGAAAAGTAATATTCACATCACAGTATCCTTCCCTTTTTGCTTGTATCTCTTTGCTTCTCTGCCCAAGAAACATCTGGAGAGCACACAGCAGGCAGTAAATCCTGGCATAATGCTCACCACCTTTGTAACTACAGACCTTCAGTAATGTCCCACCCAGGGTCTCCTCCCTGCCTTTACTTGGCCTCTGCCAGCTGCTCTGAAAGGCCTCGCAGGTCCCGCTCCGTGGCTGCCAGTCGGGCTTCCAGGGCAGCGTTCTCTTGCGCCAGCACCGCCTTCTCTCTGCACACCTGGGACACACCTTGGCGGGAGAACTCCTGCAGCAGCTTCTCCAGGCCCCTGTGGGCTGGCCGCTGCCGGCGGAAAACCTGGCAGTGGGGGGGCACCATTTTTCAAGAGGAACAACAACAACAACACAGGCTCGGTCTTGGCTTACTGCCAGAAGCAGCATTCGGGGGAGTCTTGCTAGGACAAATCCCTCTCCCACAAGTGCTGCCTAGGAACAAGGTGAGCGTACCTTTGGCACTGCCAGAGGAACCGCTTCCTTCAGCAGATCCCTCTGAGGCTGCCATTCCTCCGCTGTCGGTGCTGCCACTTCAGACACCCTCTCTAGTGAGGAGTGGCGTTTTCTCTCAAATGCAGCCAACTCCTTCCACCTACGGCAAGCAGACAGACAAACAAGCCTTTAATTGCAACACAGTCTCCTTGCAAGACCAGGACTGCATACCATGTCCCACACAAGGCAGTCTCAGGGGCTTCCAACAGCCCTCTACTTCCACCTCAAGAGAATGCTGCAATTCCCTCCCTAGACCAGCATCTCTCTTTGTTGTTCCTGCAGGTGAAGGAGTCACCGCTGAGGAAGTCAAACAAGCTTCCGGAAGCCACAGAACACTTCCAGAAAGCTCAGGTACTCTCAGCGTAACAGCTTCCTGCCTGCTAGCTCTTACACTCCTTTCTGACTACAGTGGATACTGGACTTGTAAAAGTTCTTCTTTGGCTAAGACATGCTTGCTAAGTCTAGATGAGTACTGCCACAATTACTCTTGCTTTCACTAGTGAAACAAGGAAAGAGCCTGCAAGCCATAGCTTGGGCAGGAGGTGGGGACGATTTTCCAATCCAATTATCAAAGGATGGTTAGGCTGGCAGAGATCCCAGGAAGCCTCTAGCCCAGTCTTCAGTTCCAAGCACTTGGGGTCAGCATCTGGACAGGCTGCTCAAGGCCCCATCCAGCTGGGGCTTTGGAATGTCTAGGGCTGGAATCTGCCCAAGCTCTCTGAGACACTTGTTCTGCTGCATGACTGCCTTTGCAGGTCAATGCTGTGCTCTCCTTAAGCCCAGCCTGACCCTCCCTTGCTTTTACTCTGGTCTAGTTAGGAATGCTTTTTGTCAGGGTTTAAGGAGTGAGTCCCAGAAAGCAGCTGTGCTCTAGGTTGCTCAGCAGCCAGACCTGCCCTGGGCTGCCTTCCCTCATCTGTGCTGAGCAAGTCAACAATGAGAAAGCCAAATTTGTTCTTTGACACTGGGCCTCCTAAAGCCCAGCAATGCCCACCCCTGCTCAGAGAAAGCGAGAAAGCTCAACACACACCTGAACTCCTGGGCACCGTGCACTCTGTCCGTGCTCTCCTGCCGCTCCGCCTTTCCTGTCTGGGCCCAGGAGTCCTGACTGGCAAGATCCTCTCCTCGCGGGACCTGCAAGGAATAGGCAGGGAAAAAGCACAAACAAGCAATCAGGAGCAGGGAAGTTGGCTCCTGAGAGCTGCTAGAAGCAGCAAGCAGCAGCCCTCCTGAAGACAAAAGCTGTTGTGTGGGGCTGTTTATGTGGTATTGATGTGGTGTTTATGTCCCAACTAACCCTGGAGTTGCTCTGGAAGTGTCTGAATAGAAGCAGGGAACATTTCTCTGCTCAGCTCTGCTCAACTGGCTTCCCCTCAGGATTTCAGGCCTTCAAGAGCAGCCAACAGGAACTGCATTCCAGCCCTTCACAGACAGATTTTGTCTCTGCCATGCAGAGCTGCTCAGGAGTCTTTTCAACACACTTGGGTCATGTCAAAGTTAAGGAGGCAGTGGAAGCAGTGCCTGTAGCTACCTAGATAGGGCGTGGAGAGGGGTGGGTCCCTGCAGGCAACAGCGGCTCCTCGGCACCCCACAAGGCTGTGAACTGCACCTGGGGACCTCTCTCTGCTGACAGCAGGGAGCCTGCACAGACTCTGTGCACAGAGGGGCTGACTTCCACACCAGTAGCACAAAAGGACATCATGCTACTGCTTCTCTGACACCAAGGGAAGTTCACAGTCCCTGTGAGAATGCCAGGAAAATGATGCCTGCATGTCAATTTTCAGATGCCATTTCTCATGGGTCAGTGGCTGGGCTGAAGTGCGAGCTCATGGCAGGACTCCAGCCCACAGCATCCTCAGCCTCAAAGGGCAAGGGCTGTCTGCTCAGAAACTTGCAGCTCTGCACTGCCCCAAAGCTTTGCACTCAACCAACCAAAGCTGCCACTGATTGCTGTAGGATGCTCAGGCCCTGGACTGACAACGCCTGGAGGTTTGTTGTCCTTTGTGTCCCCTTTAGCCTCTGGAGGAAGAGAGCGAGCCAGAGGAGGTTCTGCTGCTGCTGTGGTGCTCTGCAGACAGGCAGCAGTGTGAGGGACAGGGAGTAACCTGTCATTTAGAGCCTGATTTCTCCTGAGCTCTATTCCCAGCTGTCCTAAGCACAAGTCATGAATTTGGGTAAAAGTGAGATGCTCAGGCATTAAAACTCAATTAAAAAGGGCTGATAAGGCTAATGTTTAGACAGGATTGTGCATGTTTCTGCAGGAGATATTTCAGGCTGGCTACAATCAGCATGCAGCCTCCTGCCTGCAAAGCTTGACTTCCATTAGTTAAAACCTCTTCAGTGGAAAAGGAGGAAAGGGATGGAATCCTTCTGGTAGTGTTCATACAGGCGCTGATGTGGCCTTTCTTTCAGCTTGCCAGGCTGGCACTCTACTGCAACAGGCCAAGCCCACAGCTTTCTCCACACTCCTCAGACACCAGGAATGTCAAGGGTGCCCGTCCCACTCACTGAAGCACGCGCTGGACTCCTTCCACCTCTGAGGCGAGCTGCCGGGGGCAAGGGAAAATGAACCAGGTGCTGTTAGAAAACTCTTTGTGCTGAGGAATCCCACAGAACAAGTCCCCCCAAGCAGAAAGCATTCTCCTTTCACAACATCCCTCCAGGAGCAGCACTTCTTTAACACAGCAAGCAAGACTGCAGGCCAATACCCTAGGCTGTGTCTACCTTTTGCTCAGCTTTGCCACTAAGGAACTAGAAACTTGGCCGTGAAGATGCAAATTGTTCCTTAGCAGGCAGTGCCTACATTGGAGCTCATTGTCCAGCCTACAGCTAAAGCAGCTTTTTTCTCCTCTCTTTCCTGGACTTGTTTTTTTGTTTTGTAAATTGCATGAAGCATGTCCCACACAGTTGCTGTAAACAATTCCCTACAAAAGCTTCCACCAAACCCCTCTCAGCACTTGCAGTTCTGTTGGGACACAGCACAGGCCCAGCTCTGGGCTTCAGGAGCACACACAAAGTGCTCGGCAGTTTGCCCTGCAGCGCAGAGCCAATGGCTCTTGGAGCACACAGAGGGGGTCCAGTTAGACTGGCACATCCTTTAAGTATTGAATGCAATCCAAAGATGCTTTTCCTCAGTTCTGCAGAGACCTGCACAGTTTTTAGAAGGATGCATGCAAGGCTCTCCCAGTCTGCATTTTGGAGGTTCCTACACCCTGCTGGGCAAGAGACACCCCCTTCTCCAGCTGAAGCTCTTGACAGGAGCTTTACCAAACATATGGCATCTTTATGCCATTTGTGTCCCAACGTGCTGCCCCAAAGGGAAAAAAAAACTTCTATTTACCAGCCAAACGAAGAAAAGCTTTCCGAGAAGCCGCCAATGAAAAGGCGCTGCTGACTGCTCTACGGACTCGCTCCATCCTTTGAGCAGGGCTGCTCGAGTCTGTAGGCCAGGAAACAAAAATGGAAAAAAACCCCACTTGCACAAGTCCTGGGACTGTGCAAGTAAAAAGGGGAAAAACAGGACACTTGCACAAGTCCTGAGACTGTGCAAGTAAAAAGGGGAAAAAAAGGACACTTGCACGAGTCCTGAGACTGTGCAAGTAAAAAAGGGGTAAAACAGGACACTTGCACAAGTCCTGAGACTGTGCAAGTAAAAAGGGTAAAAACAGGACACTTGCACCAGTCCAAGGACTGTGCAAGAAAATACAGAGACAAAAGGAACACCGGCCGTAATCTGAGAACAGCTCAGACGAGGTGATCCTCCTGCAAGGAGCACGCCAAGAGCTGCTCTGGACGCTGAGGCCTTGTGGGCACCAGGAAAACCTCCTGGTGACAACGCTGTGACGTGGCAGCCCTCTGCTGACATCACAATAGCAGCTGCTCTGGCTTGCTCTGTGAGTTCATGCAAGGCAACCAAACCTTCCCTACAGCTAACACAACAGAAAAGCCCAGAAAGTTCTCCTCTGCCCCAAAGCAGCACAAAACCCCCTTGCAATCCATAACCCACAGCTCAAAGGATCCCAGAGTAACACAGAACAGGCACCAAGCCCATTCACCCTGTATGCCAAGCTGAACACTCAGAAAGAGCCAGCATGTGAGGAAGCCAAAGGCAATGTGCCCTTTTGCCCAGCAGTGCTTCTGATTAAAACCAAGAACATTTGCTTATATGCTGTGGATGAAATTGTGCTTTGCTAATATCCTGGAGAGTTCACTCAGCTGGAATGCCTGTCATTCCCACCCATTTGCTGCATGGCTAACATCAACCAGCAAACTGTAGGGCTTGCTGAAGGAAGAATGACACCTAAGTGGGGGGAAAAAGCCAAGTAACCAACCTGCTGCACACACAGCACACTGCTGCTGCACAATTACAGCACCTCAAAGAAGCCTTTGGGGCCTGTGCCTCACTTCTGGCAGCTTCCCTGCAGTATGCATCTGGCAGTCACAGGGATCTGACTCCAATGGACACACAGAAGGAAGGAAAAGAACCTTAAATCCCAATGTGGGACAATGTAGAAGCTGGTGGGGGGAGGAAAACCACCAAAATGGGAAAGTCCCACCTAAAAGGGAGTTATGAGGCAGAGACCAAATAGCTCAGCTGGTGGGCACACCTTAGCAAGGCAGGCTCAGGAAAACAGAGCAACCACAAGCTTTCCAAAGTTCAGAAGCTTCCTTCCCCCTCCTCTCCTCTGCCCTTGAAACCAATTTTTTTTCCTCCCTCCTAAAAATACCTTCCTGAGCACAAACAGAAAGTGCCTGGAAAAACCACCAGGTCTCAGTTAAAAACTAAAAAGAACGGAGAAAGATCTGGGCTTTTGCTGTTTGCCTGCTCTTGCAGCCATGGCAGCATTTTGGAAGGGCTCTACACAAGTCCAGGTGTTTCCCAGCCCCAGGACCACCTCTGGCATGAGCCCAGCAAGTGGAGTGGAGAGAGCAGCTGGTCAGACACCACATGTGACAGCTGGGAGGCTGCATATTGTCCTGATGCAAATTCCGTCTCCATGTCACACTGGAAGTCAGGACAATTCTCAAGAAATGTCTGATTAGATGAGGAATGCCTGTGGATCTGCACACCCCACATTTGTGCCTTACTGGTGTCATAATCCTGAAGCTTTAAGATGTTGCTGGGTGACCCTAATTTCCTCCAGGCTAGAGATCAGGGAATAGTTTCAAACATGCACTGCTTACAAAACATTCCCCAGAGCCAGGCATACCGTTTTCTGCCCACCATTCACAAAACACTGCTGTTTCCTCAAAGGAAAGCAACAGAAAGCTCCAGCAGCCTGCCCCCAGCCCAAGAGTGTTGCCATATTCTCTTCACAGAGAAAAGCAAGGCACAATTCTTCCCAGGAATATTTCCGGGTTTCACATTTTCTGAACATCAGAGAAAGAGAAAAGACAATCCTTATGACTGTGTTGTGCCAAAGTAGAATGCAATATGGAGATTGTTTACCCAAAGTGAGGATGTTTTGTTCCCTTGGCCTATCAGGGCCACGAGAATGTGTGTGTTGGGACTGTCACGAGACAGTCACGAGAGAATCAGAGTGGATGCAGTTCTGTGCAGCTGTGAGCAAGGGTGAGTGTGTGGCAGATTCAGTTTAGATGCAATGTATACAGTATGTTATAACAAAGTAATTAATTAGCTTTCTGATAAGGTGGAGTCAGATGCATCATTCTCTCTCCCTCTCCACAATGTCACAGTCACCTTGATTTTTGATACAAGAGTTCCCAACTGATTTTTTCCTCTACTTTCTATGTCCTATGTCTCAGCAAAAGTGGCTTCTGCCAGCACAATGAAGTGGACACAGACCATTCGTTCACATGCAACAGCACGGGTTGGTGCTCCAGCCTGAGAGCTGGAACTCAGCAATTGGGCAATCGTGCTTTGAGATGCAACAGCAGCCAGAGAACGAGTCTGGGGGTGACAGCTTGGGGACAAGGCTGGCCCAGCAATGACATGGCACACAAGCTGTGCAGGAGGCACCGTCAGCATGACAGCCCTAAGAATGCCACAAAACCCACACAGTTTTACACATTTATGGGATGCTGGTTGCTCTGCATGTATGTCTGTACTGCTGCCTTTATAACCTTTTGGAAATGGTCAGAGCTAGCAGGATTCACCCCCACCAGGAGCTGATGCAGCCTGGCAACCTGCTGACTTACAGAGGCTTCTGGCTTTCCAGGTGAAGCCAAGGCAAGCCCTGCTGCTGCTGCTGCTGCTGTGGCAGAAAGCCCCGTCTGGGCAGGGATGGCACCACTGTGCCACGGGCTGTTTCTCCTTCCAGAGCTGGGCGCTGCTTTTGAGCCACTGATGACGGCTGGCGGCAGAAGGAAGGGGCCTTTTCCCGCACCAGCACTCATGGACGCACCAGGGCCACCTTCAGGGGAGACGTTCGGCCCCACAGAGTAAAGCAGAGGGCCACAGCTGGAAACGCTTCCTTTGGAGCCTTCCTCTCTCTGGAAAGAAGGGAGCCGAGGGCCAGGACGAGCAGCAGGGCCCGAGCCCGGCCCGGGCCTGCAGGGAGGGGCGGCTGCCGCTGGGCGGCGCCATGGGCAGGGAGCGCGCCTGCGCGGGGCGGGCGGGGCCGGGCAGCCGCCAGGGGGCGCCCGGGGCGGGGCGGGGCCCTGTGTGAGGGGGGAGAGCCTCGGGCAGTGCGGAGCCACAAACGGGACTGTCCGTGCGGCACGCACAGAGCCAGGGCAATGCACAGCGCCAGGCACAGCACGGCTTCAGCGCAGCCTGGCCAGGAAGGGAATGCTCCCACGGAGTGCAGGAGTCAGGTGGTTGGATTCCCAGTCCTGTGCTGAGCTGGCAGGGCACAGAGCCTCCTCAAGCACCGCTGCCTCCTCTCCAGGCTTCCTGCACTTCCTTTGCTGACAGGGTCCCATCAGCCAGGCTGGGGGCAGGCTCAGCTGATGTTACAAAGTGCAAAGATTTTTACAAGGATTTCTTCAAATCCCAAATACATGTTTTCTTGAGCTAAGAGGCTTTGGCTCTTTTGATTCCGGTACACTGTGAGCACCCTTGCTCACAGTGTACCCCCAATTTTACCCTGTCTGTTTCAATGCAGCAATATTGTCTGCAGAACTCGGGAAGGTCCTGCTTTGGCTGTAGCAGAGCAGTTTCCCCAGCCTTTCAAGTACACCCAAGCTCTTGGTTGGAACTTGTTCACTGCTATGTCCAGTCCTGTTGGTCTGGAGATCGCCACTGCTCGCTGTAAGTCCTGTAGAGTTTTGCTGAGAGAAATGAGGTAATTATTCAAATCAACCTCTCCTTATATGTGTGTGTTTCCTGAAATGTGTGGTACTTGGTAGGGTCAACCATACAGCAGCTTACAGGGCCAGATTTTGCTGGTGCCCCATGTCTGAATCCTGATTCAAAGCAGAGCCATGGGTAAGGCTTGGAACCATGTCAAGGAGATTTCCTGACGTATTCTACCCAAGTTCAATTGGATTGTGTAATTCATTCTCTCTCCTTTGCCACTAGCTTGGGGCCTGTAAGGAGCATGAAGATCCCAAGCTATTCCCAAGGCTTTCCTAACCTCTTGTACCCCTTCTGCAAGAAAGTGGGAACCTCTATCTATGACATTCCCAAAGGTACCCCAAATCTAGGTATTATTTGATTCAACAGTATTTTAGCCACTTCCCTAGATTGGTTGGTATGACAAGGGAAGTCTTCTGGCCACCCAGAAAAGGTATCCACCAGATGTAGGAGGGATTGATACCCCCATTTTCTGAGAAATTCAATGAAATCCATCAGGCATTATTCCCTTGGAACATCTCCAGATTTTATGGCTCTTAGCACTACATTGCAAGCTGTGCTACAGTTGTCTCTTTTACAAACTATACACTTTTGGAGTCTTGATTGTACAATCTGAGCCATTTCAGACCCAATTACAGATTTTTGCAAATGTTTCAAGAGTTTTTCAATACTCCAATGAGTAGCTTTGTGTTTGCAATCCATTTTTTCGCAGAGGAGTGATTCTGGGACTACTCTGCCCAGCTGGGATAAGTGCCTAGCCTTGTGGATCAAATCACGCTTCTACAGTTTCACTTAATTGACAGTCCCTAGCATTATACTCTGTTTTTTCTACTGGGAGAGGTATCTCTGGCAAGGGTATTAAAGATAAAGCTTTGTTTTCTAACATGTCTTTTTCTGCAGCCTCATTGGCTAAATGTTTCCCCAATTCAAATTTGGTCCTATCCACTTGGTGTGCTCTGCACTGCCTGATGGCAACTTCCTCTGGTTTCTGGATACTTTCAAGTGTGTCCAAGATTTCTTTTCCATTTTTGATTGATGTGCCTTGAGAGGTCAAAAGGTCCCTTTCTTTCCAGAAATCCCATGTACCCGTAGCACTCCAAAAGTGTATAATGAATCAGTTCAAATGTTAACTCATTTTGCTCTACTCAGTTCCAAAGCTCGGGTGACTGAAATTAGTTCTACCTTCTGGGCTGGAACATCAGAGGGGAGTGTCCCCGATTGGATTACCTCGGGCTGTGGAGTCACTGTGTATCCAGATGTTTGGATAGGAAGATTGAGGGCATGGTCCTGTGAGAGAGCAGATGCTCCTGCTGCCCGCTCTGCCTTTGGCATCTGATATGCTGCAGGTGTGGCAGCTGCAGCAGGATTTCCTGTGGAAGAGGCAGCACTGCTGCCATGGCCCTCGACTGCAGGGGCCCTTGGCTGTGCCCCCAGCACAGGAGTGTCACCCACGGGGGGCACAAGGGGAAGGGGAAGGGCATTAGGAGGGAGAGAAACCAGTGTCTAGGGAGTGTGTGAGGGAAATACCAATTGATTTCCTTTTCCTTGAGTAAAGAGTTGCAAGAGCCCTGCTAGAGCTGCTGGTGGCTTGGCCTCTTGCAGGGCTGGGGAGAGCCCTGGGGCCAGGGCCCCTCCTCTTTTTGGGACACCAGGTCTAGCTGGGCAAACAGCCCCTGTTCCAGCCAGGAGCAGAGGTGCTGTGCCTTCTGCCCTGGGCACAGGGACCTGCCACTGTCACCAGCTCTTTCCACAGCTCGTCCTGATGCTGGGCCTGCCCTGAAGGGATGGGCACAGGAGGGGAGTAGCTGTGAAACCCAGGGCGGGGCTTTCACATTGCCTGCTCTCAGTGAGTGTCTGGAAATGACAGTTTTCCATCTTCTGCCAACCAAGGCTGCCAGTGTTTCTGTGTTTGTATTGATGAGAAGGGTAGAGTGTGGGTTTGTGGTTTCATGGAGAGCAAAGCAGTCTGAATTCAATTGATTTCAATTTTTTCTTTCTTGGTATTTTGTCTGTGAAAAGTCTGAAAATCAAGGACATCTTTCTGGAATCCACTGTCTGTGACCTCAATACTGGCTGAGTGACCCTTCAGGACCTTGACCTGACTAAGCGAGTGCATGAACTCTTTTAGCTCTTTTTAGAGGGAGAAAATAAACCAAACCCAAACCTGTTTGTTGAATCTTTGGAAAATCTGACTTATCCAAGAAAGTATAATTTGGAACATACAGATTTTCTGTTCATAATTCATTCAGGTGCCTGTGAAGCCAGACCAGCAATGCCCTCTTCAAAGATTCAACACAGCTGATTGACATCAAGTCGCTTGAAATTTTGGCCTCAACTTTCAGTGATATTTTGAATATGACAATTCCCGTTTCAAGGAGGAGCAGAATGCATGTGCACAGTTCCATTATGGTTTGTTTTTTTTTTTTTCAACACACAGATTCTCTCATTTCCTCTTCTGTAGCCTTAAGCATTAAAATCAACCATCTGCTTTGGAAATGCAGCTGAAATGTAGCTCTTTCTGCTGTTTTGCTTAACTTTTTTTTAGGGGCTGAAAATATTCAGTTGTAATTTGCTTTACATTCTTTGTATTATTTGCCACTGTGGCATTGGAAAAATTCACAGGAGTTTCTCCCATCTTGGATTTTAAAATAATTTAAAATATTATTATAAAGACGATTTGGCAATATTTAATTTTTGCTGCTTGTGTAACTTTATTAAATCTGTGCTTTAAAACAGGTGTCACCTAGCAGGCTTTCAGTTCAATGACAGCAGTTGCTTTTCAGCAGGCTGATTTTCCTGTAGGACTAGCCAAGGAAAGTACCTTAGGAAACTGAGTTTTCCACATTGTTGCAGTGTAGGAATGGTATTCCCTAGTTGAGTGCTCACACTGATACCCCTCAGAGCACGTGCCCCTCACTGACTTCCCCACCACTTTCCCTGTGGCAGGAAGGAGAGAAGAGCACAAATAGGTAAAGATCACGGGTTGAGATAAGAACAATTTACTAGAAAGAGCAGTGAAAAAAGAACACAAACGGTAATAACAACACTAAAAGGAGAGTGTACCAGAGGCAAACGAGTCACACGTGATCGTTCTCCACGCAGAACTTGGCACAGCCCGTGACTTGCTGACACGATCCGTCCTAAGGACGTGATTCGTGGAGGTTCTTTTTTCACTGATCTCAGGGTGCAAAAACTGACACGACAAGGGGATTTGCAGTAAAATCAAAATACATGTACTTTTATTAAATAGCCATAGCAAAGATGTGTTAGAGAAAGGGGGAAAGAAGAAAGGGAAAATAATAAGGAAAAGAAAAAGAAGAGAGAGAGAGGGCAAGGAGGTATATAGCTACCAGACGTGCGGATGACAAAGACCCTCGAAGTCCGGTCGACGAAGAGGCCTGTCGTCTTCACGTCAGGGGAGATCTCAAAGGTATCAGTCAGGTCTAACCTTTTTTATAGTCCTTTTGAAAAGGGGGAAGGGGACCCATTTCAAAATAGTCTATTGATAAAGGGTACAAGGAGTCCATCAGTAGTCCATCAGGAGCAGGCGTTGTCAGCAGCAGATGTCGTAGGCAGGAACCATTGTCTTCTCGGTCCAGTGGTCGCTTGCAAAACTTGCTCCGGTCCCCACACACGCCTTCCTTCACCCTACGGTGGGGATTTCAGTCTTAGTCCTTTTGGCAAAAGAGGGGAGCTTTTCCATGTAGGGGTCGCACGTCTCAGTCCTTGAGGGGAGAACCTTCTCCCATCTCAGTCCATCTGTCACGGTGGTTGATGTACGGTGAGTGGAGGGTCCTTTTGTGGCGACCTCCAGGAAGGTCATTCCAGAGAGAAAGTCCAGCCAAGTCAAAAGGGTGGAGAAATTCCAGCACTAGCGTTGCTAGGTGATGCAGGCGAAGGAGAGCACACTGCCCCTTCTTGGGTGCAGTGTTCCATGAGTTGAGCAAACACACCCGTAGGCAATAATCTGGCTTGGTGGACCAGACAGACCGGGATTTTCAGAACAGGATCTTTCCCTTTCTCCGGTGGTCTTGGCTTTCATGACGATCGAGAGGCAAAAAATGAGGGAAGTTTCGGACAGACTCTCACAACTAGCAACAGGGGGCCGGTGATGTTTTCCTTGGAAACTGACCATAGCAACAGGGAGCTAGGGATGGTTGCCATGGATACTGACCATAGCAACAGTATGCTGGTGATGTCTGCCATGAAAGCTGACCACAGCAACGAGGGGCTGGGGATGGTTGTCATGGAAACTGACCATAGCAACAAGAGGCTGGGTATGGTTGCCATGAAAACTGACCACAGCAACAAGGGGCTGGAGACGTTTTCCTTGGAAACTGACCATGCCAACAGGGGGTTGGGGATGGCTGCCGTGGAAACTGACAATAGCAACAGGGGGCTGGAGATGTTTTCCATGGAAACTGACCATAGCAAGAGGGGGCTGGGGATGGTTGCCATGGAAACTGATCATAGCAACGGGGAGCTTGGGATGGTTGCCATGGAAACCTGACATAGCAACGGGAGGCTGGGGATGGTTGCCATGGAAACTGACCACAGCAACAAGGGGCTGGGGATGGTTGCCACGGAAACTGACCACAGCAACAAGGGGCTGGGGATGGTTGCCACGGAAACTGACCACAGCAACAAGGGGCTGGTGATGGTTGCCATGGAAACTGACCATAGCAACGGGAGCTGGGGATGGTTGCCATGGAAACTGACAATAGCAAGAGGGGGCGGGTGATGGTTGCCATGGAAGCTGACCATAGCAATAATGGTCTGGGGACGGCTTCCATGGAAACAGACCATAGCAACAAGGTGCTGGGGATGGTTGCCATGGAAAGCGACCATGGCAACCGGGGGTGGGGATGGTTGCTATGGAAACTGACCATAGCAACAGTGGGCTGGCGATGGTTGCCATAGTAATTGACCATAGCAACAGGGGATGGGGATGGCTGCAATGGATACCGACCATCGCAACAGGGGGCTGGGGGTTGTTGCTATGGAAATTGATCATAGCCACTGGGGGGTGTTGATGGTTGCCATGGAAACTGACCATAGAAACAGGGGGCAGGGAATGGTTGCCATGGAAACCGACCGTAGCAACATGGGGCTGGTGATGGCTGCCATGGAAACCGACCATGGCAATGGGGAGCTGGGGATGGTTGCCATGAAAACTGACCATAGCAACGGGGAGCTTGGGATGCTTGCCATGGAAACCGACCATACCAACGCGGGGCTAGGGCTGGTTGCCATGGAAACTGACCATAGGAACAAGGGGCTGGGGATGGCTGCCATGGAAACACACCATAGCAACAGGGGGCTGGGGATGGTTGCCATGGAAACCGATCATAGCAACAGGGGCCTGGGGATGGCTGCTATGAAATCTGGCCATAGCAACAGAGGGCTGGTGATGTTTTCCTTGGAAACTGATCATAGCAGCAGAGAGCTAGGGATGGTTGCCATGGAAACAGGCCGTAGCAACTGCGGGGTTTTGATGGTTGCCATGGAAAGTGACCATAGCAACAGGGGGTCTGAGGATGGTTATCATGGAAACCGACCATACCGACGGGGGTCTGGGGATGGTTGCTATCTAAACGGACCATAGCAACGGTGGGCAAATTGTGGTCGCCATGGAAACCGACCATAGCAACATGGGGCTGGTGATGGCTGCCATGGAAACCGACCATAGCAACGGGGGCAAATGATGGTTGCCATGGAAGCTGACCATAGCAACAGGGGGTTGGTGATGGTTGCCTTCGAAACTGACCATAGCAACTGGGGACTGGGGATGGCTGCTATGGAAACTGATCATAGCAACAGTGGGCTGCGGATGGTTGCCATGGAAACTGACAATATCAACAGGGGGCTGGTGATGGTTGCCATGGAAACCAATCATAGCAAGAGGAGGCTGGTGATGGTAGCCATGGAAACTGACCATAGCAACAGGGGGCTGGTGATGGTTGCCATGGAAATTGATCATAGCAACGTGGGGCTGTGGATCTCTGCCATGGAAACTGACCATAGGAACAGGGGGCTGGTGATGGCTGCCATGGAAACTGACCACAGCAACAGTGGGCTGGGGATGGTTGCCATGGAGATTTACCATAGCAACGGGGTGCTAGTGGTGGTTGCCATGGAAAACTGACCATAGGAACAGGGGGCTGGGGATGGTTGCCATGGAAACCGACCATAGAAACAAGGGGCTGGGGATGGCTGCCATGGAAACTGACCATAGCAACGGAGCTGGGGATGGTAGCCAAGGAGACAGACCATAGCAACAGTTGGCTGGTGATGTCTGCCATGGAAACCGACCATAGCAACGCGGGGCTGGGGATGGTTCCCATGGAAACTGACCATAGCAACAGGGAGGTCGGGATGGTTGCTATGGAAACTGATCATAGCAACAGGTGTCTAGTGATGATTGCCGTGGAAACTGACCATAGCAACATGGGGCTGGCGATGGTTGCCATGGAACCTTACAGAGCAACAAGAGGCTGGGGTTGGTTGCCATGAAAACTGACCATTGCAACAGGGGTCTGGTGACGTTTTCCTTGGAAACTGACCATAGCAAGAGGGGGCTGGAGATGGCTGCCATGGAAACCAACAATAGTAACGGGTGGCTGGTGATCGTAGCCATAGAAACTGACCATAGCAACATGGGGCTGGGGATGGTTGCCATGGAAACTGACCATAGCAACAGTGGGCTGGTGATGTCTGCAATGAAAACTGACCATTGCAACGGGGGGCTGGAGGCGGTTGTCATGGAAAATGACCATAGCAAGAGGGGGCTGGGGTTGGTTGCCATGGAAACAGGCCGTAGGAAGTGCGGGGTGTTGATGGTTGCCATGGAAACTCACCATAGCAACAGGGGGTCTGAGGATGGTTATCATGGAAACCGACCATAGCAACGATGGGCAAATTATGGTCGCCATGGAATCCAACAATAGGAACGAGAGGCTGGGGATGGTTGCCATGGAAACTGACCGTAGCAACATGGGGCTGGTGATGGTTGCAATGGAAATTGACCATAGCAAAGGGAGCTGGTGATGGTTGCCATGGAAACTGACCATAGCAACTGGCGGGCTCGTGATAGTTGCGATGGAAACTGACCATAGCAACAGGGGGGTGGGGATGGTTGCTATGGAAACGGACCATAGCAACAGGTGTCTGGTGATGATTGCCGTGGGAACTGACCATAGCAACATGGGGCTGGGGATGGCTGCCAGGGAAACCGACCATAGCACCAGTGGGCTGGTGATGTTTGCCATGGAATGTGACCATAGCAACAGGGGGCTGGGGATGGTGTCCATGGAAACTGACCATAGCAACAGGGGGCTGGTGATAGTTGCTATGGAAACTGACCATAGCAACAGGGGGCTGGGGATGGCTTCCGTGGAAACTGACCATAGCAACAGGGGTCTGGTGACGTTTTGCCTGGAAACTGACCATGCCAACAGGGGGCAGGGGATGGCTGCCATGGAAACTGATCATAGCAACGGGGCGCTAGGGATGCTTGCCATGGAAACCGACCATACCAACGCGGGGCTAGGGATGGTTGCCATGGAAACTGACCATAGCAACATGGGGCTGGTGATGGCTGTAATGAAAAACGACCATAGTAGTGGGGGGCTGGGGATGGTTGCCATGAAATCTGACCATAGCAACAGGGGTCTGGTGACGTTTTGCCTGGAAATTGACCATGCCAACAGGGGGCTGGGGATGGCTGCCATGGAAACTGATCATAGCAACGGGGCGCTAGGGATGCTTACCATGGATACCGACCATACCAACGCGGGGCTAGGGATGGTTGCCATGGAAACTGACCATAGCAACATGGGGCTGGTGATGGCTGTAATGGAAAACGACCATAGTAGTGAGGGGCTGGGGATGGTTGCCATGGAACCTGACAGAGCAACAAGAGGCTGGTGATGGTTGCCATGAAAACTGACCATAGCAACAGGGGTCTGGTGACGTTTTCCTTGGAAACAGACCATAGCAACAGGGGACTGGGGATGGCTGCCATGAGAACTGAACATAGAAACAGGGGGGGTGATGTTTTCCTTGGAAACTGACCGTAGCAAGAGGGGGCTGGAGATGGCTGCCATGGAAACCGACCATAGTAACGGGGGGCTGGTGATGGTAGCCAGCCATAGAAACTGACCATAGCAACAAGGGGCTGGGGATGGTTGCCATGGAAACCGACCATAGCAACAGTGGGCTGGTGATGTCTACCATGAAAACTGACTATTGCAACGGGGGGCTGGGGGCGGTTGTCAGGGAAACCGACCATAGCAAGGGGGGGCTGGGGATGGTGTCCATGGAAACAGGCTGTAGCAACTACGGGGTGTTGATGGTTGCCATGGAAACTGACCATAGCAACAGGGGGTCTGAGGATGGTTATCATGGAAACCGACCATAGCAACGAGGGGCTGGGGATGGTTAGTATGGAAACGGACCATAACAACGATGGGCAAATTATGGTCGCCATGGAAACCGACCATAGGAACGAGGGGCTGGGGATGGTTGCCATGGAAACTGACCGTAGTAACATGGGGCTGGAGATGGTTGCAAGGGAAACCGACCATAGCAAATGGAGCTGCTGATGGTTGCCATGGAAACTGACCATAGCAACTGGCGGGCTGGTGATACTTGCGACGGAAACTGACCATGACAACAGGGGGGTGGGGATGGTTGCTATGGAAACTGACCATAGCAAGAGGTGTCTGGTGATGATTGCCATGGAAACCGACCATAGCAACATGGGGCTGGTGATGGCGGCCATGGAAACCGACCATAGCAACAGTGGGCTGGTGATGTTTGCCATGGAAAGTAACCATAGCAACAGGGGGCTGGGGATGGTGTCCATGGAAACTGACCATAGCAACAGGGGGCTGGTGATGGTTACCATGGAAACCGACCATAGCAACGGAGGGCTGGGCATGCTTGCTATGAAAACTGTCCATTGCAACAGGGGGCTGGAGACGTTTTCCTTGAAAACTGACCATAGCAACAGGGAGCTAGGGATGGTTGCCATGGATACTGACCATGGCAACAGTGGGCTGAGGATGGTTGTCATGGAAACCGACCATAGCAAGAGGGGGCTGGGGGTGGTTGCCATGGAAACTGACCGTAGTACCATGGGGCTGGGGATGGTTGCAATGGAAACCGACCATAGCAAAGGGAGCTGGTGATGGTTGCCATGGAAACTGACCATAGCAACTGGCGGGCTCGTGATAGTTGCGACGGAAACTGACCATAACAACAGGGGGGTGGGGATGGTTGCTATGGAAACTGACCATAGCAACAGCCGTCTGGTGATGATTGCCGTGGAAACTGACCATAGCAACATGGGGCTGGTGATGGCTGCCATGGAAACCGAGCATAGCAACAGGGGGCTGGTGATGTTTTCCTTGGAAACTGACCATAGCAACAGGGGGCTGGGGATGGTTGCCACGGAAACTGACCATAGGAACAAGGGGCTGGGAATGGTTGCCATGGAAAGTGACTATAGCAACTGGGGGCTGGGGATGGTTGCCATGGAAACAGACCATAGCAACGGGGGGCTGGTGATGGTTACCATGGAACCTGGCATAGTAACAAGGGGCTGGGGATGGTTGCCATGGAAACTGAGCATAGCAACAGGGTAATTGCCGTGGAAGCTGACCACAGCAAGAGTGGGCTGGGGGTAGTTGCCATGTAAATTGATCATAGCAACTGGGGGGTATTATGGTTGCCATGGAAACAGACCATATCAACAGGGGGCTGGTGGTGGTTGCCGTGGAAACTAATCATAGCAACAGGCGGCTGGGGATGGTTGCCATGGAAACTGACCATAGCAAGAGGGGGCTAGTGATGTTTTCCTTGGGAACTGACCATAGCAACAGGGGGCTGCTGATGGTTGCCGTGGAAATTGACCATAGCAAGAGGGGGCTGGGGTTGGCTGCCATGGAAACTGACCATAGCAACGGGGTACTTAGGATGCTTGTCATGGAAACTGACCATAGCAACACGGGGCTGGGGATGGTTGCCATGGAAACTGACCATAGCAACGGGGGACTGGTGATGTTTGCCATGAAAACTGACAATAGCAATGGGGTGCTGGGGATGGTTGCCATGGAAACTGACCATAGCAACAGGGGGCTGGTAATAATTGCCGTGGAAGCTGACCACAGCAAGAGTGGGCTGGGGGTAGTTGCCATGTAAATTGATCATAGCAACTGGGGTGTGTTGATGGTTGCCATGGAAACGGACCTTATCAACAGGCGGCTGGTGATGGTTGCTGTGGAAACTAATCATAGCAACAGGCGGCTGGGGATGGTTGCCATGGAAACTGACCATAGCAAGAGGGGGCTAGTGATGTTTTCCTTGGGAAGTGACCATAGCAACAGGGGGCTGCTGATGGTTGCCGTGGAAATTGACCATAGCAAGAGGGGGCTGGGGATGGCTGCCATGGAAACTGATCATAGCAACGGGGTGCTTGGGATGCTTGCCATGGAAACCGACCATAGCAACGCGGGGCTGGGGACGGTTGCCATGGAAACTAATCATAGCAACAGGGGGCTGACGTTTGTTGACATGGAACCCGACCATAGCAACGGAGTGCTGGGGATGGTTGCCATGGAAACTGACCATAGCAACAAGGGGCTGGGGATGGTTGCCATGGAAACCGACCATAGCAACAGGGGGCTGGTCATGGTTGCCATGGAAACCGACCACAGCAACGAGAGGCTGGGGATGGTTGGTATGGAAACTATCCAAAGCAGGAAGGGGCTGATGATGGTAGCCATGGAAACCGACCATAGCAACGGGGGGTGGCGATGGTAGCCATGGAAACGGACCATCGCAACCGGGGGCTGGGGACAGTTGCCATGGAAACCGACCATTGAAACGGGATCTGGGGATGGTTGCCATGGAAACTGACCATAGCAACAGGGGGCTGGGGATGGCTGCCATGGATACCGACCATAGAAACAGGGGGCTGGTGATAGTTGCCATGGAAACTGATCATAGCAACGGGGGGCTGGGGATGGCTGCCATGGAAACTGATCATAGCAACAAGGGGCGGGGGATGGTCGCCATGGAAAGTGACGATAGAAACAGTGGGCTGGGGATGGTTACCATGGAAACTGACCATAGAAACGGGGTGCTGGGGATGGTTGCCATGGAAACTGACCATAGCAACTGGCGGGCTGGTGATGATTGCCATGGAAACTGACCATCGCAACATGGGGGTGAGGATGATTGCTAAGGAAACTGACCATAGCAACAGGTGTCTGGTGATGATTGCCGTGGAAACTGACCATAGCAACATGGGGCTGGTGATGGCTGCCATGGAAACCGAGCATAGCAACAGGGGGCTGGTGATGTTTTCCTTGGAAACTGACCATAGCAAGAGGGGGCTGGTGATGATTGCCATGGAAAGTGACCATAGCAACAGGGGGCTGGTGATCTTTTCCTTGGAAACTGACCATAGCAATAGGGGGCTGGGGATGGTTGCCATGGAAACTGACCATAGGAACAAGGGGCTGGGAATGGTTGCCATGGAAAGTGACTATGGCAACTGGGGGCTGGGGATGGTTGCCATGGAAACTGGCCATAGCAACAAGGGGCTGGTAATAATTGCCGTGGAAGCTGACCACAGCAAGAGTGGGCTGGGGGTAGTTGCCATGTAAATTGATCATAGCAACTGGGGGGTGTTGATGGTTGCCATGGAAACGGACCATCGAAACAGGGGGCTGGTGATGGTAGCCGTGGAAAGTGACCATAGCAACGCGGGGCTGGGGACGGTTGCCATGGAAACTAATCATAGCAACAGGGGGCTGACGGTTGTTGCCATGGAACCCGACCATAGCAACGGAGTGCTGGGGATGGTTGGTATGGAAACTATCCAAAGCAAGAAGGGGCTGATGATGGTAGCCATGGAAACCGACAATAGCAACGGGGGGGTGGCGATGGCTGCCATGGAAACGGACCATCGCAACAGGGGGCTGGGGACGGTTGCCATGGAATCCGACCATAGGAACAAGGGGCTGGGGATGGTTGCCATGGAAACTGACCATAGCAACAGGGGGCTGGGGGTCGCTGCCATGGATACTGACCACAGCAACTGGGGTCTGGTGATGGTTGCCATGGAAACCGACCTTTGCAATAGGGCGCTGGGGATGGCTGCCGTGGAAACTGACCATAGCAACAAGGCGGCTGGGGATGGTTGCCACGGAACCTGACATAGTAACAAGGGGCTGGGGATGGTTGCCATGGAAACTGGCCATAGCAACTGGGGGCTAGTGATAATTGCCGTGCAAACTGACCATGGCAAGAGTGGGCTGGGGTTGTTGCCATGGAAATTGATCACAGCAACTGGGGGGTGTTGATGGTTGCCGTGGAAACCGACCATATCAACAGGCGGCTGGGGATGGTTGCCATGGAAACTAATCATAGCAACAGGGGCTGGTGATGGTTGCCATGGACACTGACCATAGCAACAGGGGGCTGGTGATGGTTGCCATGGAAATGGACCATAGCAAGAAGGGCTTGGTGATGGTAGCCATGGAAACGGACCATAGCTACAGGGGGCTGGCGATGGCTGCCATGGAAACTGACCAACGCAACTGGGGGGTGTTGATGGTTGCCATGGAAACTGACCATAGCAACAGTGGGCTGGGGATGGCTGCCATGGAAATAGACCATAGCAACTGCGGGGTGTAGATGGTTGCCGTGGAAATTGACCATAGCAACAGGGGGCTGACGGTTGTTGCCATGGAAACCGACCATAGCAACGGAGGGCTGGAGACGTTTTCCTTGGAAACTGACCATAGCAATAGGGAGCTAGGGATGGTTGCCGTGGATACTGACCACAGCAACAGTGGGCTAAGGATGGTTGCCATGGAAACCGACCATAGCAACGAGATGCTGGGGATGGTTGGCATGGAAACTATCCATAGCACGAAAGGGCTGGTGATGGTAGCCATGGAAACCGAACATCGAAACGGAAGCTGGGGATGGTTGCCATGGAAACTGACCATAGCAACAGGGGGTTGGGGATGGCTGCCATGGATACCGACCATAGAAACAGGGGGCTGTTGAAAGTTGCCATGGAAACTAACCATAGCAACAGTAGGCTGGGGATGGCTGCCATGGAAACTGATCATAGCAACAGGGTGCTGGGGATGGTTGCCATGGAAACTGAGCATAGCAACTGGCGGGCTGGTGATGATTGCCATGGAAAGTGACCATAGCAACAGGGGGGTGGGGATGATTGCTATGGAAACTGACGATAGCAACAGTGGGCTGGGGATGATTGCCGTGAAAACTGACCATAGCAACATGGGGCTGGGGATGGCTGCCATGGAAACCGAGCATAGCAACAGGGGGCTGGTGATCTTTTCCTTGGAAACTGACCATAGCAATAGGGGGCTGGGGATGGTTGCCATGGAAACTGACCATAGGAACAAGGGGCTGGGAATGGTTGCCATGGAAAGTGACTATGGCAACTGGGGGCTGGGGATGATTGCCATGGAAACTGACCATAGCAACGGGGGGCTGGTAATGGTTACCATGGAACCTGGCATAGTAACAAGGGGCTGGGGATGGTTGCCATGGAAACTGGCCATAGCAACAGGGGGCTGATAAAAATTGCCGTGGAAGCTGACCACAGCAAGAGTGGGCTGGGGGTAGTTGCCATGTAAATTGATCATAGCAACTGGGGGGTGTTGATGCTTGCCATGGAAACGGACCATATCAACAGGGGGCTGGGGATGGTTGCAGTAGAAACTAATCATAGCAACAGGCGGCTGGGGATGGTTGCCATGGAAACTAACCATAGCAAGAGGGGCCTAGTGATGTTTTCCTTGGGAACTGACCATAGAAACGCGGGGCTGGGGATGGTTGCCATGGAAACTGACCATAGCAACAGTGGGCTGGTGATATTTCCCATGAAAACTGACATTAGCAATGGGGTGCTGGGGATGGTTGCGATGGAAACTGACCATAGCAACAGTGGGCTGGTGATGGTTGCTATGACAACTGACCATAACAACGGGGTGCTGGGGATGGTTGCCACGGATACTGACCATAGCAACAGTATGGCGGTGATGTCTGCCATGAAAGCTGACCATAGCAACGGCGGGCTGGTGATGGTTGTCATGGAAACCGACCATAGCAACAAGAGGCTGGGGATGGTTGCCATGAAAACTGACCATAGTAACAGGGGGCTGGAGACCTTTTCCTTGGAAACTGACGATAGGAACAGGGGGCTGGTGATGGTAAGCACGGAAACCGACAAGAACAACAGGGGGCTGGGGATGATTGCCATGGAAACTGGCCATAGCAAACGGGGGCTGTGGATCTCTGCCAAGGAAACTGACCATAGGAACAAGGGGCTTTTGATGGCTGCCATGGAAACTGACCATAGCAACAGTGGGCTGAGGATGGTTGCCATGGAGATTTACCAGAGCAACGGGGTACTAATGGTGGTCGACGTGGAAACTGACCATAGCAACGGGGAGCTGGGGATGGTTGCCATGGAAACTGACCAGAGCATCAGTGGTCTGGTGATGGCTGCCGTGGAAACTGACCATAGCAACGGGGGGCTGGGGATGGCTGCCATGGAAACTGACCATAGCAACAGTGGGCTGGGGATGGTTGCCATGGAGATTTACCGTAGCAACGGGGTACTAATTGTGGTCGTTGTAAAAACTGACCATAGGAACGGGGGGCTGGGGATGGTTGCCATGGAAACCGACCACAGAAACAAGGGGCTGGGGATGGCTGCGATGGAAACTGACCATAGCAACGGGGGGCTGGGGATGGTTGCCATGCAAACTGACAATAGCAACGGGGGGCTGGTGGTGGTTGCTATAAACCTGTCCGTTGCAACAGGGGACTCGAAATGTTTTCCTTGGAAACTGACCATAGCAAGACGGGGCTGGTGATGGTTGCCATGGAAATTGATCACAGCAACGGGGGGCTGGTGATGGTTGCCATGGAAACTGATCATAGCAACAGGAGGCTGGTGATGGTTTCCATGGAAACTGACCATAGAAATAGGGTATTTGTGATGGTTGCCATAGAAACTGACCACAGCAAGAGGGCGCTGGGTGTGGTTGCCATGGAAACTGAGCATAGCAACAGTGGGCTGGTGATGTTTTCCTTGGAAACCGACCATAGCAACGGGGGGCTGGGGATGGTTGCCATGGAAACCGACCGTAGCAACATGGGGCTGGTGATGGCTGCCATGGAAACCGACCATAGCAATGGGGAGCTGGGGATGGTTGCGATGGAAACTGACCATAGCAACAGTGGTCTGGTGATGACTGACGTGAAAACCGACCATAGCAACGGGGGGCTGGGGATGGTTGCCATGAAAACCGACCATAGCAACAGGGGGCTGGGGATGGTTTCCATGGAAACCGACCATAGAAACGGGGGGTGGCGATGGTTGCCATGGAAAGTGACCATAGCAACAGGGGGCTGGGGATGGCTGCCATGGAAACTGAACATAGCAACAAGGGGCGGGGGATGGTTGCCATGGAAAGTGACCATAGCAACAGTGGGCTGCGGATGGTTACCATGGAAACTGACCATAGCAACGGGGAATGGTGATGGTTGCCATGGAAACTGAGCATAGCAACTGGCGGGCTGGTGATGATTAGCATGGAAACTGACCATAGCATCTGGGGGGTGGGGATGATTGCTATGGAAACTGACCATAGCAACAGGTGTCTGGTGATGATTGTCGTGGAGACTGACCATAGCAACATGGGGCTGGTGATGGCTGCCATGGAAATCGAGCATAGCAGCAGGGAGCTGGTGATGTTTTCCTTGGAAACGGACCATAGCAACAGGCAGGTGGGGATGGTTGCCATGGAAACTGACCATAGGAACAAGGGGCTGGGAATGGTAGCCATGGAAAGTGACTATGGAAACAGGGGGCTGGGGATGGTAGCCATGGAAACTGACCATAGCAACGGGGGGCTGGTGATGGTTTCCATGGAACCTGGCATAGTAAGAAGGGGCTGGGAATGGTTGCCATGGAAACTGGCCATAGCATCAGGGGGCTGGTGATGGTTGCTATGACAACTGACCATTGCAACAGGGGGCTGGAGATGTTTTCCTTTGAAACTGACCATAGCAAGAGTGGGCTGGGGATTGTTGCCATGTAAATTGATCATAGCAACTGGGGGGTGTTGATGCTTGCCATGGAAACGGACCATATCAACAGGGGGCTGGTGATGGTTGCCGTGGAAATTAATCATAGCAACAGGCGGCTGGGGATGGTTGCCATGGAAACTGACCATAGCAAGAGGGGGCTAGTGATGTTTTCATTGGGAAGTGACCATAGCAACAGGTGGCTGCTGATTGTTGCCGTGGAAATTGACCATAGCAACTGGGGGCTGGTGACATTTTCCTTGGAAACTGACCATAGCAAGAGGGGGCTAGGGATGGCTGCCATGAAAACTGACCATAGCAACAGTGGGCTGGTGATGTTTGCCATGAAAACTGACCATAGGAACAGGGAGCTAGGGATGGTTGCCATGGATACTTGCCATAGCAACAGTATGCCGGTGATGTCTGCCATGAAAGCTGACCATAGCAAAGGCGGGCTGGGGATGGTTGTCATGGAAACCGATCATAGCAACAAGAGGCTGGGGATGGTTGCCATGAAAACTGACCATAGCAAAGGGGGCTGGAGACGTTTTCCTTGGAAACTGACCATAGCAACAGGGGGCTGGTGATGGTTACCATGGAAATCGATCATAGCAACAGGGGGCTGGTGATGGTAGCCACGGAAACAGACCATAACAACAGGGGGCTGGGGATGATTGCCATGGAAACTGACCATAGCAACAGGGGGCTGTGGATCGCTGCCAAGGAAACTGACCATAGGAACAAGGGGCTTTTGATGGCTGCCATGCAAACTGATCATAGCAACAGTGGGCTGGGGATGGTTACCATGGAGATTTACCATAGCAACGGGGTACTAATGGTGGTCGACGTGGAAACTGACCATAGAAACGGGGAGGTGGGGATGGTAGCCATGGAAGCTGACCAGTGCATCAGTGGTCTGGTGATGGCTGCCGTGGAAACTGACCATAGCTACGGGGGGCTGGGGATGGTAGCCATGGAAACAGACAATAGCAAGAGGGGGCTGGGGATGATTGCCATGGAATCTGACCACCACAAGAGGGGGCTGGGGGTTGTGGCCATGTAAATTGATCATAGCAACTGGGGGGTGTTGATGGTTGCCATGGAAACGGACCATAGCAAGAGGGGGCTGGTGATGGTTGCCGTGGAAACTGACCACAGCAACGGGGGGCTGGGGATGTTTGCCATGGAAATTGACCATAGCAAGAGGGGGCTAGTGATGTTTTCCTTGGGATCTGACCATAGCAACAGGCGGCTGGGGATGGTTGCCATGGAAACTGACCATAGCAAGAGGGGGCTAGGGATGGCTGCCATGGAAACTGATCATAGCAACGGGGAGCTTGGGATGCTTGCCATGGAAACCGACCATAGCAACGGGGAGCTTGGGATGCTTGCCATGGAAACCGACCATAGCAACGCGGGGCTGGTGATGGTTGCTATGGAAACTGACCATAGCAACTGTGGGCTGGTGATGTGTGCCATGAAAACTGACCATAGCAACGGGCTGCTGGGGATGGTTGCCGTGGAAACCGACCATATCAACAGGGGGCTGGGGATGGTTGCTCTGAAAACTGACCATAGGAACAGGGAGCTGGTGATGTTTTCCTGGAAAACTGACCATAGCAACAGGGAGCTAGGGATGGTTGCCACGGATACTGACCATAGCAACGGCGGGCTGGGGATGGTTGTCATGGAAACCGACCATAGCAACAAGAGGCTGGGGATGGTTGCCATGGAAACTGACCATAGCAACAGGGGGCTGGAGACGTTTTCCTTGGAAACTGACCATAGCAACAGGGGGCTGGTGATGGTTACCATGGTAACCGATCATAGCAACAGGGGGCTGGTGATGGTAGCCACGGAAACAGACCATAACAACAGGGGGCTGGGGATGATTGCCATGGAAACTGACCATAGCAACGGGGGGCTGTGGATCGCTGCCAAGGAAACTGACCATAGGAACAAGGGGCTTTTGATGTCTGCCATAGAAACTGACCATAGCATCAGTGGGCTGGGGATGGTTGCCATGGAGATTTACCATGGCAACGGGGTACTAATGGTGGTCGACGTGGAAACGGACCATAGGAATGGGGAGCTGGGGATGGTTGCCATGGAAACCGACCACAGAATCAATGGGCTGGGTATGGCTGCGATGGAAACTGACCATAGCAACGGGGAGCTGGGGATGGTTGCCATGGAAACTGACCATAGCAACAGGGGGCTGGTGATGTTTTCCTTGTATACCGACCATAGCAACGGGGGGCTGGGGATGGTTGCCATGGAAAGCAACCATAGCAACAGGGGACTGGGGATGGTTGCCTTGGAAACCGACCATAGAAACTAGGGGCTGGGGATGGCTGCGATGGAAACTAACCATAGCAACGGGGGGCTGGGGATGGTTGCCATGGAACCTGACATAGCAACAAGAGGCTGGGGATGGTTGCCATGAAATCTGACCATAGCAACAGGGGTCTGGTGACGTTTTCCTTGGAAACCGACTACAGCAGCACGTGGCTGGTGATGGCTGCCATGGAAAACGACCATAGTAATGGGAGCTGCTGATGGTTGCCAGGGAAACCGACCATAGCAACAGGGGGCTGGAGATGGTAGCTTTAGAAACCGACCATAGCAATAGGGGGCTGGGTATGGTTGCTATGAAAAATGACAATTGCAACAGGGGGTTGGGGATGGTTGCCACGGAAACTGACCATAGCAACTGGGGGCTGGTGATGGCTGCCCTGGAAACCGACCATTGCAACAGGGGGCTAGGGATGGTTTCCATGGAAATTTACCATAGCAACGGGGGGCTGGTGATGGCTGCCATGGAAACCGACCTTAGCAACAGGGGTATGGGGTTGGTTGCCATGGAAACTGACCACAACAAGAGGGGGCTGGGGGTGGTTGCCGTGGAAATTGATCATACCAACTGGGGGGCCTTGATGGTTGCCATGGAAACAGACCATAGCAACTGGGGGCTGGTGATAGTTGCCATGGAAATAGACCATAGCAACCGGGGGCTGGAGGTCGCTGCCATGGATACTGACCATAGCAACAGGGGGCTGGTGATGGTTGCCATGGAAACTGACCATAGCAATAGGGGCTGGGGATGGTTGCTATGGAAACCGACCATATCAACGGGGAGCTGGGGATGGTTGCCATGGAAACTGATCATAGCAACGGGGAGCTGGGGATGGTTGCCATGGAAACTGACCATAGCAATAGGCGGGCTGGTGATGGTTGCCATAGAAACTGACCAGAGCAACGGGCGGAGGGATGGTGTCCGTGGAAACTGACCATAGCACCGGGCGGGCTGGTGAATGGTTGCGATGGAAACTGACCAGAGCAACGGGCGGGGGGATGGTTGCTATGGAAACTGACCATAGCAACAGGTGTCAGGTGATGATTGCCGTGGAAACTGACCATATCAACATGGGGCTGGTGATGGCTGCCATGGAAACCGACCATAGCAACAGGGGGCTGGGGATGGTGTCCATGGAAACTGACCATAGCAACAGGGGGCTGGGGATGATTGCCATGGAATCTGACCACAACAAGAGGGGGCGAGGGTGGTTGCCATGGAAATTGATCATAGCAACTGGGGGGTGTTGATGGTTGCCATGGAAACAGACCATAGTAACTGCGGCCGGGGATGTTTGCTATGGAAACTGACCATAGCAAAAAAGGGCTGGTGATGGTTGCCATGGAAACTGTGCATAGCAATAGGCGGGCTGGTGATGTTTGCGATGGAAACTGACCATAGCAACAGGTGTCTGGTGATGATTGCCATGGAATCTGACCACCACAAGAGGGGGCTGGGGGTTGTGGCCATGTAAATTGATCATAGCAACTGGGGGGTGTTGATGGTTGCCATGGAAACGGACCATAGCAAGAGGGGGCTGGTGATGGTTGCCATGGAAACTGACCATAGCAAGAAGGGGCTGGTGATGTTTTCCTTGGAAACTGACCATAGCAAGAGGGGGCTAGGGATGGCTGCCATGGAAACTGATCATAGCAACGGGGAGCTTGGGATGCTTGCCATGGAAACCGACCATAGCAACGCGGGGCTGGTGATGGTTGCTATGGAAACTGACCATAGCAACTGTGGGCTGGTGCTGTGTGCCATGAAAACTGACCATAGCAACGGGCTGCTGGGGATGGTTGCCGTGGAAACCAACCATATCAACAGGGGGCTGGTGATGGTTGCTTTGAAAACTGACCATAGGAACAGGGAGCTGGTGATGTTTTCCTGGAAAACTGACCATAGCAACAGGGAGCTAGGGATGGTTGCCATGGATACTGACCATAGCAACGGCGGGCTGGGGATGGTTGTCATGGAAACCGACCATAGCAACAAGAGGCTGGGGATGGTTGCCATGGAAGCTGACCATAGCAACAGGGGGCTGGAGACGTTTTCCTTGGAAACTGACCATAGCAACAGGGGCTGGGGATGGTTACCATGGTAACCGATCATAGCAACAGGGGGCTGGTGATGGTAGCCACGGAAACAGACCATAACAACAGGGGGCTGGGGATGATTGCCATGGAAACTGACCATAGCAATGGGGGGCTGTGGATCGCTGCCAAGAAAACTGACCATAGGAACAAGGGGCTTTTGATGTCTGCCATAGAAACTGACCATAGCATCAGTGGGCTGGGGATGGTTGCCATGGAACCTGGCATAGTAACAAGGGGCTGGGGATGGTTGCCATGGAAACTGGCCATAGCAACAGGGGGCTGGTAATAATTGCCGTGGAAGCTGACCACAGCTAGAGTGGGCTGGGGGTTGTTGCCATGTAAATTGATCATAGCAACTGGGGGGTGTTGATGGTTGCCATGGAAACGGACCATACCAACAGGGGGCTGGTGATGGTTGCCGTGGAAACTAATCATAGCAACAGGCAGCTGGGGATAGTTGCCTTGGAAACTGACCATAGCAAGAGGGGCCTAGTGATGTTTTCCTTGGGAACTGACCATAGCAACAGGGGGCTGGGGATGGTTGCCATGGAAACTGACCATAGCAACAGGGGGCTGGTGATGGTAGCCATGGAAAGCGACCACAGCAACAGGGTGCTGGGGATGGTTGCCATGGAAACTGAGCTTAGCAGCAGGGGGGTGGGGATGATTGGTATGAAAACTGACCATAGCAACGGCGGGCTGGTGATGGTTGCCATAGAAACTGACCACAAAAAGAGGGGTCTGGGATGGTTGCCATGGAAACCGACCATCGAAACAAGGGGCTGGGGATGGCTGCCATGGAAACCGACCATAGCAACGGCGGGCTGGTGATGGTTGCCATGGAAAGTGATCACAAAAAGCGGGGGCTGCGGTGGTCGCCATGGAAATTAATCAGAGCAACTGGTGGGTGTTGATGGTTGCTATGAAAACTGACCATAGCAACGGGCGGCTGGTGATGCTCGCCATGGAAACTGACCATAGCAACGGGGGGGGATGGTTGCTATGGAAACTGACCATAGCAACATATGTCTGGTGATGATTGCTGTGGAAACTGTCCATAGCAACAGTGGGTGGGGATGGTTGTCATGGAAACTGACCATAGCAACAAGGGGCTGGTGATGGTTGCCATGGAAAGTGACCATGGCAACCGGGGGCTGGGCATGGTTGCCACGGAAACTGACCATAGCAACAGTGTGCTGCGGATGGTTGCCATGGAAACTGACCATTGCAACGGGGGCTGTGATGGTTGCCATGGAACCTGACATAGCAACAGGCGGCTGGGGTTGGTTGCCATGGATACCGACCATAGCAGCAGGGGGCTGGTGATAGTTGCCATGGAAATTCACCATAGCAATAGGGGATTTGTGATGGTTGCCATAGAAACTGACCATAGCAAGAGGGGGCTGGGGTGGTTGCCATGGAAACTGACCATAGCAACAGGGGGCTGGTGATGTTTTCCTTGCAAACCGACCATAGCAACAGGGGGCTGGGGATGGTTGCCATGGAAACTGACCAGAGCAACATGGGTCTGGTGATGGTAGCCATGGAAACCGACCATAGCAACAGGGGGCTGGGAATGGTTGGCATGGAAACTGAGCTTAGCAACAGGGGCGTGGGGATGATTGGTATGAAAACTGACCATAGCTACGGCGGGCTGGTGATGGTTGCCATGGAAACTGACCACAACAAGAGAGGGCTGGGATGGTTGCCATGGAAACCGACCATCGAAACAAGGGGCTGGGGATGGCTGCCATGGAAACCGACCATAGCAACAGGCGGCTGGTGATGGTCGCCGTGGAAACTGACCATAGAAACAGGGGGCTGGTGATGATTGCCATGGAAACTGACCATAGCAATAGGGGATTTGTGATGGTTGCCATAGAAACTGACCATAGCAAGAGGGGGCTGGGGGTGGTTGCCATGGAAACTGACCATAGCAACAGGGGGCTGGGGATGGTTGCCATGGAAACTGACCAGAGCAACGTGGGGCTGGGGATGGTAGCCATGGAAACCGACCATAGCAACAGGGGGCTGGGGATGATTGCCATGGAATCTGACCACAACAAGAGGGGGCTGGGGGTGGTTGCCATGAAAATTGATCATAGCAACCGGGGGTTGTTGATGGTTGCCATGGAAACAGACCATAGTAACTGCGGCCGGGGATGTTTGCTATGGAAACTGACCATAGCAACAAAGGGCTGGTGATGGTTGCCATGGAAACTGACCATAGCAACGGGGGGCTGGGGATGGTTGCCATGGAAACTGTGCATAGCAATAGGCGGGCTGGTGATGTTTGCGATGGAAACTGACCATAGCAACAGGTGTCTGGTGATGATTGCCATGGGATCTGACCACCACAAGAGGGGGCTGGGGGTTGTGGCCATGTAAATTGATCATAGCAACTGGGGGGTGTTGATGGTTGCCATGGAAACGGACCATAGCAAGAGGGGGCTGGTGATGGTTGCCGTGGAAACTGACCACAGCAACGGGGGGCTGGTAATGTTTGCCATGGAAACTGACCGTAGCAACAGGGGGCTGGAGACGTTTTCCTTGGAAACTGACCATAGCAACAGGGGGCTGGTGATGGTTACCATGGTAACCGATCATAGCAACAGGGGGCTGGTGATGGTAGCCACGGAAACAGACCATAACAACAGGGGGCTGGGGATGATTGCCATGGAAACTGACCATAGCAACGGGGGGCTGTGGATCGCTGCCAAGGAAACTGACCATAGGAACAAGGGGCTTTTGATGTCTGCCATAGAAACTGACCATAGCATCAGTGGGCTGGGGATGGTTGCCATGGAGATTTACCATGGCAACGGGGTACTAATGGTGGTCGACGTGGAAACGGACCATAGGAATGGGGAGCTGGGGATGGTTGCCATGGAAACCGACCACAGAATCAATGGGCTGGGTATGGCTGCGATGGAAACTGACCATAGCAACGGGGAGCTGGGGATGGTTGCCATGGAAAGCAACCATAGCAACAGGGGACTGGGGATGGTTGCCTTGGAAACCGACCATAGAAACTAGGGGCTGGGGATGGCTGCGATGGAAACTAACCATAGCAACGGGGGGCTGGGGATGGTTGCCATGGAATCTGACCATAGCAACAGGGGTCTAGTGACGTTTTCCTTGGAAACCGACCATAGCAAGACGGGGCTGGTGATGGCTGCCATGGAAAACGACCATAGTAATGGGAGCTGCTGATGGTTGCCAGGGAAACCGACCATAGCAACAGGGGGCTGGAGATGGTAGCTTTAGAAACCGACCATAGCAATAGGGGGCTGGGTATGGTTGCTATGAAAAATGACCATTGCAACAGGGGGTTGGGGATGGTTGCCCTGGAAACCGACCATTGCAACAGGGGGCAAGGGATGGTTTCCATGGAAATTTACCATAGCAACGGGGGGCTGGTGATGGCTGCCATGGAAACCGACCTTAGCAACAGGGGTATGGGGTTGGTTGCCATGGAAACTGACCACAACAAGAGGGGGCTGGGGGTGGTTGCCGTGGAAATTGATCATACCAACTGGGGGGCCTTGATGGTTGCCATGGAAACAGACCATAGCAACTGGGGGCTGGTGATAGTTGCCATGGAAATAGACCATAGCAACCGGGGGCTGGGGGTCGCTGCCATGGATACTGACCATAGCAACAGGAGGCTGGTGATGGTTGCCATGGAAACTGACCATAGCAATAGGGGCTGGGGATGGTTGCTATGGAAACCGACCATATCAACGGGGAGCTCGGGATGGTTGCCATGGAAACTGACCATAGCAACAGGCGGGCTGGTGATGGTTGCCATGGAAACTGACCAGAGCAACGGGCGGAGGGATGGTGTCCGTGGAAACTGACCATAGCACCGGGCGGGCTGGTGAATGGTTGCGATGGAAACTGACCAGAGCAACGGGCGGGGGGATGGTTGCTATGGAAACTGACCATAGCAACAGGTGTCAGGTGATGATTGCCATGGAAACTGACCATATCAACATGGGGCTGGTGATGGCTGCCATGGAAACCGACCATAGCAACGGGGGGCTGGGGATGGTGTCCATGGAAACTGACCATAGCAACAGGGGGCTGGGGATGATTGCCATGGAATCTGACCACAGCAAGAGTGGGCTGGGGGTGGTCGCCATGGAAATTAATCAGAGCAACTGGGGGGTGTTGATGGTTGCTATGAAAACTGACCACAGCAACGGGCGGCTGGTGATGCTCGCCATGGAAACTGACCATAGCAACGGGGGGGGGATGGTTGCTATGGAAACTGACCATAGCAACATGTGTCTGGTGATGATTGCTGTGGAAACTGTCCATAGCAACAGTGGGTGGGGATGGTTGTCATGGAAACTGACCATAGCAACAAGGGGCTGGTGATGGTTGCCATGGAAAGTGACCATGGCAACCGGGGGCTGGGCATGGTTGCCACGGAAACTGACCATAGCAACAGTGTGCTGCGGATGGTTGCCATGGAAACTGACCATTGCAACGGGGGCTGCGATGGTTGCCATGGAACCTGACATAGCAACAGGCGGCTGGGGATGGTTGCCATGGATACCGACCATAGCAGCAGGGGGCTGGTGATAGTTGCCATGGAAATTCACCATAGCAATAGGGGATTTGTGATGGTTGCCATAGAAACTGACCATAGCAAGAGGGGGCTGGGGTGGTTGCCATGGAAACTGACCATAGCAACAGGGGGCTGGTGATGTTTTCCTTGCAAACCGACCATAGCAACAGGGGGCTGGGGATGGTTGCCATGGAAACTGACCAGAGCAACATGGGTCTGGTGATGGTAGCCATGGAAACCGACCATAGCAACAGGGGGCTGGGAATGGTTGGCATGGAAACTGAGCTTAGCAACAGGGGCGTGGGGATGATTGGTATGAAAACTGACCATAGCTACGGCGGGCTGGTGATGGTTGCCATGGAAACTGACCACAACAAGAGAGGGCTGGGATGGTTGCCATGGAAACCGACCATCGAAACAAGGGGCTGGGGATGGCTGCCATGGAAACCGACCATAGCAACAGGCGGCTGGTGATGGTCGCCGTGGAAACTGACCATAGAAACAGGGGGCTGGTGATGATTGCCATGGAAACTGACCATAGCAATAGGGGATTTGTGATGGTTGCCATAGAAACTGACCATAGCAAGAGGGGGCTGGGGGTGGTTGCCATGGAAACTGACCATAGCAACAGGGGGCTGGGGATGGTTGCCATGGAAACTGACCAGAGCAACGTGGGGCTGGGGATGGTAGCCATGGAAACCGACCATAGCAACAGGGGGCTGGGGATGATTGCCATGGAATCTGACCACAACAAGAGGGGGCTGGGGGTGGTTGCCATGAAAATTGATCATAGCAACCGGGGGTTGTTGATGGTTGCCATGGAAACAGACCATAGTAACTGCGGCCGGGGATGTTTGCTATGGAAACTGACCATAGCAACAAAGGGCTGGTGATGGTTGCCATGGAAACTGACCATAGCAACGGGGGGCTGGGGATGGTTGCCATGGAAACTGTGCATAGCAATAGGCGGGCTGGTGATGTTTGCGATGGAAACTGACCATAGCAACAGGTGTCTGGTGATGATTGCCATGGGATCTGACCACCACAAGAGGGGGCTGGGGGTTGTGGCCATGTAAATTGATCATAGCAACTGGGGGGTGTTGATGGTTGCCATGGAAACGGACCATAGCAAGAGGGGGCTGGTGATGGTTGCCGTGGAAACTGACCACAGCAACGGGGGGCTGGTAATGTTTGCCATGGAAACTGACCGTAGCAACAGGGGGCTGGAGACGTTTTCCTTGGAAACTGACCATAGCAACAGGGGGCTGGTGATGGTTACCATGGTAACCGATCATAGCAACAGGGGGCTGGTGATGGTAGCCACGGAAACAGACCATAACAACAGGGGGCTGGGGATGATTGCCATGGAAACTGACCATAGCAACGGGGGGCTGTGGATCGCTGCCAAGGAAACTGACCATAGGAACAAGGGGCTTTTGATGTCTGCCATAGAAACTGACCATAGCATCAGTGGGCTGGGGATGGTTGCCATGGAGATTTACCATGGCAACGGGGTACTAATGGTGGTCGACGTGGAAACGGACCATAGGAATGGGGAGCTGGGGATGGTTGCCATGGAAACCGACCACAGAATCAATGGGCTGGGTATGGCTGCGATGGAAACTGACCATAGCAACGGGGAGCTGGGGATGGTTGCCATGGAAAGCAACCATAGCAACAGGGGACTGGGGATGGTTGCCTTGGAAACCGACCATAGAAACTAGGGGCTGGGGATGGCTGCGATGGAAACTAACCATAGCAACGGGGGGCTGGGGATGGTTGCCATGAAATCTGACCATAGCAACAGGGGTCTAGTGACGTTTTCCTTGGAAACCGACCATAGCAACACGTGGCTGGTGATGGCTGCCATGGAAAACGACCATAGTAATGGGAGCTGCTGATGGTTGCCAGGGAAACCGACCATAGCAACAGGGGGCTGGAGATGGTAGCTTTAGAAACCGACCATAGCAATAGGGGGCTGGGTATGGTTGCTATGAAAAATGACCATTGCAACAGGGGGTTGGGGATGGTTGCCACGGAAACTGACCATAGCAACTGGGGGCTGGTGATGGCTGCCCTGGAAACCGACCATTGCAACAGGGGGCAAGGGATGGTTTCCATGGAAATTTACCATAGCAACGGGGGGCTGGTGATGGCTGCCATGGAAACCGACCTTAGCAACAGGGGTATGGGGTTGGTTGCCATGGAAACTGACCACAACAAGAGGGGGCTGGGGGTGGTTGCCGTGGAAATTGATCATACCAACTGGGGGGCCTTGATGGTTGCCATGGAAACAGACCATAGCAACTGGGGGCTGGTGATAGTTGCCATGGAAATAGACCATAGCAACCGGGGGCTGGGGGTCGCTGCCATGGATACTGACCATAGCAACAGGAGGCTGGTGATGGTTGCCATGGAAACTGACCATAGCAATAGGGGCTGGGGATGGTTGCTATGGAAACCGACCATATCAACGGGGAGCTGAGGATGGTTGCCATGGAAACTGACCATAGCAACAGGCGGGCTGGTGATGGTTGCCATGGAAACTGACCAGAGCAACGGGCGGAGGGATGGTGTCCGTGGAAACTGACCATAGCACCGGGCGGGCTGGTGAATGGTTGCGATGGAAACTGACCAGAGCAACGGGCGGGGGGATGGTTGCTATGGAAACTGACCATAGCAACAGGTGTCAGGTGATGATTGCCATGGAAACTGACCATATCAACATGGGGCTGGTGATGGCTGCCATGGAAACCGGCCATAGCAACGGGGGCTGGGGATGGTGTCCATGGAAACTGACCATAGCAACAGGGGGCTGGGGATGATTGCCATGGAATCTGACCACAGCAAGAGTGGGCTGGGGGTGGTTGCCATGGAAATTGATCATAGCAACTGGGGGGTGTTGATGGTTGCCATGGAAACTGTCCATAGCAACGGGGGGCTGGGGATGGTTGCCATGGAAACTGTGCATAGCAATAGGCGAGCTGGTGATGTTTGCGATGGAAACTGACCATAGCAACAGGTGTCTGGTGATGATTGCTGTGGAAACTGACCATAGCAACAGGGGGTGGGGGTGGTTGTCATGGAAACTGGCCATAGCAACAGGGCGCTGGGGGTCGCTGCCATGGATACTGATCACAGCAATGGGGGTCTGGTGATGGTTGCCATGGAAACCGACCATTGCAACAAAGCGCTGGGGATGGCTGCCGTGGCAACTGACCATAGCAACAGGGGGCTGGTGATGGCCTCCATGGAAACTGACCATAGCAACAGTGGTCTGAGGATGGCTGCCATGGAAATAGACCATAGCAACTGCGGGGTGTAGATGGTTGCCATGGATACTGACCATAGCAACAATGGGCTGAGGATGGTTGCCATGGAAACTGACCATAGCAACGAGAGGCTGGAGATGGTTGGTATGGAAACTATCCATAGCAAGAAGGGGCTGGTGATGGTAGCCATGGAAACCGACAATAGCAACGGGGGGGTGGCGATGGTTGCCATGGAAACGGACCATAGCAACAGGGGGCTGGGGATGGTTTCCATGGAAACCGACCATAGAAACGGGAGCTGGGGATGGTTGCCATGGAAACTGACCATAGCAACAGTGGGCTGGGGATGGCTGCCATGGAAACTGACCATAGCAACAAGGGGCGGGGGATGGTTGCCATGGAAAGTGACCATAGCAGCAGTGGGCTGCGGGTGGTTACCATGGAAACTGACCATAGCAACAGGGTGCTGGGGATGGTTGCCATGGAAACTGAGCATAGCACCAGGGGGCTGGTGATGTTTTCCTTGGAAACTGACCATAGCAATAGGGGGCTGGGGATGGTTACCATGGAAACGGACCATAGGAACAAGGGGCTGGGAATGGTTGCCATGGAAAGTGACTATGGCAACTGGGGGCTGGGGATGGTTGCCATGGAAACTGACCATAGCAACGGGGGGCTGGTGATGGTTGCCATGGAACCTGGCATAGTAACAAGGGGCTGGGGATGGTTGCCATGGAAACTGGCCATAGCAACAGTGGGCTGGTAATAATTGCCGTGGAAGCTGACCACAGCAAGAGTGGGCTGGGGGTTGTTGCCATGTAAATTGATCATAGCAACTGGGGGGTGTTGATGGTTGCCATGGAAACGGACCATACCAACAGGGGGCTGGTGATGGTTGCCATGGAAACTAATCATAGCAACAGGCAGCTGGGGATAGTTGCCTTGGAAACTGACCATAGCAAGAGGGGCCTAGTGATGTTTTCCTTGGGAACTGACCATAGCAACAGGGGGCTGGGGATGGTTGCCATGGAAACTGACCATAGCAACAGGGGGCTGGTGATGGTAGCCATGGAAAGCGACCACAGCAACAGGGTGCTGGGGATGGTTGCCATGGAAACTGAGCTTAGCAGCAGGGGGGTGGGGATGATTGGTATGAAAACTGACCATAGCAACGGCGGGCTGGTGATGGTTGCCATAGAAACTGACCACAAAAAGAGGGGTCTGGGATGGTTGCCGTGGAAACCGACCATCGAAACAAGGGGCTGGGGATGGCTGCCATGGAAACCGACCATTGCAACGGCGGGCTGGTGATGGTTGCCATGGAAAGTGATCACAAAAAGAGGGGGCTGCGGTGGTTGCCATGGAAATTAATCATAGCAACTGGGGGGTGTTGATGGTTGCTATGAAAACTGACCATAGCAACGGGCGGCTGGTGATGCTCGCCATGGAAACTGACCATATCAACAGGGGGCTGGTGATGGTTGCCATGGAAACTGATCATAGCAACAGGAGTCTAGAGATGGTTGCCATGGAAACTCATCATAGCAACAGGGTGCTGGGGATGGTTGGCATGGAAACTGAGCTTAGCAACAGGGGGGTTGGGATGTTTCGTATGAAAACTGACCATAGCAACGGGGGGCTGGTGATGGTTGCCATAGAAACTGACCATAGCTACGGGGGGCTGGGGGTGGTTGCCATGGAAACTGACCATAGCAACAGGGGGCTGGTGATGTTTTCCTTGCAAACCGACCATAGCAACAGGGGGCTGGGGTGGTTGCCATGGAAACTGACCATAGCAACAGGGGGCTGGTGATGTTTTCCTTGGAAACTGACCATAGCAACAGGGGGCTGGGGATGGTTGCGATGGAAACTGACCAGAGCAACAGGGGGCTGGTGATGGCTGCCCTGGAAACCTGACAAAGCAACGGGGGGCTGGGGATGGCTGCCATGGAAACTGACCGTAGCAATGGCGGGCTGATGATGGTTGCCATGGCAACTGACCATAGCAACGGGCGGCTGGTGATGTCTACCATTGATATTTACCATACCAACAGGGGGCCGGGGATGGTTGCCTTGGAAACTGACCATAGCTACATGGGTGTGGGGTTGATTGCCATGGAAACTGACCACAACAAGAGGGGGCTGGGGGTGGTTGCCGTGGAAATTGATCATAGCAACTGGGGGCGTGTTGATGGTTGCATTGCAACAGACCATAGCAACTGGGGTCTGGTGATGGTTGCCATGGAAACTGACCATAGCAACAGTGGGCTGCGGATGGTTACCATGGATACTGACCATAGCAACGGGGGACGGGGGATGGTTGCCATGGATCCTGACATAGTAACAAGGGGCTGGGGATTGTTGCCATGGAAACTGGCCATAGCAACTGGGGGCTGGTGATAATTGCCGTGGAAACTGACCATAGCAAGAGTGGGCTGGGGTTGTTGCCATGGAAATTGATCACAGCAACTGGGGGGTGTTGATGGTTGCCGTGGAAACCGACCATAGCAACAGGGGGCTGGTGATGGTTGCCATGGAAACTGACCATCGCAACTGGGGGCTGTTGATGGTTGCCATGGAAACTGACCATAGCAACAGGGGGCTCACGATTGTTGCCATGGAAACCGACCATAGCAACGGAGGGCTGGAGAGGTTTTCCTTGGAAACTGACCATAGCAACAGGGAGCTAGGGATGGTTGCCATGGATACTGACCATAGCAACAGTGGGCTGAGGATGGTTGTCATGGAAACCGACCATAGCAACGAGAGGCTGGGGATGGTTGGTATGGAAAATATCCATAGCAAGAAGGGGCTGGTGATGGTAGCCATGGAAACCGACAATAGCAACGGGGGGTGGCGATGGTTGCCATGGAAACGGACCATAGCAACAGGGGGCTGGGGATGGTTTCCATGGAAACCGACCATAGAAACGGGAGCTGGGGATGGTTGCCATGGAAACTGACCATAGAAACAGGGGGATGGTGATAGTTGCCATGGAAACTAACCATAGCCACAGTGGGCTGGGGATGGCTGCCATGGAAACTAACCGTAGCAACAGTGGGCTGGGGATGGCTGCCATGGAAACTGATCATAGCAACAGGGGGCGGGGGATGGTTACCATGGAAAGTGACCATAGCAACGGTGGGCTGCGGGTGGTTACCATGGAAACTGACCATAGCAACGGGGTGCTGGGTATGGTTGCCATGGAAACCGAGCATAGCAACAGGCATGCTGGTGATGGTTGCGATGGAAACTGACCATAGCAACGGGGGGGATGGTTGCTATGGAAACTGACCATAGCAACTGGGGGCTGGGGATGGCTGTCATGGAAACTGACCATAGCAACATGGGGTGGGGATGGCTGCCATGGAAACCGACCATAGCAAGGGGGGCTGGGGATGGTGTCTATGGAAACTGATGATGGCAACAAGGGGCTGGTGATGGTTGCCATGGAAAGTGACCATGGCAACCGGGGGCTGGGGATGGTTGCCACGGAAACTGATCATAGCAACAGTGTGCTGCTGATGGTTGCCATGGAAACTGACCATTGCAACGGGGGCTGTGATAGTTGCCATGGAACCTACCCATAGCAACAATGGGTTGGGGATGGTTGCCATGGAAACTGACCATAGCAACAGGGGGCTGGTAATATTTGCCATGGAAACTGACCATAGCAACAGGGGGCTGGGGTTGGTTGCCATGGAAACTGACCATAGGAACAAGGGGCTGGGAATGGTTGCCATGGAAAGTGACTATGGCAACTGGGGGCTGGGGATGGTTGCCATGGAAACTGACCATAGCAACGGGGGGCTGGTGATGGTTGCCATGGAACCTGGCATAGTAACAAGGTGCTGGGGATGGTTGTCATGGAAACTGGCCATAGCAAATGGGGGCTGGTGATAATTGCCGTGGAAACTGACCATAGTAAGAGTGGGCTGGGGTTGTTGCCATGGAAATTGATCACAGCAACTGGGGGGTGTTGATGGTTGCTGTGGAAACCGACCATATCAACAGGGGGCTGGGGTTGTTGCCATGGAAACTGACCATCGCAGCTGGGGGTGTTGATGGTTACCATGGAAACTGACCATAGCAACAGGGGGCTGGGGATGGCTGCCATGGAAATAGACCATAGCAACTGCGGGGTGTGGATGGTTGCCATGGAAATTGACCACAGCAACAGGGGGCTCACGATTGTTGCCATGGAAACCGACCATAGCAACGGAGGGCTGGAGAGGTTTTCCTTGGAAACTGACCATAGCAACAGGGAGCTAGGGATGGTTGCCATGGATACTGACCATAGCAACAGTGGGCTGAGGATGGTTGTCATGGAAACCGACCATAGCAACGAGAGGCTGGGGATGGTTGGTATGGAAAATATCCATAGCAAGAAGGGGCTGGTGATGCTAGCCATGGAAACCGACAATAGCAACGGGGGGTGGCGATGGTTGCCATGGAAACGGACCATAGCAACAGGGGGCTGGGGATGGTTTCCATGGAAACCGACCATAGAAACGGGAGCTGGGGATTGTTGCCATGGAAACTGACCATAGAAACAGTGGGCTGGGGATGGCTGCCATGGAAACTGACCATAGCAACGGGGTGCTGGGAATGGTTGCCGTGGAAACCGACCATAGCAACAGGGGGGTGGGGATGATTGCTATGGAAACTGACCATAGCAACAGGTGTCTGGTGGTGATTGCCATGGAAACGGACCATAGCAACAGGGGGCTGGGGATGGTTGCCATGGAAACCGACCATAGAATCGGGAGCTGGGGATGGTTGCCATGGAAACTGACCATAGCAACAGTGGGCTGGGGATGGCAGCCATGGAGACTGACCATAGCAACAAGGGGCGGGGGATGGTTGCCATGGAAAGTGACCATAGCAGCAGTGGGCTGCGGGTGGTTACCATGGAAACTGACCATAGTAACAGGGTGCTGGGGATGGTTGCCATGGAAACTGAGCATAGCACCAGGGGGCTGGTGATGTTTTCCTTGGAAACTGACCATAGCAATAGTGGGCTGGGGATGGTTACCATGGAAACGGACCATAGGAACAAGGGGCTGGGAATGGTTGCCATGGAAAGTGACTATGGCAACTGGGGGCTGGGGATGGTTGCCATGGAAACTGACCATAGCAACGGGGGGCTGGTGATGGTTGCCATGGAACCTGGCATAGTAACAAGGGGCTGGGGATGGTTGCCATGGAAACTGGCCATAGCAACAGTGGGCTGGTAATAATTGCCGTGGAAGCTGACCACAGCAAGAGTGGGCTGGGGGTTGTTGCCATGTAAATTGATCATAGCAACTGGGGGGTGTTGATGGTTGCCATGGAAACGGACCATACCAACAGGGGGCTGGTGATGGTTGCCGTGGAAACTAATCATAGCAACAGGCAGCTGGGGATAATTGCCTTGGAAACTGACCATAGCAAGAGGGGCCTAGTGATGTTTTCCTTGGGAACTGACCATAGCAACAGGGGGCTGGTGATGGTTGCCATGGAAACTGACCATAGCAACAGGGGTCTGGTGATGGTAGCCATGGAAAGCGACCACAGCAACAGGGTGCTGGGGATGGTTGCCATGGAAACTGAGCTTAGCAGCAGGGGGGTGGGGATGATTGGTATGAAAACTGACCATAGCAACGGCGGGCTGGTGATGGTTGCCATAGAAACTGACCACAAAAAGAGGGGTCTGGGATGGTAGCCTTAGAAACCGACCATCGAAACAAGGGGCTGGGGATGGCTGCCATGGAAACCGACCATAGCAACGGCGGGCTGGTGATGGTTGCCATGGAAAGTGATCACAAAAAGAGGGGGCTGGGGTGGTTGCCATGGAAATTAATCATAGCAACTGGGGGGTGTTGATGGTTGCTATGAAAACTGACCATAGCAACGGGCGGCTGGTGATGCTCGCCGTGGAAACTGACCATATCAACAGGGGGCTGGTGATGGTTGCCATGGAAACTAATCATAGCAACAGGAGTCTAGAGATGGTTGCCATGGAAACTCATCATAGCAACAGGGGTCTGGAGATGCTTGCCATGGAAACTGACCATAGCAACAGGCGGGCTGGTGATGGTTGCCATGGAAACTGACCACAGCAACGGGGGCTGGGGATGATTGCTATGGAAACTGACCATAGCAACAGGTGTCTGGTGGTGATTGCCGTGGAAACGGACCATAGCAACATGGGGCTGGGAATGGTTGCCATGGAAACCGACCATAGAATCGGGAGCTGGGGATGGTTGCCATGGAAACTGACCATAGCAACAGTGGGCTGGGGATGGCTGCCATGGAAACTGACCATAGCAACAAGGGGCGGGGGATGGTTGCCATGGAAAGTGACCATAGCAGCAGTGGGCTGCGGGTGGTTACCATGGAAACTGACCATAGCAACAGGGTGCTGGGGATGGTTGCCATGGAAACTGAGCATAGCACCAGGGGGCTGGTGATGTTTTCCTTGGAAACTGACCATAGCAATAGGGGGCTGGGGATGGTTACCATGGAAACGGACCATAGGAACAAGGGGCTGGGAATGGTTGCCATGGAAACTGACCATAGCAACGGGGGGCTGGGGATGGTTGCCATGGAACCTGGCATAGTAACAAGGGGCTGGAGATGGTTGCCATGGAAACTGGCCATAGCAACAGGGGGCTGGTAATAATTGCCGTGGAAGCTGACAACAGCAAGAGTGGGCTGGGGGTTGTTGCCATGTAAATTGATCATAGCAACCGGGGTGTGTTGATGGTTGCCATGGAAACGGACCATACCAACAGGGGGCTGGTGATGGTTGCCGTGGAAACTAATCATAGCAACAGGCAGCTGGGGATAGTTGCCTTGGAAACTGACCATAGCAAGAGGGGCCTAGTGATGTTTTCCTTGGGAACTGACCATAGCAACAGGGGGCTGGGGATTGTTGCCATGGAAACTGACCAGAGCAACAGGGGTCTGGTGATGGTAGCCATGGAAACCGACCATAGCAACAGGGGGCTGGGAATGGTTGGCATGGAAACTGACCACAACAAGAGAGGGCTGGGATGGTTGCCATGGAAACCGACCATCGAAACAAGGGGCTGGGGATGGCTGCCATGGAAACCGACCATAGCAACAGGCGGCTGGTGATGGTCGCCGTGGAAACTGACCATAGCACCAGGGGGCTGGTGATGATTGCCATGGAAACCGACCATAGCAATAGGGGATTTGTGATGGTTGCCATAGAAACTGACCATAGCAAGAGGGGGCTGGGGTGGTTGCCATGGAAACTGACCATAGCAACAGGGGGCTGGGAATGGTTGCCATGGAAACTGACCAGAGCAACATGGGGCTGGGGATGGCTGCCATGGAAACTGAACATAGGAATGGCGGGCTGATGATGGTTGCCATGGCAACTGACCATAGCAACGGGCGGCTGGTGATGTCTACCATTGATATTTACCATACCAACAGGGGGCCGGGGATGGTTGCCGTGGAAACTGACCATAGCCACATGGGTGTGGGGTTGGTTGCCATGGAAACTGACCACAACAAGAGGGGGCTGGGGGTGGTTGCCATGGAAATTGATCATAGCAACTGGGGGGGTGTTGATGGTTGCAATGGAAACAGACCATAGCAACGGGGTGCTGGGTATGTTTGCCATGGAAACCGAGCATAGCAACAGGCGTGCTGGTGATGGTTGCGATGGAAACTGACTATAGCAACGGGAGGTGGGGATGGTTGCTATGGAAACTGACCATAGCAACAGGTGTCTGGTGATGATTGCTGTGGAAACTGACCATAGCAACCGGAGGTGGGGATGGTTGTCATGGAAACTGACCATAGAAACATGGGGTGGGGATGGCTGCCATGGAAACCGACCATAGCAAGGGGGGCTGGGGATGGTGTCTATGGAAACTGATCATAGCAACAAGGGGCTGGTGATGGTTGCCAGGGAAAGTGACCATGGCAACCGGGGGCTGGGGATGGTTGCCACGGAAACTGACCACAGCAACAGTGTGCTGCGGATGGTTGCCATGGATACTGACCATAGCAACCAGGGGCTGGTAATGTTTGCCATGGAAACTGACCATAGCAACTAGGGGCTGGGGATGGTTGCCATGGAAACTGACCATAGCAACGGGGGGCTGCTGATGGTTGCCATGGAACCTGACATAGCAACAATGGGTTGGGGATGGTTGCCATGGAAACTGACCATAGCAACCAGGGGCTGGTAATGTTTGCCATGGAAACTGACCATAGCAACTAGGGGCTGGGGATGGTTGCCATGGAAACTGACCATAGCAACGGGGGGCTGCTGATTGTTGCCATGGAACCTGGCATAGGAACAAGGGGCTGGGGATGGTTGTCATGGAAACTGGCCATAGCAAGAGGGGGCTGGTAATAATTGCCGTGGAAGCTGACCACAGCAAGAGTGGGCTGGGGGTTGTTGCCGTGATCATAGCAACTGGGGGGTGTTGATGGTTGCCATGGAAACGGACCACAGCAACAGGGGGCTGGTGATGGTTGCCATGGAAAGTGACCATGGCAACCGGGGGCTGGGGATGGTTGCCACGGAAACTGATCATAGCAACAGTGTGCTGCTGATGGTTGCCATGGAAACTGACTATTGCAACGGGGGCTGTGATAGTTGCCATGGAACCTGACATAGCAACAATGGGTTGGGGATGGTTGCCATGGAAACTGACCATAGCAAGAGGGGGCTGGGGGTGGTTGCCATGGAAACTGACCATAGCAACAGGGAGCTGGTGATGTTTTCCTTGCAAACCGACCATAGCAACAGGGGGCTGGGGTGGTTGCCATGGAAACTGACCATAGCAACAGCGGGCTGGTGATGTTTTCCTTGGAAACTGACCATAGCAACAGGGGGCTGGGGATGGTTGCGATGGAAACTGACCAGAGCAACAGGGGGCTGGTGATGGCTGCCCTGGAAACCTGACATAGCAACGGGGGGCTGGGGATGGCTGCCATGGAAACTGACCATAGGAATGGCGGGCTGATGATGGTTGCCATGGCAACTGACCATAGCAACGGGCGGCTGGTGATGTCTACCATTGATATTTACCATACCAACAGGGGGCCGGGGATGGTTGCCGTGGAAACTGACCATAGCTACATGGGTGTGGGGTTGATTGCCATGGAAACTGACCACAACAAGAGGGGGCTGGGGGTGGTTGCCATGGAAATTGATCATAGCAACTGGGGGGGTGTTGATGGTTGCAATGGAAACAGACCATAGCAACTGGGGTCTGGTGATGGTTGCCATGGAAAGTGACCATAGCAACAGTGGGCTGCGGATGGTTACCATGGATACTGACCATAGCAACGGGGGACTGGGGATGGTTGCCATGGATCCTGACATAGTAACAAGGGGCTGGGGATTGTTGCCATGGAAACTGGCCATAGCAAGTGGGGGCTGGTGATAATTGCCGTGGAAACTGACCATAGAAAGAGTGGGCTGGGGTTGTTCCCATGGAAATTGATCACATCAACTGGGGGGTGTTGATGGTTGCCGTGGAAACCGACCATATCAACAGGGGGCTGGTGATGGTTGCCATGGAAACTGACCATCGCAACTGGGGGCTGTTGATGGTTGCCATGGAAACTGACCATAGCAACAGGGGGCTCACGATTGTTGCCATGGAAACCGACCATAGCAACGGAGGGCTGGAGAGGTTTTCCTTGGAAACTGACCATAGCAACAGGGAGCTAGGGATGGTTGCCATGGATACTGACCATAGCAACAGTGGGCTGAGGATGGTTGTCATGGAAACCGACCATAGCATCGAGAGGCTGGGGATGGTTGGTATGGAAACTACCCATAGCAAGAAGGGGCTGGTGATGGTAGCCATGGAAACCGACAATAGCAACGGGGGGTGGCGATGGTTGCCATGGAAACGGACCATAGCAACAGGGGGCTGGGGATGGTTTCCATGGAAACCGACCATAGAAACGGGAACTGGGGATGGTTGCCATGGAAACTGACCATAGAAACAGGGGGTTGGGGATGGCTGCCATGGATACCGACCATAGAAACAGGGGGGTGGTGATAGTTGCCATGGAAACTAACCATAGCCACAGTGGGCTGGGGAAGACTGCCATGGAAACAAACCGTAGCAACAGTGGGCTGGGGATGGCTGCCATGGAAACTGATCATAGCAACAAGGGGCGGGGGATGGTTACCATGGAAAGAGACCATAGCAACAGTGGGCTGCGGGTGGTTACCATGGAAACTGACCATAGCAACGGGGTGCTGGGTATGGTTGCCATGGAAACCGAGCATAGCAACAGGCATGCTGGTGATGGTTGCGATGGAAACTGACCATAGCCACGGGGGGGATGGTTGCTATGGAAACTGACCATAGCAACCGGAGGTGGGGATGGTTGTCATGGAAACTGACCATAGCAACATGGGGTGGGGATGGCTGCCATGGAAACCGACCATAGCAAGGGGGGCTGGGGATGGTGTCTATGGAAAATGATCATAGCAACAAGGGGCTGGTGATGTTTTCCTTGGAAACTGACCATAGCAACAGGGGGCTGGGGATGGTTGCGATGGAAACTGACCAGAGCAACAGGGGGCTGGTGATGTCTACCATTGATATTTACCATACCAACAGGGGGCCGGGGATGGTTGCCGTGGAAACTGACCATAGCCACATGGGTGTGGGGTTGGTTGCCATGGAAACTGACCATAGCAACGGGGGGCTGGTGATGCTTACCATGGAACCTGGCATAGTAACAAGGGGCTGGGGATGGTTGCCATGGAAACTGGCCATAGCAACAGGGGGCTGGTAATAATTGCCGTGGAAGCTGACCACAGCTAGAGTGGGCTGGGGGTTGTTGCCATGTAAATTGATCATAGCAACTGGGGTGTGTTGATGGTTGCCATGGAAACGGACCATACCGACAGGGGGCTGGTGATGGTTGCCGTGGAAACTAATCATAGCAACAGGCAGCTGGGGATAGTTGCCTTGGAAACTGACCATAGCAAGAGGGGCCTAGTGATGTTTTCCTTGGGAACTGACCATAGCAACAGGGGGCTGGGGATGGTTGCCATGGAAACTGACCATAGCAACAGTGGGCTGGTGATGGTAGCCATGGAAAGCGACCACAGCAACAGGGTGCTGGGATGGTTGCCATGGAAACTGAGCTTAGCAGCAGGGGGGTGGGGATGATTGGTATGAAAACTGACCATAGCAACGGCGGGCTGGTGATGGTTGCCATAGAAACTGACCACAAAAAGAGGGGTCTGGGATGGTTGCCATGGAAACCGACCATCGAAACAAGGGGCTGGGGATGGCTGCCATGGAAACCGACCATAGCAACGGCGGGCTGGTGATGGTTGCCATGGAAAGTGATCACAAAAAGAGGGGGCTGGGGTGGTTGCCATGGAAATTAATCATAGCAACTGGGGGGTGTTGATGGTTGCTATGAAAACTGACCATAGCAACGGGCGGCTGGTGATGCTCGCCGTGGAAACTGACCATATCAACAGGGGGCTGGTGATGGTTGCCATGGAAACTAATCATAGCAACAGGAGTCTAGAGATGGTTGCCATGGAAACTCATCATAGCAACAGGGGTCTGGAGATGCTTGCCATGGAAACTGACCATAGCAACAGGTGTCTGGTGATGATTGCTGTGGAAACTGACCATAGCAACCGGAGGTGGGGATGGTTGTCAGGGAAACTGACCATAGCAACATGGGGTGGGGATGGCTGCCATGGAAACCGACCATAGCAAGGGGGGCTGGGGATGGTGTCTATGGAAACTGATCATAGCAACAAGGGGCTGGTGATGGTTGCCAGGGAAAATGACCATGGCAACCGGGGGCTGGGGATGGTTGCCACGGAAACTGACCATAGCAACAGTGTGCTGCGGATGGTTGCCATGGATACTGACCATTGCAACGGGGGCTGTGATAGTTGCCATGGAACCTGACATAGCAACAATGGGTTGGGGATGGTTGCCATGGAAACTGACCATAGCAACTAGGGGCTGGTAATGTTTGCCATGGAAACTGACCATAGCAACTAGGGGCTGGGGATGGTTGCCATGGAAACTGACCATAGCAACGGGGGGCTGGGGATGGTTGCCATGGAACCTGGCATAGGAACAAGGGGCTGGGGATGGTTGTCATGGAAACTAGCCATAGCAAGAGGGGGCTGGTAATAATTGCCGTGGAAGCTGACCACAGCAAGATTAGGCTGGGGGTTGTTGCCATGATCATAGCAACTGGGGGGTGTTGATGGTTGCCATGGAAACGGACCACAGCAACAGGGGGCTGGTGATGGTTGCCGTGGAAACTAATCATAGCAACAGGGGGTCTGGTGATGGTAGCCATGGAAAGCGACCATAGCAATAGGGGGGTGGGGATGATTGCTATGGAAGCTGACCATAGCAACAGGTGTCTGGTGATGATTGCCATGGAAACTGACCATAGCAACATGGGGCTGGTGATGGCTGCCATGGAAACCGTGCATAGCAACAGGGGGCTGGTGATGTTTTCCTTGGAAACTGACCATAGCAACAGGGGGCTGGTAATGTTTGCCATGGAAACTGACCATAGCAACGGGGGGCTGGTGATGGTTGCCATGGAACCTGGCATAGTAACAAGGGGCTGGGGATGGTTGCCATGGAAACTGGCCATAGCAACAGGGGGCTGGTGATGGTTGCCGTGGAAACTAATCATAGCAACAGGCAGCTGGGGATAGTTGCCTTGGAAACTGACCATAGCAAGAGGGGCCTAGTGATGTTTTCCTTGGGAACTGACCATAGCAACAGGGGGCTGGTGATGGTTGCCATGGAAACTGACCATAGCAACAGGGGTCTGGTGATGGTAGCCATGGAAAGCGACCACAGCAACAGGGTGCTGGGGATGGTTGCCATGGAAACTGAGCTTAGCAGCAGGGGGGTGGGGATGATTGGTATGAAAACTGACCATAGCAACGGCGGGCTGGTGATGGTTGCCATAGAAACTGACCACAAAAAGAGGGGTCTGGGATGGTTGCCTTAGAAACCGACCATCGAAACAAGGGGCTGGGGATGGCTGCCATGGAAACCGACCATAGCAACGGCGGGCTGGTGATGGTTGCCATGGAAAGTGATCACAAAAAGAGGGGGCTGGGGTGGTTGCCATGGAAATTAATCATAGCAACTGGGGGGTGTTGATGGTTGCTATGAAAACTGACCATAGCAACGGGCGGCTGGTGATGCTCGCCGTGGAAACTGACCATATCAACAGGGGGCTGGTGATGGTTGCCATGGAAACTAATCATAGAAACAGGAGTCTAGAGATGGTTGCCATGGAAACTCATCATAGCAACAGGGGTCTGGAGATGCTTCCCATGGAAACTGACCATAGCAACAGGCGGGCTGGTGATGGTTGCCATGGAAACTGACCATAGCAACGGGGGCTGGGGATGATTGCTATGGAAACTGACCATAGCAACAGGTGTCTGGTGGTGATTGCCGTGGAAACGGACCATAGCAACATGGGGCTGGGAATGGTTGCCATGGAAACCGACCATAGAATCGGGAGCTGGGGATGGTTGCCATGGAAACTGACCATAGCAACGGGGGCTGGGGATGATTGCTATGGAAACTGACCATAGCAACAGGTGTCTGGTGGTGATTGCCGTGGAAACGGACCATAGCAACATGGGGCTGGGAATGGTTGCCATGGAAACTGACCATAGAATCGGGAGCTGGGGATGGTTGCCATGGAAACTGACCATAGCAACAGTGGGCTGGGGATGGCTGCCATGGAAACTGACCATAGCAACAAGGTGCGGGGGATGGTTGCCATGGAAAGTGACCAAAGCAGCAGTGGGCTGCGGGTGGTTACCATGGAAACTGACCATAGCAACAGGGTGCTGGGGATGGTTGCCATGGAAACTGAGCATAGCACCAGGGGGCTGGTGATGTTTTCCTTGGAAACTGACCATAGCAATAGGGGGCTGGGGATGGTTACCATGGAAACGGACCATAGGAACAAGGGGCTGGGAATGGTTGCCATGGAAAGTGACTATGGCAACTGGGGGCTGGGGATGGTTGCCATGGAAAACGACCATAGTAGTGGGGGGCTGGGGATGGTTGCCATGAAATCTGACCATAGCAACAGGGGTCTGGTGACGTTTTGCCTGGAAATTGACCATGCCAACAGGGGGCTGGGGATGGCTGCCATGGAAACTGATCATAGCAACGGGGCGCTAGGGATGCTTACCATGGATACCGACCATACCAACGCGGGGCTAGGGATGGTTGCCATGGAAACTGACCATAGCAACATGGGGCTGGTGATGGCTGTAATGGAAAACGACCATAGTAGTGAGGGGCTGGGGATGGTTGCCATGGAACCTGACAGAGCAACAAGAGGCTGGTGATGGTTGCGATGGAAACTGACCATAGCAACGGGGGGGGGGGGATGGTTGCTATGGAAACTGACCATAGCAACATGTGTCTGGTGATGATTGCTGTGGAAACTGTCCATAGCAACAGTGGGTGGGGATGGTTGTCATGGAAACTGACCATAGCAACAAGGGGCTGGTGATGGTTGCCATGGAAAGTGACCATGGCAACCGGGGGCTGGGCATGGTTGCCACGGAAACTGACCATAGCAACAGTGTGCGGCGGATGGTTGCCATGGAAACTGACCATTGCAACGGGGGCTGTGATGGTTGCCATGGAACCTGACATAGCAACAATGGGTTGGTGTTGGTTGCAATGGATACCGACCATAGCAGCAGGGGGCTGGTGATAGTTGCCATGGAAATTCACCATAGCAATAGGGGATTTGTGATGGTTGCCATAGAAACTGACCATAGCAAGAGTGGGCTGGGGTGGTTGCCATGGAAACTGACCATAGCAACAGGGGGCTGGTGATGTTTTCCTTGTAAACCGACCATAGCAACAGGGGGCTGGGGATGGTTGCCATGGAAACTGACCAGAGCAACAGGGGTCTGGTGATGGTAGCCATGGAAACCGACCATAGCAACAGGGGGCTGGGAATGGTTGGCATGGAAACTGAGCTTAGCAACAGGGGGGTGGGGATGGTTGGTATGAAAACTGACCACAGCTACGGCGGGCTGGTGATGGTTGCCATGGAAACTGACCACAACAAGAGAGGGCTGGGATGGTTGCCATGGAAACCGACCATCGAAACAAGGGGCTGGGGATGGCTGCCATGGAAACTGACCATAGCACCAGGGGGCTGGTGATGATTGCCATGGAAACTGACCATAGCAATAGGGGATTTGTGATGGTTGCCATAGAAACTGACCATAGCAAGAGGGGGCTGGAGGTGGTTGCCATGGAAACTGACCATAGCAACAGGGGGCTGGGGATGGTTGCCATGGAAACTGACCAGAGCAACATGGGGCTGGGGATGGTAGCCATGGAAACCGACCACAGCAACAGGGGGCAGGGGATGGTTGGCATGGAAACTGAGCTTAGCAACAGGGGGGTGGGGATGGTTGGTATGAAAACTGACCATAGCAACGGGGGGCTGGTGATGGTTGCCATAGAAACTGACCATAGAAACAGGGGGCTGGTGATGATTGCCATGGAAACTGACCACAACAAGAGGGGGCTGGGGGTGGTTGCCATGGAAATTGATCATAGCAACTGGGGGGGTGTTGATGGTTGCAATGGAAACAGACCATAGCAACGGGGTGCTGGGTATGTTTGCCATGGAAACCGAGCATAGCAACAGGCGTGCTGGTGATGGTTGCGATGGAAACTGACCATAGCAACGGGGGACTGGGGATGGTTGCTATGGAAACTGACCATAGCAACAGGTGTCTGGTGATGATTGCTGTGGAAACTGACCATAGCAACCGGAGGTGGGGATGGTTGTCAGGGAAACTGACCATAGCAACATGGGGTGGGGATGGCTGCCATGGAAACCGACCATAGCAAGGGGGGCTGGGGATGGTGTCTATGGAAACTGATCATAGCAACAAGGGGCTGGTGATGGTTGCCAGGGAAAATGACCATGGCAACCGGGGGCTGGGGATGGTTGCCACGGAAACTGACCATAGCAACAGTGTGCTGCGGATGGTTGCCATGGATACTGACCATTGCAACGGGGGCTGTGATAGTTGCCATGGAACCTGACATAGCAACAATGGGTTGGGGATGGTTGCCATGGAAACTGACCATAGCACCTAGGGGCTGGTAATGTTTGCCATGGAAACTGACCATAGCAACTAGGGGCTGGGGATGGTTGCCATGGAAACTGACCATAGCAACGGGGGGCTGGGGATGGTTGCCATGGAACCTGGCATAGGAACAAGGGGCTGGGGATGGTTGTCATGGAAACTAGCCATAGCAAGAGGGGGCTGGTAATAATTGCCGTGGAAGCTGACCACAGCAAGATTAGGCTGGGGGTTGTTGCCATGATCATAGCAACTGGGGGGTGTTGATGGTTGCCATGGAAACGGACCACAGCAACAGGGGGCTGGTGATGGTTGCCGTGGAAACTAATCATAGCAACAGGGGGTCTGGTGATGGTAGCCATGGAAAGCGACCATAGCAATAGGGGGGTGGGGATGATTGCTATGGAAGCTGACCATAGCAACAGGTGTCTGGTGATGATTGCCATGGAAACTGACCATAGCAACATGGGGCTGGTGATGGCTGCCATGGAAACCGTGCATAGCAACAGGGGGCTGGTGATGTTTTCCTTGGAAACTGACCATAGCAACAGGGGGCTGGTAATGTTTGCCATGGAAACTGACCATAGCAACGGGGGGCTGGTGATGGTTGCCATGGAACCTGGCATAGTAACAAGGGGCTGGGGATGGTTGCCATGGAAACTGGCCATAGCAACAGGGGGCTGGTGATGGTTGCCGTGGAAACTAATCATAGCAACAGGCAGCTGGGGATAGTTGCCTTGGAAACTGACCATAGCAAGAGGGGCCTAGTGATGTTTTCCTTGGGAACTGACCATAGCAACAGGGGGCTGGTGATGGTTGCCATGGAAACTGACCATAGCAACAGGGGTCTGGTGATGGTAGCCATGGAAAGCGACCACAGCAACAGGGTGCTGGGGATGGTTGCCATGGAAACTGAGCTTAGCAGCAGGGGGGTGGGGATGATTGGTATGAAAACTGACCATAGCAACGGCGGGCTGGTGATGGTTGCCATAGAAACTGACCACAAAAAGAGGGGTCTGGGATGGTTGCCTTAGAAACCGACCATCGAAACAAGGGGCTGGGGATGGCTGCCATGGAAACCGACCATAGCAACGGCGGGCTGGTGATGGTTGCCATGGAAATTGATCACAAAAAGAGGGGGCTGGGGTGGTTGCCATGGAAATTAATCATAGCAACTGGGGGGTGTTGATGGTTGCTATGAAAACTGACCATAGCAACGGGCGGCTGGTGATGCTCGCCGTGGAAACTGACCATATCAACAGGGGGCTGGTGATGGTTGCCATGGAAACTAATCATAGCAACAGGAGTCTAGAGATGGTTGCCATGGAAACTCATCATAGCAACAGGGGTCTGGAGATGCTTCCCATGGAAACTGACCATAGCAACAGGCGGGCTGGTGATGGTTGCCATGGAAACTGACCATAGCAACGGGGGCTGGGGATGATTGCTATGGAAACTGACCATAGCAACAGGTGTCTGGTGGTGATTGCCGTGGAAACGGACCATAGCAACATGGGGCTGGGAATGGTTGCCATGGAAACCGACCATAGAATCGGGAGCTGGGGATGGTTGCCATGGAAACTGACCATAGCAACAATGGGCTGGGGATGGCTGCCATGGAAACTGACCATAGCAACAAGGTGCGGGGGATGGTTGCCATGGAAAGTGACCAAAGCAGCAGTGGGCTGCGGGTGGTTACCATGGAAACTGACCATAGCAACAGGGTGCTGGGGATGGTTGCCATGGAAACTGAGCATAGCACCAGGGGGCTGGTGATGTTTTCCTTGGAAACTGACCATAGCAATAGGGGGCTGGGGATGGTTACCATGGAAACGGACCATAGGAACAAGGGGCTGGGAATGGTTGCCATGGAAAGTGACTATGGCAACTGGGGGCTGGGGATGGTTGCCATGGAAAACGACCATAGTAGTGGGGGGCTGGGGATGGTTGCCATGAAATCTGACCATAGCAACAGGGGTCTGGTGACGTTTTGCCTGGAAATTGACCATGCCAACAGGGGGCTGGGGATGGCTGCCATGGAAACTGATCATAGCAACGGGGCGCTAGGGATGCTTACCATGGATACCGACCATACCAACGCGGGGCTAGGGATGGTTGCCATGGAAACTGACCATAGCAACATGGGGCTGGTGATGGCTGTAATGGAAAACGACCATAGTAGTGAGGGGCTGGGGATGGTTGCCATGGAACCTGACAGAGCAACAAGAGGCTGGTGATGGTTGCCATGAAAACTGACCATAGCAACAGGGGTCTGGTGACGTTTTCCTTGGAAACCGACCATAGCAACAGGGGACTGGGGATGGCTGCCATGAGAACTGAACATAGAAACAGGGGGTGGTGATGTTTTCATTGGAATCTGACCGTAGCAAGAGGGGGCTGGAGATGGCTGCCATGGAAACCGACCATAGTAACGGGGGGCTGGTGATGGTAGCCAGCCATAGAAACTGACCATAGCAACAAGGGGCTGGGGATGGTTGCCATGGAAACCGACCATAGCAACAGTGGGCTGGTGATGTCTACCATGAAAACTGACTATTGCAACGGGGGGCTGGGGGCGGTTGTCAGGGAAACCGACCATAGCAAGGGGGGGCTGGGGATGGTGTCCATGGAAACAGGCTGTAGCAACTACGGGGTGTTGATGGTTGCCATGGAAACTGACCATAGCAATAGGGGGTCTGAGGATGGTTATCATGGAAACCGACCATAGCAACGAGGGGCTGGGGATGGTTAGTATGGAAACGGACCATAACAACGATGGGCAAATTATGGTCGCCATGGAAACCGACCATAGGAACGAGGGGCTGGGGATGGTTGCCATGGAAACTGACCGTAGTAACATGGGGCTGGAGATGGTTGCAATGGAAACCGACCATAGCAAATGGAGCTGCTGATGGTTGCCATGGAAACTGACCATAGCAACTGGCGGGCTGGTGATACTTGCGACGGAAACTGACCATGACAACAGGGGGGTGGGGATGGTTGCTATGGAAACTGACCATAGCAAGAGGTGTCTGGTGATGATTGCCATGGAAACCGACCATAGCAACATGGGGCTGGTGATGGCGGCCATGGAAACCGACCATAGCAACAGTGGGCTGGTGATGTTTGCCATGGAAAGTAACCATAGCAACAGGGGGCTGGGGATGGTGTCCATGGAAACTGACCATAGCAACAGGGGGCTGGTGATGGTTACCATGGAAACCGACCATAGCAACGGAGGGCTGGGCATGCTTGCTATGAAAACTGTCCATTGCAACAGGGGGCTGGAGACGTTTTCCTTGAAAACTGACCATAGCAACAGGGAGCTAGGGATGGTTGCCATGGATACTGACCATGGCAACAGTGGGCTGAGGATGGTTGTCATGGAAACCGACCATAGCAAGAGGGGGCTGGGGGTGGTTGCCATGGAAACTGACCGTAGTACCATGGGGCTGGGGATGGTTGCAATGGAAACCGACCATAGCAAAGGGAGCTGGTGATGGTTGCCATGGAAACTGACCATAGCAACTGGCGGGCTCGTGATAGTTGCGACGGAAACTGACCATAACAACAGGGGGGTGGGGATGGTTGCTATGGAAACTGACCATAGCAACAGCCGTCTGGTGATGATTGCCGTGGAAACTGGCCATAGCAACATGGGGCTGGTGATGGCTGCCATGGAAACCGAGCATAGCAACAGGGGGCTGGTGATGTTTTCCTTGGAAACTGACCATAGCAACAGGGGGCTGGGGATGGTTGCCACGGAAACTGACCATAGGAACAAGGGGCTGGGAATGGTTGCCATGGAAAGTGACTATGGCAACTGGGGGCTGGGGATGGTTGCCATGGAAACAGACCATAGCAACGGGGGGCTGGTGATGGTTACCATGGAACCTGGCATAGTAACAAGGGGCTGGGGATGGTTGCCATGGAAACTGAGCATAGCAACAGGGTAATTGCCGTGGAAGCTCACCACAGCAAGAGTCGGCTGGGGGTAGTTGCCATGTAAATTGATCATAGCAACTGGGGGGTATTATGGTTGCCATGGAAACAGACCATATCAACAGGGGGCTGGTGGTGGTTGCCGTGGAAACTAATCATAGCAACAGGCGGCTGGGGATGGTTGCCATGGAAACTGACCATAGCAAGAGGGGGCTAGTGATGTTTTCCTTGGGAACTGACCATAGCAACAGGGGGCTGCTGATGGTTGCCGTGGAAATTGACCATAGCAAGAGGGGGCTGGGGTTGGCTGCCATGGAAACTGACCATAGCAACGGGGTACTTAGGATGCTTGTCATGGAAACTGACCATAGCAACACGGGGCTGGGGATGGTTGCCATGGAAACTGACCATAGCAACGGGGGACTGGTGATGTTTGCCATGAAAACTGACAATAGCAATGGGGTGCTGGGGATGGTTGCCATGGAAACTGGCCATAGCAACAGGGGGCTGGTAATAATTGCCGTGGAAGCTGACCACAGCAAGAGTGGGCTGGGGGTAGTTGCCATGTAAATTGATCATAGCAACTGGGGTGTGTTGATGGTTGCCATGGAAACGGACCTTATCAACAGGCGGCTGGTGATGGTTGCTGTGGAAACTAATCATAGCAACAGGCGGCTGGGGATGGTTGCCATGGAAACTGACCATAGCAAGAGGGGGCTAGTGATGTTTTCCTTGGGAAGTGACCATAGCAACAGGGGGCTGCTGATGGTTGCCGTGGAAATTGACCATAGCAAGAGGGGGCTGGGGATGGCTGCCATGGAAACTGATCATAGCAACGGGGTGCTTGGGATGCTTGCCATGGAAACCGACCATAGCAACGCGGGGCTGGGGACGGTTGCCATGGAAACTAATCATAGCAACAGGGGGCTGACGTTTGTTGACATGGAACCCGACCATAGCAACGGAGTGCTGGGGATGGTTGCCATGGAAACTGACCATAGCAACAAGGGGCTGGGGATGGTTGCCATGGAAACCGACCATAGCAACAGGGGGCTGGTCATGGTTGCCATGGAAACCGACCACAGCAACGAGAGGCTGGGGATGGTTGGTATGGAAACTATCCAAAGCAGGAAGGGGCTGATGATGGTAGCCATGGAAACCGACCATAGCAACGGGGGGGTGGCGATGGTAGCCATGGAAACGGACCATCGCAACCGGGGGCTGGGGACAGTTGCCATGGAAACCGACCATTGAAACGGGATCTGGGGATGGTTGCCATGGAAACTGACCATAGCAACAGGGGGCTGGGGATGGCTGCCATGGAAACTGATCATAGCAACAAGGGGCGGGGGATGGTCGCCATGGAAAGTGACGATAGAAACAGTGGGCTGGGGATGGTTACCATGGAAACTGACCATAGAAACGGGGTGCTGGGGATGGTTGCCATGGAAACTGACCATAGCAACTGGCGGGCTGGTGATGATTGCCATGGAAACTGACCATCGCAACATGGGGGTGAGGATGATTGCTAAGGAAACTGACCATAGCAACAGGTGTCTGGTGATGATTGCCGTGGAAACTGACCATAGCAACATGGGGCTGGTGATGGCTGCCATGGAAACCGAGCATAGCAACAGGGGGCTGGTGATGTTTTCCTTGGAAACTGACCATAGCAAGAGGGGGCTGGTGATGATTGCCATGGAAAGTGACCATAGCAACAGGGGGCTGGTGATCTTTTCCTTGGAAACTGACCATAGCAATAGGGGGCTGGGGATGGTTGCCATGGAAACTGACCATAGGAACAAGGGGCTGGGAATGGTTGCCATGGAAAGTGACTATGGCAACTGGGGGCTGGGGATGGTTGCCATGGAAACTGGCCATAGCAACAAGGGGCTGGTAATAATTGCCGTGGAAGCTGACCACAGCAAGAGTGGGCTGGGGGTAGTTGCCATGTAAATTGATCATAGCAACTGGGGGGTGTTGATGGTTGCCATGGAAACGGACCATCGAAACAGGGGGCTGGTGATGGTAGCCGTGGAAAGTGACCATAGCAACGCGGGGCTGGGGATGGTTGCCATGGAAACTAATCATAGCAACAGGGGGCTGACGGTTGTTGCCATGGAACCCGACCATAGCAACGGAGTGCTGGGGATGGTTGGTATGGAAACTATCCAAAGCAAGAAGGGGCTGATGATGGTAGCCATGGAAACCGACAATAGCAGCGGGGGGTGGCGATGGCTGCCATGGAAACGGACCATCGCAACAGGGGGCTGGGGACGGTTGCCATGGAATCCGACCATAGGAACAAGGGGCTGGGGATGGTTGCCATGGAAACTGACCATAGCAACAGGGGGCTGGGGGTCGCTGCCATGGATACTGACCACAGCAACTGGGGTCTGGTGATGGTTGCCATGGAAACCGACCTTTGCAATAGGGCGCTGGGGATGGCTGCCGTGGAAACTGACCATAGCAACAAGGCGGCTGGGGATGGTTGCCACGGAACCTGACATAGTAACAAGGGGCTGGGGATGGTTGCCATGGAAACTGGCCATAGCAACTGGGGGCTAGTGATAATTGCCGTGCAAACTGACCATGGCAAGAGTGGGCTGGGGTTGTTGCCATGGAAATTGATCACAGCAACTGGGGGGTGTTGATGGTTGCCGTGGAAACCGACCATATCAACAGGCGGCTGGGGATGGTTGCCATGGAAACTAATCATAGCAACAGGGGCTGGTGATGGTTGCCATGGACACTGACCATAGCAACTGGCGGGCTGGTGATGATTGCCATGGAAAGTGACCATAGCAACAGGGGGGTGGGGATGATTGCTATGGAAACTGACGATAGCAACAGTGGGCTGGGGATGATTGCCGTGAAAACTGACCATAGCAACATGGGGCTGGGGATGGCTGCCATGGAAACCGAGCATAGCAACAGGGGGCTGGTGATCTTTTCCTTGGAAACTGACCATAGCAATAGGGGGCTGGGGATGGTTGCCATGGAAACTGACCATAGGAACAAGGGGCTGGGAATGGTTGCCATGGAAAGTGACTATGGCAACTGGGGGCTGGGGATGATTGCCATGGAAACTGACCATAGCAACGGGGGGCTGGTAATGGTTACCATGGAACCTGGCATAGTAACAAGGGGCTGGGGATGGTTGCCATGGAAACTGGCCATAGCAACAGGGGGCTGATAAAAATTGCCGTGGAAGCTGACCACAGCAAGAGTGGGCTGGGGGTAGTTGCCATGTAAATTGATCATAGCAACTGGGGGGTGTTGATGCTTGCCATGGAAACGGACCATATCAACAGGGGGCTGGGGATGGTTGCAGTAGAAACTAATCATAGCAACAGGCGGCTGGGGATGGTTGCCATGGAAACTAACCATAGCAAGAGGGGCCTAGTGATGTTTTCCTTGGGAACTGACCATAGAAACGCGGGGCTGGGGATGGTTGCCATGGAAACTGACCATAGCAACAGTGAGCTGGTGATATTTCCCATGAAAACTGACATTAGCAATGGGGTGCTGGGGATGGTTGCGATGGAAACTGACCATAGCAACAGTGGGCTGGTGATGGTTGCTATGACAACTGACCATAACAACGGGGTGCTGGGGATGGTTGCCACGGATACTGACCATAGCAACAGTATGGCGGTGATGTCTGCCATGAAAGCTGACCATAGCAACGGCGGGCTGGTGATGGTTGTCATGGAAACCGACCATAGCAACAAGAGGCTGGGGATGGTTGCCATGAAAACTGACCATAGTAACAGGGGGCTGGAGACCTTTTCCTTGGAAACTGACGATAGGAACAGGGGGCTGGTGATGGTAAGCACGGAAACCGACAAGAACAACAGGGGGCTGGGGATGATTGCCATGGAAACTGGCCATAGCAAACGGGGGCTGTGGATCTCTGCCAAGGAAACTGACCATAGGAACAAGGGGCTTTTGATGGCTGCCATGGAAACTGACCATAGCAACAGTGGGCTGAGGATGGTTGCCATGGAGATTTACCAGAGCAACGGGGTACTAATGGTGGTCGACGTGGAAACTGACCATAGCAACGGGGAGCTGGGGATGGTTGCCATGGAAACTGACCAGAGCATCAGTGGTCTGGTGATGGCTGCCGTGGAAACTGACCATAGCAACGGGGGGCTGGGGATGGCTGCCATGGAAACTGACCATAGCAACAGTGGGCTGGGGATGGTTGCCATGGAGATTTACCGTAGCAACGGGGTACTAATTGTGGTCGTTGTAAAAACTGACCATAGGAACGGGGGGCTGGGGATGGTTGCCATGGAAACCGACCACAGAAACAAGGGGCTGGGGATGGCTGCGATGGAAACTGACCATAGCAACGGGGGGCTGGGGATGGTTGCCATGCAAACTGACAATAGCAACGGGGGGCTGGTGGTGGTTGCTATAAAAACTGTCCGTTGCAACAGGGGACTCGAAATGTTTTCCTTGGAAACTGACCATAGCAAGACGGGGCTGGTGATGGTTGCCATGGAAATTGATCACAGCAACGGGGGGCTGGTGATGGTTGCCATGGAAACTGATCATAGCAACAGGAGGCTGGTGATGGTTTCCATGGAAACTGACCATAGAAATAGGGTATTTGTGATGGTTGCCATAGAAACTGACCACAGCAAGAGGGCGCTGGGTGTGGTTGCCATGGAAACTGAGCATAGCAACAGTGGGCTGGTGATGTTTTCCTTGGAAACCGACCATAGCAACGGGGGGCTGGGGATGGTTGCCATGGAAACCGACCGTAGCAACATGGGGCTGGTGATGGCTGCCATGGAAACCGACCATAGCAATGGGGAGCTGGGGATGGTTGCGATGGAAACTGACCATAGCAACAGTGGTCTGGTGATGACTGACGTGAAAACCGACCATAGCAACGGGGGGCTGGGGATGGTTGCCATGAAAACCGACCATAGCAACAGGGGGCTGGGGATGGTTTCCATGGAAACCGACCATAGAAACGGGGGGTGGCGATGGTTGCCATGGAAAGTGACCATAGCAACAGGGGGCTGGGGATGGCTGCCATGGAAACTGAACATAGCAACAAGGGGCGGGGGATGGTTGCCATGGAAAGTGACCATAGCAACAGTGGGCTGCGGATGGTTACCATGGAAACTGACCATAGCAACGGGGAATGGTGATGGTTGCCATGGAAACTGAGCATAGCAACTGGCGGGCTGGTGATGATTAGCATGGAAACTGACCATAGCATCTGGGGGGTGGGGATGATTGCTATGGAAACTGACCATAGCAACAGGTGTCTGGTGATGATTGTCGTGGAGACTGACCATAGCAACATGGGGCTGGTGATGGCTGCCATGGAAATCGAGCATAGCAGCAGGGAGCTGGTGATGTTTTCCTTGGAAACGGACCATAGCAACAGGCAGGTGGGGATGGTTGCCATGGAAACTGACCATAGGAACAAGGGGCTGGGAATGGTAGCCATGGAAAGTGACTATGGAAACAGGGGGCTGGGGATGGTAGCCATGGAAACTGACCATAGCAACGGGGGGCTGGTGATGGTTTCCATGGAACCTGGCATAGTAAGAAGGGGCTGGGAATGGTTGCCATGGAAACTGGCCATAGCATCAGGGGGCTGGTGATGGTTGCTATGACAACTGACCATTGCAACAGGGGGCTGGAGATGTTTTCCTTTGAAACTGACCATAGCAAGAGTGGGCTGGGGATTGTTGCCATGTAAATTGATCATAGCAACTGGGGGGTGTTGATGCTTGCCATGGAAACGGACCATATCAACAGGGGGCTGGTGATGGTTGCCGTGGAAATTAATCATAGCAACAGGCGGCTGGGGATGGTTGCCATGGAAACTGACCAGAGCAAGAGGGGGCTAGTGATGTTTTCATTGGGAAGTGACCATAGCAACAGGTGGCTGCTGATTGTTGCCGTGGAAATTGACCATAGCAACTGGGGGCTGGTGACGTTTTCCTTGGAAACTGACCATAGCAAGAGGGGGCTAGGGATGGCTGCCATGAAAACTGACCATAGCAACAGTGGGCTGGTGATGTTTGCCATGAAAACTGACCATAGCAAGAGGGGGCGGGTGATGGCTGCCATGGAAATTGACCATAGCAACAGTGGGCTGGGGATGGCTGCCATGGAAATTGACCATAGCAACAGTGGGCTGGGGATGGCTGCCATGGAGATTTACCATAGCAACGGGGTACTAATGGTGGTCGCCATGGAAACTGACCATAGGAACGGGGGGCTGGGAACGGTTGCCATGGAAACCGACCGTAGCAACATGGGGCTGGTGATGGCTGCCATGGAAACCGACCATAGCAATGGGGAGCTGGGGATGGTTGCCATGGAAACTGACCATAGCAACAGTGGTCTGGTGATGACTGACGTGAAAACCGACCATAGCAAAGGGGGGCTGGGGATGGTTGCCATGAAAACCGACCATAGCAACAGGGGGCTGGGGATGGTTTCCATGGAAACCGACCATAGAAACGGGGGTTGGCGATGGTTGCCATGGAAAGTGACCATAGCAACAGGGGGCTGGGGATGGCTGCCATGGAAACTGATCATAGCAACAAGGGGCGGGGGATGGTTGCCATGGAAAGTGACCATAGCAACAGTGGGCTGCGGATGGTTACCATGGAAACTGACCATAGCAACGGGGAATGGTGATGGTTGCCATGGAAACTGAGCATAGCAACTGGCGGGCTGGTGATGATTGCCATGGAAACTGACCATAGCATCTGGGGGGTGGGGATGATTGCTATGGAAACTGACCATAGCAACAGGTGTCTGGTGATGATTGTCGTAGAGACTGACCATAGCAACATGGGGCTGGTGATGGCTGCCATGGAAATCGAGCATAGCAGCAGGGAGCTGGTGATGTTTTCCTTGGAAACGGACCATAGCAACAGGCAGGTGGGGATGGTTGCCATGGAAACTGACCATAGGAACAAGGGGCTGGGAATGGTTGCCATGGAAAGTGACTATGGCGACTGGGGGCTGGGGATGGTAGCCATGGAAACTGACCATAGCAACGGGGGGCTGGTGATGGTTTCCATGGAACCTGGCATAGTAAGAAGGGGCTGGGAATGGTTGCCATGGAAACTGGCCATAGTATCAGGGGGCTGGTGATGGTTGCTATGACAACTGACCATTGCAACAGGGGGCTGGAGATGTTTTCCTTTGAAACTGACCATATCAACAGGGGGCTGGTGATGGTTGCCGTGGAAATTAATCATAGCAACAGGCGGCTGGGGATGGTTGCCATGGAAACTGACCATAGCAAGAGGGGGCTAGTGATGTTTTCATTGGGAAGTGACCATAGCAACAGGTGGCTGCTGATTGTTGCCGTGGAAATTGACCATAGCAACTGGGGGCTGGTGACGTTTTCCTTGGAAACTGACCATAGTAAGAGGGGGCTGGTGATGTTTTCCTGGAAAACTGACCATAGGCACAGGGAGCTAGGGATGGTTGCCGTGGATACTTGCCATAGCAACAGTATGCCGGTGATGTCTGCCATGAAAGCTGACCATAGCAAAGGCGGGCTGGGGATGGTTGTCATGGAAACCGACCATAGCAACAAGAGGCTGGGGATGGTTGCCATGAAAACTGACCATAGCAACAGGGGGCTGGAGACGTTTTCCTTGGAAACTGACCATAGCAACAGGGGGCTGGTGATGGTTACCATGGAAATCGATCATAGCAACAGGGGGCTGGTGATGGTAGCCACGGAAACCGACCATAACAACAGGGGGCTGGGGATGATTGCCATGGAAACTGACCATAGCAACAGGGGGCTGTGGATCGCTGCCAAGGAAACTGACCATAGGAACAAGGGGCTTTTGATGGCTGCCATGCAAACTGACCATAGCAACAGTGGGCTGGGGATGGTTACCATGGAGATTTACCATAGCAACGGGGTACTAATGGTGGTCGACGTGGAAACTGACCATAGAAACGGGGAGGTGGGGATGGTAGCCATGGAAGCTGACCAGTGCATCAGTGGTCTGGTGATGGCTGCCGTGGAAACTGACCATAGCTACGGGGGCTGGGGATGGTAGCCATGGAAACAGACAATAGCAAGAGGGGGCTGGGGATGATTGCCATGGAATCTGACCACCACAAGAGGGGGCTGGGGGTTGTGGCCATGTAAATTGATCATAGCAACTGGGGGGTGTTGATGGTTGCCATGGAAACGGACCATAGCAAGAGGGGGCTGGTGATGGTTGCCGTGGAAACTGACCATAGCAACGGGGGGCTGGGGATGTTTGCCATGGAAATTGACCATAGCAAGAGGGGGCTAGTGATGTTTTCCTTGGGATCTGACCATAGCAACAGGCGGCTGGGGATGGTTGCCATGGAAACTGACCATAGCAAGAGGGGGCTAGGGATGGCTGCCATGGAGACTGATCATAGCAACGGGGAGCTTGGGATGCTTGCCATGGAAACCGACCATAGCAACGGGGAGCTTGGGATGCTTGCCATGGAAACCGACCATAGCAACGCGGGGCTGGTGATGGTTGCTATGGAAACTGACCATAGCAACTGTGGGCTGGTGATGTGTGCCATGAAAACTGACCATAGCAACGGGCTGCTGGGGATGGTTGCCGTGGAAACCGACCATATCAACAGGGGGCTGGGGATGGTTGCTCTGAAAACTGACCATAGGAACAGGGAGCTGGTGATGTTTTCCTGGAAAACTGACCATAGCAACAGGGAGCTAGGGATGGTTGCCACGGATACTGACCATAGCAACGGCGGGCTGGGGATGGTTGTCATGGAAACCGACCATAGCAACAAGAGGCTGGGGATGGTTGCCATGGAAACTGACCATAGCAACAGGGGGCTGGAGACGTTTTCCTTGGAAACTGACCATAGCAACAGGGGGCTGGTGATGGTTACCATGGTAACCGATCATAGCAACAGGGGGCTGGTGATGGTAGCCACGGAAACAGACCATAACAACAGGGGGCTGGGGATGATTGCCATGGAAACTGACCATAGCAACGGGGGGCTGTGGATCGCTGCCAAGGAAACTGACCATAGGAACAAGGGGCTTTTGATGTCTGCCATAGAAACTGACCATAGCATCAGTGGGCTGGGGATGGTTGCCATGGAGATTTACCATGGCAACGGGGTACTAATGGTGGTCGACGTGGAAACGGACCATAGGAATGGGGAGCTGGGGATGGTTGCCATGGAAACCGACCACAGAATCAATGGGCTGGGTATGGCTGCGATGGAAACTGACCATAGCAACGGGGAGCTGGGGATGGTTGCCATGGAAACTGACCATAGCAACAGGGGGCTGGTGATGTTTTCCTTGTATACCGACCATAGCAACGGGGGGCTGGGGATGGTTGCCATGGAAATCGATCATAGCAACAGGGGGCTGGTGATGGTAGCCACGGAAACCGACCATAACAACAGGGGGCTGGGGATGATTGCCATGGAAACTGACCATAGCAACAGGGGGCTGTGGATCGCTGCCAAGGAAACTGACCATAGGAACAAGGGGCTTTTGATGGCTGCCATGCAAACTGACCATAGCAACAGTGGGCTGGGGATGGTTACCATGGAGATTTACCATAGCAACGGGGTACTAATGGTGGTCGACGTGGAAACTGACCATAGAAACGGGGAGGTGGGGATGGTAGCCATGGAAGCTGACCAGTGCATCAGTGGTCTGGTGATGGCTGCCGTGGAAACTGACCATAGCTACGGGGGCTGGGGATGGTAGCCATGGAAACAGACAATAGCAAGAGGGGGCTGGGGATGATTGCCATGGAATCTGACCACCACAAGAGGGGGCTGGGGGTTGTGGCCATGTAAATTGATCATAGCAACTGGGGGGTGTTGATGGTTGCCATGGAAACGGACCATAGCAAGAGGGGGCTGGTGATGGTTGCCGTGGAAACTGACCACAGCAACGGGGGGCTGGGGATGTTTGCCATGGAAATTGACCATAGCAAGAGGGGGCTAGTGATGTTTTCCTTGGGATCTGACCATAGCAACAGGCGGCTGGGGATGGTTGCCATGGAAACTGACCATAGCAAGAGGGGGCTAGGGATGGCTGCCATGGAGACTGATCATAGCAACGGGGAGCTTGGGATGCTTGCCATGGAAACCGACCATAGCAACGGGGAGCTTGGGATGCTTGCCATGGAAACCGACCATAGCAACGCGGGGCTGGTGATGGTTGCTATGGAAACTGACCATAGCAACTGTGGGCTGGTGATGTGTGCCATGAAAACTGACCATAGCAACGGGCTGCTGGGGATGGTTGCCGTGGAAACCGACCATATCAACAGGGGGCTGGGGATGGTTGCTCTGAAAACTGACCATAGGAACAGGGAGATGGTGATGTTTTCCTGGAAAACTGACCATAGCAACAGGGAGCTAGGGATGGTTGCCACGGATACTGACCATAGCAACGGCGGGCTGGGGATGGTTGTCATGGAAACCGACCATAGCAACAAGAGGCTGGGGATGGTTGCCATGGAAACTGACCATAGCAACAGGGGGCTGGAGACGTTTTCCTTGGAAACTGACCATAGCAACAGGGGGCTGGTGATGGTTACCATGGTAACCGATCATAGCAACAGGGGGCTGGTGATGGTAGCCACGGAAACAGACCATAACAACAGGGGGCTGGGGATGATTGCCATGGAAACTGACCATAGCAACGGGGGGCTGTGGATCGCTGCCAAGGAAACTGACCATAGGAACAAGGGGCTTTTGATGTCTGCCATAGAAACTGACCATAGCATCAGTGGGCTGGGGATGGTTGCCATGGAGATTTACCATGGCAACGGGGTACTAATGGTGGTCGACGTGGAAACGGACCATAGGAATGGGGAGCTGGGGATGGTTGCCATGGAAACCGACCACAGAATCAATGGGCTGGGTATGGCTGCGATGGAAACTGACCATAGCAACGGGGAGCTGGGGATGGTTGCCATGGAAACTGACCATAGCAACAGGGGGCTGGTGATGTTTTCCTTGTATACCGACCATAGCAACGGGGGGCTGGGGATGGTTGCCATGGAAATCGATCATAGCAACAGGGGGCTGGTGATGGTAGCCACGGAAACCGACCATAACAACAGGGGGCTGGGGATGATTGCCATGGAAACTGACCATAGCAACAGGGGGCTGTGGATCGCTGCCAAGGAAACTGACCATAGGAACAAGGGGCTTTTGATGGCTGCCATGCAAACTGACCATAGCAACAGTGGGCTGGGGATGGTTACCATGGAGATTTACCATAGCAACGGGGTACTAATGGTGGTCGACGTGGAAACGGACCATAGGAATGGGGAGCTGGGGATGGTTGCCATGGAAACCGACCACAGAATCAATGGGCTGGGTATGGCTGCGATGGAAACTGACCATAGCAACGGGGAGCTGGGGATGGTTGCCATGGAAACTGACCATAGCAACAGGGGGCTGGTGATGTTTTCCTTGTATACCGACCATAGCAACGGGGGGCTGGGGATGGTTGCCATGGAAAGCAACCATAGCAACAGGGGACTGGGGATGGTTGCCTTGGAAACCGACCATAGAAACTAGGGGCTGGGGATGGCTGCGATGGAAACTAACCATAGCAACGGGGGGCTGGGGATGGTTGCCATGGAACCTGACATAGCAACAAGAGGCTGGGGATGGTTGCCATGAAATCTGACCATAGCAACAGGGGTCTGGTGACGTTTTCCTTGGAAACCGACTATAGCAGCACGTGGCTGGTGATGGCTGCCATGGAAAACGACCATAGTAATGGGAGCTGCTGATGGTTGCCAGGGAAACCGACCATAGCAACAGGGGGCTGGAGATGGTAGCTTTAGAAACCGACCATAGCAATAGGGGGCTGGGTATGGTTGCTATGAAAAATGACAATTGCAACAGGGGGTTGGGGATGGTTGCCACGGAAACTGACCATAGCAACTGGGGGCTGGTGATGGCTGCCCTGGAAACCGACCATTGCAACAGGGGGCTAGGGATGGTTTCCATGGAAATTTACCATAGCAACGGGGGGCTGGTGATGGCTGCCATGGAAACCGACCTTAGCAACAGGGGTATGGGGTTGGTTGCCATGGAAACTGACCACAACAAGAGGGGGCTGGGGGTGGTTGCCGTGGAAATTGATCATACCAACTGGGGGGCCTTGATGGTTGCCATGGAAACAGACCATAGCAACTGGGGGCTGGTGATAGTTGCCATGGAAATAGACCATAGCAACCGGGGGCTGGAGGTCGCTGCCATGGATACTGACCATAGCAACAGGGGGCTGGTGATGGTTGCCATGGAAACTGACCATAGCAATAGGGGCTGGGGATGGTTGCTATGGAAACCGACCATATCAACGGGGAGCTGGGGATGGTTGCCATGGAAACTGATCATAGCAACGGGGAGCTGGGGATGGTTGCCATGGAAACTGACCATAGCAATAGGCGGGCTGGTGATGGTTGCCATAGAAACTGACCAGAGCAACGGGCGGAGGGATGGTGTCCGTGGAAACTGACCATAGCACCGGGCGGGCTGGTGAATGGTTGCGATGGAAACTGACCAGAGCAACGGGCGGGGGGATGGTTGCTATGGAAACTGACCATAGCAACAGGTGTCAGGTGATGATTGCCGTGGAAACTGACCATATCAACATGGGGCTGGTGATGGCTGCCATGGAAACCGACCATAGCAACGGGGGGCTGGGGATGGTGTCCATGGAAACTGACCATAGCAACAGGGGGCTGGGGATGATTGCCATGGAATCTGACCACAACAAGAGGGGGCGAGGGTGGTTGCCATGGAAATTGATCATAGCAACTGGGGGGTGTTGATGGTTGCCATGGAAACAGACCATAGTAACTGCGGCCGGGGATGTTTGCTATGGAAACTGACCATAGCAAAAAAGGGCTGGTGATGGTTGCCATGGAAACTGACCATAGCAACGGGGGGCTGGGGATGGTTGCCATGGAAACTGTGCATAGCAATAGGCGGGCTGGTGATGTTTGCGATGGAAACTGACCATAGCAACAGGTGTCTGGTGATGATTGCCATGGAATCTGACCACCACAAGAGGGGGCTGGGGGTTGTGGCCATGTAAATTGATCATAGCAACTGGGGGGTGTTGATGGTTGCCATGGAAACAGACCATAGTAACTGCGGCCGGGGATGTTTGCTATGGAAACTGACCATAGCAAAAAAGGGCTGGTGATGGTTGCCATGGAAACTGACCATAGCAACGGGGGGCTGGGGATGGTTGCCATGGAAACTGTGCATAGCAATAGGCGGGCTGGTGATGTTTGCGATGGAAACTGACCATAGCAACAGGTGTCTGGTGATGATTGCCATGGAATCTGACCACCACAAGAGGGGGCTGGGGGTTGTGGCCATGTAAATTGATCATAGCAACTGGGGGGTGTTGATGGTTGCCATGGAAACGGACCATAGCAAGAGGGGGCTGGTGATGGTTGCCATGGAAACTGACCATAGCAAGAAGGGGCTGGTGATGTTTTCCTTGGAAACTGACCATAGCAAGAGGGGGCTAGGGATGGCTGCCATGGAAACTGATCATAGCAACGGGGAGCTTGGGATGCTTGCCATGGAAACCGACCATAGCAACGCGGGGCTGGTGATGGTTGCTATGGAAACTGACCATAGCAACTGTGGGCTGGTGCTGTGTGCCATGAAAACTGACCATAGCAACGGGCTGCTGGGGATGGTTGCCGTGGAAACCGACCATATCAACAGGGGGCTGGTGATGGTTGCTTTGAAAACTGACCATAGGAACAGGGAGCTGGTGATGTTTTCCTGGAAAACTGACCATAGCAACAGGGAGCTAGGGATGGTTGCCATGGATTCTGACCATAGCAACGGCGGGCTGGGGATGGTTGTCATGGAAACCGACCATAGCAACAAGAGGCTGGGGATGGTTGCCATGGAAACTGACCATAGCAACAGGGGGCTGGAGACGTTTTCCTTGGAAACTGACCATAGCAACAGGGGCTGGGGATGGTTACCATGGTAACCGATCATAGCAACAGGGGGCTGGTGATGGTAGCCACGGAAACAGACCATAACAACAGGGGGCTGGGGATGATTGCCATGGAAACTGACCATAGCAACGGGGGGCTGTGGATCGCTGCCAAGGAAACTGACCATAGGAACAAGGGGCTTTTGATGTCTGCCATAGAAACTGACCATAGCATCAGTGGGCTGGGGATGGTTGCCATGGAGATTTACCATGGCAACGGGGTACTAATGGTGGTCGACGTGGAAACGGACCATAGGAATGGGGAGCTGGGGATGGTTGCCATGGAAACCGACCACAGAATCAATGGGCTGGGTATGGCTGCGATGGAAACTGACCATAGCAACGGGGAGCTGGGGATGGTTGCCATGGAAAGCAACCATAGCAACAGGGGACTGGGGATGGTTGCCTTGGAAACCAACCATAGAAACTAGGGGCTGGGGATGACTGCGATGGAAACTAACCATAGCAACGGGGGGCTGGGGATGGTTGCCATGGAAACCGACCATAGAATCGGGAGCTGGGGATGGTTGCCATGGAAACTGACCATAGCAACAGTGGGCTGGGGATGGCTGCCATGGAAACTGACCATAGCAACAAGGGGCGGGGGATGGTTGCCATGGAAAGTGACCATAGCAGCAGTGGGCTGCGGGTGGTTACCATGGAAACTGACCATAGCAACAGGGTGCCGGGGATGGTTGCCATGGAAACTGAGCATAGCACCAGGGGGCTTGTGATGTTTTCCTTGGAAACTGACCATAGCAATAGGGGGCTGGGGATGGTTACCATGGAAACGGACCATAGGAACAAGGGGCTGGGAATGGTTGCCATGGAAAGTGACTATGGCAACTGGGGGCTGGGGATGGTTGCCATGGAAACTGACCATAGCAACGGGGGGCTGGTGATGGTTGCCATGGAACCTGGCATAGTAACAAGGGGCTGGGGATGGTTGCCATGGAAACTGGCCATAGCAACAGGGGGCTGGTAATAATTGCCGTGGAAGCTGACCACAGCAAGAGTGGGCTGGGGGTTGTTGCCATGTAAATTGATCATAGCAACTGGGGGGTGTTGATGGTTGCCATGGAAACGGACCATACCAACAGGGGGCTGGTGATGGTTGCCGTGGAAACTAATCATAGCAACAGGCAGCTGGGGATAGTTGCCTTGGAAACTGACCATAGCAAGAGGGGCCTAGTGATGTTTTCCTTGGGAACTGACCATAGCAACAGGGGGCTGGGGATGGTTGCCATGGAAACTGACCATAGCAACAGGGGGCTGGTGATGGTAGCCATGGAAAGCGACCACAGCAACAGGGTGCTGGGGATGGTTGCCATGGAAACTGAGCTTAGCAGCAGGGGGGTGGGGATGATTGGTATGAAAACTGACCATAGCAACGGCGGGCTGGTGATGGTTGCCATAGAAACTGACCACAAAAAGAGGGGTCTGGGATGGCTGCCATGGAAACCGACCATAGCAACGGCGGGCTGGTGATGGTTGCCATGGAAAGTGATCACAAAAAGAGGGGGCTGCGGTGGTTGCCATGGAAATTAATCAGAGCAACTGGGGGGTGTTGATGGTTGCTATGAAAACTGACCATAGCAACGGGCGGCTGGTGATGCTCGCCATGGAAACTGACCATAGCAACGGGGGGGGGGATGGTTGCTATGGAAACTGACCATAGCAACATGTGTCTGGTGATGATTGCTGTGGAAACTCATCATAGCAACAGTGGGTGGGGATGGTTGTCATGGAAACTGACCATAGCAACAAGGGGCTGGTGATGGTTGCCATGGAAAGTGACCATGGCAACCGGGGGCTGGGGATGGTTGCCACGGAAACTGACCATAGCAACAGTGTGCTGCGGATGGTTGCCATGGAAACTGACCATTGCAACGGGGGCTGTGATGGTTGCCATGGAACCTGATATAGCAACAGGCGGCTGGGGTTGGTTGCCACGGATACCGACCATAGCAGCAGGGGGCTGGTGATAGTTGCCATGGAAATTCACCATAGCAATAGGGGATTTGTGATGGTTGCCATAGAAACTGACCATAGCAAGAGGGGGCTGGGGTGGTTGCCATGGAAACTGACCATAGCAACAGGGGGCTGGTGATGTTTTCCTTGCAAACCGACCACAGCAACAGGGGGCTGGGGATGGTTGCCATGGAAACTGACCAGAGCAACATGGGTCTGGTGATGGTAGCCATGGAAACCGACCATAGCAACAGGGGGCTGGGAATGGTTGGCATGGAAACTGAGCATAGCAACAGGGGCGTGGGGATGATTGGTATGAAAACTGACCATAGCTACGGCGGGCTGGTGATGGTTGCCATGGAAACTGACCACAACAAGAGAGGGCTGGGATGGTTGCCATGGAAACCGACCATAGCAACAGGCGGCTGGTGATGGTCGCCGTGGAAACTGACCATAGAAACAGGGGGCTGGTGATGATTGCCATGGAAACTGACCATAGCAATAGGGGATTTGTGATGGTTGCCATAGAAACTGACCATAGCAAGAGGGGGCTGGGGGTGGTTGCCATGGAAACTGACCATAGCAACAGGGGGCTGGGGATGGTTGCCATGGAAACTGACCAGAGCAACGTGGGGCTGGGGATGGTAGCCATGGAAACCGACCATAGCAACAGGGGGCTGGGGATGATTGCCATGGAATCTGACCACAACAAGAGGGGGCTGGGGGTGGTTGCCATGAAAATTGATCATAGCAACCGGGGGTTGTTGATGGTTGCCATGGAAACAGACCATAGTAACTGCGGCCGGGGATGTTTGCTATGGAAACTGACCATAGCAACAAAGGGCTGGTGATGGTTGCCATGGAAACTGACCATAGCAACGGGGGGCTGGGGATGGTTGCCATGGAAACTGTGCATAGCAATAGGCGGGCTGGTGATGTTTGCGATGGAAACTGACCATAGCAACAGGTGTCTGGTGATGATTGCCATGGGATCTGACCACCACAAGAGGGGGCTGGGGGTTGTGGCCATGTAAATTGATCATAGCAACTGGGGGGTGTTGATGGTTGCCATGGAAACGGACCATAGCAAGAGGGGGCTGGTGATGGTTGCCGTGGAAACTGACCACAGCAACGGGGGGCTGGTAATGTTTGCCATGGAAACTGACCGTAGCAACAGGGGGCTGGAGACGTTTTCCTTGGAAACTGACCATAGCAACAGGGGGCTGGTGATGGTTACCATGGTAACCGATCATAGCAACAGGGGGCTGGTGATGGTAGCCACGGAAACAGACCATAACAACAGGGGGCTGGGGATGATTGCCATGGAAACTGACCATAGCAACGGGGGGCTGTGGATCGCTGCCAAGGAAACTGACCATAGGAACAAGGGGCTTTTGATGTCTGCCATAGAAACTGACCATAGCATCAGTGGGCTGGGGATGGTTGCCATGGAGATTTACCATGGCAACGGGGTACTAATGGTGGTCGACGTGGAAACGGACCATAGGAATGGGGAGCTGGGGATGGTTGCCATGGAAACCGACCACAGAATCAATGGGCTGGGTATGGCTGCGATGGAAACTGACCATAGCAACGGGGAGCTGGGGATGGTTGCCATGGAAAGCAACCATAGCAACAGGGGACTGGGGATGGTTGCCTTGGAAACCGACCATAGAAACTAGGGGCTGGGGATGGCTGCGATGGAAACTAACCATAGCAACGGGGGGCTGGGGATGGTTGCCATGAAATCTGACCATAGCAACAGGGGTCTAGTGACGTTTTCCTTGGAAACCGACCATAGCAAGACGGGGCTGGTGATGGCTGCCATGGAAAACGACCATAGTAATGGGAGCTGCTGATGGTTGCCAGGGAAACCGACCATAGCAACAGGGGGCTGGAGATGGTAGCTTTAGAAACCGACCATAGCAATAGGGGGCTGGGTATGGTTGCTATGAAAAATGACCATTGCAACAGGGGGTTGGGGATGGTTGCCACGGAAACTGACCATAGCAACTGGGGGCTGGTGATGGCTGCCCTGGAAACCGACCATTGCAACAGGGGGCAAGGGATGGTTTCCATGGAAATTTACCATAGCAACGGGGGGCTGGTGATGGCTGCCATGGAAACCGACCTTAGCAACAGGGGTATGGGGTTGGTTGCCATGGAAACTGACCACAACAAGAGGGGGCTGGGGGTGGTTGCCGTGGAAATTGATCATACCAACTGGGGGGCCTTGATGGTTGCCATGGAAACAGACCATAGCAACTGGGGGCTGGTGATAGTTGCCATGGAAACAGACCATAGCAACTGGGGGCTGGTGATAGTTGCCATGGAAATAGACCATAGCAACTGGGGGCTGGTGATGGCTGCCCTGGAAACCGACCATTGCAACAGGGGGCAAGGGATGGTTTCCATGGAAATTTACCATAGCAACGGGGGGCTGGTGATGGCTGCCATGGAAACCGACCTTAGCAACAGGGGTATGGGGTTGGTTGCCATGGATACTGACCATAGCAACAGGAGGCTGGTGATGGTTGCCATGGAAACTGACCATAGCAATAGGGGCTGGGGATGGTTGCTATGGAAACCGACCATATCAACGGGGAGCTGGGGATGGTTGCCATGGAAACTGACCATAGCAACAGGCGGGCTGGTGATGGTTGCCATGGAAACTGACCAGAGCAACGGGCGGAGGGATGGTGTCCGTGGAAACTGACCATAGCACCGGGCGGGCTGGTGAATGGTTGCGATGGAAACTGACCAGAGCAACGGGCGGGGGGATGGTTGCTATGGAAACTGACCATAGCAACAGGTGTCAGGTGATGATTGCCATGGAAACTGACCATATCAACATGGGGCTGGTGATGGCTGCCATGGAAACCGACCATAGCAACGGGGGGCTGGGGATGGTGTCCATGGAAACTGACCATAGCAACAGGGGGCTGGGGATGATTGCCATGGAATCTGACCACAGCAAGAGTGGGCTGGGGGTGGTTGCCATGGAAATTGATCATAGCAACTGGGGGGTGTTGATGGTAGCCATGGAAACTGTCCATAGCAACGGGGGGCTGGGGATGGTTGCCATGGAAACTGTGCATAGCAATAGGCGGGCTGGTGATGTTTGCGATGGAAACTGACCATAGCAACAGGTGTCTGGTGATGATTGCTGTGGAAACTGACCATAGCAACAGGGGGTGGGGGTGGTTGTCATGGAAACTGGCCATAGCAACAGGGCGCTGGGGGTCGCTGCCATGGATACTGATCACAGCAATGGGGGTCTGGTGATGGTTGCCATGGAAACCGACCATTGCAACAAAGCGCTGGGGATGGCTGCCGTGGCAACTGACCATAGCAACAGGGGGCTGGTGATGGCCTCCATGGAAACTGACCATAGCAACAGTGGTCTGGGGATGGCTGCCATGGAAATAGACCATAGCAACTGCGGGGTGTAGATGGTTGCCATGGATACTGACCATAGCAACAATGGGCTGAGGATGGTTGCCATGGAAACTGACCATAGCAACGAGAGGCTGGAGATGGTTGGTATGGAAACTATCCATAGCAAGAAGGGGCTGGTGATGGTAGCCATGGAAACCGACAATAGCAACGGGGGGTGGCGATGGTTGCCATGGAAACGGACCATAGCAACAGGGGGCTGGGGATGGTTGCCATGGAAACCGACCATAGAATCGGGAGCTGGGGATGGTTGCCATGGAAACTGACCATAGCAACAGTGGGCTGGGGATGGCAGCCATGGAGACTGACCATAGCAACAAGGGGCGGGGGATGGTTGCCATGGAAAGTGACCATAGCAGCAGTGGGCTGCGGGTGGTTACCATGGAAACTGACCATAGCAACAGGGTGCTGGGGATGGTTGCCATGGAAACTGAGCATAGCACCAGGGGGCTGGTGATGTTTTCCTTGGAAACTGACCATAGCAATAGGGGGCTGGGGATGGTTACCATGGAAACGGACCATAGGAACAAGGGGCTGGGAATGGTTGCCATGGAAAGTGACTATGGCAACTGGGGGCTGGGGATGGTTGCCATGGAAACTGACCATAGCAACGGGGGGCTGGTGATGGTTGCCATGGAACCTGGCATAGTAACAAGGGGCTGGGGATGGTTGCCATGGAAACTGGCCATAGCAACAGTGGGCTGGTAATAATTGCCGTGGAAGCTGACCACAGCAAGAGTGGGCTGGGGGTTGTTGCCATGTAAATTGATCATAGCAACTGGGGGGTGTTGATGGTTGCCATGGAAACGGACCATACCAACAGGGGGCTGGTGATGGTTGCCGTGGAAACTAATCATAGCAACAGGCAGCTGGGGATAGTTGCCTTGGAAACTGACCATAGCAAGAGGGGCCTAGTGATGTTTTCCTTGGGAACTGACCATAGCAACAGGGGGCTGGGGATGGTTGCCATGGAAACTGACCATAGCAACAGGGGGCTGGTGATGGTAGCCATGGAAAGCGACCACAGCAACAGGGTGCTGGGGATGGTTGCCATGGAAACTGAGCTTAGCAGCAGGGGGGTGGGGATGATTGGTATGAAAACTGACCATAGCAACGGCGGGCTGGTGATGGTTGCCATAGAAACTGACCACAAAAAGAGGGGTCTGGGATGGTTGCCATGGAAACCGACCATCGAAACAAGGGGCTGGGGATGGCTGCCATGGAAACCGACCATAGCAACGGCGGGCTGGTGATGGTTGCCATGGAAAGTGATCACAAAAAGAGGGGGCTGCGGTGGTTGCCATGGAAATTAATCATAGCAACTGGGGGGTGTTGATGGTTGCTATGAAAACTGACCATAGCAACGGGCGGCTGGTGATGCTCGCCATGGAAACTGACCATATCAACAGGGGGCTGGTGATGGTTGCCATGGAAACTGATCATAGCAACAGGAGTCTAGAGATGGTTGCCATGGAAACTCATCATAGCAACAGGGTGCTGGGGATGGTTGGCATGGAAACTGAGATTAGCAACAGGGGGGTTGGGATGTTTCGTATGAAAACTGACCATAGCAACGGGGGGCTGGTGATGGTTGCCATAGAAACTGACCATAGCTACGGGGGGCTGGGGGTGGTTGCCATGGAAACTGACCATAGCAACAGGGGGCTGGTGATGTTTTCCTTGCAAACCGACCATAGCAACAGGGGGCTGGGGTGGTTGCTATGGAAACTGACCATAGCAACAGGGGGCTGGTGATGTTTTCCTTGGAAACTGACCATAGCAACAGGGGGCTGGGGATGGTTGCGATGGAAACTGACCAGAGCAACAGGGGGCTGGTGATGGCTGCCCTGGAAACCTGACATAGCAACGGGGGGCTGGGGATGGCTGCCATGGAAACTGACCATAGCAATGGCGGGCTGATGATGGTTGCCATGGCAACTGACCATAGCAACGGGCGGCTGGTGATGTCTACCATTGATATTTACCATACCAACAGGGGGCCGGGGATGGTTGCCGTGGAAACTGACCATAGCTACATGGGTGTGGGGTTGATTGCCATGGAAACTGACCACAACAAGAGGGGGCTGGGGGTGGTTGCCGTGGAAATTGATCATAGCAACTGGGGGCGTGTTGATGGTTGCATTGCAACAGACCATAGCAACTGGGGTCTGGTGATGGTTGCCATGGAAAGTGACCATAGCAACAGTGGGCTGCGGATGGTTACCATGGATACTGACCATAGCAACGGGGGACGGGGGATGGTTGCCATGGATCCTGACATAGTAACAAGGGGCTGGGGATTGTTGCCATGGAAACTGGCCATAGCAACTGGGGGCTGGTGATAATTGCCGTGGAAACTGACCATAGCAAGAGTGGGCTGGGGTTGTTGCCATGGAAATTGATCACAGCAACTGGGGGGTGTTGATGGTTGCCGTGGAAACCGACCATAGCAACAGGGGGCTGGTGATGGTTGCCATGGAAACTGACCATCGCAACTTGGGGCTGTTGATGGTTGCCATGGAAACTGACCATAGCAACAGGGGGCTCACGATTGTTGCCATGGAAACCGACCATAGCAACGGAGGGCTGGAGAGGTTTTCCTTGGAAACTGACCATAGCAACAGGGAGCTAGGGATGGTTGCCATGGATACTGACCATAGCAACAGTGGGCTGAGGATGGTTGTCATGGAAACCGACCATAGCAACGAGAGGCTGGGGATGGTTGGTATGGAAAATATCCATAGCAAGAAGGGGCTGGTGATGGTAGCCATGGAAACCGACAATAGCAACGGGGGGGTGGCGATGGTTGCCATGGAAACGGACCATAGCAACAGGGGGCTGGGGATGGTTTCCATGGAAACCGACCATAGAAACGGGAGCTGGGGATGGTTGCCATGGAAACTGACCATAGAAACAGGGGGATGGTGATAGTTGCCATGGAAACTAACCATAGCCACAGTGGGCTGGGGATGGCTGCCATGGAAACTAACCGTAGCAACAGTGGGCTGGGGATGGCTGCCATGGAAACTGATCATAGCAACAGGGGGCGGGGGATGGTTACCATGGAAAGTGACCATAGCAACGGTGGGCTGCGGGTGGTTACCATGGAAACTGACCATAGCAACGGGGTGCTGGGTATGGTTGCCATGGAAACCGAGCATAGCAACAGGCATGCTGGTGATGGTTGCGATGGAAACTGACCATAGCAACGGGGGGGATGGTTGCTATGGAAACTGACCATAGCAACTGGGGGCTGGGGACGGCTGTCATGGAAACTGACCATAGCAACATGGGGTGGGGATGGCTGCCATGGAAACCGACCATAGCAAGGGGGGCTGGGGATGGTGTCTATGGAAACTGATGATAGCAACAAGGGGCTGGTGATGGTTGCCATGGAAAGTGACCATGGCAACCGGGGGTTGGGGATGGTTGCCACGGAAACTGATCATAGCAACAGTGTGCTGCTGATGGTTGCCATGGAAACTGACCATTGCAACGGGGGCTGTGATAGTTGCCATGGAACCTGACATAGCAACAATGGGTTGGGGATGGTTGCCATGGAAACTGACCATAGCAACAGGGGGCTGGTAATATTTGCCATGGAAACTGACCATAGCAACAGGGGGCTGGGGTTGGTTGCCATGGAAACTGATCATAGGAACAAGGGGCTGGGAATGGTTGCCATGGAAAGTGACTATGGCAACTGGGGGCTGGGGATGGTTGCCATGGAAACTGACTATAGCAACGGGGGGCTGGTGATGGTTGCCATGGAACCTGGCATAGTAACAAGGTGCTGGGGATGGTTGTCATGGAAACTGGCCATAGCAAATGGGTGCTGGTGATAATTGCCGTGGAAACTGACCATAGTAAGAGTGGGCTGGGGTTGTTGCCATGGAAATTGATCACAGCAACTGGGGGGTGTTGATGGTTGCTGTGGAAACCGACCATATCAACAGGGGGCTGGGGTTGTTGCCATGGAAACTGACCATCGCAGCTGGGGGTGTTGATGGTTACCATGGAAACTGACCATAGCAACAGGGGGCTGGGGATGGCTGCCATGGAAATAAACCATAGCAACTGCGGGGTGTGGATGGTTGCCATGGAAATTGACCACAGCAACAGGGGGCTCACGATTGTTGCCATGGAAACCGACCATAGCAACGGAGGGCTGGAGAGGTTTTCCTTGGAAACTGACCATAGCAACAGGGAGCTAGGGAGGGTTGCCATGGATACTGACCACAGCAACAGTGGGCTGAGGATGGTTGTCATGGAAACCGACCATAGCAACGAGAGGCTGGGGATGGTTGGTATGGAAAATATCCATAGCAAGAAGGGGCTGGTGATGCTAGCCATGGAAACCGACAATAGCAACGGGGGGTGGCGATGGTTGCCATGGAAACGGACCATAGCAACAGGGGGCTGGGGATGGTTTCCATGGAAACCGACCATAGAAACGGGAGCTGGGGATTGTTGCCATAGAAACTGACCATAGAAACAGTGGGCTGGGGATGGCTGCCATGGAAACTGACCATAGCAACGGGGTGCTGGGAATGGTTGCCATGGAAACTGACCATAGCAACAGGGGGGTGGGGATGATTGCTATGGAAACTGACCATAGCAACAGGTGTCTGGTGGTGATTGCCATGGAAACGGACCATAGCAACAGGGGGCTGGGGATGGTTGCCATGGAAACTGACCATAGAATCGGGAGCTGGGGATGGTTGCCATGGAAACTGACCATAGCAACAGTGGGCTGGGGATGGCAGCCATGGAGATTGACCATAGCAACAAGGGGCGGGGGATGGTTGCCATGGAAAGTGACCATAGCAGCAGTGGGCTGCGGGTGGTTACCATGGAAACTGACCATAGTAACAGGGTGCTGGGGATGGTTGCCATGGAAACTGAGCATAGCACCAGGGGGCTGGTGATGTTTTCCTTGGAAACTGACCATAGCAATAGGGGGCTGGGGATGGTTACCATGGAAACGGACCATAGGAACAAGGGGCTGGGAATGGTTGCCATGGAAAGTGACTATGGCAACGAGGGGCTGGGGATGGTTGCCATGGAAACTGACCATAGCAACGGGGGGCTGGTGATGGTTGCCATGGAACCTGGCATAGTAACAAGGGGCTGGGGATGGTTGCCATGGAAACTGGCCATAGCAACAGTGGGCTGGTAATAATTGCCGTGGAAGCTGACCACAGCAAGAGTGGGCTGGGGGTTGTTGCCATGTAAATTGATCATAGCAACTGGGGGGTGTTGATGGTTGCCATGGAAACGCACCATACCAACAGGGGGCTGGTGATGGTTGCCGTGGAAACTAATCATAGCAACAGGCAGCTGGGGATAGTTGCCTTGGAAACTGACCATAGCAAGAGGGGCCTAGTGATGTTTTCCTTGGGAACTGACCATAGCAACAGGGGGCTGGGGATGGTTGCCATGGAAACTGACCATAGCAACAGGGGTCTGGTGATGGTAGCCATGGAAAGCGACCACAGCAACAGGGTGTTGGGGATGGTTGCCATGGAAACTGAGCTTAGCAGCAGGGGGGTGGGGATGATTGGTATGAAAACTGACCATAGCAACGGCGGGCTGGTGATGGTTGCCATAGAAACTGACCACAAAAAGAGGGGTCTGGGATGGTAGCCTTAGAAACCGACCATCGAAACAAGGGGCTGGGGATGGCTGCCATGGAAACCGACCATAGCAACGGCGGGCTGGTGATGGTTGCCATGGTAAGTGATCACAAAAAGAGGGGGCTGGGGTGGTTGCCATGGAAATTAATCATAGCAACTGGGGGGTGTTGATGGTTGCTATGAAAACTGACCATAGCAACGGGCGGCTGGTGATGCTCGCCGTGGAAACTGACCATATCAACAGGGGGCTGGTGATGGTTGCCATGGAAACTAATCATAGCAACAGGAGTCTAGAGATGGTTGCCATGGAAACTCATCATAGCAACAGGGGTCTGGAGATGCTTGCCATGGAAACTGACCATAGCAACAGGCGGGCTGGTGATGGTTGCCATGGAAACTGACCACAGCAACGGGGGCTGGGGATGATTGCTATGGAAACTGACCATAGCAACAGGTGTCTGGTGGTGATTGCCGTGGAAACGGACCATAGCAACATGGGGCTGGGAATGGTTGCCATGGAAACCGACCATAGAATCGGGAGCTGGGGATGGTTGCCATGGAAACTGACCATAGCAACAGTGGGCTGGGGATGGCTGCCATGGAAACTGACCATAGCAACAAGGGGCGGGGGATGGTTGCCATGGAAAGTGACCATAGCAGCAGTGGGCTGCGGGTGGTTACCATGGAAACTGACCATAGCAACAGGGTGCTGGGGATGGTTGCCATGGAAACTGAGCATAGCACCAGGGGGCTGGTGATGTTTTCCTTGGAAACTGACCATAGCAATAGGGGGCTGGGGATGGTTACCATGGAAACGGACCATAGGAACAAGGGGCTGGGAATGGTTGCCATGGAAACTGACCATAGCAACGGGGGGCTGGGGATGGTTGCCATGGAACCTGGCATAGTAACAAGGGGCTGGAGATGGTTGCCATGGAAACTGGCCATAGCAACAGGGGGCTGGTAATAATTGCCGTGGAAGCTGGCAACAGCAAGAGTGGGCTGGGGGTTGTTGCCATGTAAATTGATCATAGCAACTGGGGTGTGTTGATGGTTGCCATGGAAACGGACCATACCAACAGGGGGCTGGTGATGGTTGCCGTGGAAACTAATCATAGCAACAGGCAGCTGGGGATAGTTGCCTTGGAAACTGACCATAGCAAGAGGGGCCTAGTGATGTTTTCCTTGGGAACTGACCATAGCAACAGGGGGCTGGGGATTGTTGCCATGGAAACTGACCAGAGCAACAGGGGTCTGGTGATGGTAGCCATGGAAACCGACCATAGCAACAGGGGGCTGGGAATGGTTGGCATGGAAACTGACCACAACAAGAGAGGGCTGGGATGGTTGCCATGGAAACCGACCATCGAAACAAGGGGCTGGGGATGGCTGCCATGGAAACCGACCATAGCAACAGGCGGCTGGTGATGGTCGCCGTGGAAACTGACCATAGCACCAGGGGGCTGGTGATGATTGCCATGGAAACTGACCATAGCAATAGGGGATTTGTGATGGTTGCCATAGAAACTGACCATAGCAAGAGGGGGCTGGGGTGGTTGCCATGGAAACTGACCATAGCAACAGGGGGCTGGGAATGGTTGCCATGGAAACTGACCAGAGCAACATGGGGCTGGGGATGGCTGCCATGGAAAACATAGGAATGGCGGGCTGATGATGGTTGCCATGGCAACTGACCATAGCAACGGGCGGCTGGTGATGTCTACCATTGATATTTACCATACCAACAGGGGGCCGGGGATGGTTGCCGTGGAAACTGACCATAGCCACATGGGTGTGGGGTTGATTGCCATGGAAACTGACCACAACAAGAGGGGGCTGGGGGTGGTTGCCGTGGAAATTGATCATAGCAACTGGGGGGGTGTTGATGGTTGCAATGGAAACAGACCATAGCAACGGGGTGCTGGGTATGTTTGCCATGGAAACCGAGCATAGCAACAGGCGTGCTGGTGATGGTTGCGATGGAAACTGACTATAGCAACGGGAGGTGGGGATGGTTGCTATGGAAACTGACCATAGCAACAGGTGTCTGGTGATGATTGCTGTGGAAACTGACCATAGCAACCGGAGGTGGGGATGGTTGTCATGGAAACTGACCATAGAAACATGGGGTGGGGATGGCTGCCATGGAAACCGACCATAGCAAGGGGGGCTGGGGATGGTGTCTATGGAAACTGATCATAGCAACAAGGGGCTGGTGATGGTTGCCAGGGAAAGTGACCATGGCAACCGGGGGCTGGGGATGGTTGCCACGGAAACTGACCACAGCAACAGTGTGCTGCGGATGGTTGCCATGGATACTGACCATTGCAACGGGGGCTGTGATAGTTGCCATGGAACCTGACATAGCAACAATGGGTTGGGGATGGTTGCCATGGAAACTGACCATAGCAACCAGGGGCTGGTAATGTTTGCCATGGAAACTGACCATAGCAACTAGGGGCTGGGGATGGTTGCCATGGAAACTGACCATAGCAACGGGGGGCTGCTGATGGTTGCCATGGAACCTGGCATAGGAACAAGGGGCTGGGGATGGTTGTCATGGAAACTGGCCATAGCAAGAGGGGGCTGGTAATAATTGCCGTGGAAGCTGACCACAGCAAGAGTGGGCTGGGGGTTGTTGCCGTGATCATAGCAACTGGGGGGTGTTGATGGTTGCCATGGAAACGGACCACAGCAACAGGGGGCTGGTGATGGTTGCCGTGGAAACTAATCATAGCAACAGGGGGTCTGGTGATGGTAGCCATGGAAAGCGACCATAGCAATAGGGGGGTGGGGATGATTGCTATGGAAGCTGACCATAGCAACAGGTGTCTGGTGATGATTGCCATGGAAACTGACCATAGCAACATGGGGCTGGTGATGGCTGCCATGGAAACCGTGCATAGCAACAGGGGGCTGGTGATGTTTTCCTTGGAAACTGACCATAGCAACAGGGGGCTGGTAATGTTTGCCATGGAAACTGACCATAGCAACAGGGGGCTGGGGTTGGTTGCCATGGATACCGACCATAGCAGCAAGGGGCTGGTGATAGTTGCCATGGAAATTGACCATAGAAACAGCGGACTGGGGGTCGCTGCCATGGATATTGACCACAGGAACTGGGGTCTGGTGATGGTTTCCATGGAAATAGACCATAGCAATAGGGGAGTTGTGATGGTTGCCATAGAAACTGACCATAGCTACGGGGGGCTGGGGGTGGTTGCCATGGAAACTGACCATAGCAACAGGGGGCTGGTGATGTTTTCCTTGCAAACCGACCATAGCAACAGGGGGCTGGGGTGGTTGCCATGGAAACTGACCATAGCAACAGCGGGCTGGTGATGTTTTCCTTGGAAACTGACCATAGCAACAGGGAGCTAGGGATGGTTGCCATGGATACTGACCATAGCAACAGTGGGCTGAGGATGGTTGTCATGGAAACCGACCATAGCAACGAGAGGCTGGGGATGGTTGGTATGGAAACTACCCATAGCAAGAAGGGGCTGGTGATGGTAGCCATGGAAACCGACAATAGCAACGGGGGGTGGCGATGGTTGCCATGGAAACGGACCATAGCAACAGGGGGCTGGGGATGGTTTCCATGGAAACCGACCATAGAAACGGGAACTGGGGATGGTTGCCATGGAAACTGGCCATAGCAACAGGGGGTTGGGGATGGCTGCCATGGATACCGACCATAGAAACAGGGGGGTGGTGATAGTTGCCATGGAAACTAACCATAGCCACAGTGGGCTGGGGAAGACTGCCATGGAAACAAACCGTAGCAACAGTGGGCTGGGGATGGCTGCCATGGAAACTGATCATAGCAACAAGGGGCGGGGGATGGTTACCATGGAAAGAGACCATAGCAACAGTGGGCTGCGGGTGGTTACCATGGAAACTGACCATAGCAACGGGGTGCTGGGTATGGTTGCCATGGAAACCGAGCATAGCAACAGGCATGCTGGTGATGGTTGCGATGGAAACTGACCATAGCCACGGGGGGGATGGTTGCTATGGAAACTGACCATAGCAACCGGAGGTGGGGATGGTTGTCATGGAAACTGACCATAGCAACATGGGGTGGGGATGGCTGCCATGGAAACCGACCATAGCAAGGGGGGCTGGGGATGGTGTCTATGGAAAATGATCATAGCAACAAGGGGCTGGTGATGTTTTCCTTGGAAACTGACCATAGCAACAGGGGGCTGGGGATGGTTGCGATGGAAACTGACCAGAGCAACAGGGGGCTGGTGATGTCTACCATTGATATTTACCATACCAACAGGGGGCCGGGGATGGTTGCCGTGGAAACTGACCATAGCCACATGGGTGTGGGGTTGGTTGCCATGGAAACTGACCATAGCAACGGGGGGCTGGTGATGCTTACCATGGAACCTGGCATAGTAACAAGGGGCTGGGGATGGTTGCCATGGAAACTGGCCATAGCAACAGGGGGCTGGTAATAATTGCCGTGGAAGCTGACCACAGCTAGAGTGGGCTGGGGGTTGTTGCCATGTAAATTGATCATAGCAACTGGGGTGTGTTGATGGTTGCCATGGAAACGGACCATACCGACAGGGGGCTGGTGATGGTTGCCGTGGAAACTAATCATAGCAACAGGCAGCTGGGGATAGTTGCCTTGGAAACTGACCATAGCAAGAGGGGCCTAGTGATGTTTTCCTTGGGAACTGACCATAGCAACAGGGGGCTGGGGATGGTTGCCATGGAAACTGACCATAGCAACAGGGGGCTGGGGATGGTTGCCATAGAAACTGACCACAAAAAGAGGGGTCTGGGATGGTTGCCATGGAAACCGACCATCGAAACAAGGGGCTGGGGATGGCTGCCATGGAAACCGACCATAGCAACGGCGGGCTGGTGATGGTTGCCATGGAAAGTGATCACAAAAAGAGGGGGCTGGGGTGGTTGCCATGGAAATTAATCATAGCAACTGGGGGGTGTTGATGGTTGCTATGAAAACTGACCATAGCAACGGGCGGCTGGTGATGCTCGCCGTGGAAACTGACCATATCAACAGGGGGCTGGTGATGGTTGCCATGGAAACTAATCATAGCAACAGGAGTCTAGAGATGGTTGCCATGGAAACTCATCATAGCAACAGGGGTCTGGAGATGCTTGCCATGGAAACTGACCATAGCAACGGGGGGGGGGATGGTTGCTATGGAAACTGACCATAGCAACATGTGTCTGGTGATGATTGCTGTGGAAACTGTCCATAGCAACAGTGGGTGGGGATGGTTGTCATGGAAACTGACCATAGCAACAAGGGGCTGGTGATGGTTGCCATGGAAAGTGACCATGGCAACCGGGGGCTGGGCATGGTTGCCACGGAAACTGACCATAGCAACAGTGTGCGGCGGATGGTTGCCATGGAAACTGACCATTGCAACGGGGGCTGTGATGGTTGCCATGGAACCTGACATAGCAACAATGGGTTGGTGTTGGTTGCAATGGATACCGACCATAGCAGCAGGGGGCTGGTGATAGTTGCCATGGAAATTCACCATAGCAATAGGGGATTTGTGATGGTTGCCATAGAAACTGACCATAGCAAGAGTGGGCTGGGGTGGTTGCCATGGAAACTGACCATAGCAACAGGGGGCTGGTGATGTTTTCCTTGTAAACCGACCATAGCAACAGGGGGCTGGGGATGGTTGCCATGGAAACTGACCAGAGCAACAGGGGTCTGGTGATGGTAGCCATGGAAACCGACCATAGCAACAGGGGGCTGGGAATGGTTGGCATGGAAACTGAGCTTAGCAACAGGGGGGTGGGGATGGTTGGTATGAAAACTGACCATAGCTACGGCGGGCTGGTGATGGTTGCCATGGAAACTGACCACAACAAGAGAGGGCTGGGATGGTTGCCATGGAAACCGACCATCGAAACAAGGGGCTGGGGATGGCTGCCATGGAAACCGACCATAGCAACAGGCGGCTGGTGATGGTCGCCGTGGAAACTGACCATAGCACCAGGGGGCTGGTGATGATTGCCATGGAAACTGACCATAGCAATAGGGGATTTGTGATGGTTGCCATAGAAACTGACCATAGCAAGAGGGGGCTGGAGGTGGTTGCCATGGAAACTGACCATAGCAACAGGGGGCTGGGGATGGTTGCCATGGAAACTGACCAGAGCAACATGGGGCTGGGGATGGTAGCCATGGAAACCGACCACAGCAACAGGGGGCAGTGGATGGTTGGCATGGAAACTGAGCTTAGCAACAGGGGGGTGGGGATGGTTGGTATGAAAACTGACCATAGCAACGGGGGGCTGGTGATGGTTGCCATAGAAACTGACCATAGAAACAGGGGGCTGGTGATGATTGCCATGGAAACTGACCACAACAAGAGGGGGCTGGGGGTGGTTGCCATGGAAATTGATCATAGCAACTGGGGGGTGTTGATGGTTGCAATGGAAACAGACCATAGCAACGGGGTGCTGGGTATGTTTGCCATGGAAACCGAGCATAGCAACAGGCGTGCTGGTGATGGTTGCGATGGAAACTGACCATAGCAACGGGGGACTGGGGATGGTTGCTATGGAAACTGACCATAGCAACAGGTGTCTGGTGATGATTGCTGTGGAAACTGACCATAGCAACCGGAGGTGGGGATGGTTGTCAGGGAAACTGACCATAGCAACATGGGGTGGGGATGGCTGCCATGGAAACCGACCATAGCAAGGGGGGCTGGGGATGGTGTCTATGGAAACTGATCATAGCAACAAGGGGCTGGTGATGGTTGCCAGGGAAAATGACCATGGCAACCGGGGGCTGGGGATGGTTGCCACGGAAACTGACCATAGCAACAGTGTGCTGCGGATGGTTGCCATGGATACTGACCATTGCAACGGGGGCTGTGATAGTTGCCATGGAACCTGACATAGCAACAATGGGTTGGGGATGGTTGCCATGGAAACTGACCATAGCAACTAGGGGCTGGTAATGTTTGCCATGGAAACTGACCATAGCAACTAGGGGCTGGGGATGGTTGCCATGGAAACTGACCATAGCAACGGGGGGCTGGGGATGGTTGCCATGGAACCTGGCATAGGAACAAGGGGCTGGGGATGGTTGTCATGGAAACTAGCCATAGCAAGAGGGGGCTGGTAATAATTGCCGTGGAAGCTGACCACAGCAAGATTAGGCTGGGGGTTGTTGCCATGATCATAGCAACTGGGGGGTGTTGATGGTTGCCATGGAAACGGACCACAGCAACAGGGGGCTGGTGATGGTTGCCGTGGAAACTAATCATAGCAACAGGGGGTCTGGTGATGGTAGCCATGGAAAGCGACCATAGCAATAGGGGGGTGGGGATGATTGCTATGGAAGCTGACCATAGCAACAGGTGTCTGGTGATGATTGCCATGGAAACTGACCATAGCAACATGGGGCTGGTGATGGCTGCCATGGAAACCGTGCATAGCAACAGGGGGCTGGTGATGTTTTCCTTGGAAACTGACCATAGCAACAGGGGGCTGGTAATGTTTGCCATGGAAACTGACCATAGCAACGGGGGGCTGGTGATGGTTGCCATGGAACCTGGCATAGTAACAAGGGGCTGGGGATGGTTGCCATGGAAACTGGCCATAGCAACAGGGGGCTGGTGATGGTTGCCGTGGAAACTAATCATAGCAACAGGCAGCTGGGGATAGTTGCCTTGGAAACTGACCATAGCAAGAGGGGCCTAGTGATGTTTTCCTTGGGAACTGACCATAGCAACAGGGGGCTGGTGATGGTTGCCATGGAAACTGACCATAGCAACAGGGGTCTGGTGATGGTAGCCATGGAAAGCGACCACAGCAACAGGGTGCTGGGGATGGTTGCCATGGAAACTGAGCTTAGCAGCAGGGGGGTGGGGATGATTGGTATGAAAACTGACCATAGCAACGGCGGGCTGGTGATGGTTGCCATAGAAACTGACCACAAAAAGAGGGGTCTGGGATGGTTGCCTTAGAAACCGACCATCGAAACAAGGGGCTGGGGATGGCTGCCATGGAAACCGACCATAGCAACGGCGGGCTGGTGATGGTTGCCATGGAAAGTGATCACAAAAAGAGGGGGCTGGGGTGGTTGCCATGGAAATTAATCATAGCAACTGGGGGGTGTTGATGGTTGCTATGAAAACTGACCATAGCAACGGGCGGCTGGTGATGCTCGCCGTGGAAACTGACCATATCAACAGGGGGCTGGTGATGGTTGCCATGGAAACTAATCATAGCAACAGGAGTCTAGAGATGGTTGCCATGGAAACTCATCATAGCAACAGGGGTCTGGAGATGCTTGCCATGGAAACTGACCATAGCAACAGGCGGGCTGGTGATGGTTGCCATGGAAACTGACCATAGCAACGGGGGCTGGGGATGATTGCTATGGAAACTGACCATAGCAACAGGTGTCTGGTGGTGATTGCCGTGGAAACGGACCATAGCAACATGGGGCTGGGAATGGTTGCCATGGAAACCGACCATAGAATCGGGAGCTGGGGATGGTTGCCATGGAAACTGACCATAGCAACGGGGGCTGGGGATGGCTGCCATGGAAACTGACCATAGCAACAAGGTGCGGGGGATGGTTGCCATGGAAAGTGACCAAAGCAGCAGTGGGCTGCGGGTGGTTACCATGGAAACTGACCATAGCAACAGGGTGCTGGGGATGGTTGCCATGGAAACTGAGCATAGCACCAGGGGGCTGGTGATGTTTTCCTTGGAAACTGACCATAGCAATAGGGGGCTGGGGATGGTTACCATGGAAACGGACCATAGGAACAAGGGGCTGGGAATGGTTGCCATGGAAAGTGACTATGGCAACTGGGGGCTGGGGATGGTTGCCATGGAAAACGACCATAGTAGTGGGGGGCTGGTGATGGTTGCCATGAAATCTGACCATAGCAACAGGGGTCTGGTGACGTTTTGCCTGGAAATTGACCATGCCAACAGGGGGCTGGGGATGGCTGCCATGGAAACTGATCATAGCAACGGGGCGCTAGGGATGCTCACCATGGATACCGACCATACCAACGCGGGGCTAGGGATGGTTGCCATGGAAACTGACCATAGCAACATGGGGCTGGTGATGGCTGTAATGGAAAACGACCATAGTAGTGAGGGGCTGGGGATGGTTGCCATGGAACCTGACAGAGCAACAAGAGGCTGGTGATGGTTGCCATGAAAACTGACCATAGCAACAGGGGTCTGGTGACGTTTTCCTTGGAAACCGACCATAGCAACAGGGGACTGGGGATGGCTGCCATGAGAACTGAACATAGAAACAGGGGGTGGTGATGTTTTCCTTGGAAACTGACCGTAGCAAGAGGGGGCTGGAGATGGCTGCCATGGAAACCGACCATAGTAACGGGGGGCTGGTGATGGTAGCCAGCCATAGAAACTGACCATAGCAACAAGGGGCTGGGGATGGTTGCCATGGAAACCGACCATAGCAACAGTGGGCTGGTGATGTCTACCATGAAAACTGACTATTGCAACGGGGGGCTGGGGGCGGTTGTCAGGGAAACCGACCATAGCAAGGGGGGGCTGGGGATGGTGTCCATGGAAACAGGCTGTAGCAACTACGGGGTGTTGATGGTTGCCATGGAAACTGACCATAGCAACAGGGGGTCTGAGGATGGTTATCATGGAAACCGACCATAGCAACGAGGGGCTGGGGATGGTTAGTATGGAAACGGACCATAACAACGATGGGCAAATTATGGTCGCCATGGAAACCGACCACAGGAACGAGGGGCTGGGGATGGTTGCCATGGAAACTGACCGTAGTAACATGGGGCTGGAGATGGTTGCAATGGAAACCGACCATAGCAAATGGAGCTGCTGATGGTTGCCATGGAAACTGACCATAGCAACTGGCGGGCTGGTGATACTTGCGACGGAAACTGACCATGACAACAGGGGGGTGGGGATGGTTGCTATGGAAACTGACCATAGCAAGAGGTGTCTGGTGATGATTGCCATGGAAACCGACCATAGCAACATGGGGCTGGTGATGGCGGCCATGGAAACCGACCATAGCAACAGTGGGCTGGTGATGTTTGCCATGGAAAGTAACCATAGCAACAGGGGGCTGGGGATGGTGTCCATGGAAACTGACCATAGCAACAGGGGGCTGGTGATGGTTACCATGGAAACCGACCATAGCAACGGAGGGCTGGGCATGCTTGCTATGAAAACTGTCCATTGCAACAGGGGGCTGGAGACGTTTTCCTTGAAAACTGACCATAGCAACAGGGAGCTAGGGATGGTTGCCATGGATACTGACCATGGCAACAGTGGGCTGAGGATGGTTGTCATGGAAACCGACCATAGCAAGAGGGGGCTGGGGGTGGTTGCCATGGAAACTGACCGTAGTAACATGGGGCTGGGGATGGTTGCAATGGAAACCGACCATAGCAAAGGGAGCTGGTGATGGTTGCCATGGAAACTGACCATAGCAACTGGCGGGCTCGTGATAGTTGCGACGGAAACTGACCATAACAACAGGGGGGTGGGGATGGTTGCTATGGAAACTGACCAGAGCAACAGCCGTCTGGTGATGATTGCCGTGGAAACTGACCATAGCAACATGGGGCTGGTGATGGCTGCCATGGAAACCGAGCATAGCAACAGGGGGCTGGTGATGTTTTCCTTGGAAACTGACCATAGCAACAGGGGGCTGGGGATGGTTGCCACGGAAACTGACCATAGGAACAAGGGGCTGGGAATGGTTGCCATGGAAAGTGACTATGGCAACTGGGGGCTGGGGATGGTTGCCATGGAAACAGACCATAGCAACGGGGGGCTGGTGATGGTTACCATGGAACCTGGCATAGTAACAAGGGGCTGGGGATGGTTGCCATGGAAACTGAGCATAGCAACAGGGTAATTGCCGTGGAAGCTCACCACAGCAAGAGTCGGCTGGGGGTAGTTGCCATGTAAATTGATCATAGCAACTGGGGGGTATTATGGTTGCCATGGAAACAGACCATATCAACAGGGGGCTGGTGGTGGTTGCCGTGGAAACTAATCATAGCAACAGGCGGCTGGGGATGGTTGCCATGGAAACTGACCATAGCAAGAGGGGGCTAGTGATGTTTTCCTTGGGAACTGACCATAGCAACAGGGGGCTGCTGATGGTTGCCGTGGAAATTGACCATAGCAAGAGGGGGCTGGGGTTGGCTGCCATGGAAACTGACCATAGCAACGGGGTACTTAGGATGCTTGTCATGGAAACTGACCATAGCAACACGGGGCTGGGGATGGTTGCCATGGAAACTGACCATAGCAACGGGGGACTGGTGATGTTTGCCATGAAAACTGACAATAGCAATGGGGTGCTGGGGATGGTTGCCATGGAAACTGGCCATAGCAACAGGGGGCTGATAAAAATTGCCGTGGAAGCTGACCACAGCAAGAGTGGGCTGGGGGTAGTTGCCATGTAAATTGATCATAGCAACTGGGGTGTGTTGATGGTTGCCATGGAAACGGACCTTATCAACAGGCGGCTGGTGATGGTTGCTGTGGAAACTAATCATAGCAACAGGCGGCTGGGGATGGTTGCCATGGAAACTGACCACAGCAAGAGGGGGCTAGTGATGTTTTCCTTGGGAAGTGACCATAGCAACAGGGGGCTGCTGATGGTTGCCGTGGAAATTGACCATAGCAAGAGGGGGCTGGGGATGGCTGCCATGGAAACTGATCATAGCAACGGGGTGCTTGGGATGCTTGCCATGGAAACCGACCATAGCAACGCGGGGCTGGGGACGGTTGCCATGGAAACTAATCATAGCAACAGGGGGCTGACGTTTGTTGACATGGAACCCGACCATAGCAACGGAGTGCTGGGGATGGTTGCCATGGAAACTGACCATAGCAACAAGGGGCTGGGGATGGTTGCCATGGAAACCGACCATAGCAACAGGGGGCTGGTCATGGTTGCCATGGAAACCGACCACAGCAACGAGAGGCTGGGGATGGTTGGTATGGAAACTATCCAAAGCAGGAAGGGGCTGATGATGGTAGCCATGGAAACCGACCATAGCAACGGGGGGTGGCGATGGTAGCCATGGAAACGGACCATCGCAACCGGGGGCTGGGGATGGTTGCCATGGAAACTGACCATAGCAACATGGGGCTGGGGATGGCTGCCATGGATACCGACCATAGAAACAGGGGGCTGGTGATAGTTGCCATGGAAACTGATCATAGCAACGGGGGGCTGGGGATGGCTGCCATGGAAACTGATCATAGCAACAAGGGGCGGGGGATGGTCGCCATGGAAAGTGACGATAGAAACAGTGGGCTGGGGATGGTTACCATGGAAACTGACCATAGAAACGGGGTGCTGGGGATGGTTGCCATGGAAACTGACCATAGCAACTGGCGGGCTGGTGATGATTGCCATGGAAACTGACCATCGCAACATGGGGGTGAGGATGATTGCTAAGCAAACTGACCATAGCAACAGGTGTCTGTTGATGATTGCCGTGGAAACTGACCATAGCAACATGGGGCTGGTGATGGCTGCCATGGAAACCGAGCATAGCAACAGGGGGCTGGTGATCTTTTCCTTGGAAACTGACCATAGCAAGAGGGGGCTGGTGATGATTGCCATGGAAAGTGACCATAGCAACAGGGGGCTGGTGATCTTTTCCTTGGAAACTGACCATAGCAATAGGGGGCTGGGGATGGTTGCCATGGAAACTGACCATAGGAACAAGGGGCTGGGAATGGTTGCCATGGAAAGTGACTATGGCAACTGGGGGCTGGGGATGGTTGCCATGGAAACTGGCCATAGCAACAAGGGGCTGGTAATAATTGCCGTGGAAGCTGACCACAGCAAGAGTGGGCTGGGGGTAGTTGCCATGTAAATTGATCATAGCAACTGGGGGGTGTTGATGGTTGCCATGGAAACGGACCATCGAAACAGGGGGCTGGTGATGGTAGCCGTGGAAAGTGACCATAGCAACGCGGGGCTGGGGACGGTTGCCATGGAAACTAATCATAGCAACAGGGGGCTGACGGTTGTTGCCATGGAACCCGACCATAGCAACGGAGTGCTGGGGATGGTTGGTATGGAAACTATCCAAAGCAAGAAGGGGCTGATGATGGTAGCCATGGAAACCGACAATAGCAACGGGGGGTGGCGATGGCTGCCATGGAAACGGACCATCGCAACAGGGGGCTGGGGACGGTTGCCATGGAATCCGACCATAGGAACAAGGGGCTGGGGATGGTTGCCATGGAAACTGACCATAGCAACAGGGGGCTGGGGGTCGCTGCCATGGATACTGACCACAGCAACTGGGGTCTGGTGATGGTTGCCATGGAAACCGACCTTTGCAATAGGGCGCTGGGGATGGCTGCCGTGGAAACTGACCATAGCAACAAGGCGGCTGGGGATGGTTGCCACGGAACCTGACATAGTAACAAGGGGCTGGGGATGGTTGCCATGGAAACTGGCCATAGCAACTGGGGGCTAGTGATAATTGCCGTGCAAACTGACCATGGCAAGAGTGGGCTGGGGTTGTTGCCATGGAAATTGATCACAGCAACTGGGGGGTGTTGATGGTTGCCGTGGAAACCGACCATATCAACAGGCGGCTGGGGATGGTTGCCATGGAAACTAATCATAGCAACAGGGGCTGGTGATGGTTGCCATGGACACTGACCATAGCAACAGGGGGCTGGTGATGGTTGCCATGGAAATGGACCATAGCAAGAAGGGCTTGGTGATGGTAGCCATGGAAACGGACCATAGCTACAGGGGGCTGGCGATGGCTGCCATGGAAACTGACCAACGCAACTGGGGGGTGTTGATGGTTGCCATGGAAACTGACCATAGCAACAGTGGGCTGGGGATGGCTGCCATGGAAATAGACCATAGCAACTGCGGGGTGTAGATGGTTGCCGTGGAAATTGACCATAGCAACAGGGGTCTGGGATGGTTGCCATGGAAACCGACCATAGCAACGGAGGGCTGGAGACGTTTTCCTTGGAAACTGACCATAGCAATAGGGAGCTAGGGATGGTTGCCGTGGATACTGACCACAGCAACAGTGGGCTAAGGATGGTTGCCATGGAAACCGACCATAGCAACGAGATGCTGGGGATGGTTGGCATGGAAACTATCCATAGCACGAAAGGGCTGGTGATGGTAGCCATGGAAACCGAACATCGAAACGGAAGCTGGGGATGGTTGCCATGGAAACTGACCATAGCAACAGGGGGTTGGGGATGGCTGCCATGGATACCGACCATAGAAACAGGGGGCTGTTGAAAGTTGCCATGGAAACTAACCATAGCAACAGTAGGCTGGGGATGGCTGCCATGGAAACTGATCATAGCAACAGGGTGCTGGGGATGGTTGCCATGGAAACTGAGCATAGCAACTGGCGGGCTGGTGATGATTGCCATGGAAACTGACCATAGCAACAGGGGGGTGGGGATGATTGCTATGGAAACTGACGATAGCAACAGGTGTCTGGGGATGATTGCCGTGAAAACTGACCATAGCAACATGGGGCTGGGGATGGCTGCCATGGAAACCGAGCATAGCAACAGGGGGCTGGTGATCTTTTCCTTGGAAACTGACCATAGCAATAGGGGGCTGGGGATGGTTGCCATGGAAACTGACCATAGGAACAAGGGGCTGGGAATGGTTGCCATGGAAAGTGACTATGGCAACTGGGGGCTGGGGATGATTGCCATGGAAACTGACCATAGCAACGGGGGGCTGGTAATGGTTACCATGGAACCTGGCATAGTAACAAGGGGCTGGGGATGGTTGCCATGGAAACTGGCCATAGCAACAGGGGGCTGATAAAAATTGCTGTGGAAGCTGACCACAGCAAGAGTGGGCTGGGGGTAGTTGCCATGTAAATTGATCATAGCAACTGGGGGGTGTTGATGCTTGCCATGGAAACGGACCATATCAACAGGGGGCTGGGGATGGTTGCAGTAGAAACTAATCATAGCAACAGGCGGCTGGGGATGGTTGCCATGGAAACTAACCATAGCAAGAGGGGCCTAGTGATGTTTTCCTTGGGAACTGACCATAGAAACGCGGGGCTGGGGATGGTTGCCATGGAAACTGACCATAGCAACAGTGGGCTGGTGATATTTCCCATGAAAACTGACATTAGCAATGGGGTGCTGGGGATGGTTGCGATGGAAACTGACCATAGCAACAGTGGGCTGGTGATGGTTGCTATGACAACTGACCATAACAACGGGGTGCTGGGGATGGTTGCCACGGATACTGACCATAGCAACAGTATGGCGGTGATGTCTGCCATGAAAGCTGACCATAGCAACGGCGGGCTGGTGATGGTTGTCATGGAAACCGACCATAGCAACAAGAGGCTGGGGATGGTTGCCATGAAAACTGACCATAGTAACAGGGGGCTGGAGACCTTTTCCTTGGAAACTGACGATAGGAACAGGGGGCTGGTGATGGTAAGCACGGAAACCGACAAGAACAACAGGGGGCTGGGGATGATTGCCATGGAAACTGGCCATAGCAAACGGGGGCTGTGGATCTCTGCCAAGGAAACTGACCATAGGAACAAGGGGCTTTTGATGGCTGCCATGGAAACTGACCATAGCAACAGTGGGCTGAGGATGGTTGCCATGGAGATTTACCAGAGCAACGGGGTACTAATGGTGGTCGACGTGGAAACTGACCATAGAAACGGGGAGGTGGGGATGGTTGCCATGGAAACAGACAATAGCAACAGTGGGCTGGGGATGGTTGCCATGGAAACTGACCAGAGCATCAGTGGTCTGGTGATGGCTGCCTTGGAAACTGACCATAGCAACTGGGTGCTGGGGATGGTTGCCATGGAAACAGACAATAGCAACAGGGGGCTGGTGATGTTTGATATGAAAACTGTCCATTGCAACAGGGGGCTGGAGATGTTTTCCTTGGAAACTGACCATAGCAAGAGGGGGCGGGTGATGGCTGCCATGGAAATTGACCATAGCAACAGTGGGCTGGGGATGGCTGCCATGGAAATTGACCATAGCAACAGTGGGCTGGGGATGGCTGCCATGGAGATTTACCATAGCAACGGGGTACTAATGGTGGTCGCCATGGAAACTGACCATAGGAACGGGGGGCTGGGAATGGTTGCCATGGAAACCGACCGTAGCAACATGGGGCTGGTGATGGCTGCCATGGAAACCGACCATAGCAATGGGGAGCTGGGGATGGTTGCCATGGAAACTGACCATAGCAACAGTGGTCTGGTGATGACTGACGTGAAAACCGACCATAGCAACGGGGGGCTGGGGATGGTTGCCATGAAAACCGACCATAGCAACAGGGGGCTGGGGATGGTTTCCATGGAAACCGACCATAGAAACGGGGGTTGGCGATGGTTGCCATGGAAAGTGACCATAGCAACAGGGGGCTGGGGATGGCTGCCATGGAAACTGATCATAGCAACAAGGGGCGGGGGATGGTTGCCATGGAAAGTGACCATAGCAACAGTGGGCTGCGGATGGTTACCATGGAAACTGACCATAGCAACGGGGAATGGTGATGGTTGCCATGGAAACTGAGCATAGCAACTGGCGGGCTGGTGATGATTGCCATGGAAACTGACCATAGCATCTGGGGGGTGGGGATGATTGCTATGGAAACTGACCATAGCAACAGGTGTCTGGTGATGATTGTCGTAGAGACTGACCATAGCAACATGGGGCTGGTGATGGCTGCCATGGAAATCGAGCATAGCAGCAGGGAGCTGGTGATGTTTTCCTTGGAAACGGACCATAGCAACAGGCAGGTGGGGATGGTTGCCATGGAAACTGACCATAGGAACAAGGGGCTGGGAATGGTTGCCATGGAAAGTGACTATGGCGACTGGGGGCTGGGGATGGTAGCCATGGAAACTGACCATAGCAACGGGGGGCTGGTGATGGTTTCCATGGAACCTGGCATAGTAAGAAGGGGCTGGGAATGGTTGCCATGGAAACTGGCCATAGTATCAGGGGGCTGGTGATGGTTGCTATGACAACTGACCATTGCAACAGGGGGCTGGAGATGTTTTCCTTTGAAACTGACCATATCAACAGGGGGCTGGTGATGGTTGCCGTGGAAATTAATCATAGCAACAGGCGGCTGGGGATGGTTGCCATGGAAACTGACCATAGCAAGAGGGGGCTAGTGATGTTTTCATTGGGAAGTGACCATAGCAACAGGTGGCTGCTGATTGTTGCCGTGGAAATTGACCATAGCAACTGGGGGCTGGTGACGTTTTCCTTGGAAACTGACCATAGCAAGAGGAGGCTGGTGATGTTTTCCTGGAAAACTGACCATAGGCACAGGGAGCTAGGGATGGTTGCCATGGATACTTGCCATAGCAACAGTATGCCGGTGATGTCTGCCATGAAAGCTGACCATAGCAACTGGGGGCTGGGGATGGCTGTCATGGAAACCGACCATAGCAACATGGGGTGGGGATGGCTGCCATGGAAACCGACCATAGCAACAGGGGGCTGGAGACGTTTTCCTTGGAAACTGACCATAGCAACAGGGGGCTGGTGATGGTTACCATGGAAATCGATCATAGCAACAGGGGGCTGGTGATGGTAGCCACGGAAACCGACCATAACAACAGGGGGCTGGGGATGATTGCCATGGAAACTGACCATAGCAACAGGGGGCTGTGGATCGCTGCCAAGGAAACTGACCATAGGAACAAGGGGCTTTTGATGGCTGCCATGCAAACTGACCATAGCAACAGTGGGCTGGGGATGGTTACCATGGAGATTTACCATAGCAACGGGGTACTAATGGTGGTCGACGTGGAAACTGACCATAGAAACGGGGAGGTGGGGATGGTAGCCATGGAAGCTGACCAGTGCATCAGTGGTCTGGTGATGGCTGCCGTGGAAACTGACCATAGCTACGGGGGCTGGGGATGGTAGCCATGGAAACAGACAATAGCAAGCGGGGGCTGGGGATGATTGCCATGGAATCTGACCACCACAAGAGGGGGCTGGGGGTTGTGGCCATGTAAATTGATCATAGCAACTGGGGGGTGTTGATGGTTGCCATGGAAACGGACCATAGCAAGAGGGGGCTGGTGATGGTTGCCGTGGAAACTGACCACAGCAACGGGGGGCTGGGGATGTTTGCCATGGAAATTGACCATAGCAAGAGGGGGCTAGTGATGTTTTCCTTGGGATCTGACCATAGCAACAGGGTGCTGGGGATGGTTGCCATGGAAACTGACCATAGCAAGAGGGGGCTAGGGATGGCTGCCATGGAAACTGATCATAGCAACGGGGAGCTTGGGATGCTTGCCATGGAAACCGACCATAGCAATGGGGAGCTTGGGATGCTTGCCATGGAAACCGACCATAGCAACGTGGGGCTGGTGATGGTTGCTATGGAAACTGACCATAGCAACTGTGGGCTGGTGATGTGTGCCATGAAAACTGACCATAGCAACGGGCTGCTGGGGATGGTTGCCGTGGAAACCGACCATATCAACAGGGGGCTGGGGATGGTTGCTCTGAAAACTGACCATAGGAACAGGGAGCTGGTGATGTTTTCCTGGAAAACTGACCATAGCAACAGGGAGCTAGGGATGGTTGCCACGGATACTGACCATAGCAACGGCGGGCTGGGGATGGTTGTCATGGAAACCGACCATAGCAACAAGAGGCTGGGGATGGTTGCCATGGAAACTGACCATAGCAACAGGGGGCTGGAGACGTTTTCCTTGGAAACTGACCATAGCAACAGGGGGCTGGTGATGGTTACCATGGTAACCGATCATAGCAACAGGGGGCTGGTGATGGTAGCCACGGAAACAGACCATAACATCAGGGGGCTGGGGATGATTGCCATGGAAACTGACCATAGCAACGGGGGGCTGTGGATCGCTGCCAAGGAAACTGACCATAGGAACAAGGGGCTTTTGATGTCTGCCATAGAAACTGACCATAGCATCAGTGGGCTGGGGATGGTTGCCATGGAGATTTACCATGGCAACGGGGTACTAATGGTGGTCGACGTGGAAACGGACCATAGGAATGGGGAGCTGGGGATGGTTGCCATGGAAACCGACCACAGAATCAATGGGCTGGGTATGGCTGCGATGGAAACTGACCATAGCAACGGGGAGCTGGGGATGGTTGCCATGGAAACTGACCATAGCAACAGGGGGCTGGTGATGTTTTCCTTGTATACCGACCATAGCAACGGGGGGCTGGGGATGGTTGCCATGGAAAGCAACCATAGCAACAGGGGACTGGGGATGGTTGCCATGGAAACCGACCATAGAAACTAGGGGCTGGGGATGGCTGCGATGGAAACTAACCATAGCAACGGGGGGCTGGGGATGGTTGCCATGGAACCTGACATAGCAACAAGAGGCTGGGGATGGTTGCCATGAAATCTGACCATAGCAACAGGGGTCTGGTGACGTTTTCCTTGGAAACCGACTATAGCAGCACGTGGCTGGTGATGGCTGCCATGGAAAACGACCATAGTAATGGGAGCTGCTGATGGTTGCCAGGGAAACCGACCATAGCAACAGGGGGCTGGAGATGGTAGCTTTAGAAACCGACCATAGCAATAGGGGGCTGGGTATGGTTGCTATGAAAAATGACAATTGCAACAGGGGGTTGGGGATGGTTGCCACGGAAACTGACCATAGCAACTGGGGGCTAGGGATGGTTTCCATGGAAATTTACCATAGCAACGGGGGGCTGGTGATGGCTGCCATGGAAACCGACCTTAGCAACAGGGGTATGGGGTTGGTTGCCATGGAAACTGACCACAACAAGAGGGGGCTGGGGGTGGTTGCCGTGGAAATTGATCATAGCAACTGGGGGGCCTTGATGGTTGCCATGGAAACAGACCATAGCAACTGGGGGCTGGTGATAGTTGCCATGGAAATAGACCATAGCAACCGGGGGCTGGGGGTCGCTGCCATGGATACTGACCATAGCAACAGGGGGCTGGTGATGGTTGCCATGGAAACTGACCATAGCAATAGGGGCTGGGGATGGTTGCTATGGAAACCGACCATATCAACGGGGAGCTGGGGATGGTTGCCATGGAAACTGATCATAGCAACGGGGAGCTGGGGATGGTTGCCATGGAAACTGACCATAGCAATAGGCGGGCTGGTGATGGTTGCCATAGAAACTGACCAGAGCAACGGGCGGAGGGATGGTGTCCGTGGAAACTGACCATAGCACCGGGCGGGCTGGTGAATGGTTGCGATGGAAACTGACCAGAGCAACGGGCGGGGGGATGGTTGCTATGGAAACTGACCATAGCAACAGGTGTCAGGTGATGATTGCCGTGGAAACTGACCATATCAACATGGGGCTGGTGATGGCTGCCATGGAAACCGACCATAGCAACGGGGGGCTGGGGATGGTGTCCATGGAAACTGACCATAGCAACAGGGGGCTGGGGATGATTGCCATGGAATCTGACCACAACAAGAGGGGGCGAGGGTGGTTGCCATGGAAATTGATCATAGCAACTGGGGGGTGTTGATGGTTGCCATGGAAACAGACCATAGTAACTGCGGCCGGGGATGTTTGCTATGGAAACTGACCATAGCAACAAAGGGCTGGTGATGGTTGCCATGGAAACTGACCATAGCAACGGGGGGCTGGGGATGGTTGCCATGGAAACTGTGCATAGCAATAGGCGGGCTGGTGATGTTTGCGATGGAAACAGACCATAGCAACAGGTGTCTGGTGATGATTGCCATGGAATCTGACCACCACAAGAGGGGGCTGGGGGTTGTGGCCATGTAAATTGATCATAGCAACCGGGGGGTGTTGATGGTTGCCATGGAAACGGACCATAGCAAGAGGGGGCTGGTGATGGTTGCCATGGAAACTGACCATAGCAAGAAGGGGCTGGTGATGTTTTCCTTGGAAACTGACCATAGCAAGAGGGGGCTAGGGATGGCTGCCATGGAAACTGATCATAGCAACGGGGAGCTTGGGATGCTTGCCATGGAAACCGACCATAGCAACGCGGGGCTGGTGATGGTTGCTATGAAAACTGACCATAGGAACAGGGAGCTGGTGATGTTTTCCTGGAAAACTGACCATAGCAACAGGGAGCTAGGGATGGTTGCCACGGATACTGACCATAGCAACGGCGGTCTGGGGATGGTTGTCATGGAAACCGACCATAGCAACAAGAGGCTGGGGATGGTTGCCATGGAAACTGACCATAGCAACAGGGGGCTGGAGACGTTTTCCTTGGAAACTGACCATAGCAACAGGGGCTGGGGATGGTTACCATGGTAACCGATCATAGCAACAGGGGGCTGGTGATGGTAGCCACGGAAACAGACCATAACAACAGGGGGCTGGGGATGATTGCCATGGAAACTGACCATAGCAACGGGGGGCTGTGGATCGCTGCCAAGGAAACTGACCATAGGAACAAGGGGCTTTTGATGTCTGCCATAGAAACTGACCATAGCATCAGTGGGCTGGGGATGGTTGCCATGGAGATTTACCATGGCAACGGGGTACTAATGGTGGTCGACGTGGAAACGGACCATAGGAATGGGGAGCTGGGGATGGTTGCCATGGAAACCGACCACAGAATCAATGGGCTGGGTATGGCTGCGATGGAAACTGACCATAGCAACGGGGAGCTGGGGATGGTTGCCATGGAAAGCAACCATAGCAACAGGGGACTGGGGATGGTTGCCTTGGAAACCGACCATAGAAACTAGGGGCTGGGGATGGCTGCGATGGAAACTAACCATAGCAACGGGGGGCTGGGGATGGTTGCCATGAAATCTGACCATAGCAACAGGGGTCTAGTGACGTTTTCCTTGGAAACCGACCATAGCAAGACGGGGCTGGTGATGGCTGCCATGGAAAACGACCATAGTAATGGGAGCTGCTGATGGTTGCCAGGGAAACCGACCATAGCAACAGGGGGCTGGAGATGGTAGCTTTAGAAACCGACCATAGCAATAGGGGGCTGGGTATGGTTGCTATGAAAAATGACCATTGCAACAGGGGGTTGGGGATGGTTGCCACGGAAACTGACCATAGCAACTGGGGGCTGGTGATGGCTGCCCTGGAAACCGACCATTGCAACAGGGGGCAAGGGATGGTTTCCATGGAAATTTACCATAGCAACGGGGGGCTGGTGATGGCTGCCATGGAAACCGACCTTAGCAACAGGGGTATGGGGTTGGTTGCCATGGAAACTGACCACAACAAGAGGGGGCTGGGGGTGGTTGCCGTGGAAATTGATCATACCAACTGGGGGGCTGGGGATGGTTGCCATGGAAACAGACCATAGCAACTGGGGGCTGGTGATAGTTGCCATGGAAATAGACCATAGCAACCGGGGGCTGGGGGTCGCTGCCATGGATACTGACCATAGCAACAGGAGGCTGGTGATGGTTGCCATGGAAACTGACCATAGCAATAGGGGCTGGGGATGGTTGCTATGGAAACCGACCATATCAACGGGGAGCTGGGGATGGTTGCCATGGAAACTGACCATAGCAACAGGCGGGCTGGTGATGGTTGCCATGGAAACTGACCAGAGCAACGGGCGGAGGGATGGTGTCCGTGGAAACTGACCATAGCACCGGGCGGGCTGGTGAATGGTTGCGATGGAAACTGACCAGAGCAACGGGCGGGGGGATGGTTGCTATGGAAACTGACCATAGCAACAGGTGTCAGGTGATGATTGCCATGGAAACTGACCATATCAACATGGGGCTGGTGATGGCTGCCATGGAAACCGACCATAGCAACGGGGGGCTGGGGATGGTGTCCATGGAAACTGACCATAGCAACAGGGGGCTGGGGATGATTGCCATGGAATCTGACCACAGCAAGAGTGGGCTGGGGGTGGTTGCCATGGAAATTGATCATAGCAACTGGGGGGTGTTGATGGTTGCCATGGAAACTGTCCATAGCAACGGGGGGCTGGGGATGGTTGCCATGGAAACTGTGCATAGCAATAGGCGGGCTGGTGATGTTTGCGATGGAAACTGACCATAGCAACAGGTGTCTGGTGATGATTGCTGTGGAAACTGACCATAGCAACAGGGGGTGGGGGTGGTTGTCATGGAAACTGGCCATAGCAACAGGGCGCTGGGGGTCGCTGCCATGGATACTGATCACAGCAATGGGGGTCTGGTGATGGTTGCCATGGAAACCGACCATTGCAACAAAGCGCTGGGGATGGCTGCCGTGGCAACTGACCATAGCAACAGGGGGCTGGTGATGGCCTCCATGGAAACTGACCATAGCAACAGTGGTCTGGGGATGGCTGCCATGGAAATAGACCATAGCAACTGCGGGGTGTAGATGGTTGCCATGGATACTGACCATAGCAACAATGGGCTGAGGATGGTTGCCATGGAAACTGACCATAGCAACGAGAGGCTGGAGATGGTTGGTATGGAAACTATCCATAGCAAGAAGGGGCTGGTGATGGTAGCCATGGAAACCGACAATAGCAACGGGGGGTGGCGATGGTTGCCATGGAAACGGACCATAGCAACAGGGGGCTGGGGATGGTTGCCATGGAAACCGACCATAGAATCGGGAGCTGGGGATGGTTGCCATGGAAACTGACCATAGCAACAGTGGGCTGGGGATGGCAGCCATGGAGACTGACCATAGCAACAAGGGGCGGGGGATGGTTGCCATGGAAAGTGACCAAAGCAGCAGTGGGCTGCGGGTGGTTACCATGGAAACTGACCATAGCAACAGGGTGCTGGGGATGGTTGCCATGGAAACTGAGCATAGCACCAGGGGGCTGGTGATGTTTTCCTTGGAAACTGACCATAGCAATAGGGGGCTGGGGATGGTTACCATGGAAACGGACCATAGGAACAAGGGGCTGGGAATGGTTGCCATGGAAAGTGACTATGGCAACTGGGGGCTGGGGATGGTTGCCATGGAAACTGACCATAGCAACGGGGGGCTGGTGATGGTTGCCATGGAACCTGGCATAGTAACAAGGGGCTGGGGATGGTTGCCATGGAAACTGGCCATAGCAACAGTGGGCTGGTAATAATTGCCGTGGAAGCTGACCACAGCAAGAGTGGGCTGGGGGTTGTTGCCATGTAAATTGATCATAGCAACTGGGGGGTGTTGATGGTTGCCATGGAAACGGACCATACCAACAGGGGGCTGGTGATGGTTGCCGTGGAAACTAATCATAGCAACAGGCAGCTGGGGATAGTTGCCTTGGAAACTGACCATAGCAAGAGGGGCCTTGTGATGTTTTCCTTGGGAACTGACCATAGCAACAGGGGGCTGGTGATGGTTGCCATGGAAACTGACCATAGCAACAGGGGGCTGGTGATGGTAGCCATGGAAAGCGACCACAGCAACAGGGTGCTGGGTATGGTTGGCATGGAAACTGAGCTTAGCAGCAGGGGGGTGGGGATGATTGGTATGAAAACTGACCATAGCAACGGCGGGCTGGTGATGGTTGCCATAGAAACTGACCACAAAAAGAGGGGTCTGGGATGGTTGCCATGGAAACCGACCATCGAAACAAGGGGCTGGGGATGGCTGCCATGGAAACCGACCATAGCAACGGCGGGCTGGTGATGGTTGCCATGGAACGTGATCACAAAAAGAGGGGGCTGCGGTGGTTGCCATGGAAATTAATCATAGCAACTGGGGGGTGTTGATGGTTGCTATGAAAACTGACCATAGCAACGGGCGGCTGGTGATGCTCGCCATGGAAACTGACCATATCAACAGGGGGCTGGTGATGGTTGCCATGGAAACTGATCATAGCAACAGGAGTCTAGAGATGGTTGCCATGGAAACTCATCATAGCAACAGGGTGCTGGGGATGGTTGGCATGGAAACTGAGCTTAGCAACAGGGGGGTTGGGATGTTTCGTATGAAAACTGACCATAGCAACGGGGGGCTGGTGATGGTTGCCACGGAAACTGACCATAGCTACGGGGGGCTGGGGGTGGTTGCCATGGAAACTGACCATAGCAACAGGGGTCTGGTGATGTTTTCCTTGCAAACCGACCATAGCAACAGGGGGCTGGGGTGGTTGCCATGGAAACTGACCATAGCAACAGGGGGCTGGTGATGATTTCCTTGGAAACTGACCATAGCAACAGGGGGCTGGGGATGGTTGCGATGGAAACTGACCAGAGCAACAGGGGGCTGGTGATGGCTGCCCTGGAAACCTGACATAGCAACGGGGGGCTGGGGATGGCTGCCATGGAAACTGACCATAGCAATGGCGGGCTGATGATGGTTGCCATGGCAACTGACCATAGCAACGGGCGGCTGGTGATGTCTACCATTGATATTTACCATACCAACAGGGGGCCGGGGATGGTTGCCTTGGAAACTGACCATAGCTACATGGGTGTGGGGTTGATTGCCATGGAAACTGACCACAACAAGAGGGGGCTGGGGGTGGTTGCCGTGGAAATTGATCATAGCAACTGGGGGCGTGTTGATGGTTGCATTGCAACAGACCATAGCAACTGGGGTCTGGTGATGGTTGCCATGGAAACTGACCATAGCAACAGTGGGCTGCGGATGGTTACCATGGATACTGACCATAGCAACGGGGGACGGGGGATGGTTGCCATGGATCCTGACATAGTAACAAGGGGCTGGGGATTGTTGCCATGGAAACTGGCCATAGCAACTGGGGGCTGGTGATAATTGCCGTGGAAACTGACCATAGCAAGAGTGGGCTGGGGTTGTTGCCATGGAAATTGATCACAGCAACTGGGGGGTGTTGATGGTTGCCGTGGAAACCGACCATAGCAACAGGGGGCTGGTGATGGTTGCCATGGAAACTGACCATCGCAACTGGGGGCTGTTGATGGTTGCCATGGAAACTGACCATAGCAACAGGGGGCTCACGATTGTTGCCATGGAAACCGACCATAGCAACGGAGGGCTGGAGAGGTTTTCCTTGGAAACTGACCATAGCAACAGGGAGCTAGGGATGGTTGCCATGGATACTGACCATAGCAACAGTGGGCTGAGGATGGTTGTCATGGAAACCGACCATAGCAACGAGAGGCTGGGGATGGTTGGTATGGAAAATATCCATAGCAAGAAGGGGCTGGTGATGGTAGCCATGGAAACCGACAATAGCAACGGGGGGTGGCGATGGTTGCCATGGAAACGGACCATAGCAACAGGGGGCTGGGGATGGTTTCCATGGAAACCGACCATAGAAACGGGAGCTGGGGATGGTTGCCATGGAAACTGACCATAGAAACAGGGGGATGGTGATAGTTGCCATGGAAACTAACCATAGCCACAGTGGGCTGGGGATGGCTGCCATGGAAACTAACCGTAGCAACAGTGGGCTGGGGATGGCTGCCATGGAAACTGATCATAGCAACAGGGGGCGGGGGATGGTTACCATGGAAAGTGACCATAGCAACGGTGGGCTGCGGGTGGTTACCATGGAAACTGACCATAGCAACGGGGTGCTGGGTATGGTTTCCATGGAAACCGAGCATAGCAACAGGCATGCTGGTGATGGTTGCGATGGAAACTGACCATAGCAACGGGGGGATGGTTGCTATGGAAACTGACCATAGCAACTGGGGGCTGGGGATGGCTGTCATGGAAACTGACCATAGCAACATGGGGTGGGGATGGCTGCCATGGAAACCGACCATAGCAAGGGGGGCTGGGGATGGTGTCTATGGAAACTGATCATAGCAACAAGGGGCTGGTGATGGTTGCCATGGAAAGTGACCATGGCAACCGGGGGCTGGGGATGGTTGCCACGGAAACTGATCATAGCAACAGTGTGCTGCTGATGGTTGCCATGGAAACTGACCATTGCAACGGGGGCTGTGATAGTTGCCATGGAACCTGACATAGCAACAATGGGTTGGGGATGGTTGCCATGGAAACTGACCATAGCAACAGGGGGCTGGTAATATTTGCCATGGAAACTGACCATAGCAACAGGGGGCTGGGGTTGGTTGCCATGGAAACTGACCATAGGAACAAGGGGCTGGGAATGGTTGCCATGGAAAGTGACTATGGCAACTGGGGGCTGGGGATGGTTACCATGGAAACTGACCATAGCAACGGGGGGCTGGTGATGGTTGCCATGGAACCTGGCATAGTAACAAGGTGCTGGGGATGGTTGTCATGGAAACTGGCCATAGCAAATGGGGGCTGGTGATAATTGCCGTGGAAACTGACCATAGTAAGAGTGGGCTGGGGTTGTTGCCATGGAAATTGATCACAGCAACTGGGGGGTGTTGATGGTTGCTGTGGAAACCGACCATATCAACAGGGGGCTGGGGTTGTTGCCATGGAAACTGACCATCGCAGCTGGGGGTGTTGATGGTTACCATGGAAACTGACCATAGCAACAGGGGGCTGGGGATGGCTGCCATGGAAATAGACCATAGCAACTGCGGGGTGTGGATGGTTGCCATGGAAATTGACCACAGCAACAGGGGGCTCACGATTGTTGCCATGGAAACCGACCATAGCAACGGAGGGCTGGAGAGGTTTTCCTTGGAAACTGACCATAGCAACAGGGAGCTAGGGATGGTTGCCATGGATACTGACCACAGCAACAGTGGGCTGAGGATGGTTGTCATGGAAACCGACCATAGCAACGAGAGGCTGCGGATGGTTGGTATGGAAAATATCCATAGCAAGAAGGGGCTGGTGATGCTAGCCATGGAAACCGACAATAGCAACGGGGGGTGGCGATGGTTGCCATGGAAACGGACCATAGCAACAGGGGGCTGGGGATGGTTTCCATGGAAACCGACCATAGAAACGGGAGCTGGGGATTGTTGCCATGGAAACTGACCATAGAAACAGTGGGCTGGGGATGGCTGCCATGGAAACTGACCATAGCAACGGGGTGCTGGGAATGGTTGCCATGGAAACTGACCATAGCAACAGGGGGGTGGGGATGATTGCTATGGAAACTGACCATAGCAACAGGTGTCTGGTGGTGATTGCCATGGAAACGGACCATAGCAACAGGGGGCTGGGGATGGTTGCCATGGAAACCGACCATAGAATCGGGAGCTGGGGATGGTTGCCATGGAAACTGACCATAGCAACAGTGGGCTGGGGATGGCAGCCATGGAGACTGACCATAGCAACAAGGGGCGGGGGATGGTTGCCATGGAAAGTGACCATAGCAGCAGTGGGCTGCGGGTGGTTACCATGGAAACTGACCATAGTAACAGGGTGCTGGGGATGGTTGCCATGGAAACTGAGCATAGCACCAGGGGGCTGGTGATGTTTTCCTTGGAAACTGACCATAGCAATAGGGGGCTGGGGATGGTTACCATGGAAACGGACCATAGGAACAAGGGGCTGGGAATGGTTGCCATGGAAAGTGACTATGGCAACTGGGGGCTGGGGATGGTTGCCATGGAAACTGACCATAGCAACGGGGGGCTGGTGATGGTTGCCATGGAACCTGGCATAGTAACAAGGGGCTGGGGATGGTTGCCATGGAAACTGGCCATAGCAACAGTGGGCTGGTAATAATTGCCGTGGAAGCTGACCACAGCAAGAGTGGGCTGGGGGTTGTTGCCATGTAAATTGATCATAGCAACTGGGGGGTGTTGATGGTTGCCATGGAAACGGACCATACCAACAGGGGGCTGGTGATGGTTGCCGTGGAAACTAATCATAGCAACAGGCAGCTGGGGATAGTTGCCTTGGAAACTGACCATAGCAAGAGGGGCCTAGTGATGTTTTCCTTGGGAACTGACCATAGCAACAGGGGGCTGGTGATGGTTGCCATGGAAAATGACCATAGCAACAGGGGTCTGGTGATGGTAGCCATGGAAAGCGACCACAGCAACAGGGTGCTGGGGATGGTTGCCATGGAAACTGAGCTTAGCAGCAGGGGGGTGGGGATGATTGGTATGAAAACTGACCATAGCAACGGCGGGCTGGTGATGGTTGCCATAGAAACTGACCACAAAAAGAGGGGTCTGGGATGGTAGCCTTAGAAACCGACCATCGAAACAAGGGGCTGGGGATGGCTGCCATGGAAACCGACCATAGCAACGGCGGGCTGGTGATGGTTGCCATGGTAAGTGATCACAAAAAGAGGGGGCTGGGGTGGTTGCCGTGGAAATTAATCATAGCAACTGGGGGGTGTTGATGGTTGCTATGAAAACTGACCATAGCAACGGGCGGCTGGTGATGCTCGCCGTGGAAACTGACCATATCAACAGGGGGCTGGTGATGGTTGCCATGGAAACTAATCATAGCAACAGGGTTCTAGAGATGGTTGCCATGGAAACTCATCATAGCAACAGGGGTCTGGAGATGCTTGCCATGGAAACTGACCATAGCAACAGGCGGGCTGGTGATGGTTGCCATGGAAACTGACCACAGCAACGGGGGCTGGGGATGATTGCTATGGAAACTGACCATAGCAACAGGTGTCTGGTGGTGATTGCCGTGGAAACGGACCATAGCAACATGGGGCTGGGAATGGTTGCCATGGAAACCGACCATAGAATCGGGAGCTGGGGATGGTTGCCATGGAAACTGACCATAGCAACAGTGGGCTGGGGATGGCTGCCATGGAAACTGACCATAGCAACAAGGGGCGGGGGATGGTTGCCATGGAAAGTGACCATAGCAGCAGTGGGCTGCGGGTGGTTACCATGGAAACTGACCATAGCAACAGGGTGCTGGGGATGGTTGCCATGGAAACTGAGCATAGCACCAGGGGGCTGGTGATGTTTTCCTTGGAAACTGACCATAGCAATAGGGGGCTGGGGATGGTTACCATGGAAACCGACCATAGGAACAAGGGGCTGGGAATGGTTGCCATGGAAACTGACCATAGCAACGGGGGGCTGGGGATGGTTGCCATGGAACCTGGCATAGTAACAAGGGGCTGGAGATGGTTGCCATGGAAACTGGCCATAGCAACAGGGGGCTGGTAATAATTGCCGTGGAAGCTGACAACAGCAAGAGTGGGCTGGGGGTTGTTGCCATGTAAATTGATCATAGCAACTGGGGTGTGTTGATGGTTGCCATGGAAACGGACCATACCAACAGGGGGCTGGTGATGGTTGCCGTGGAAACTAATCATAGCAACAGGCAGCTGGGGATAGTTGCCTTGGAAACTGACCATAGCAAGAGGGGCCTAGTGATGTTTTCCTTGGGAACTGACCATAGCAACAGGGGGCTGGGGATTGTTGCCATGGAAACTGACCAGAGCAACAGGGGTCTGGTGATGGTAGCCATGGAAACCGACCATAGCAACAGGGGGCTGGGAATGGTTGGCATGGAAACTGACCACAACAAGAGAGGGCTGGGATGGTTGCCATGGAAACCGACCATCGAAACAAGGGGCTGGGGATGGCTGCCATGGAAACCGACCATAGCAACAGGCGGCTGGTGATGGTCGCCGTGGAAACTGACCATAGCACCAGGGGGCTGGTGATGATTGCCATGGAAACTGACCATAGCAATAGGGGATTTGTGATGGTTGCCATAGAAACTGACCATATCAAGAGGGGGCTGGGGTGGTTGCCATGGAAACTGACCATAGCAACAGGGGGCTGGGAATGGTTGCCATGGAAACTGACCAGAGCAACATGGGGCTGGGGATGGCTGCCATGGAAACTGAACATAGGAATGGCGGGCTGATGATGGTTGCCATGGCAACTGACCATAGCAACGGGCGGCTGGTGATGTCTACCATTGATATTTACCATACCAACAGGGGGCCGGGGATGGTTGCCGTGGAAACTGACCATAGCCACATGGGTGTGGGGTTGATTGCCATGGAAACTGACCACAACAAGAGGGGGCTGGGGGTGGTTGCCATGGAAATTGATCATAGCAACTGGGGGGGTGTTGATGGTTGCAATGGAAACAGACCATAGCAACGGGGTGCTGGGTATGTTTGCCATGGAAACCGAGCATAGCAACAGGCGTGCTGGTGATGGTTGCGATGGAAACTGACTATAGCAACGGGAGGTGGGGATGGTTGCTATGGAAACTGACCATAGCAACAGGTGTCTGGTGATGATTGCTGTGGAAACTGACCATAGCAACCGGAGGTGGGGATGGTTGTCATGGAAACTGACCATAGAAACATGGGGTGGGGATGGCTGCCTTGGAAACCGACCATAGCAAGGGGGGCTGGGGATGGTGTCTATGGAAACTGATCATAGCAACAAGGGGCTGGTGATGGTTGCCAGGGAAAGTGACCATGGCAACCGGGGGCTGGGGATGGTTGCCACGGAAACTGACCACAGCAACAGTGTGCTGCGGATGGTTGCCATGGATACTGACCATTGCAACGGGGGCTGTGATAGTTGCCATGGAACCTGACATAGCAACAATGGGTTGGGGATGGTTGCCATGGAAACTGACCATAGCAACCAGGGGCTGGTAATGTTTGCCATGGAAACTGACCATAGCAACTAGGGGCTGGGGATGGTTGCCATGGAAACTGACCATAGCAACGGGGGGCTGGGGATGGTTGCCATGGAACCTGGCATAGGAACAAGGGGCTGGGGATGGTTGTCATGGAAACTGGCCATAGCAAGAGGGGGCTGGTAATAATTGCCGTGGAAGCTGACCACAGCAAGAGTGGGCTGGGGGTTGTTGCCGTGATCATAGCAACTGGGGGGTGTTGATGGTTGCCATGGAAACGGACCACAGCAACAGGGGGCTGGTGATGGTTGCCGTGGAAACTAATCATAGCAACAGGGGGTCTGGTGATGGTAGCCATGGAAAGCGACCATAGCAATAGGGGGGTGGGGATGATTGCTATGGAAGCTGACCATAGCAACAGGTGTCTGGTGATGATTGCCATGGAAACTGACCATAGCAACATGGGGCTGGTGATGGCTGCCATGGAAACCGTGCATAGCAACAGGGGGCTGGTGATGTTTTCCTTGGAAACTGACCATAGCAACAGGGGGCTGGTAATGTTTGCCATGGAAACTGACCATAGCAACAGGGGGCTGGGGTTGGTTGCCATGGATACCGACCATAGCAGCAAGGGGCTGGTCATAGTTGCCATGGAAATTGACCATAGAAACAGCGGACTGGGGGTCGCTGCCATGGATATTGACCACAGGAACTGGGGTCTGGTGATGGTTTCCATGGAAATAGACCATAGCAATAGGGGAGTTGTGATGGTTGCCATAGAAACTGACCATAGCAAGAGGGGGCTGGGGTGGTTGCCATGGAAACTGACCATAGCAACAGGGGGCTGGTGATGTTTTCCTTGCAAACCGACCATAGCAACAGGGGGCTGGGGTGGTTGCCATGGAAACTGACCATAGCAACAGGGGGCTGGTGATGTTTTCCTTGGAAACTGACCATAGCAACAGGGGGCTGGGGATGGTTGCGATGGAAACTGACCAGAGCAACAGGGGGCTGGTGATGGCTGCCCTGGAAACCTGACATAGCAACGGGGGGCTGGGGATGGCTGCCATGGAAACTGACCATAGGAATGGCGGGCTGATGATGGTTGCCATGGCAACTGACCATAGCAACGGGCGGCTGGTGATGTCTACCATTGATATTTACCATACCAACAGGGGGCCGGGGATGGTTGCCGTGGAAACTGACCATAGCTACATGGGTGTGGGGTTGATTGCCATGGAAACTGACCACAACAAGAGGGGGCTGGGGGTGGTTGCCATGGAAATTGATCATAGCAACTGGGGGGGTGTTGATGGTTGCAATGGAAACAGACCATAGCAACTGGGGTCTGGTGATGGTTGCCATGGAAAGTGACCATAGCAACAGTGGGCTGCGGATGGTTACCATGGATACTGACCATAGCAACGGGGGACTGGGGATGGTTGCCATGGATCCTGACATAGTAACAAGGGGCTGGGGATTGTTGCCATGGAAACTGGCCATAGCAAGTGGGGGCTGGTGATAATTGCCGTGGAAACTGACCATAGCAAGAGTGGGCTGGGGTTGTTCCCATGGAAATTGATCACATCAACTGGGGGGTGTTGATGGTTGCCGTGGAAACCGACCATATCAACAGGGGGCTGGTGATGGTTGCCATGGAAACTGACCATCGCAACTGGGGGCTGTTGATGGTTGCCATGGAAACTGACCATAGCAACAGGGGGCTCACGATTGTTGCCATGGAAACCGACCATAGCAACGGAGGGCTGGAGAGGTTTTCCTTGGAAACTGACCATAGCAACAGGGAGCTAGGGATGGTTGCCATGGATACTGACCATAGCAACAGTGGGCTGAGGATGGTTGTCATGGAAACCGACCATAGCAACGAGAGGCTGGGGATGGTTGGTATGGAAACTACCCATAGCAAGAAGGGGCTGGTGATGGTAGCCATGGAAACCGACAATAGCAACGGGGGGTGGCGATGGTTGCCATGGAAACGGACCATAGCAACAGGGGGCTGGGGATGGTTTCCATGGAAACCGACCATAGAAACGGGAACTGGGGATGGTTGCCATGGAAACTGACCATAGCAACAGGGGGTTGGGGATGGCTGCCATGGATACCGACCATAGAAACAGGGGGGTGGTGATAGTTGCCATGGAAACTAACCATAGCCACAGTGGGCTGGGGAAGACTGCCATGGAAACTAACCGTAGCAACAGTGGGCTGGGGATGGCTGCCATGGAAACTGATCATAGCAACAAGGGGCGGGGGATGGTTACCATGGAAAGTGACCATAGCAACAGTGGGCTGCGGGTGGTTACCATGGAAACTGACCATAGCAACGGGGTGCTGGGTATGGTTGCCATGGAAACCGAGCATAGCAACAGGCATGCTGGTGATGGTTGCGATGGAAACTGACCATAGCCACGGGGGGGATGGTTGCTATGGAAACTGACCATAGCAACCGGAGGTGGGGATGGTTGTCATGGAAACTGACCATAGCAACATGGGGTGGGGATGGCTGCCATGGAAACCGACCATAGCAAGGGGGGCTGGGGATGGTGTCTATGGAAAATGATCATAGCAACAAGGGGCTGGTGATGTTTTCCTTGGAAACTGACCATAGCAACAGGGGGCTGGGGATGGTTGCGATGGAAACTGACCAGAGCAACAGGGGGCTGGTGATGTCTACCATTGATATTTACCATACCAACAGGGGGCCGGGGATGGTTGCCGTGGAAACTGACCATAGCCACATGGGTGTGGGGTTGGTTGCCATGGAAACTGACCATAGCAACGGGGGGCTGGTGATGCTTACCATGGAACCTGGCATAGTAACAAGGGGCTGGGGATGGTTGCCATGGAAACTGGCCATAGCAACAGGGGGCTGGTAATAATTGCCGTGGAAGCTGACCACAGCTAGAGTGGGCTGGGGGTTGTTGCCATGTAAATTGATCATAGCAACTGGGGTGTGTTGATGGTTGCCATGGAAACGGACCATACCGACAGGGGGCTGGTGATGGTTGCCCTGGAAACTAATCATAGCAACAGGCAGCTGGGGATAGTTGCCTTGGAAACTGACCATAGCAAGAGGGGCCTAGTGATGTTTTCCTTGGGAACTGACCATAGCAACAGGGGGCTGGGGATGGTTGCCATGGAAACTGACCATAGCAACAGGGGGCTGGTGATGGTAGCCATGGAAAGCGACCACAGCAACAGGGTGCTGGGGATGGTTGCCATGGAAACTGAGCTTAGCAGCAGGGGGGTGGGGATGATTGGTATGAAAACTGACCATAGCAACGGCGGGCTGGTGATGGTTGCCATAGAAACTGACCACAAAAAGAGGGGTCTGGGATGGTTGCCTTAGAAACCGACCATCGAAACAAGGGGCTGGGGATGGCTGCCATGGAAACCGACCATAGCAACGGCGGGCTGGTGATGGTTGCCATGGAAAGTGATCACAAAAAGAGGGGGCTGGGGTGGTTGCCATGGAAATTAATCATAGCAACTGGGGGGTGTTGATGGTTGCTATGAAAACTGACCATAGCAACGGGCGGCTGGTGATGCTCGCCGTGGAAACTGACCATATCAACAGGGGGCTGGTGATGGTTGCCATGGAAACTAATCATAGCAACAGGAGTCTAGAGATGGTTGCCATGGAAACTCATCATAGCAACAGGGGTCTGGAGATGCTTCCCATGGAAACTGACCATAGCAACAGGCGGGCTGGTGATGGTTGCCATGGAAACTGACCATAGCAACGGGGGCTGGGGATGATTGCTATGGAAACTGACCATAGCAACAGGTGTCTGGCGGTGATTGCCGTGGAAACGGACCATAGCAACATGGGGCTGGGAATGGTTGCCATGGAAACCGACCATAGAATCGGGAGCTGGGGATGGTTGCCATGGAAACTGACCATAGCAACAGTGGGCTGGGGATGGCTGCCATGGAAACTGACCATAGCAACAAGGTGCGGGGGATGGTTGCCATGGAAAGTGACCAAAGCAGCAGTGGGCTGCGGGTGGTTACCATGGAAACTGACCATAGCAACAGGGTGCTGGGGATGGTTGCCATGGAAACTGAGCATAGCACCAGGGGGCTGGTGATGTTTTCCTTGGAAACTGACCATAGCAATAGGGGGCTGGGGATGGTTACCATGGAAAGTGACTATGGCAACTGGGGGCTGGGGATGGTTGCCATGGAAACTGACCATAGCAACGGGGGGCTGGTGATGGTTGCCATGGAACCTGGCATAGTAACAAGGGGCTGGGGATGGTTGCCATGGAAACTGGCCATAGCAACAGGGGGCTGGTAATAATTGCCGTGGAAGCTGACAACAGCAAGAGTGGGCTGGGGGTTGTTGCCATGTAAATTGATCATAGCAACTGGGGTGTGTTGATGGTTGCCATGGAAACGGACCATACCAACAGGGGGCTGGTGATGGTTGCCGTGGAAACTAATCATAGCAACAGGCAGCTGGGGATAGTTGCCTTGGAAACTGACCATAGCAAGAGGGGCCTAGTGATGTTTTCCTTGGGAACTGACCATAGCAACAGGGGGCTGGGGATGGTTGCCATGGAAACTGACCAGAGCAACAGGGGTCTGGTGATGGTAGCCATGGAAACCGACCATAGCAACAGGGGGCTGGGTATGGTTGGCATGGAAACTGAGCTTAGCAACAGGGGGGTGGGGATGGTTGGTATGAAAATTGACCATAGCTACGGCGGGCTGGTGATGGTTGCCATAGAAACTGTGCATAGCAAGAGGGGTCTGGGGGTGGTTGCCATGGAAACTGACCATAGCAACAGGGGGCTGGTGATGTTTTCCTTGCAAACCGACCATAGCAACAGGGGGCTGGGGTGGTTGCCATGGAAACTGACCATGGCAACCGGGGGCTGGGGATGGTTGCCACGGAAACTGATCATAGCAACAGTGTGCTGCTGATGGTTGCCATGGAAACTGACTATTGCAACGGGGGCTGTGATAGTTGCCATGGAACCTGACATAGCAACAATGGGTTGGGGATGGTTGCCATGGAAACTGACCATAGCAAGAGGGGGCTGGGGTGGTTGCCATGGAAACTGACCATAGCAACAGGGGGCTGGTGATGTTTTCCTTGCAAACCGACCATAGCAACAGGGGGCTGGGGTGGTTGCCATGGAAACTGACCATAGCAACAGCGGGCTGGTGATGTTTTCCTTGGAAACTGACCATAGCAACAGGGGGCTGGGGATGGTTGTGATGGAAACTGACCAGAGCAACAGGGGGCTGGTGATGGCTGCCCTGGAAACCTGACATAGCAACGGGGGGCTGGGGATGGCTGCCCTGGAAACCTGACATAGCAACGGGGGGCTGGGGATGGCTGCCATGGAAACTGACCATAGGAATGGCGGGCTGATGATGGTTGCCATGGCAACTGACCATAGCAACGGGCGGCTGGTGATGTCTACCATTGATATTTACCATACCAACAGGGGGCCGGGGATGGTTGCCGTGGAAACTGACCATAGCCACATGGGTGTGGGGTTGGTTGCCATGGAAACTGCCCATAGCAACGGGGGGCTGGTGATGCTTACCATGGAACCTGGCATAGTAACAAGGGGCTGGGGATGGTTGCCATGGAAACTGGCCATAGCAAGAGGGGGCTGGTAATAATTGCCGTGGAAGCTGACCACAGCAAGAGTGGGCTGGGGGTTGTTGCCATGTAAATTGATCATAGCAACTGGGGTGTGTTGATGGTTGCCATGGAAACGGACCTTACCAACAGGGGGCTGGTGATGGTTGCCCTGGAAACTAATCATAGCAACAGGCAGCTGGGGATAGTTGCCTTGGAAACTGACCATAGCAAGAGGGGCCTAGTGATGTTTTCCTTGGGAACTGACCATAGCAACAGGGGGCTGGTGATGGTTGCCATGGAAACTGACCACAGCAACAGGGTGCTGGGGATGGTTGCCATGGAAACTGAGCTTAGCAGCAGGGGGGTGGGGATGATTGGTATGAAAACTGACCATAGCAACGGCGGGCTGGTGATGGTTGCCATTGAAACTGACCACAAAAAGAGGGGTCTGGGATGGTTGCCATGGAAACCGACCATCGAAACAAGGGGCTGGGGATGGCTGCCATGGAAACCGACCATAGCAACGGCGGGCTGGTGATGGTTGCCATGGAAAGTGATCACAAAAAGAGGGGGCTGGGGTGGTTGCCATGGAAATTAATCATAGCAACTGGGGGGTGTTGATGGTTGCTATGAAAACTGACCATAGCAACAGGCGGGCTGGTGATGGTTGCGATGGAAACTGACCATAGCAACGGGGGGGGGGGATGGTTGCTATGGAAACTGACCATAGCAACATGTGTCTGGTGATGATTGCTGTGGAAACTGTCCATAGCAACAGTGGGTGGGGATGGTTGTCATGGAAACTGACCATAGCAACAAGGGGCTGGTGATGGTTGCCATGGAAAGTGACCATGGCAACCGGGGGCTGGGAATGGCTGCCACGGAAACTGACCATAGCAACAGTGTGCGGCGGATGGTTGCCATGGAAACTGACCATTGCAACGGGGGCTGTGATGGTTGCCATGGAAACTGACCATAGCAACAGGGGGGTGGGGATGGTTGGTATGAAAACTGACCATAGCAACGGGGGGCTGGTGATGGTTGCCATAGAAACCGACCATAGCAAGAGGGGGCTGGGGGTGGTTGCCATGGAAACTGACCATAGCACCAGGGGGCTGGTGATGTTTTCCTTGGAAACTGACCATAGCAACGGGGGGCTGGGGATGGCTGCCATGGAAACTGACCATAGGAATGCCGGGCTGATGATGGTTGCCATGGCAACTGACCATAGCAACGGGCGGCTGGTGATGTCTACCATTGATATTTACCATACCAACAGGGGGCCGGCGATGGTTGCCGTGGAAACTGACCATAGCCACATGGGTGTGGGGTTGATTGCCATGGAAACTGACCACAACAAGAGGGGGCTGGGGGTGGTTGCCATGGAAATTGATCATAGCAACTGGGGGGGTGTTGATGGTTGCAATGGAAACAGACCATAGCAACGGGGTGCTGGGTATGTTTGCCATGGAAACCGAGCATAGCAACAGGCGTGCTGGTGATGGTTGCGATGGAAACTGACAATAGCAACGGGAGGTGGGGATGGTTGCTATGGAAACTGGCCATAGCAACAGGTGTCTGGTGATGATTGCTGTGGAAACTGACCATAGCAACCGGAGGTGGGGATGGTTGTCATGGAAACTGACCATAGAAACATGGGGTGGGGATGGCTGCCATGGAAACCGACCATAGCAAGGGGGGCTGGGGATGGTGTCTATGGAAACTGACCATAGCAACAAGGGGCTGGTGATGGTTGCCAGGGAAAGTGACCATGTCAACCGGGGCTGGGGATGGTTGCCACGGAAACTGACCATAGCAACAGTGTGCTGCGGATGGTTGCCATGGATACTGACCATTGCAACGGGGGCTGTGATAGTTGCCATGGAACCTGACATAGCAACAATGGGTTGGGGATGGTTGCCATGGAAACTGACCATAGCAACTAGGGGCTGGTAATGTTTGCCATGGAAACTGACCATAGCAACTAGGGGCGGGGATGGTTGCCATGGAAACTGACCATAGCAACGGGGGGCTGGGGTGGTTGCCATGGAAACTGACCATAGCACCAGGGGACTGGTGATGTTTTCCTTGGAAACTGACCATAGCAACAGGGGGCTGGGGATGGTTGCGATGGAAACTGACCAGAGCAACAGGGGGCTGGTGATGGCTGCCCTGGAAACCTGACATAGCAACGGGGGGCTGGGGATGGCTGCCATGGAAACTGACCATAGGAATGGCGGGCTGATGATGGTTGCCATGGCAACTGACCATAGCAACGGGCGGCTGGTGATGTCTACCATTGATATTTACCATACCAACAGGGGGCCGGGGATGGTTGCCGTGGAAACTGACCATAGCTACATGGGTGTGGGGTTGATTGCCATGGAAACTGACCACAACAAGAGGGGGCTGGGGGTGGTTGCCATGGAAATTGATCATAGCAACTGGGGGGGTGTTGATGGTTGCAATGGAAACAGACCATAGCAACGGAGGGCTGGAGAGGTTTTCCTTGGAAACTGACCATAGCAACAGGGAGCTAGGGATGGTTGCCATGGATACTGACCATAGCAACAGTGGGCTGAGGATGGTTGTCATGGAAACCGACCATAGCAACGCGAGGCTGGGGATGGTTGGTATGGAAACTACCCATAGCAAGAAGGGGCTGGTGATGGTAGCCATGGAAACCGACAATAGCAACGGGGGGTGGCGATGGTTGCCATGGAAACGGACCATAGCAACAGGGGGCTGGGGATGGTTTCCATGGAAACCGACCATAGAAACGGGAGCTGGGGATGGTTGCCATGGAAACTGACCATAGCAACAGGTGGTTGGGGATGGCTGCCATGGATACCGACCATAGAAACAGGGGGATGGTGATAGTTGCCATGGAAACTAACCATAGCTACAGTGGGCTAGGGAAGACTGCCATGGAAACTAACCGTAGCAACAGTGGGCTGGGGATGGCTGCCATGGAAACTGATCATAGCAACAAGGGGCGGGGGATGGTTACCATGGAAAGTGACCATAGCAACAGTGGGCTGCGGGTGGTTACCATGGAAACTGACCATAGCAACGGGGTGCTGGGTATGGTTGCCATGGAAACCGAGCATAGCAACAGGCATGCTGGTGATGGTTGCGATGGAAACTGACCATAGCCACGGGGGGGATGGTTGCTATGGAAACTGACCATAGCAACCGGAGGTGGGGATGGTTGTCATGGAAACTGACCATAGCAACATGGGGTGGGGATGGCTGCCATGGAAACCGACCATAGCAAGGGGGGCTGGGGATGGTGTCTATGGAAACTGATCATAGCAACAAGGGGCTGGTGATGGTTGCCATGGAAAGTGACCATGGCAACCGGGGGCTGGGGATGGTTGCCACGGAAACTGATCATAGCAACAGTGTGCTGCTGATGGTTGCCATGGAAACTGACTATTGCAACGGGGGCTGTGATAGTTGCCATGGAACCTGACATAGCAACAATGGGTTGGGGATGGTTGCCATGGAAACTGACCATAGCAAGAGGGGGCTGGGGGTGGTTGCCATGGAAACTGACCATAGCAACAGGGGGCTGGTGATGTTTTCCTTGCAAACCGACCATAGCAACAGGGGGCTGGGGTGGTTGCCATGGAAACTGACCATAGCAACAGCGGGCTGGTGATGTTTTCCTTGGAAACTGACCATAGCAACAGGGGGCTGGGGATGGTTGTGATGGAAACTGACCAGAGCAACAGGGGGCTGGTGATGGCTGCCCTGGAAACCTGACATAGCAACGGGGGGCTGGGGATGGCTGCCATGGAAACTGACCATAGGAATGGCGGGCTGATGATGGTTGCCATGGCAACTGACCATAGCAACGGGCGGCTGGTGATGTCTACCATTGATATTTACCATACCAACAGGGGGCCGGGGATGGTTGCCGTGGAAACTGACCATAGCCACATGGGTGTGGGGTTGGTTGCCATGGAAACTGACCATAGCAACGGGGGGCTGGTGATGCTTACCATGGAACCTGGCATAGTAACAAGGGGCTGGGGATGGTTGCCATGGAAACTGGCCATAGCAAGAGGGGGCTGGTAATAATTGCCGTGGAAGCTGACCACAGCTAGAGTGGGCTGGGGGTTGTTGCCATGTAAATTGATCATAGCAACTGGGGTGTGTTGATGGTTGCCATGGAAACGGACCATACCAACAGGGGGCTGGTGATGGTTGCCCTGGAAACTAATCATAGCAACAGGCAGCTGGGGATAGTTGCCTTGGAAACTGACCATAGCAAGAGGGGCCTAGTGATGTTTTCCTTGGGAACTGACCATAGCAACAGGGGGCTGGTGATGGTTGCCATGGAAACTGACCACAGCAACAGGGTGCTGGGGATGGTTGCCATGGAAACTGAGCTTAGCAGCAGGGGGGTGGGGATGATTGGTATGAAAACTGACCATAGCAACGGCGGGCTGGTGATGGTTGCCATTGAAACTGACCACAAAAAGAGGGGTCTGGGATGGTTGCCATGGAAACCGACCATCGAAACAAGGGGCTGGGGATGGCTGCCATGGAAACCGACCATAGCAACGGCGGGCTGGTGATGGTTGCCATGGAAAGTGATCACAAAAAGAGGGGGCTGGGGTGGTTGCCATGGAAATTAATCATAGCAACTGGGGGGTGTTGATGGTTGCTATGAAAACTGACCATAGCAACGGGCGGCTGGTGATGCTCGCCGTGGAAACTGACCATATCAACAGGGGGCTGGTGATGGTTGCCATGGAAACTAATCATAGCAACAGGAGTCTAGAGATGGTTGCCATGGAAACTGACCATAGCAACAGGGGTCTGGAGATGCTTGCCATGGAAACTGACCATAGCAACAGGCGGGCTGGTGATGGTTGCGATGGAAACTGACCATAGCAACCGGAGGTGGGGATGGTTGTCATGGAAACTGACCATAGCAACATGGGGTGGGGATGGCTGCCATGGAAACCGACCATAGCAAGGGGGGCTGGGGATGGTGTCTATGGAAACTGATCATAGCAACAAGGGGCTGGTGATGGTTGCCATGGAAAGTGACCATGGCAACCGGGGGCTGGGGATGGTTGCCACGGAAACTGATCATAGCAACAGTGTGCTGCTGATGGTTGCCATGGAAACTGACTATTGCAACGGGGGCTGTGATAGTTGCCATGGAACCTGATATAGCAACAATGGGTTGGGGATGGTTGCCATGGAAACTGACCATAGCAAGAGGGGGCTGGGGGTGGTTGCCATGGAAACTGACCATAGCAACAGGGGGCTGGTGATGTTTTCCTTGCAAACCGACCATAGCAACAGGGGGCTGGGGTGGTTGCCATGGAAACTGACCATAGCAACAGCGGGCTGGTGATGTTTTCCTTGGAAACTGACCATAGCAACAGGGGGCTGGGGATGGTTGCGATGGAAACTGACCAGAGCAACAGGGGGCTGGTGATGTTTTCCTTGCAAACCGACCATAGCAACAGGGGGCTGGGGTGGTTGCCATGGAAACTGACCATAGCAACAGCGGGCTGGTGATGTTTTCCTTGGAAACTGACCATAGCAACGGGGGGCTGGGGATGGCTGCCATGGAAACTGACCATAGGAATGGCGGGCTGATGATGGTTGCCATGGCAACTGACCATAGCAACGGGCGGCTGGTGATGTCTACCATTGATATTTACCATACCAACAGGGGGCCGGGGATGGTTGCCGTGGAAACTGACCATAGCCACATGGGTGTGGGGTTGGTTGCCATGGAAACTGACCATAGCAACGGGGGGCTGGTGATGCTTACCATGGAACCTGGCATAGTAACAAGGGGCTGGGGATGGTTGCCATGGAAACTGGCCATAGCAACAGGGGGCTGGTAATAATTGCCGTGGAAGCTGACCACAGCTAGAGTGGGCTGGGGGTTGTTGCCATGTAAATTGATCATAGCAACTGGGGTGTGTTGATGGTTGCCATGGAAACGGACCATACCAACAGGGGGCTGGTGATGGTTGCCCTGGAAACTAATCATAGCAACAGGCAGCTGGGGATAGTTGCCTTGGAAACTGACCACAGCAAGAGGGGCCTAGTGATGTTTTCCTTGGGAACTGACCATAGCAACAGGGGGCTGGTGATGGCTGCCCTGGAAACCTGACATAGCAACGGGGGGCTGGGGATGGCTGCCATGGAAACTGACCATAGGAATGGCGGGCTGATGATGGTTGCCATGGCAACTGACCATAGCAACGGGCGGCTGGTGATGTCTACCATTGATATTTACCATACCAACAGGGGGCCGGGGATGGTTGCCGTGGAAACTGACCATAGCTACATGGGTGTGGGGTTGATTGCCATGGAAACTGACCACAACAAGAGGGGGCTGGGGGTGGTTGCCATGGAAATTGATCATAGCAACTGGGGGGGTGTTGATGGTTGCAATGGAAACAGACCATAGCAACTGGGGTCTGGTGATGGTTGCCATGGAAAGTGACCATAGCAACAGTGGGCTGCGGATGGTTACCATGGATACTGACCATAGCAACGGGGGACTGGGGATGGTTGCCATGGATCCTGACATAGTAACAAGGGGCTGGGGATTGTTGCCATGGAAACTGGCCATAGCAAGTGGGGGCTGGTGATAATTGCCGTGGAAACTGACCATAGCAAGAGTGGGCTGGGGTTGTTCCCATGGAAATTGATCACATCAACTGGGGGGTGTTGATGGTTGCCGTGGAAACCGACCATATCAACAGGGGGCTGGTGATGGTTGCCATGGAAACTGACCATCGCAACTGGGGGCTGTTGATGGTTGCCATGGAAACTGACCATAGCAACAGGGGGCTGGAGAGGTTTTCCTTGGAAACTGACCATAGCAACAGGGAGCTAGGGATGGTTGCCATGGATACTGACCATAGCAACAGTGGGCTGAGGATGGTTGTCATGGAAACCGACCATAGCAACGAGAGGCTGGGGATGGTTGGTATGGAAACTACCCATAGCAAGAAGGGGCTGGTGATGGTAGCCATGGAAACCGACAATAGCAACGGGGGGTGGCGATGGTTGCCATGGAAACGGACCATAGCAACAGGGGGCTGGGGATGGTTTCCATGGAAACCGACCATAGAAACGGGAGCTGGGGATGGTTGCCATGGAAACTGACCATAGCAACAGGGGGTTGGGGATGGCTGCCATGGATACCGACCATAGAAACAGGGGGATGGTGATAGTTGCCATGGAAACTAACCATAGCCACAGTGGGCTGGGGAAGACTGCCATGGAAACTAACCGTAGCAACAGTGGGCTGGGGATGGCTGCCATGGAAACTGATCATAGCAACAAGGGGCGGGGGATGGTTACCATGGAAAGTGACCATAGCAACAGTGGGCTGCGGGTGGTTACCATGGAAACTGACCATAGCAACGGGGTGCTGGGTATGGTTGCCATGGATACTGACCATAGCAACAGTGGGCTGAGGATGGTTGTCATGGAAACCGACCATAGCAACGAGAGGCTGGGGATGGTTGGTATGGAAACTACCCATAGCAAGAAGGGGCTGGTGATGGTAGCCATGGAAACCGACAATAGCAACGGGGGGTGGCGATGGTTGCCATGGAAACGGACCATAGCAACAGGGGGCTGGGGATGGTTTCCATGGAAACCGACCATAGAAACGGGAGCTGGGGATTGTTGCCATGGAAACCGACCATAGCAACGGAGGGCTGGAGAGGTTTTCCTTGGAAACTGACCATAGCAACAGGGAGCTAGGGATGGTTGCCATGGATACTGACCATAGCAACAGTGGGCTGAGGATGGTTGTCATGGAAACCGACCATAGCAACGAGAGGCTGGGGATGGTTGGTATGGAAACTACCCATAGCAAGAAGGGGCTGGTGATGGTAGCCATGGAAACCGACAATAGCAACGGGGGGGTGGCGATGGTTGCCATGGAAACGGACCATAGCAACAGGGGGCTGGGGATGGTTTCCATGGAAACCGACCATAGAAACGGGAGCTGGGGATGGTTGCCATGGAAACTGACCATAGCAACAGGGGGTTGGGGATGGCTGCCATGGATACCGACCATAGAAACAGGGGGATGGTGATAGTTGCCATGGAAACTAACCATAGCCACAGTGGGCTGGGGAAGACTGCCATGGAAACTAACCGTAGCAACAGTGGGCTGGGGATGGCTGCCATGGAAACTGATCATAGCAACAAGGGGCGGGGGATGGTTACCATGGAAAGTGACCATAGCAACAGTGGGCTGCGGGTGGTTACCATGGAAACTGACCATAGCAACGGGGTGCTGGGTATGGTTGCCATGGAAACCGAGCATAGCAACAGGCATGCTGGTGATGGTTGCGATGGAAACTGACCATAGCCACGGGGGGGATGGTTGCGATGGAAACTGACCATAGCAACATGGGGTGGGGATGGCTGCCATGGAAACCGACCATAGCAAGGGGGGCTGGGGATGGTGTCTATGGAAAATGATCATAGCAACAAGGGGCTGGTGATGTTTTCCTTGGAAACTGACCATAGCAACAGGGGGCTGGGGATGGTTGCGATGGAAACTGACCAGAGCAACAGGGGGCTGGTGATGTCTACCATTGATATTTACCATACCAACAGGGGGCCGGGGATGGTTGCCGTGGAAACTGACCATAGCCACATGGGTGTGGGGTTGGTTGCCATGGAAACTGACCATAGCAACGGGGGGCTGGTGATGCTTACCATGGAACCTGGCATAGTAACAAGGGGCTGGGGATGGTTGCCATGGAAACTGGCCATAGCAACAGGGGGCTGGTAATAATTGCCGTGGAAGCTGACCACAGCTAGAGTGGGCTGGGGGTTGTTGCCATGTAAATTGATCATAGCAACTGGGGTGTGTTGATGGTTGCCATGGAAACGGACCATACCGACAGGGGGCTGGTGATGGTTGCCGTGGAAACTAATCATAGCAACAGGCAGCTGGGGATAGTTGCCTTGGAAACTGACCATAGCAAGAGGGGCCTAGTGATGTTTTCCTTGGGAACTGACCATAGCAACAGGGGGCTGGGGATGGTTGCCATGGAAACTGACCATAGCAACAGGGGGCTGGTGATGGTAGCCATGGAAAGCGACCACAGCAACAGGGTGCTGGGGATGGTTGCCATGGAAACTGAGCTTAGCAGCAGGGGGGTGGGGATGATTGGTATGAAAACTGACCATAGCAACGGCGGGCTGGTGATGGTTGCCATAGAAACTGACCACAAAAAGAGGGGTCTGGGATGGTTGCCTTAGAAACCGACCATCGAAACAAGGGGCTGGGGATGGCTGCCATGGAAACCGACCATAGCAACGGTGGGCTGGTGATGGTTGCCATGGAAAGTGATCACAAAAAGAGGGGGCTGGGGTGGTTGCCATGGAAATTAATCATAGCAACTGGGGGGTGTTGATGGTTGCTATGAAAACTGACCATAGCAACGGGCGGCTGGTGATGCTCGCCGTGGAAACTGACCATATCAACAGGGGGCTGGTGATGGTTGCCATGGAAACTAATCATAGCAACAGGAGTCTAGAGATGGTTGCCATGGAAACTCATCATAGCAACAGGGGTCTGGAGATGCTTCCCATGGAAACTGACCATAGCAACAGGCGGGCTGGTGATGGTTGCCATGGAAACTGACCATAGCAACGGGGGCTGGGGATGATTGCTATGGAAACTGACCATAGCAACAGGTGTCTGGCGGTGATTGCCGTGGAAACGGACCATAGCAACATGGGGCTGGGAATGGTTGCCATGGAAACCGACCATAGAATCGGGAGCTGGGGATGGTTGCCATGGAAACTGACCATAGCAACAGTGGGCTGGGGATGGCTGCCATGGAAACTGACCATAGCAACAAGGTGCGGGGGATGGTTGCCATGGAAAGTGACCAAAGCAGCAGTGGGCTGCGGGTGGTTACCATGGAAACTGACCATAGCAACAGGGTGCTGGGGATGGTTGCCATGGAAACTGAGCATAGCACCAGGGGGCTGGTGATGTTTTCCTTGGAAACTGACCATAGCAATAGGGGGCTGGGGATGGTTACCATGGAAAGTGACTATGGCAACTGGGGGCTGGGGATGGTTGCCATGGAAACTGACCATAGCAACGGGGGGCTGGTGATGGTTGCCATGGAACCTGGCATAGTAACAAGGGGCTGGGGATGGTTGCCATGGAAACTGGCCATAGCAACAGGGGGCTGGTAATAATTGCCGTGGAAGCTGACAACAGCAAGAGTGGGCTGGGGGTTGTTGCCATGTAAATTGATCATAGCAACTGGGGTGTGTTGATGGTTGCCATGGAAACGGACCATACCAACAGGGGGCTGGTGATGGTTGCCGTGGAAACTAATCATAGCAACAGGCAGCTGGGGATAGTTGCCTTGGAAACTGACCATAGCAAGAGGGGCCTAGTGATGTTTTCCTTGGGAACTGACCATAGCAACAGGGGGCTGGGGATGGTTGCCATGGAAACTGACCAGAGCAACAGGGGTCTGGTGATGGTAGCCATGGAAACCGACCATAGCAACAGGGGGCTGGGAATGGTTCGCATGGAAACTGAGCTTAGCAACAGGGGGGTGGGGATGGTTGGTATGAAAATTGACCATAGCTACGGCGGGCTGGTGATGGTTGCCATAGAAACTGTGCATAGCAAGAGGGGTCTGGGGGTGGTTGCCATGGAAACTGACCATAGCAACAGGGGGCTGGTGATGTTTTCCTTGCAAACCGACCATAGCAACAAGGGGCTGGGGTGGTTGCCATGGAAACTGATCATGGCAACCGGGGGCTGGGGATGGTTGCCACGGAAACTGATCATAGCAACAGTGTGCTGCTGATGGTTGCCATGGAAACTGACTATTGCAACGGGGGCTGTGATAGTTGCCATGGAACCTGACATAGCAACAATGGGTTGGGGATGGTTGCCATGGAAACTGACCATAGCAAGAGGGGGCTGGGGGTGGTTGCCATGGAAACTGACCATAGCAACAGGGGGCTGGTGATGTTTTCCTTGCAAACCGACCATAGCAACAGGGGGCTGGGGTGGTTGCCATGGAAACTGACCATAGCAACAGCGGGCTGGTGATGTTTTCCTTGGAAACTGACCATAGCAACAGGGGGCTGGGGATGGTTGTGATGGAAACTGACCAGAGCAACAGGGGGCTGGTGATGGCTGCCCTGGAAACCTGACATAGCAACGGGGGGCTGGGGATGGCTGCCATGGAAACTGACCATAGGAATGGCGGGCTGATGATGGTTGCCATGGCAACTGACCATAGCAACGGGCGGCTGGTGATGTCTACCATTGATATTTACCATACCAACAGGGGGCCGGGGATGGTTGCCGTGGAAACTGACCATAGCCACATGGGTGTGGGGTTGGTTGCCATGGAAACTGACCATAGCAACGGGGGGCTGGTGATGCTTACCATGGAACCTGGCATAGTAACAAGGGGCTGGGGATGGTTGCCATGGAAACTGGCCATAGCAAGAGGGGGCTGGTAATAATTGCCGTGGAAGCTGACCACAGCTAGAGTGGGCTGGGGGTTGTTGCCATGTAAATTGATCATAGCAACTGGGGTGTGTTGATGGTTGCCATGGAAACGGACCATACCAACAGGGGGCTGGTGATGGTTGCCCTGGAAACTAATCATAGCAACAGGCAGCTGGGGATAGTTGCCTTGGAAACTGACCATAGCAAGAGGGGCCTAGTGATGTTTTCCTTGGGAACTGACCATAGCAACAGGGGGCTGGTGATGGTTGCCATGGAAACTGACCACAGCAACAGGGTGCTGGGGATGGTTGCCATGGAAACTGAGCTTAGCAGCAGGGGGGTGGGGATGATTGGTATGAAAACTGACCATAGCAACGGCGGGCTGGTGATGGTTGCCATTGAAACTGACCACAAAAAGAGGGGTCTGGGATGGTTGCCATGGAAACCGACCATCGAAACAAGGGGCTGGGGATGGCTGCCATGGAAACCGACCATAGCAACGGCGGGCTGGTGATGGTTGCCATGGAAAGTGATCACAAAAAGAGGGGGCTGGGGTGGTTGCCATGGAAATTAATCATAGCAACTGGGGGGTGTTGATGGTTGCTATGAAAACTGACCATAGCAACGGGCGGCTGGTGATGCTCGCCGTGGAAACTGACCATATCAACAGGGGGCTGGTGATGGTTGCCATGGAAACTAATCATAGCAACAGGAGTCTAGAGATGGTTGCCATGGAACCTGACCATAGCAACAGGGGTCTGGAGATGCTTGCCATGGAAACTGACCATAGCAACAGGCGGGCTGGTGATGGTTGCGATGGAAACTGACCATAGCAACCGGAGGTGGGGATGGTTGTCATGGAAACTGACCATAGCAACATGGGGTGGGGATGGCTGCCATGGAAACCAACCATAGCAAGGGGGGCTGGGGATGGTGTCTATGGAAACTGATCATAGCAACAAGGGGCTGGTGATGGTTGCCATGGAAAGTGACCATGGCAACCGGGGGCTGGGGATGGTTGCCACGGAAACTGATCATAGCAACAGTGTGCTGCTGATGGTTGCCATGGAAACTGACTATTGCAACGGGGGCTGTGATAGTTGCCATGGAACCTGACATAGCAACAATGGGTTGGGGATGGTTGCCATGGAAACTGACCATAGCAAGAGGGGGCTGGGGGTGGTTGCCATGGAAACTGACCATAGCAACAGGGGGCTGGTGATGTTTTCCTTGCAAACCGACCATAGCAACAGGGGGCTGGGGTGGTTGCCATGGAAACTGACCATAGCAACAGCGGGCTGGTGATGTTTTCCTTGGAAACTGACCATAGCAACAGGGGGCTGGGGATGGTTGTGATGGAAACTGACCAGAGCAACAGGGGGCTGGTGATGGCTGCCCTGGAAACCTGACATAGCAACGGGGGGCTGGGGATGGCTGCCATGGAAACTGACCATAGGAATGGCGGGCTGATGATGGTTGCCATGGCAACTGACCATAGCAACGGGCGGCTGGTGATGTCTACCATTGATATTTACCATACCAACAGGGGGCCGGGGATGGTTGCCGTGGAAACTGACCATAGCCACATGGGTGTGGGGTTGGTTGCCATGGAAACTGACCATAGCAACGGGGGGCTGGTGATGCTTACCATGGAACCTGGCATAGTAACAAGGGGCTGGGGATGGTTGCCATGGAAACTGGCCATAGCAACAGGGGGCTGGTAATAATTGCCGTGGAAGCTGACCACAGCTAGAGTGGGCTGGGGGTTGTTGCCATGTAAATTGATCATAGCAACTGGGGTGTGTTGATGGTTGCCATGGAAACGGACCATACCAACAGGGGGCTGGTGATGGTTGCCCTGGAAACTAATCATAGCAACAGGCAGCTGGGGATAGTTGCCTTGGAAACTGACCATAGCAAGAGGGGCCTAGTGATGTTTTCCTTGGGAACTGACCATAGCAACAGGGGGCTGGTGATGGTTGCCATGGAAACTGACCACAGCAACAGGGTGCTGGGGATGGTTGCCATGGAAACTGAGCTTAGCAGCAGGGGGGTGGGGATGATTGGTATGAAAACTGACCATAGCAACGGCGGGCTGGTGATGGTTGCCATTGAAACTGACCACAAAAAGAGGGGTCTGGGATGGTTGCCATGGAAACCGACCATCGAAACAAGGGGCTGGGGATGGCTGCCATGGAAACCGACCATAGCAACGGCGGGCTGGTGATGGTTGCCATGGAAAGTGATCACAAAAAGAGGGGGCTGGGGTGGTTGCCATGGAAATTAATCATAGCAACTGGGGGGTGTTGATGGTTGCCATGGAAACTGACCATAGCAACGGGCGGCTGGTGATGCTCGCCGTGGAAACTGACCATATCAACAGGGGGCTGGTGATGGTTGCCATGGAAACTAATCATAGCAACAGGAGTCTAGAGATGGTTGCCATGGAACCTGACCATAGCAACAGGGGTCTGGAGATGCTTGCCATGGAAACTGACCATAGCAACAGGCGGGCTGGTGATGGTTGCGATGGAAACTGACCATAGCAACCGGAGGTGGGGATGGTTGTCATGGAAACTGACCATAGCAACATGGGGTGGGGATGGCTGCCATGGAAACCGACCATAGCAAGGGGGGCTGGGGATGGTGTCTATGGAAACTGATCATAGCAACAAGGGGCTGGTGATGGTTGCCATGGAAAGTGACCATGGCAACCGGGGGCTGGGGATGGTTGCCACGGAAACTGATCATAGCAACAGTGTGCTGCTGATGGTTGCCATGGAAACTGACTATTGCAACGGGGGCTGTGATAGTTGCCATGGAACCTGACATAGCAACAATGGGTTGGGGATGGTTGCCATGGAAACTGACCATAGCAAGAGGGGGCTGGGGTGGTTGCCATGGAAACTGACCATAGCAACAGGGGGCTGGTGATGTTTTCCTTGCAAACCGACCATAGCAACAGGGGGCTGGGGTGGTTGCCATGGAAACTGACCATAGCAACAGCGGGCTGGTGATGTTTTCCTTGGAAACTGACCATAGCAACAGGGGGCTGGGGATGGTTGCGATGGAAACTGACCAGAGCAACAGGGGGCTGGTGATGGCTGCCCTGGAAACCTGACATAGCAACGGGGGGCTGGGGATGGCTGCCATGGAAACTGACCATAGGAATGGCGGGCTGATGATGGTTGCCATGGCAACTGACCATAGCAACGGGCGGCTGGTGATGTCTACCATTGATATTTACCATACCAACAGGGGGCCGGGGATGGTTGCCGTGGAAACTGACCATAGCTACATGGGTGTGGGGTTGATTGCCATGGAAACTGACCACAACAAGAGGGGGCTGGGGGTGGTTGCCATGGAAATTGATCATAGCAACTGGGGGGGTGTTGATGGTTGCAATGGAAACAGACCATAGCAACTGGGGTCTGGTGATGGTTGCCATGGAAAGTGACCATAGCAACAGTGGGCTGCGGATGGTTACCATGGATACTGACCATAGCAACGGGGGACTGGGGATGGTTGCCATGGATCCTGACATAGTAACAAGGGGGCTGGGGATTGTTGCCATGGAAACTGGCCATAGCAAGTGGGGGCTGGTGATAATTGCCGTGGAAACTGACCATAGAAAGAGTGGGCTGGGGTTGTTCCCATGGAAATTGATCACATCAACTGGGGGGTGTTGATGGTTGCCGTGGAAACCGACCATATCAACAGGGGGCTGGTGATGGTTGCCATGGAAACTGACCATCGCAACTGGGGGCTGTTGATGGTTGCCATGGAAACTGACCATAGCAACAGGGGGCTCACGATTGTTGCCATGGAAACCGACCATAGCAACGGAGGGCTGGAGAGGTTTTCCTTGGAAACTGACCATAGCAACAGGGAGCTAGGGATGGTTGCCATGGATACTGACCATAGCAACAGTGGGCTGAGGATGGTTGTCATGGAAACCGACCATAGCATCGAGAGGCTGGGGATGGTTGGTATGGAAACTACCCATAGCAAGAAGGGGCTGGTGATGGTAGCCATGGAAACCGACAATAGCAACGGGGGGTGGCGATGGTTGCCATGGAAACGGACCATAGCAACAGGGGGCTGGGGATGGTTTCCATGGAAACCGACCATAGAAACGGGAACTGGGGATGGTTGCCATGGAAACTGACCATAGCAACAGGGGGTTGGGGATGGCTGCCATGGATACCGACCATAGAAACAGGGGGATGGTGATAGTTGCCATGGAAACTAACCATAGCCACAGTGGGCTGGGGAAGACTGCCATGGAAACTAACCGTAGCAACAGTGGGCTGGGGATGGCTGCCATGGAAACTGATCATAGCAACAAGGGGCGGGGGATGGTTACCATGGAAAGTGACCATAGCAACAGTGGGCTGCGGGTGGTTACCATGGAAACTGACCATAGCAACGGGGTGCTGGGTATGGTTGCCATGGAAACCGAGCATAGCAACAGGCATGCTGGTGATGGTTGCGATGGAAACTGACCATAGCCACGGGGGGGATGGTTGCTATGGAAACTGACCATAGCAACCGGAGGTGGGGATGGTTGTCATGGAAACTGACCATAGCAACATGGGGTGGGGATGGCTGCCATGGAAACCGACCATAGCAAGGGGGGCTGGGGATGGTGTCTATGGAAACTGATCATAGCAACAAGGGGCTGGTGATGGTTGCCATGGAAAGTGACCATGGCAACCGGGGGCTGGGGATGGTTGCCACGGAAACTGATCATAGCAACAGTGTGCTGCTGATGGTTGCCATGGAAACTGACTATTGCAACGGGGGCTGTGATAGTTGCCATGGAACCTGACATAGCAACAATGGGTTGGGGATGGTTGCCATGGAAACTGACCATAGCAAGAGGGGGCTGGGGGTGGTTGCCATGGAAACTGACCATAGCAACAGGGGGCTGGTGATGTTTTCCTTGCAAACCGACCATAGCAACAGGGGGCTGGGGTGGTTGCCATGGAAACTGACCATAGCAACAGCGGGCTGGTGATGTTTTCCTTGGAAACTGACCATAGCAACAGGGGGCTGGGGATGGTTGTGATGGAAACTGACCAGAGCAACAGGGGGCTGGTGATGGCTGCCCTGGAAACCTGACATAGCAACGGGGGGCTGGGGATGGCTGCCATGGAAACTGACCATAGGAATGGCGGGCTGATGATGGTTGCCATGGCAACTGACCATAGCAACGGGCGGCTGGTGATGTCTACCATTGATATTTACCATACCAACAGGGGGCCGGGGATGGTTGCCGTGGAAACTGACCATAACCACATGGGTGTGGGGTTGGTTGCCATGGAAACTGACCATAGCAACGGGGGGCTGGTGATGCTTACCATGGAACCTGGCATAGTAACAAGGGGCTGGGGATGGTTGCCATGGAAACTGGCCATAGCAAGAGGGGGCTTGTAATAATTGCCGTGGAAGCTGACCACAGCTAGAGTGGGCTGGGGGTTGTTGCCATGTAAATTGATCATAGCAACTGGGGTGTGTTGATGGTTGCCATGGAAACGGACCATACCAACAGGGGGCTGGTGATGGTTGCCCTGGAAACTAATCATAGCAACAGGCAGCTGGGGATAGTTGCCTTGGAAACTGACCACAGCAAGAGGGGCCTAGTGATGTTTTCCTTGGGAACTGACCATAGCAACAGGGGGCTGGTGATGGTTGCCATTGAAACTGACCACAAAAAGAGGGGTCTGGGATGGTTGCCATGGAAACCGACCATCGAAACAAGGGGCTGGGGATGGCTGCCATGGAAACCGACCATAGCAACGGCGGGCTGGTGATGGTTGCCATGGAAAGTGATTACAAAAAGAGGGTGCTGGGGTGGTTGCCATGGAAATTAATCATAGCAACTGGGGGGTGTGGATGGTTGCTATGAAAACTGACCATAGCAACAGGCGGCTGGTGATGCTCGCCGTGGAAACTGACCATATCAACAGGGGGCTGGTGATGGTTGCCATGGAAACTAATCATAGCAACAGGAGTCTAGAGATGGTTGCCATGGAAACTCATCATAGCAACAGGGGTCTGGAGATGCTTGCCATGGAAACTACCCATAGCAACAGGCGGGCTGGTGATGGTTGCGATGGAAACTGACCATAGCAACGGGGGGGGGGATGGTTGCTATGGAAACCGACCATAGAAACGGGAGCTGGGGATGGTTGCCATGGATACCGACCATAGAAACAGGGGGATGGTGATAGTTGCCATGGAAACTAACCATAGCCACAGTGGGCTGGGGAAGACTGCCATGGAAACTAACCGTAGCAACAGTGGGCTGGGGATGGCTGCCATGGAAACTGATCATAGCAACAAGGGGCGGGGGATGGTTACCATGGAAAGTGACCATAGCAACAGTGGGCTGCGGGTGGTTACCATGGAAACTGACCATAGCAACGGGGTGCTGGGTGTGGTTGCCATGGAAACCGAGCATAGCAACAGGCATGCTGGTGATGGTTGCGATGGAAACTGACCATAGCCACGGGGGGGATGGTTGCTATGGAAACTGACCATAGCAACCGGAGGTGGGGATGGTTGTCATGGAAACTGACCATAGCAACATGGGGTGGGGATGGCTGCCATGGAAACCGACCATAGCAAGGGGGGCTGGGGATGGTGTCTATGGAAACTGATCATAGCAACAAGGGGCTGGTGATGGTTGCCATGGAAAGTGACCATGGCAACCGGGGGCTGGGGATGGTTGCCACGGAAACTGATCATAGCAACAGTGTGCTGCTGATGGTTGCCATGGAAACTGACTATTGCAACGGGGGCTGTGATAGTTGCCATGGAACCTGACATAGCAACAATGGGTTGGGGATGGTTGCCATGGAAACTGACCATAGCAAGAGGGGGCTGGGGGTGGTTGCCATGGAAACTGACCATAGCAACAGGGGGCTGGTGATGTTTTCCTTGCAAACCGACCATAGCAACAGGGGACTGGGGTGGTTGCCATGGAAACTGACCATAGCAACAGCGGGCTGGTGATGTTTTCCTTGGAAACTGACCATAGCAACAGGGGGCTGGGGATGGTTGCGATGGAAACTGACCAGAGCAACAGGGGGCTGGTGATGGCTGCCCTGGAAACCTGACATAGCAACGGGGGGCTGGGGATGGCTGCCATGGAAACTGACCATAGGAATGGCGGGCTAATGATGGTTGCCATGGCAACTGACCATAGCAACGGGCGGCTGGTGATGTCTACCATTGATATTTACCATACCAACAGGGGGCCGGGGATGGTTGCCGTGGAAACTGACCATAGCCACATGGGTGTGGGGTTGGTTGCCATGGAAACTGACCATAGCAACGGGGGGCTGGTGATGCTTACCATGGAACCTGGCATAGTAACAAGGGGCTGGGGATGGTTGCCATGGAAACTGGCCATAGCAAGAGGGGGCTGGTAATAATTGCCGTGGAAGCTGACCACAGCTAGAGTGGGCTGGGGGTTGTTGCCATGTAAATTGATCATAGCAACTGGGGTGTGTTGATGGTTGCCATGGAAACGGACCATACCAACAGGGGGCTGGTGATGGTTGCCCTGGAAACTAATCATAGCAACAGGCAGCTGGGGATAGTTGCCTTGGAAACTGACCACAGCAAGAGGGGCCTAGTGATGTTTTCCTTGGGAACTGACCATAGCAACAGGGGGCTGGTGATGGTTGCCATGGAAACTGACCACAGCAACAGGGTGCTGGGGATGGTTGCCATGGAAACTGAGCTTAGCAGCAGGGGGGTGGGGATGATTGGTATGAAAACTGACCATAGCAACGGCGGGCTGGTGATGGTTGCCATTGAAACTGACCACAAAAAGAGGGGTCTGGGATGGTTGCCATGGAAACCGACCATAGAAACAAGGGGCTGGGGATGGCTGCCATGGAAACCGACCATAGCAACGGCGGGCTGGTGATGGTTGCCATGGAAAGTGATCACAAAAAGAGGGGGCTGGGGTGGTTGCCATGGAAATTAATCATAGCAACTGGGGGGTGTTGATGGTTGCTATGAAAACTGACCATAGCAACGGGCGGCTGGTGATGCTCGCCGTGGAAACTGACCATATCAACAGGGGGCTGGTGATGGTTGCCATGGAAACTAATCATAGCAACAGGAGTCTAGAGATGGTTGCCATGGAACCTGACCATAGCAACAGGGGTCTGGAGATGCTTGCCATGGAAACTGACCATAGCAACAGGCGGGCTGGTGATGGTTGCGATGGAAACTGACCATAGCAACCGGAGGTGGGGATGGTTGTCATGGAAACTGACCATAGCAACATGGGGTGGGGATGGCTGCCATGGAAACCGACCATAGCAAGGGGGGCTGGGGATGGTGTCTATGGAAACTGATCATAGCAACAAGGGGCTGGTGATGGTTGCCATGGAAAGTGACCATGGCAACCGGGGGCTGGGGATGGTTGCCACGGAAACTGATCATAGCAACAGGGGGCTGGGGATGGTTGCGATGGAAACTGACCAGAGCAACAGGGGGCTGGTGATGGCTGCCCTGGAAACCTGACATAGCAACGGGGGGCTGGGGATGGCTGCCATGGAAACTGACCATAGGAATGGCGGGCTAATGATGGTTGCCATGGCAACTGACCATAGCAACGGGCGGCTGGTGATGTCTACCATTGATATTTACCATACCAACAGGGGGCCGGGGATGGTTGCCGTGGAAACTGACCATAGCCACATGGGTGTGGGGTTGGTTGCCATGGAAACTGACCATAGCAACGGGGGGCTGGTGATGCTTACCATGGAACCTGGCATAGTAACAAGGGGCTGGGGATGGTTGCCATGGAAACTGGCCATAGCAACAGGGGGCTGGTAATAATTGCCGTGGAAGCTGACCACAGCTAGAGTGGGCTGGGGGTTGTTGCCATGTAAATTGATCATAGCAACTGGGGTGTGTTGATGGTTGCCATGGAAACGGACCATACCAACAGGGGGCTGGTGATGGTTGCCCTGGAAACTAATCATAGCAACAGGCAGCTGGGGATAGTTGCCTTGGAAACTGACCACAGCAAGAGGGGCCTAGTGATGTTTTCCTTGGGAACTGACCATAGCAACAGGGGGCTGGTGATGGTTGCCATGGAAACTGACCACAGCAACAGGGTGCTGGGGATGGTTGCCATGGAAACTGAGCTTAGCAGCAGGGGGGTGGGGATGATTGGTATGAAAACTGACCATAGCAACGGCGGGCTGGTGATGGTTGCCATTGAAACTGACCACAAAAAGAGGGGTCTGGGATGGTTGCCATGGAAACCGACCATCGAAACAAGGGGCTGGGGATGGCTGCCATGGAAACCGACCATAGCAACGGCGGGCTGGTGATGGTTGCCATGGAAAGTGATCACAAAAAGAGGGGGCTGGGGTGGTTGCCATGGAAATTAATCATAGCAACTGGGGGGTGTTGATGGTTGCTATGAAAACTGACCATAGCAACGGGCGGCTGGTGATGCTCGCCGTGGAAACTGACCATATCAACAGGGGGCTGGTGATGGTTGCCATGGAAACTAATCATAGCAACAGGAGTCTACAGATGGTTGCCATGGAACCTGACCATAGCAACAGGGGTCTGGAGATGCTTGCCATGGAAACTGACCATAGCAACAGGCGGGCTGGTGATGGTTGCGATGGAAACTGACCATAGCAACCGGAGGTGGGGATGGTTGTCATGGAAACTGACCATAGCAACATGGGGTGGGGATGGCTGCCATGGAAACCGACCATAGCAAGGGGGGCTGGGGATGGTGTCTATGGAAACTGATCATAGCAACAAGGGGCTGGTGATGGTTGCCATGGAAAGTGACCATGGCAACCGGGGGCTGGGGATGGTTGCCACGGAAACTGATCATAGCAACAGTGTGCTGCTGATGGTTGCCATGGAAACTGACTATTGCAACGGGGGCTGTGATAGTTGCCATGGAACCTGACATAGCAACAATGGGTTGGGGATGGTTGCCATGGAAACTGACCATAGCAAGAGGGGGCTGGGGGTGGTTGCCATGGAAACTGACCATAGCAACAGGGGGCTGGTGATGTTTTCCTTGCAAACCGACCATAGCAACAGGGGGCTGGGGTGGTTGCCATGGAAACTGACCATAGCAACAGCGGGCTGGTGATGTTTTCCTTGGAAACTGACCATAGCAACAGGGGGCTGGGGATGGTTGTGATGGAAACTGACCAGAGCAACAGGGGGCTGGTGATGGCTGCCCTGGAAACCTGACATAGCAACGGGGGGCTGGGGATGGCTGCCATGGAAACTGACCATAGGAATGGCGGGCTGATGATGGTTGCCATGGCAACTGACCATAGCAACGGGCGGCTGGTGATGTCTACCATTGATATTTACCATACCAACAGGGGGCCGGGGATGGTTGCCGTGGAAACTGACCATAGCCACATGGGTGTGGGGTTGGTTGCCATGGAAACTGGCCATAGCAACGGGGGGCTGGTGATGCTTACCATGGAACCTGGCATAGTAACAAGGGGCTGGGGATGGTTGCCATGGAAACTGGCCATAGCAACAGGGGGCTGGTAATAATTGCCGTGGAAGCTGACCACAGCAAGAGTGGGCTGGGGGTTGTTGCCATGTAAATTGATCATAGCAACTGGGGTGTGTTGATGGTTGCCATGGAAACGGACCATACCAACAGGGGGCTGGTGATGGTTGCCCTGGAAACTAATCATAGCAACAGGCAGCTGGGGATAGTTGCCTTGGAAACTGACCACAGCAAGAGGGGCCTAGTGATGTTTTCCTTGGGAACTGACCATAGCAACAGGGGGCTGGTGATGGTTGCCATGGAAACTGACCACAGCAACAGGGTGCTGGGGATGGTTGCCATGGAAACTGAGCTTAGCAGCAGGGGGGTGGGGATGATTGGTATGAAAACTGACCATAGCAACGGCGGGCTGGTGATGGTTGCCATTGAAACTGACCACAAAAAGAGGGGTCTGGGATGGTTGCCATGGAAACCGACCATCGAAACAAGGGGCTGGGGATGGCTGCCATGGAAACCGACCATAGCAACGGCGGGCTGGTGATGGTTGCCATGGAAAGTGATCACAAAAAGAGGGGGCTGGGGTGGTTGCCATGGAAACTGACCATAGCAACAGGGGGCTGGTGATGTTTTCCTTGTAAACCGACCATAGCAACAGGGGGCTGGGGATGGTTGCCATGGAAACTGACCAGAGCAACAGGGGTCTGGTGATGGTAGCCATGGAAACCGACCATAGCAACAGGGGGCTGGGAATGGTTGGCATGGAAACTGAGCTTAGCAACAGGGGGGTGGGGATGGTTGGTATGAAAACTGACCATAGCTACGGCGGGCTGGTGATGGTTGCCATGGAAACTGACCACAACAAGAGAGGGCTGGGATGGTTGCCATGGAAACCGACCATCGAAACAAGGGGCTGGGGATGGCTGCCATGGAAACCGACCATAGCAACAGGCGGCTGGTGATGGTCGCCGTGGAAACTGACCATAGAAACTGGGGGCTGGGGATGGTTGCCACGTAAACTGATCATAGCAACAGTGTGCTGCTGATGGTTGCCATGGAAACTGACTATTGCAACGGGGGCTGTGATAGTTGCCATGGAACCTGACATAGCAACAGGGCGCTGGGGATGGTTGCCATGGAAACTGACCATAGCAACATGGGGCTGGGGATGGTAGCCATGGAAACCGACCACTGCAACAGGGGGCTGGGGATGGTTGGCATGGAAACTGAGCTTAGCAACAGGGGGGTGGGGGTGGTTGGTATGAAAACTGACCATAGCAACGGGGGGCTGGTGATGGTTGCCATAGAAACTGACCATAGAAACAGGGGGCTGGTGATGATTGCCATAGAAACTGACCACAACAAGAGGGGGCTGGGGGTGGTTGCCATGGAAATTGATCATAGCAACTGGGGGGGTGTTGATGGTTGCAATGGAAACAGACCATAGCAACGGGGTGCTGGGTATGTTTGCCATGGAAACCGAGCATAGCAACAGGCGTGCTGGTGATGGTTGCGATGGAAACTGACCATAGCAACGGGGGACTGGGGATGGTTGCGATGGAAACTGACCATAGCAACAGGTGTCTGGTGATGATTGCTGTGGAAACTGACCATAGCAACCGGAGGTGGGGATGGTTGTCATGGAATCTGACCATAGAAACATGGGGTGGGGATGGCTGCCATGGAAACCGACCATAGCAAGGGGGGCTGGGGATGGTGTCTATGGAAACTGATCATAGCAACAAGGGGCTGGTGATGGTTGCCAGGGAAAGTGACCATGGCAACCGGGGGCTGGGGATGGTTGCCACGGAAACTGACCATAGCAACAGTGTGCTGCGGATGGTTGCCATGGATACTGACCATTGCAACGGGGGCTGTGATAGTTGCCATGGAACCTGACATAGCAACAATGGGTTGGGGATGGTTGCCATGGAAACTGACCATAGCAACTAGGGGCTGGTAATGTTTGCCATGGAAACTGACCGTAGCAACTAGGGGCTGGGATGGTTGCCATGGAAACTGACCATAGCAACGGGGGGCTGCTGATGGTTGCCATGGAACCTGGCATAGGAACAAGGGGCTGGGGATGGTTGTCATGGAAACTGGCCATAGCAAGAGGGGGCTGGTAATAATTGCCGTGGAAGCTGACCACAGCAAGAGTGGGCTGGGGGTTGTTGCCATGATCATAGCAACTGGGGGGTGTTGATGGTTGCCATGGAAACGGACCACAGCAACAGGGGGCTGGTGATGGTTGCCGTGGAAACTAATCATAGCAACAGGGGGTCTGGTCATGGTAGCCATGGAAAGCGACCATAGCAATAGGGGGGTGGGGATGATTGCTATGGAAGCTGACCATAGCAACAGGTGTCTGGTGATGATTGCCATGGAAACTGACCATAGCAACATGGGGCTGGTGATGGCTGCCATGGAAACCGTGCATAGCAACAGGGGGCTGGTGATGTTTTCTTTGGAAACTGACCATAGCAACAGGGGGCTGGGGTTGGTTGCCATGGATACCGACCATAGCAGCAAGGGGCTGGTCATAGTTGCCATGGAAATTGACCATAGAAACAGCGGACTGGGGGTCGCTGCCATGGATATTGACCACAGGAACTGGGGTCTGGTGATGGTTTCCATGGAAATAGACCATAGCAATAGGGGAGTTGTGATGGTTGCCATAGAAACTGACCATAGCAAGAGGGGGCTGGGGTGGTTGCCATGGAAACTGACCATAGCAACAGGGGGCTGGTGATGTTTTCCTTGCAAACCGACCATAGCAACAGGGGGCTGGGGTGGTTGCCATGGAAACTGACCATAGCAACAGCGGGCTGGTGATGTTTTCCTTGGAAACTGACCATAGCAACAGGGGGCTGGGGATGGTTGCGATGGAAACTGACCAGAGCAACAGGGGGCTGGTGATGGCTGCCCTGGAAACCTGACATAGCAACGGGGGGCTGGGGATGGCTGCCATGGAAACTGACCATAGGAATGGCGGGCTGATGATGGTTGCCATGGCAACTGACCATAGCAACGGGCGGCTGGTGATGTCTACCATTGATATTTACCATACCAACAGGGGGCCGGGGATGGTTGCCGTGGAAACTGACCATAGCTACATGGGTGTGGGGTTGATTGCCATGGAAACTGACCACAACAAGAGGGGGCTGGGGGTGGTTGCCATGGAAATTGATCATAGCAACTGGGGGGGTGTTGATGGTTGCAATGGAAACAGACCATAGCAACTGGGGTCTGGTGATGGTTGCCATGGAAAGTGACCATAGCAACAGTGGGCTGCGGATGGTTACCATGGATACTGACCATAGCAACGGGGGACTGGGGATGGTTGCCATGGATCCTGACATAGTAACAAGGGGGCTGGGGATTGTTGCCATGGAAACTGGCCATAGCAAGTGGGGGCTGGTGATAATTGCCGTGGAAACTGACCATAGAAAGAGTGGGCTGGGGTTGTTCCCATGGAAATTGATCACATCAACTGGGGGGTGTTGATGGTTGCCGTGGAAACCGACCATATCAACAGAGGGCTGGTGATGGTTGCCATGGAAACTGACCATCGCAACTGGGGGCTGTTGATGGTTGCCATGGAAACTGACCATAGCAACAGGGGGCTCACGATTGTTGCCATGGAAACCGACCATAGCAACGGAGGGCTGGAGAGGTTTTCCTTGGAAACTGACCATAGCAACAGGGAGCTAGGGATGGTTGCCATGGATACTGACCATAGCAACAGTGGGCTGAGGATGGTTGTCATGGAAACCGACCATAGCATCGAGAGGCTGGGGATGGTTGGTATGGAAACTACCCATAGCAAGAAGGGGCTGGTGATGGTAGCCATGGAAACCGACAATAGCAACGGGGGGGTGGCGATGGTTGCCATGGAAACGGACCATAGCAACAGGGGGCTGGGGATGGTTTCCATGGAAACCGACCATAGAAACGGGAGCTGGGGATGGTTGCCATGGAAACTGACCATAGCAACAGGGGGTTGGGGATGGCTGCCATGGATACCGACCATAGAAACAGGGGGATGGTGATAGTTGCCATGGAAACTAACCATAGCCACAGTGGGCTGGGGAAGACTGCCATGGAAACTAACCGTAGCAACAGTGGGCTGGGGATGGCTGCCATGGAAACTGATCATAGCAACAAGGGGCGGGGGATGGTTACCATGGAAAGTGACCATAGCAACAGTGGGCTGCGGGTGGTTACCATGGAAACTGACCATAGCAACGGGGTGCTGGGTATGGTTGCCATGGAAACCGAGCATAGCAACAGGCATGCTGGTGATGGTTGCGATGGAAACTGACCATAGCCACGGGGGGGATGGTTGCTATGGAAACTGACCATAGCAACCGGAGGTGGGGATGGTTGTCATGGAAACTGACCATAGCAACATGGGGTGGGGATGGCTGCCATGGAAACCGACCATAGCAAGGGGGGCTGGGGATGGTGTCTATGGAAACTGATCATAGCAACAAGGGGCTGGTGATGGTTGCCATGGAAAGTGACCATGGCAACCGGGGGCTGGGGATGGTTGCCACGGAAACTGATCATAGCAACAGTGTGCTGCTGATGGTTGCCATGGAAACTGACTATTGCAACGGGGGCTGTGATAGTTGCCATGGAACCTGACATAGCAACAATGGGTTGGGGATGGTTGCCATGGAAACTGACCATAGCAAGAGGGGGCTGGGGGTGGTTGCCATGGAAACTGACCATAGCAACAGGGGGCTGGTGATGTTTTCCTTGCAAACCGACCATAGCAACAGGGGGCTGGGGTGGTTGCCATGGAAACTGACCATAGCAACAGCGGGCTGGTGATGTTTTCCTTGGAAACTGACCATAGCAACAGGGGGCTGGGGATGGTTGTGATGGAAACTGACCAGAGCAACAGGGGGCTGGTGATGGCTGCCCTGGAAACCTGACATAGCAACGGGGGGCTGGGGATGGCTGCCATGGAAACTGACCATAGGAATGGCGGGCTGATGATGGTTGCCATGGCAACTGACCATAGCAACGGGCGGCTGGTGATGTCTACCATTGATATTTACCATACCAACAGGGGGCCGGGGATGGTTGCCGTGGAAACTGACCATAGCCACATGGGTGTGGGGTTGGTTGCCATGGAAACTGACCATAGCAACGGGGGGCTGGTGATGCTTACCATGGAACCTGGCATAGTAACAAGGGGCTGGGGATGGTTGCCATGGAAACTGGCCATAGCAAGAGGGGGCTTGTAATAATTGCCGTGGAAGCTGACCACAGCTAGAGTGGGCTGGGGGTTGTTGCCATGTAAATTGATCATAGCAACTGGGGTGTGTTGATGGTTGCCATGGAAACGGACCATACCAACAGGGGGCTGGTGATGGTTGCCCTGGAAACTAATCATAGCAACAGGCAGCTGGGGATAGTTGCCTTGGAAACTGACCACAGCAAGAGGGGCCTAGTGATGTTTTCCTTGGGAACTGACCATAGCAACAGGGGGCTGGTGATGGTTGCCATGGAAACTGACCACAGCAACAGGGTGCTGGGGATGGTTGCCATGGAAACTGAGCTTAGCAGCAGGGGGGTGGGGATGATTGGTATGAAAACTGACCATAGCAACGGCGGGCTGGTGATGGTTGCCATTGAAACTGACCACAAAAAGAGGGGTCTGGGATGGTTGCCATGGAAACCGACCATCGAAACAAGGGGCTGGGGATGGCTGCCATGGAAACCGACCATAGCAACGGCGGGCTGGTGATGGTTGCCATGGAAAGTGATCACAAAAAGAGGGGGCTGGGGTGGTTGCCATGGAAATTAATCATAGCAACTGGGGGGTGTTGATGGTTGCTATGAAAACTGACCATAGCAACAGGCGGCTGGTGATGCTCGCCGTGGAAACTGACCATATCAACAGGGGGCTGGTGATGGTTGCCATGGAAACTAATCATAGCAACAGGAGTCTAGAGATGGTTGCCATGGAAACTCATCATAGCAACAGGGGTCTGGAGATGCTTGCCATGGAAACTACCCATAGCAACAGGCGGGCTGGTGATGGTTGCGATGGAAACTGACCATAGCAACGGGGGGGGGGATGGTTGCTATGGAAACCGACCATAGAAACGGGAGCTGGGGATGGTTGCCATGGATACCGACCATAGAAACAGGGGGATGGTGATAGTTGCCATGGAAACTAACCATAGCCACAGTGCGCTGGGGAAGACTGCCATGGAAACTAACCGTAGCAACAGTGGGCTGGGGATGGCTGCCATGGAAACTGATCATAGCAACAAGGGGCGGGGGATGGTTACCATGGAAAGTGACCATAGCAACAGTGGGCTGCGGGTGGTTACCATGGAAACTGACCATAGCAACGGGGTGCTGGGTATGGTTGCCATGGAAACCGAGCATAGCAACAGGCATGCTGGTGATGGTTGCGATGGAAACTGACCATAGCCACGGGGGGGATGGTTGCTATGGAAACTGACCATAGCAACCGGAGGTGGGGATGGTTGTCATGGAAACTGACCATAGCAACATGGGGTGGGGATGGCTGCCATGGAAACCGACCATAGCAAGGGGGGCTGGGGATGGTGTCTATGGAAACTGATCATAGCAACAAGGGGCTGGTGATGGTTGCCATGGAAAGTGACCATGGCAACCGGGGGCTGGGGATGGTTGCCACGGAAACTGATCATAGCAACAGTGTGCTGCTGATGGTTGCCATGGAAACTGACTATTGCAACGGGGGCTGTGATAGTTGCCATGGAACCTGACATAGCAACAATGGGTTGGGGATGGTTGCCATGGAAACTGACCATAGCAAGAGGGGGCTGGGGGTGGTTGCCATGGAAACTGACCATAGCAACAAGGGGCTGGTGATGTTTTCCTTGCAAACCGACCATAGCAACAGGGGGCTGGGGTGGTTGCCATGGAAACTGACCATAGCAACAGCGGGCTGGTGATGTTTTCCTTGGAAACTGACCATAGCAACAGGGGGCTGGGGATGGTTGTGATGGAAACTGACCAGAGCAACAGGGGGCTGGTGATGGCTGCCCTGGAAACCTGACATAGCAACGGGGGGCTGGGGATGGCTGCCATGGAAACTGACCATAGGAATGGCGGGCTGATGATGGTTGCCATGGCAACTGACCATAGCAACGGGCGGCTGGTGATGTCTACCATTGATATTTACCATACCAACAGGGGGCCGGGGATGGTTGCCGTGGAAACTGACCATAGCCACATGGGTGTGGGGTTGGTTGCCATGGAAACTGACCATAGCAACGGGGGGCTGGTGATGCTTACCATGGAACCTGGCATAGTAACAAGGGGCTGGGGATGGTTGCCATGGAAACTGGCCATAGCAACAGGGGGCTGGTAATAATTGCCGTGGAAGCTGACCACAGCTAGAGTGGGCTGGGGGTTGTTGCCATGTAAATTGATCATAGCAACTGGGGTGTGTTGATGGTTGCCATGGAAACGGACCATACCAACAGGGGGCTGGTGATGGTTGCCCTGGAAACTAATCATAGCAACAGGCAGCTGGGGATAGTTGCCTTGGAAACTGACCATAGCAAGAGGGGCCTAGTGATGTTTTCCTTGTGAACTGACCATAGCAACAGGGGGCTGGTGATGGTTGCCATGGAAACTGACCACAGCAACAGGGTGCTGGGGATGGTTGCCATGGAAACTGAGCTTAGCAGCAGGGGGGTGGGGATGATTGGTATGAAAACTGACCATAGCAACGGCGGGCTGGTGATGGTTGCCATTGAAACTGACCACAAAAAGAGGGGTCTGGGATGGTTGCCATGGAAACCGACCATCGAAACAAGGGGCTGGGGATGGCTGCCATGGAAACCGACCATAGCAACGGCGGGCTGGTGATGGTTGCCATGGAAAGTGATCACAAAAAGAGGGGGCTGGGGTGGTTGCCATGGAAACTGACCATAGCAACAGGGGGCTGGTGATGTTTTCCTTGTAAACCGACCATAGCAACAGGGGGCTGGGGATGGTTGCCATGGAAACTGACCAGAGCAACAGGGGTCTGGTGATGGTAGCCATGGAAACCGACCATAGCAACAGGGGGCTGGGAATGGTTGGCATGGAAACTGAGCTTAGCAACAGGGGGGTGGGGATGGTTGGTATGAAAACTGACCATAGCTACGGCGGGCTGGTGATGGTTGCCATGGAAACTGACCACAACAAGAGAGGTCTGGGATGGTTGCCATGGAAACCGACCATCGAAACAAGGGGCTGGGGATGGCTGCCATGGAAACCGACCATAGCAACAGGCGGCTGGTGATGGTCGCCGTGGAAACTGACCATAGAAACTGGGGGCTGGGGATGGTTGCCACGTAAACTGATCATAGCAACAGTGTGCTGCTGATGGTTGCCATGGAAACTGACTATTGCAACGGGGGCTGTGATAGTTGCCATGGAACCTGACATAGCAACAGGGCGCTGGGGATGGTTGCCATGGAAACTGACCATAGCAACATGGGGCTGGGGATGGTAGCCATGGAAACCGACCACTGCAACAGGGGGCTGGGGATGGTTGGCATGGAAACTGAGCTTAGCAACAGGGGGGTGGGGGTGGTTGGTATGAAAACTGACCATAGCAACGGGGGGCTGGTGATGGTTGCCATAGAAACTGACCATAGAAACAGGGGGCTGGTGATGATTGCCATAGAAACTGACCACAACAAGAGGGGGCTGGGGGTGGTTGCCATGGAAATTGATCATAGCAACTGGGGGGGTGTTGATGGTTGCAATGGAAACAGACCATAGCAACGGGGTGCTGGGTATGTTTGCCATGGAAACCGAGCATAGCAACAGGCGTGCTGGTGATGGTTGCGATGGAAACTGACCATAGCAACGGGGGACTGGGGATGGTTGCGATGGAAACTGACCATAGCAACAGGTGTCTGGTGATGATTGCTGTGGAAACTGACCATAGCAACCGGAGGTGGGGATGGTTGTCATGGAATCTGACCATAGAAACATGGGGTGGGGATGGCTGCCATGGAAACCGACCATAGCAAGGGGGGCTGGGGATGGTGTCTATGGAAACTGATCATAGCAACAAGGGGCTGGTGATGGTTGCCAGGGAAAGTGACCATGGCAACCGGGGGCTGGGGATGGTTGCCACGGAAACTGACCATAGCAACAGTGTGCTGCGGATGGTTGCCATGGATACTGACCATTGCAACGGGGGCTGTGATAGTTGCCATGGAACCTGACATAGCAACAATGGGTTGGGGATGGTTGCCATGGAAACTGACCATAGCAACTAGGGGCTGGTAATGTTTGCCATGGAAACTGACCGTAGCAACTAGGGGCTGGGATGGTTGCCATGGAAACTGACCATAGCAACGGGGGGCTGCTGATGGTTGCCATGGAACCTGGCATAGGAACAAGGGGCTGGGGATGGTTGTCATGGAAACTGGCCATAGCAAGAGGGGGCTGGTAATAATTGCCGTGGAAGCTGACCACAGCAAGAGTGGGCTGGGGGTTGTTGCCATGATCATAGCAACTGGGGGGTGTTGATGGTTGCCATGGAAACGGACCACAGCAACAGGGGGCTGGTGATGGTTGCCGTGGAAACTAATCATAGCAACAGGGGGTCTGGTCATGGTAGCCATGGAAAGCGACCATAGCAATAGGGGGGTGGGGATGATTGCTATGGAAGCTGACCATAGCAACAGGTGTCTGGTGATGATTGCCATGGAAACTGACCATAGCAACATGGGGCTGGTGATGGCTGCCATGGAAACCGTGCATAGCAACAGGGGGCTGGTGATGTTTTCTTTGGAAACTGACCATAGCAACAGGGGGCTGGGGTTGGTTGCCATGGATACCGACCATAGCAGCAAGGGGCTGGTCATAGTTGCCATGGAAATTGACCATAGAAACAGCGGACTGGGGGTCGCTGCCATGGATATTGACCACAGGAACTGGGGTCTGGTGATGGTTTCCATGGAAATAGACCATAGCAATAGGGGAGTTGTGATGGTTGCCATAGAAACTGACCATAGCAAGAGGGGGCTGGGGTGGTTGCCATGGAAACTGACCATAGCAACAGGGGGCTGGTGATGTTTTCCTTGCAAACCGACCATAGCAACAGGGGGCTGGGGTGGTTGCCATGGAAACTGACCATAGCAACAGCGGGCTGGTGATGTTTTCCTTGGAAACTGACCATAGCAACAGGGGGCTGGGGATGGTTGCGATGGAAACTGACCAGAGCAACAGGGGGCTGGTGATGGCTGCCCTGGAAACCTGACATAGCAACGGGGGGCTGGGGATGGCTGCCATGGAAACTGACCATAGGAATGGCGGGCTGATGATGGTTGCCATGGCAACTGACCATAGCAACGGGCGGCTGGTGATGTCTACCATTGATATTTACCATACCAACAGGGGGCCGGGGATGGTTGCCGTGGAAACTGACCATAGCTACATGGGTGTGGGGTTGATTGCCATGGAAACTGACCACAACAAGAGGGGGCTGGGGGTGGTTGCCATGGAAATTGATCATAGCAACTGGGGGGGTGTTGATGGTTGCAATGGAAACAGACCATAGCAACTGGGGTCTGGTGATGGTTGCCATGGAAAGTGACCATAGCAACAGTGGGCTGCGGATGGTTACCATGGATACTGACCATAGCAACGGGGGACTGGGGATGGTTGCCATGGATCCTGACATAGTAACAAGGGGGCTGGGGATTGTTGCCATGGAAACTGGCCATAGCAAGTGGGGGCTGGTGATAATTGCCGTGGAAACTGACCATAGAAAGAGTGGGCTGGGGTTGTTCCCATGGAAATTGATCACATCAACTGGGGGGTGTTGATGGTTGCCGTGGAAACCGACCATATCAACAGGGGGCTGGTGATGGTTGCCATGGAAACTGACCATCGCAACTGGGGGCTGTTGATGGTTGCCATGGAAACTGACCATAGCAACAGGGGGCTCACGATTGTTGCCATGGAAACCGACCATAGCAACGGAGGGCTGGAGAGGTTTTCCTTGGAAACTGACCATAGCAACAGGGAGCTAGGGATGGTTGCCATGGATACTGACCATAGCAACAGTGGGCTGAGGATGGTTGTCATGGAAACCGACCATAGCATCGAGAGGCTGGGGATGGTTGGTATGGAAACTACCCATAGCAAGAAGGGGCTGGTGATGGTAGCCATGGAAACCGACAATAGCAACGGGGGGTGGCGATGGTTGCCATGGAAACGGACCATAGCAACAGGGGGCTGGGGATGGTTTCCATGGAAACCGACCATAGAAACGGGAGCTGGGGATGGTTGCCATGGAAACTGACCATAGCAACAGGGGGTTGGGGATGGCTGCCATGGATACCGACCATAGAAACAGGGGGATGGTGATAGTTGCCATGGAAACTAACCATAGCCACAGTGGGCTGGGGAAGACTGCCATGGAAACTAACCGTAGCAACAGTGGGCTGGGGATGGCTGCCATGGAAACTGATCATAGCAACAAGGGGCGGGGGATGGTTACCATGGAAAGTGACCATAGCAACAGTGGGCTGCGGGTGGTTACCATGGAAACTGACCATAGCAACGGGGTGCTGGGTATGGTTGCCATGGAAACCGAGCATAGCAACAGGCATGCTGGTGATGGTTGCGATGGAAACTGACCATAGCCACGGGGGGGATGGTTGCTATGGAAACTGACCATAGCAACCGGAGGTGGGGATGGTTGTCATGGAAACTGACCATAGCAACATGGGGTGGGGATGGCTGCCATGGAAACCGACCATAGCAAGGGGGGCTGGGGATGGTGTCTATGGAAACTGATCATAGCAACAAGGGGCTGGTGATGGTTGCCATGGAAAGTGACCATGGCAACCGGGGGCTGGGGATGGTTGCCACGGAAACTGATCATAGCAACAGTGTGCTGCTGATGGTTGCCATGGAAACTGACTATTGCAACGGGGGCTGTGATAGTTGCCATGGAACCTGACATAGCAACAATGGGTTGGGGATGGTTGCCATGGAAACTGACCATAGCAAGAGGGGGCTGGGGGTGGTTGCCATGGAAACTGACCATAGCAACAGGGGGCTGGTGATGTTTTCCTTGCAAACCGACCATAGCAACAGGGGGCTGGGGTGGTTGCCATGGAAACTGACCATAGCAACAGCGGGCTGGTGATGTTTTCCTTGGAAACTGACCATAGCAACAGGGGGCTGGGGATGGTTGTGATGGAAACTGACCAGAGCAACAGGGGGCTGGTGATGGCTGCCCTGGAAACCTGACATAGCAACGGGGGGCTGGGGATGGCTGCCATGGAAACTGACCATAGGAATGGCAGGCTGATGATGGTTGCCATGGCAACTGACCATAGCAACGGGCGGCTGGTGATGTCTACCATTGATATTTACCATACCAACAGGGGGCCGGGGATGGTTGCCGTGGAAACTGACCATAGCCACATGGGTGTGGGGTTGGTTGCCATGGAAACTGACCATAGCAACGGGGGGCTGGTGATGCTTACCATGGAACCTGGCATAGTAACAAGGGGCTGGGGATGGTTGCCATGGAAACTGGCCATAGCAAGAGGGGGCTTGTAATAATTGCCGTGGAAGCTGACCACAGCTAGAGTGGGCTGGGGGTTGTTGCCATGTAAATTGATCATAGCAACTGGGGTGTGTTGATGGTTGCCATGGAAACGGACCATACCAACAGGGGGCTGGTGATGGTTGCCCTGGAAACTAATCATAGCAACAGGCAGCTGGGGATAGTTGCCTTGGAAACTGACCACAGCAAGAGGGGCCTAGTGATGTTTTCCTTGGGAACTGACCATAGCAACAGGGGGCTGGTGATGGTTGCCATGGAAACTGACCACAGCAACAGGGTGCTGGGGATGGTTGCCATGGAAACTGAGCTTAGCAGCAGGGGGGTGGGGATGATTGGTATGAAAACTGACCATAGCAACGGCGGGCTGGTGATGGTTGCCATTGAAACTGACCACAAAAAGAGGGGTCTGGGATGGTTGCCATGGAAACCGACCATCGAAACAAGGGGCTGGGGATGGCTGCCATGGAAACCGACCATAGCAACGGCGGGCTGGTGATGGTTGCCATGGAAAGTGATCACAAAAAGAGGGGGCTGGGGTGGTTGCCATGGAAATTAATCATAGCAACTGGGGGGTGTTGATGGTTGCTATGAAAACTGACCATAGCAACAGGCGGCTGGTGATGCTCGCCGTGGAAACTGACCATATCAACAGGGGGCTGGTGATGGTTGCCATGGAAACTAATCATAGCAACAGGAGTCTAGAGATGGTTGCCATGGAAACTCATCATAGCAACAGGGGTCTGGAGATGCTTGCCATGGAAACTACCCATAGCAACAGGCGGGCTGGTGATGGTTGCGATGGAAACTGACCATAGCAACGGGGGGGGGGGATGGTTGCTATGGAAACCGACCATAGAAACGGGAGCTGGGGATGGTTGCCATGGATACCGACCATAGAAACAGGGGGATGGTGATAGTTGCCATGGAAACTAACCATAGCCACAGTGGGCTGGGGAAGACTGCCATGGAAACTAACCGTAGCAACAGTGGGCTGGGGATGGCTGCCATGGAAACTGATCATAGCAACAAGGGGCGGGGGATGGTTACCATGGAAAGTGACCATAGCAACAGTGGGCTGCGGGTGGTTACCATGGAAACTGACCATAGCAACGGGGTGCTGGGTATGGTTGCCATGGAAACCGAGCATAGCAACAGGCATGCTGGTGATGGTTGCGATGGAAACTGACCATAGCCACGGGGGGGATGGTTGCTATGGAAACTGACCATAGCAACCGGAGGTGGGGATGGTTGTCATGGAAACTGACCATAGCAACATGGGGTGGGGATGGCTGCCATGGAAACCGACCATAGCAAGGGGGGCTGGGGATGGTGTCTATGGAAACTGATCATAGCAACAAGGGGCTGGTGATGGTTGCCATGGAAAGTGACCATGGCAACCGGGGGCTGGGGATGGTTGCCACGGAAACTGATCATAGCAACAGTGTGCTGCTGATGGTTGCCATGGAAACTGACTATTGCAACGGGGGCTGTGATAGTTGCCATGGAACCTGACATAGCAACAATGGGTTGGGGATGGTTGCCATGGAAACTGACCATAGCAAGAGGGGGCTGGGGGTGGTTGCCATGGAAACTGACCATAGCAACAGGGGGCTGGTGATGTTTTCCTTGCAAACCGACCATAGCAACAGGGGGCTGGGGTGGTTGCCATGGAAACTGACCATAGCAACAGCGGGCTGGTGATGTTTTCCTTGGAAACTGACCATAGCAACAGGGGGATGGGGATGGTTGCGATGGAAACTGACCAGAGCAACAGGGGGCTGGTGATGGCTGCCCTGGAAACCTGACATAGCAACGGGGGGCTGGGGATGGCTGCCATGGAAACTGACCATAGGAATGGCGGGCTGATGATGGTTGCCATGGCAACTGACCATAGCAACGGGCGGCTGGTGATGTCTACCATTGATATTTACCATACCAACAGGGGGCCGGGGATGGTTGCCGTGGAAACTGACCATAGCCACATGGGTGTGGGGTTGGTTGCCATGGAAACTGACCATAGCAACGGGGGGCTGGTGATGCTTACCATGGAACCTGGCATAGTAACAAGGGGCTGGGGATGGTTGCCATGGAAACTGGCCATAGCAAGAGGGGGCTGGTAATAATTGCCGTGGAAGCTGACCACAGCTAGAGTGGGCTGGGGGTTGTTGCCATGTAAATTGATCATAGCAACTGGGGTGTGTTGATGGTTGCCATGGAAACGGACCATACCAACAGGGGGCTGGTGATGGTTGCCCTGGAAACTAATCATAGCAACAGGCAGCTGGGGATAGTTGCCTTGGAAACTGACCACAGCAAGAGGGGCCTAGTGATGTTTTCCTTGGGAACTGACCATAGCAACAGGGGGCTGGTGATGGTTGCCATGGAAACTGACCACAGCAACAGGGTGCTGGGGATGGTTGCCATGGAAACTGAGCTTAGCAGCAGGGGGGTGGGGATGATTGGTATGAAAACTGACCATAGCAACGGCGGGCTGGTGATGGTTGCCATTGAAACTGACCACAAAAAGAGGGGTCTGGGATGGTTGCCATGGAAACCGACCATCGAAACAAGGGGCTGGGGATGGCTGCCATGGAAACCGACCATAGCAACGGCGGGCTGGTGATGGTTGCCATGGAAAGTGATCACAAAAAGAGGGGGCTGGGGTGGTTGCCATGGAAATTAATCATAGCAACTGGGGGGTGTTGATGGTTGCTATGAAAACTGACCATAGCAACGGGCGGCTGGTGATGCTCGCCGTGGAAACTGACCATATCAACAGGGGGCTGGTGATGGTTGCCATGGAAACTAATCATAGCAACAGGAGTCTACAGATGGTTGCCATGGAACCTGACCATAGCAACAGGGGTCTGGAGATGCTTGCCATGGAAACTGACCATAGCAACAGGCGGGCTGGTGATGGTTGCGATGGAAACTGACCATAGCAACCGGAGGTGGGGATGGTTGTCATGGAAACTGACCATAGCAACATGGGGTGGGGATGGCTGCCATGGAAACCGACCATAGCAAGGGGGGCTGGGGATGGTGTCTATGGAAACTGATCATAGCAACAAGGGGCTGGTGATGGTTGCCATGGAAAGTGACCATGGCAACCGGGGGCTGGGGATGGTTGCCACGGAAACTGATCATAGCAACAGTGTGCTGCTGATGGTTGCCATGGAAACTGACTATTGCAACGGGGGCTGTGATAGTTGCCATGGAACCTGACATAGCAACAATGGGTTGGGGATGGTTGCCATGGAAACTGACCATAGCAAGAGGGGGCTGGGGGTGGTTGCCATGGAAACTGACCATAGCAACAGGGGGCTGGTGATGTTTTCCTTGCAAACCGACCATAGCAACAGGGGGCTGGGGTGGTTGCCATGGAAACTGACCATAGCAACAGCGGGCTGGTGATGTTTTCCTTGGAAACTGACCATAGCAACAGGGGGCTGGGGATGGTTGCGATGGAAACTGACCAGAGCAACAGGGGGCTGGTGATGGCTGCCCTGGAAACCTGACATAGCAACGGGGGGCTGGGGATGGCTGCCATGGAAACTGACCATAGGAATGGCGGGCTGATGATGGTTTCCATGGCAACTGACCATAGCAACGGGCGGCTGGTGATGTCTACCATTGATATTTACCATACCAACAGGGGGCCGGGGATGGTTGCCGTGGAAACTGACCATAGCTACATGGGTGTGGGGTTGATTGCCATGGAAACTGACCACAACAAGAGGGGGCTGGGGGTGGTTGCCATGGAAATTGATCATAGCAACTGGGGGGGTGTTGATGGTTGCAATGGAAACAGACCATAGCAACTGGGGTCTGGTGATGGTTGCCATGGAAAGTGACCATAGCAACAGTGGGCTGCGGATGGTTACCATGGATACTGACCATAGCAACGGGGGACTGGGGATGGTTGCCATGGATCCTGACATAGTAACAAGGGGGCTGGGGATTGTTGCCATGGAAACTGGCCATAGCAAGTGGGGGCTGGTGATAATTGCCGTGGAAACTGACCATAGAAAGAGTGGGCTGGGGTTGTTCCCATGGAAATTGATCACATCAACTGGGGGGTGTTGATGGTTGCCGTGGAAACCGACCATATCAACAGGGGGCTGGTGATGGTTGCCATGGAAACTGACCATCGCAACTGGGGGCTGTTGATGGTTGCCATGGAAACTGACCATAGCAACAGGGGGCTCACGATTGTTGCCATGGAAACCGACCATAGCAACGGAGGGCTGGAGAGGTTTTCCTTGGAAACTGACCATAGCAACAGGGAGCTAGGGATGGTTGCCATGGATACTGACCATAGCAACAGTGGGCTGAGGATGGTTGTCATGGAAACCGACCATAGCATCGAGAGGCTGGGGATGGTTGGTATGGAAACTACCCATAGCAAGAAGGGGCTGGTGATGGTAGCCATGGAAACCGACAATAGCAACGGGGGGTGGCGATGGTTGCCATGGAAACGGACCATAGCAACAGGGGGCTGGGGATGGTTTCCATGGAAACCGACCATAGAAACGGGAGCTGGGGATGGTTGCCATGGAAACTGACCATAGCAACAGGGGGTTGGGGATGGCTGCCATGGATACCGACCATAGAAACAGGGGGATGGTGATAGTTGCCATGGAAACTAACCATAGCCACAGTGGGCTGGGGAAGACTGCCATGGAAACTAACCGTAGCAACAGTGGGCTGGGGATGGCTGCCATGGAAACTGATCATAGCAACAAGGGGCGGGGGATGGTTACCATGGAAAGTGACCATAGCAACAGTGGGCTGCGGGTGGTTACCATGGAAACTGACCATAGCAACGGGGTGCTGGGTATGGTTGCCATGGAAACCGAGCATAGCAACAGGCATGCTGGTGATGGTTGCGATGGAAACTGACCATAGCCACGGGGGGGATGGTTGCTATGGAAACTGACCATAGCAACCGGAGGTGGGGATGGTTGTCATGGAAACTGACCATAGCAACATGGGGTGGGGATGGCTGCCATGGAAACCGACCATAGCAAGGGGGGCTGGGGATGGTGTCTATGGAAACTGATCATAGCAACAAGGGGCTGGTGATGGTTGCCATGGAAAGTGACCATGGCAACCGGGGGCTGGGGATGGTTGCCACGGAAACTGATCATAGCAACAGTGTGCTGCTGATGGTTGCCATGGAAACTGACTATTGCAACGGGGGCTGTGATAGTTGCCATGGAACCTGACATAGCAACAATGGGTTGGGGATGGTTGCCATGGAAACTGACCATAGCAAGAGGGGGCTGGGGGTGGTTGCCATGGAAACTGACCATAGCAACAGGGGGCTGGTGATGTTTTCCTTGCAAACCGACCATAGCAACAGGGGGCTGGGGTGGTTGCCATGGAAACTGACCATAGCAACAGCGGGCTGGTGATGTTTTCCTTGGAAACTGACCATAGCAACAGGGGGCTGGGGATGGCTGCCATGGAAACTGACCAGAGCAACAGGGGGCTGGTGATGGCTGCCCTGGAAACCTGACATAGCAACGGGGGGCTGGGGATGGCTGCCATGGAAACTGACCATAGGAATGGCGGGCTGATGATGGTTGCCATGGCAACTGACCATAGCAACGGGCGGCTGGTGATGTCTACCATTGATATTTACCATACCAACAGGGGGCCGGGGATGGTTGCCGTGGAAACTGACCATAGCCACATGGGTGTGGGGTTGGTTGCCATGGAAACTGACCATAGCAACGGGGGGCTGGTGATGCTTACCATGGAACCTGGCATAGTAACAAGGGGCTGGGGATGGTTGCCATGGAAACTGGCCATAGCAAGAGGGGGCTTGTAATAATTGCCGTGGAAGCTGACCACAGCTAGAGTGGGCTGGGGGTTGTTGCCATGTAAATTGATCATAGCAACTGGGGTGTGTTGATGGTTGCCATGGAAACGGACCATACCAACAGGGGGCTGGTGATGGTTGCCCTGGAAACTAATCATAGCAACAGGCAGCTGGGGATAGTTGCCTTGGAAACTGACCACAGCAAGAGGGGCCTAGTGATGTTTTCCTTGGGAACTGACCATAGCAACAGGGGGCTGGTGATGGTTGCCATGGAAACTGACCACAGCAACAGGGTGCTGGGGATGGTTGCCATGGAAACTGAGCTTAGCAGCAGGGGGGTGGGGATGATTGGTATGAAAACTGACCATAGCAACGGCGGGCTGGTGATGGTTGCCATTGAAACTGACCACAAAAAGAGGGGTCTGGGATGGTTGCCATGGAAACCGACCATCGAAACAAGGGGCTGGGGATGGCTGCCATGGAAACCGACCATAGCAACGGCGGGCTGGTGATGGTTGCCATGGAAAGTGATCACAAAAAGAGGGGGCTGGGGTGGTTGCCATGGAAATTAATCATAGCAACTGGGGGGTGTTGATGGTTGCTATGAAAACTGACCATAGCAACAGGCGGCTGGTGATGCTCGCCGTGGAAACTGACCATATCAACAGGGGGCTGGTGATGGTTGCCATGGAAACTAATCATAGCAACAGGAGTCTAGAGATGGTTGCCATGGAAACTCATCATAGCAACAGGGGTCTGGAGATGCTTGCCATGGAAACTACCCATAGCAACAGGCGGGCTGGTGATGGTTGCGATGGAAACTGACCATAGCAACGGGGGGGGGGATGGTTGCTATGGAAACCGACCATAGAAACGGGAGCTGGGGATGGTTGCCATGGATACCGACCATAGAAACAGGGGGATGGTGATAGTTGCCATGGAAACTAACCATAGCCACAGTGGGCTGGGGAAGACTGCCATGGAAACTAACCGTAGCAACAGTGGGCTGGGGATGGCTGCCATGGAAACTGATCATAGCAACAAGGGGCGGGGGATGGTTACCATGGAAAGTGACCATAGCAACAGTGGGCTGCGGGTGGTTACCATGGAAACTGACCATAGCAACGGGGTGCTGGGTGTGGTTGCCATGGAAACCGAGCATAGCAACAGGCATGCTGGTGATGGTTGCGATGGAAACTGACCATAGCCACGGGGGGGATGGTTGCTATGGAAACTGACCATAGCAACCGGAGGTGGGGATGGTTGTCATGGAAACTGACCATAGCAACATGGGGTGGGGATGGCTGCCATGGAAACCGACCATAGCAAGGGGGGCTGGGGATGGTGTCTATGGAAACTGATCATAGCAACAAGGGGCTGGTGATGGTTGCCATGGAAAGTGACCATGGCAACCGGGGGCTGGGGATGGTTGCCACGGAAACTGATCATAGCAACAGTGTGCTGCTGATGGTTGCCATGGAAACTGACTATTGCAACGGGGGCTGTGATAGTTGCCATGGAACCTGACATAGCAACAATGGGTTGGGGATGGTTGCCATGGAAACTGACCATAGCAAGAGGGGGCTGGGGGTGGTTGCCATGGAAACTGACCATAGCAACAAGGGGCTGGTGATGTTTTCCTTGCAAACCGACCATAGCAACAGGGGGCTGGGGTGGTTGCCATGGAAACCGACCATAGCAAGGGGGGCTGGGGATGGTGTCTATGGAAACTGATCATAGCAACAAGGGGCTGGTGATGGTTGCCATGGAAAGTGACCATGGCAACCGGGGGCTGGGGATGGTTGCCACGGAAACTGATCATAGCAACAGGGGGCTGGGGATGGTTGCGATGGAAACTGACCAGAGCAACAGGGGGCTGGTGATGGCTGCCCTGGAAACCTGACATAGCAACGGGGGGCTGGGGATGGCTGCCATGGAAACTGACCATAGGAATGGCGGGCTAATGATGGTTGCCATGGCAACTGACCATAGCAACGGGCGGCTGGTGATGTCTACCATTGATATTTACCATACCAACAGGGGGCCGGGGATGGTTGCCGTGGAAACTGACCATAGCCACATGGGTGTGGGGTTGGTTGCCATGGAAACTGACCATAGCAACGGGGGGCTGGTGATGCTTACCATGGAACCTGGCATAGTAACAAGGGGCTGGGGATGGTTGCCATGGAAACTGGCCATAGCAACAGGGGGCTGGTAATAATTGCCGTGGAAGCTGACCACAGCTAGAGTGGGCTGGGGGTTGTTGCCATGTAAATTGATCATAGCAACTGGGGTGTGTTGATGGTTGCCATGGAAACGGACCATACCAACAGGGGGCTGGTGATGGTTGCCCTGGAAACTAATCATAGCAACAGGCAGCTGGGGATAGTTGCCTTGGAAACTGACCACAGCAAGAGGGGCCTAGTGATGTTTTCCTTGGGAACTGACCATAGCAACAGGGGGCTGGTGATGGTTGCCATGGAAACTGACCACAGCAACAGGGTGCTGGGGATGGTTGCCATGGAAACTGAGCTTAGCAGCAGGGGGGTGGGGATGATTGGTATGAAAACTGACCATAGCAACGGCGGGCTGGTGATGGTTGCCATTGAAACTGACCACAAAAAGAGGGGTCTGGGATGGTTGCCATGGAAACCGACCATCGAAACAAGGGGCTGGGGATGGCTGCCATGGAAACCGACCATAGCAACGGCGGGCTGGTGATGGTTGCCATGGAAAGTGATCACAAAAAGAGGGGGCTGGGGTGGTTGCCATGGAAATTAATCATAGCAACTGGGGGGTGTTGATGGTTGCTATGAAAACTGACCATAGCAACGGGCGGCTGGTGATGCTCGCCGTGGAAACTGACCATATCAACAGGGGGCTGGTGATGGTTGCCATGGAAACTAATCATAGCAACAGGAGTCTACAGATGGTTGCCATGGAACCTGACCATAGCAACAGGGGTCTGGAGATGCTTGCCATGGAAACTGACCATAGCAACAGGCGGGCTGGTGATGGTTGCGATGGAAACTGACCATAGCAACCGGAGGTGGGGATGGTTGTCATGGAAACTGACCATAGCAACATGGGGTGGGGATGGCTGCCATGGAAACCGACCATAGCAAGGGGGGCTGGGGATGGTGTCTATGGAAACTGATCATAGCAACAAGGGGCTGGTGATGGTTGCCATGGAAAGTGACCATGGCAACCGGGGGCTGGGGATGGTTGCCACGGAAACTGATCATAGCAACAGTGTGCTGCTGATGGTTGCCATGGAAACTGACTATTGCAACGGGGGCTGTGATAGTTGCCATGGAACCTGACATAGCAACAATGGGTTGGGGATGGTTGCCATGGAAACTGACCATAGCAAGAGGGGGCTGGGGGTGGTTGCCATGGAAACTGACCATAGCAACAGGGGGCTGGTGATGTTTTCCTTGCAAACCGACCATAGCAACAGGGGGCTGGGGTGGTTGCCATGGAAACTGACCATAGCAACAGCGGGCTGGTGATGTTTTCCTTGGAAACTGACCATAGCAACAGGGGGCTGGGGATGGTTGCGATGGAAACTGACCAGAGCAACAGGGGGCTGGTGATGGCTGCCCTGGAAACCTGACATAGCAACGGGGGGCTGGGGATGGCTGCCATGGAAACTGACCATAGGAATGGCGGGCTGATGATGGTTGCCATGGCAACTGACCATAGCAACGGGCGGCTGGTGATGTCTACCATTGATATTTACCATACCAACAGGGGGCCGGGGATGGTTGCCGTGGAAACTGACCATAGCCACATGGGTGTGGGGTTGGTTGCCATGGAAACTGGCCATAGCAACGGGGGGCTGGTGATGCTTACCATGGAACCTGGCATAGTAACAAGGGGCTGGGGATGGTTGCCATGGAAACTGGCCATAGCAACAGGGGGCTGGTAATAATTGCCGTGGAAGCTGACCACAGCAAGAGTGGGCTGGGGGTTGTTGCCATGTAAATTGATCATAGCAACTGGGGTGTGTTGATGGTTGCCATGGAAACGGACCATACCAACAGGGGGCTGGTGATGGTTGCCCTGGAAACTAATCATAGCAACAGGCAGCTGGGGATAGTTGCCTTGGAAACTGACCACAGCAAGAGGGGCCTAGTGATGTTTTCCTTGGGAACTGACCATAGCAACAGGGGGCTGGTGATGGTTGCCATGGAAACTGACCACAGCAACAGGGTGCTGGGGATGGTTGCCATGGAAACTGAGCTTAGCAGCAGGGGGGTGGGGATGATTGGTATGAAAACTGACCATAGCAACGGCGGGCTGGTGATGGTTGCCATTGAAACTGACCACAAAAAGAGGGGTCTGGGATGGTTGCCATGGAAACCAACCATCGAAACAAGGGGCTGGGGATGGCTGCCATGGAAACCGACCATAGCAACGGCGGGCTGGTGATGGTTGCCATGGAAAGTGATCACAAAAAGAGGGGGCTGGGGTGGTTGCCATGGAAATTAATCATAGCAACTGGGGGGTGTTGATGGTTGCTATGAAAACTGACCATAGCAACGGGCGGCTGGTGATGCTCGCCGTGGAAACTGACCATATCAACAGGGGGCTGGTGATGGTTGCCATGGAAACTAATCATAGCAACAGGAGTCTACAGATGGTTGCCATGGAACCTGACCATAGCAACAGGGGTCTGGAGATGCTTGCCATGGAAACTGACCATAGCAACAGGCGGGCTGGTGATGGTTGCGATGGAAACTGACCATAGCAACCGGAGGTGGGGATGGTTGTCATGGAAACTGACCATAGCAACATGGGGTGGGGATGGCTGCCATGGAAACCGACCATAGCAAGGGGGGCTGGGGATGGTGTCTATGGAAACTGATCATAGCAACAAGGGGCTGGTGATGGTTGCCATGGAAAGTGACCATGGCAACCGGGGGCTGGGGATGGTTGCCACGGAAACTGATCATAGCAACAGTGTGCTGCTGATGGTTGCCATGGAAACTGACTATTGCAACGGGGGCTGTGATAGTTGCCATGGAACCTGACATAGCAACAATGGGTTGGGGATGGTTGCCATGGAAACTGACCATAGCAAGAGGGGGCTGGGGGTGGTTGCCATGGAAACTGACCATAGCAACAGGGGGCTGGTGATGTTTTCCTTGCAAACCGACCATAGCAACAGGGGGCTGGGGTGGTTGCCATGGAAACTGACCATAGCAACAGCGGGCTGGTGATGTTTTCCTTGGAAACTGACCATAGCAACAGGGGGCTGGGGATGGTTGCGATGGAAACTGACCAGAGCAACAGGGGGCTGGTGATGGCTGCCCTGGAAACCTGACATAGCAACGGGGGGCTGGGGATGGCTGCCATGGAAACTGACCATAGGAATGGCGGGCTGATGATGGTTGCCATGGCAACTGACCATAGCAACGGGCGGCTGGTGATGTCTACCATTGATATTTACCATACCAACAGGGGGCCGGGGATGGTTGCCGTGGAAACTGACCATAGCCACATGGGTGTGGGGTTGGTTGCCATGGAAACTGGCCATAGCAACGGGGGGCTGGTGATGCTTACCATGGAACCTGGCATAGTAACAAGGGGCTGGGGATGGTTGCCATGGAAACTGGCCATAGCAAGAGGGGGCTGGTAATAATTGCCGTGGAAGCTGACCACAGCAAGAGTGGGCTGGGGGTTGTTGCCATGTAAATTGATCATAGCAACTGGGGTGTGTTGATGGTTGCCATGGAAACGGACCATACCAACAGGGGGCTGGTGATGGTTGCCCTGGAAACTAATCATAGCAACAGGCAGCTGGGGATAGTTGCCTTGGAAACTGACCATAGCAAGAGGGGCCTAGTGATGTTTTCCTTGGGAACTGACCATAGCAACAGGGGGCTGGTGATGGTTGCCATGGAAACTGACCACAGCAACAGGGTGCTGGGGATGGTTGCCATGGAAACTGAGCTTAGCAGCAGGGGGGTGGGGATGATTGGTATGAAAACTGACCATAGCAACGGCGGGCTGGTGATGGTTGCCATTGAAACTGACCACAAAAAGAGGGGTCTGGGATGGTTGCCATGGAAACCGACCATCGAAACAAGGGGCTGGGGATGGCTGCCATGGAAACCGACCATAGCAACGGCGGGCTGGTGATGGTTGCCATGGAAAGTGATCACAAAAAGAGGGGGCTGGGGTGGTTGCCATGGAAATTAATCATAGCAACTGGGGGGTGTTGATGGTTGCTATGAAAACTGACCATAGCAACGGGCGGCTGGTGATGCTCGCCGTGGAAACTGACCATATCAACAGGGGGCTGGTGATGGTTGCCATGGAAACTAATCATAGCAACAGGAGTCTAGAGATGGTTGCCATGGAACCTGACCATAGCAACAGGGGTCTGGAGATGCTTGCCATTGAAACTGACCATAGCAACAGGCGGGCTGGTGATGGTTGCGATGGAAACTGACCATAGCAACCGGAGGTGGGGATGGTTGTCATGGAAACTGACCATAGCAACATGGGGTGGGGATGGCTGCCATGGAAACCGACCATAGCAAGGGGGGCTGGGGATGGTGTCTATGGAAACTGATCATAGCAACAAGGGGCTGGTGATGGTTGCCATGGAAAGTGACCATGGCAACCGGGGGCTGGGCATGGTTGCCACGGAAACTGACCATAGCAACAGTGTGCGGCGGATGGTTGCCATGGAAACTGACTATTGCAACGGGGGCTGTGATGGTTGCCATGGAACCTGACATAGCAACAGGCGGCTGGGGTTGGTTGCCATGGATACCGACCATAGTAGCAGGGGGCTGGTGATAGTTGCCATGGAAATTCACCATAGCAATAGGGGATTTGTGATGGTTGCCATAGAAACTGACCATAGCAAGAGGGGGCTGGGGTGGTTGCCATGGAAACTGACCATAGCAACAGGGGGCTGGTGATGTTTTCCTTGTAAACCGACCATAGCAACAGGGGGCTGGTGATGGTTGCCATGGAAACTGACCAGAGCAACAGGGGTCTGGTGATGGTAGCCATTGAAACCGACCATAGCAACAGGGGGTTGGGAATGGTTGGCATGGAAACTGAGCTTAGCAACAGGGGGGTGGGGATGGTTGGTATGAAAACTGACCATAGCTACGGCGGGCTGGTGATGGTTGCCATGGAAACTGACCACAACAAGAGAAGGCTGGGATGGTTGCCATGGAAGCCGACCATCGAAACAAGGGGCTGGGGATGGCTGCCATGGAAACCGACCATAGCAACAGGCGGCTGGTGATGGTCGCCGTGGAAACTGACCATAGAAACAGGGGGCTGGTGATGATTGCCATGGAAACTGACCATAGCAATAGGGGATTTGTGATGGTTGCCATAGAAACTGACCATAGCAAGAGGGGGCTGGGGGTGGTTGCCATGGAAACTGACCATAGCAACATGGGGCTGGGGATGGTAGCCATGGAAACCGACCACAGCAACAGGGGGCTGGGGATGGTTGGCATGGAAACTGAGCTTAGCCACAGGGGGGTGGGGATGGTTGGTATGAAAACTGACCATAGCAACGGGGGGCTGGTGATGGTTGCCATAGAAACTGACCATAGAAACAGGGGGCTGGTGATGATTGCCATGGAAACTGACCACAACAAGAGGGGGCTGGGGGTGGTTGCCATGGAAATTGATCATAGCAACTGGGGGGGTGTTGATGGTTGCAATGGAAACAGACCATAGCAACGGGGTGCTGGGTATGTTTGCCATGGAAACCGAGCATAGCAACAGGCGTGCTGGTGATGGTTGCGATGGAAACTGACCATAGCAACGGGGGACTGGGGATGGTTGCGATGGAAACTGACCATAGCAACAGGTGTCTGGTGATGATTGCTGTGGAAACTGACCATAGCAACCGGAGGTGGGGATGGTTGTCATGGAAACTGACCATAGAAACATGGGGTGGGGATGGCTGCCATGGAAACCGACCATAGCAAGGGGGGCTGGGGATGGTGTCTATGGAAACTGATCATAGCAACAAGGGGCTGGTGATGGTTGCCAGGGAAAGTGACCATGGCAACCGGGGGCTGGGGATGGTTGCTGTGAGAGTCTGTCCGAAACTTCCCTCATTTTTTGCCTCTCGATCGTCATGAAAGCCAAGACTACCGGGGAAAGGGAAAGATCCTGTTCTGAAAATCCAGGTCTGTCTGGTCCACCAAGCCAGATTATTGCCTACGGGTGTGTTTGCTCAACTCATGGAACACTGCACCCGAGAAGGGGCAGTGTGCTCTCCTTCGCCTGCATCACCTAGCAACGCTAGTGCTGGAATTTCTCCACCCTTCTGACTTGGCTGGACTTTCTCTCTGGAATGACCTTCCCGGAGGTCACCACAAAAGGACCCTCCATTCACCGTACATCAACCACCGTGACAGAGGGACTGAGATGGGAGAAGGTTCTCCCCTCAAGGACTGAGACGTGCGACCCCTACATGGAAAAGCTCCCCTTTTTCCCCAAAAGGACTAAGACTGAAATCCCCACCGTAGGGTGAGGGAAGGTATGCGTGGGGACCGGAGCAAGTTTTGCAAGCGACCACTGGACCGAGAAGACAATGGTCCCTGCCTACGACATCTGCTGCTGACGACACCTGTTCCTGATGGACTACTGATGGACTCCTTGTACCCTTCATCAATAGACTATTTTGAAATGGGTCCCCTTCCCCCATTTCAAAAGGACTATAAAAAAGGTTAGAGCTGACTGATACCTTGGAGATCTCCCCTGACGTGAAGACGACAGGCCTCTTCGTCGACCGGACTTCGAGGGACTTTGTCATCCGCACGTCTGGTAGCTATACACCTCCTTGCCCTCCCTCTTTTCCTTTTCTTTTCCTTATTCTTTTCCCTTTCTTCATCCCCCTCTCTCTAACGCATCTTCTCTATGGCTATTTAATAAAAGTACATGTATTTTGATTTTACTGCAAATCCCCTTGTCGTGTCAGTTTTTGCACCCTGAGATCAGTGAAAAAGAACCTACACGAATCACGTCCTTAGGACGGATCGTGTCATAAATTGGCGTCACGGATCTTGGGTTCTGGTGACGGAGGAGTCTGCAGGTTACGTGTAGTTTGTAACAGGGGAAGGACGTTTCACGGCAGCCGCACCTAAACCGTCAATTTTCCCGAAAGGGGTTGAACGGATTTAGAAAGCAAGGGCTGTGATTCGAATTTCCCGCATACTGCATGAACCAAGGCGGAAAAAGCATTCTCCAAACTCTTTTTGAGGGTTCTGTCTCCAGAATATCACAAAAGATCTCTTGGTGCAAAAGGGGGAAAAAAAACTGTTACTGTGTGTGAGTGTTTAACTGTCTGGGAAGGAAGAGACACCTTGAAGAAACTAAGCAGGGCCTCCCAGATTGATACTGTCTCTTCAACTGTGTGTGAGTGTTTAACTGTCTGGGAAGGAAGAGACACCTTGAAGAAACTAAGCAGGGCCTCCCAGATTGATACTGTCTCTTCAACTGTGTGTGAGTGTTTAACTGTCTGGGAAGGAAGAGACACCTTGAAGAAACTAAGCAGGGCCTCCCAGATTGATACTGTCTCTTCAACTGTGTGTGAGTGTATAACTGTCTGGGAAGGAAGAGACACCTTGAAGAAACTAAGCAGGGCCTCCCAGATTGATACTGTCTCTTCAACTGTGTGTGAGTGTATAACTGTCTGGGAAGGAAGAGACACCTTGAAGAAACTAAGCAGGGCCTCCCAGATTGATACTGTCTCTTCAACTGTGTGTGAGTGTGTTTAACTGTCTGGGAAGGAAGAGACACCTTGAAGAAACTAAGCAGGGCCTCCCAGATTGATACTGTCTCTTCAACTGTGTGTGAGTGTGTTTAACTGTCTGGGAAGGAAGAGACACCTTGAAGAAACTAAGCAGGGCCTCCCAGATTGATACTGTCTCTTCAACTGTGTGTGAGTGTTTAACTGTCTGGGAAGGAAGAGACACCTTGAAGAAACTAAGCAGGGCCTCCCAGATTGACTCTGTCTCTTCAGCCACCCGGGGAAAAAGTTGAGTGAAGGGAAAACACAGTGTGTGACTGTGTAACTTAAAACACCTCCCTGTTGTGGTCCCTAGTCCCTTCACAAAATGAATGAAGATTTCAGTGCCAAGGCAAAAACTGATTTTTACACACTACTTGCTAAACACAATGCAAAACCTTCACCAGGAGGAGAGGCCTGGGCAAAGAACAATTGGTTTAATTTAGAAAATGTTGTTGGTAGAATATGTTCTCTGCAACATGAAACAAAATTTAAACTTGGTAAAGATAAAACAATCCTCTGCTCAGTTTTGGGAGCCTGCCTCACAGCAGCCATAGACACTCGCTCTAAGCGAAGAAGTGAGGAAAATGCTATAATAGACTCCCTTCAAAACTTAGTTGGAGTTTTGCAAAAACAATTAGATGAAGAAAGAAATGAAAATAATTTATTACGGGCTGCCTTGAGAGAGGTACATGTTAAAAATTCACAGAACTTTGATTCCTCAAAAGAAACAGAGGAGAAGGAAACTTCTCACCTTAATCAAAATTACCCCCAAAAAGAATTAGTTCTGATGAAAAATTTTGGGGAACACTGTTGTTGCAATAGCATGAAACCTCAAATTAAAACAGAATGCAATTATATTAATGATGAGGATTTTGACCCACATATAATCACTAAAGAAATCCCATACACTGCTACTGAATTAACAAAACTTGCAAAGCAGTATGGGCTTCTCTCCCACAAAACTGAAACAAAATCTCTCACTGGGAAAGTTGAAACACATTTGTCAGAACAAGAAGCCGGTGGGTACTGGGGACATGGAGTGTTCTTAACAACGGGAGACAGACGCATCTCATGGTCCCTAATTCAGCATATAGCTTATTGGACAGAGGGGCTTAACCCCTCGGAAAGGGGAAACCTTTTAACTATAGCTGGTACCCCTAACCAACTCCTGGAAAACATTCACAAAGCTGTCTGCTTGCAAATAATGCATGAAAGAAAACCAACTACAAGCTATGAGTCACCAATGCAATCACCTGTAAAGTCTAAAATTATGACCTCTTTAATTCAAAGGTTTACAGAAACACTTAAACCTATAGCAATTTTCCCTCAAAAACCCATAGCAGCGATGTCTCCTATAGAAACACCAGATAGACTTCTTAGTAACCAGAATAACCCATTTGTTCCCTCTTATGACTTGCCGAGAAAAGGGATAAAATGGGATTGGAGTCTTTCTCAAGAGAAAGCACTACAATTGCTGATTTTTGAAGCAACAGCTCACCAAGCACTGGACCCTATCCATCCTACAGATCCCTTTCAGGTAGACTGGGGATTTGCCTCCTCAGGGTTATCAGTACACATTGGGCAGCGGGGTCCCGAGGGTCCAACAAGGCCCGTTGGTTTTTATTCCCATGGTTTCAAAGATGCTGAGAGAAGATACTCTACCTGGGAAAGAGGTTTGTCTGTGGTTGGCTTAACTCTCACAGGAGTAGAAAGAAACTTAGCAATACAAGAAACTGAGAGCTTGGGTAGCAGCCAAAACAAGCTTGCCTCTGTGATTAAAGCAACCCCTCCTTTCTTCCCCACTTCTGCTAACAGAGAGGGAGAAGTCACTGCTCAGGTAGAGGAACTGTTAACCATTTGTAGTATTTTCCAGTGTAAGGGACAGAATTATTTTCTTGTTGGTATTAACATCAAGTCCTATGCCGCACTTGTATTTGTGTTGTTTCAGGCCGATGCTTTTAAAAGAGCTACAGGAAATAATACTGTTAAAGCAATACAGGGATGGTTTGGAATTTTCCTAACCCCACAGGAAATCCAATCTGATAATGTTTCTCACTTTACTGTCAAAAGTGCGCAGGATTGGGCAAAAGGTGAAGGGATTGAATGGACTTCTCACACCCCTTATAGATGGGGGGCAAATGGGTGTCCTAAAATCACTGCTTTTTGCCTGACAGCTCCAAGCATAATTCCTTCACTACACGGACCAGATGATTTCAAGAACCCAGCACATTACCCTGGACAACCTGTTTTTGGTGGACCACCCCCTATTGTAGGGGAAGTACCACTGGTGTTAAAAACCTCTCTGACAATCCCATTGTTCTAACTCTTTCTGCCTCTTCGTGGCAGATTCTGTTGTGCTTATTTTTTACAGAAGAACTCCGTGGGACATGAAGACCTGAGAAACCATGATAACACTAGCATTGTACAACAATTATAATGTTTTCCTTTCCCTTTATGGTAACACAAAGTGATAATATTACACTTAACATGTAAATTAAGTAAACTTGAACAAATTGGCCGCTATGAGTGAAAATTTGACCAAATTACAGCAACCACTGCAATCATCCTTAACACATCAGTGGCTGCTATCAAACATACTACCAAATTGGGAAAAGGTAAATGTAAACGACCACAAATTGGTGATTGATGCACTCAAAGCCACACAAAATAATGTTTCTTTGGCTCTCAGCTGTATTCAGGCTCAATTGTGAATGCAGTCAGTTGCTGCCTCAATTAAAAAGGAAGGTGAAGAAGGCACTTTTCCCACTGAGATTCGAAAAATAATCTGGGACAGTGCTACTGACTTTGAAAGAGAATTCCAATCCTGGTGGAATTTGGTGAATTTCACTTATAACCCCACTTCAAACACGGCCACAGCTTTTGTGTTAACCATACGCAGTGCTTCAGTACATTTGGTTTTTCCTATTATAGGATTAGGGATAAATCACGACGGAGCTATTCTCTATCCTTCGGAGCATAGGGAATAGGCCCGTCAGATTAACAACAAATGGCAAACTGTCAATCTGGAATCTTGTATTGTCCGTGAACAACAAGGGTTCATCTGTGAAAGCAATGCAATCATAGCCCAGGACATCTGTCTGGACACAGAGCAGAATATCTGTCACTTTGAAATACATCCTAACGAGACTTCTGAAACAGTTCTCATATACATAGGCAATGGATGTGCATGCTTTAGAACTGCCTGTGATCTTGTATTTGTAGAAAATGTAGTAGTAGATACTAAGAATCATTCAAATTTCTGTGCTTGTAATTTTACCAGAATTGTAGGATGTGATTTCTCTTATGTAGCTCCAGTTACCTCTCACCAGCTTTTGAAATCTAATTACATCTTGATTCACAAATTAATACCTACTCCAATTGGGATGAACCTCACCTTGGCAAAGCAGTTGCTGCTCCACCAAGACTTGGCTGAGATTCTGGGAAAGATCAAGAAAGATGGGCAGAAGACCCTGGTAACTGTTCATCACAATGTAAAACAAATACACCGTGTCATGGAAAGAGTGAAGAGAGATGCCGAGCACAAGTGGTGGGATACTCTTTTTGGGTGGTCACCAACTGCCGCAAGTGTCCTGAACACCATGTGTCATCCTATTGTTGTCCTTTTGATCCTGGTTTCGATTGGTTTTGTTTTGTCAGCAATCTTGTTTGTCATGAATTGGAGAATGATGAAACGGTTAACAAGACTGACGTCCATAATTAATGCACACAATTTGGCTGATGTCCTTTTTACTATGGACGTCCCCAAGACAATTGACACAAGACGATTATGAATCAGTAGATGTGTTTTGAAATAACTTTTTATCTTCCATTTTGTGATTTTGTTAAATTTATATTCATTTTATTACTTAATTATTGCTTTTACTTTTGACCATTTGTGATTTTATTTCAATTATTTGATTTGATTATTACCATTTGTGATTTTTCAATTATTTAAGATAATAATTTGTGATTTTGTTCCAATTATTCAAGCTATAATATTATTTTAAATCATTTTCAATTAATTATTTGGTGATTTTGTTTTGCTAATTGCTTCTCTTTTTTTCGCCCTTCTTTTGTTTCTTCTTATCTTTCCTTCTCTTTTCCTCTCTCTCTCTGTCATACTGTCCCTATTTTCTGAGGTATGCTACCAGCGTGAAGGAGACTTGAGACCTGCTGATGAAGATCCTTTCAAGACAATCGTGAGTCACGGGGTCGTGTGAGAGTCTGTCCGAAACTTCCCTCATTTTTTGCCTCTCGATCGTCATGAAAGCCAAGACTACCGGGGAAAGGGAAAGATCCTGTTCTGAAAATCCAGGTCTGTCTGGTCCACCAAGCCAGATTATTGCCTACGGGTGTGTTTGCTCAACTCATGGAACACTGCACCCGAGAAGGGGCAGTGTGCTCTCCTTCGCCTGCATCACCTAGCAACGCTAGTGCTGGAATTTCTCCACCCTTCTGACTTGGCTGGACTTTCTCTCTGGAATGACCTTCCCGGAGGTCACCACAAAAGGACCCTCCATTCACCGTACATCAACCACCGTGACAGAGGGACTGAGATGGGAGAAGGTTCTCCCCTCAAGGACTGAGACGTGCGACCCCTACATGGAAAAGCTCCCCTTTTTCCCCAAAAGGACTAAGACTGAAATCCCCACCGTAGGGTGAGGGAAGGTATGCGTGGGGACCGGAGCAAGTTTTGCAAGCGACCACTGGACCGAGAAGACAATGGTCCCTGCCTACGACATCTGCTGCTGACGACACCTGTTCCTGATGGACTACTGATGGACTCCTTGTACCCTTCATCAATAGACTATTTTGAAATGGGTCCCCTTCCCCCATTTCAAAAGGACTATAAAAAAGGTTAGAGCTGACTGATACCTTGGAGATCTCCCCTGACGTGAAGACGACAGGCCTCTTCGTCGACCGGACTTCGAGGGACTTTGTCATCCGCACGTCTGGTAGCTATACACCTCCTTGCCCTCCCTCTTTTCCTTTTCTTTTCCTTATTCTTTTCCCTTTCTTCATCCCCCTCTCTCTAACGCATCTTCTCTATGGCTATTTAATAAAAGTACATGTATTTTGATTTTACTGCAAATCCCCTTGTCGTGTCAGTTTTTGCACCCTGAGATCAGTGAAAAAGAACCTACACGAATCACGTCCTTAGGACGGATCGTGTCAGTTGCCACGGAAACTGACCATAGCAACAGTGTGCTGCGGATGGTTGCCATGGATACTGACCATTGCAACGGGGGCTGTGATAGTTGCCATGGAACCTGACATAGCAACAATGGGTTGGGGATGGTTGCCATGGAAACTGACCATAGCAACTAGGGGCTGGTAATGTTTGCCATGGAAACTGACCATAGCAACTAGGGGCTGGGATGGTTGCCATGGAAACTGACCATAGCAACGGGGGGCTGCTGATGGTTGCCATGGAACCTGGCATAGGAACAAGGGGCTGGGGATGGTTGTCATGGAAACTGGCCATAGCAAGAGGGGGCTGGTAATAATTGCCGTGGAAGCTGACCACAGCAAGAGTGGGCTGGGGGTTGTTGCCATGATCATAGCAACTGGGGTGTGTTGATGGTTGCCATGGAAACTGACCACAGCAACAGGGGGCTGGTGATGGTTGCCGTGGAAACTAATCATAGCAACAGGGGGTCTGGTGATAGTAGCCATGGAAAGCGACCATAGCAATAGGGGGGTGGGGATGATTGCTATGGAAGCTGACCATAGCAACAGGTGTCTGGTGATGATTGCCATGGAAACTGACCATAGCAACATGGGGCTGGTGATGGCTGCCATGGAAACCGTGCATAGCAACAGGGGGCTGGTGATGTTTTCCTTGGAAACTGACCATAGCAACAGGGGGCTGGTAATGTTTGCCATGGAAACTGACCATAGCAACAGGGGGCTGGGGTTGGTTGCCATGGATACCGACCATAGCAGCAAGGGGCTGGTGATAGTTGCCATGGAAATTGAACATAGAAACAGCGGACTGGGGGTCGCTGCCATGGATATTGACCACAGGAACTGGGGTCTGGTGATGGTTTCCATGGAAATAGACCATAGCAATAGGGGAGTTGTGATGGTTGCCATAGAAACTGACCATAGCAAGAGGGGGCTGGGGGTGGTTGCCATGGAAACTGACCATAGCAACAGGGGGCTGGTGATGTTTTCCTTGCAAACCGACCATAGCAACAGGGGGCTGGGGTGGTTGCCATGGAAACTGACATTAGCAACAGCGGGCTGGTGATGTTTTCCTTGGAAACTGACCATAGCAACAGGGGGCTGGGGATGGTTGCGATGGAAACTGACCAGAGCAACAGGGGGCTGGTGATGGCTGCCCTGGAAACCTGACATAGCAACGGGGGGCTGGTGATGGCTGCCATGGCAACTGACCATAGCAACGGGCGGCTGGTGATGTCTACCATTGATATTTACCATACCAACAGGGGGCCGGGGATTGTTGCCGTGGAAACTGACCATAGCTACATGGGTGTGGGGTTGATTGCCATGGAAACTGACCACAACAAGAGGGGGCTGGGGGTGGTTGCCATGGAAAGTGACCACAGCAACAGTGGGCTGCGGATGGTTACCATGGATACTGACCATAGCAACGGGGGACTGGGGATGGTTGCCATGGATCCTGACATAGTAACAAGGGGCTGGGGATTGTTGCCATGGAAACTGGCCATAGCAAGTGGGGGCTGGTGATAATTGCCGTGGAAACTGACCATAGCAAGAGTGGGCTGGGGTTGTTCCCATGGAAATTGATCACATCAACTGGGGGGTGTTGATGGTTGCCTTGGAAACCGACCATATCAACAGGGGGCTGGTGATGGTTGCCATGGAAACTGACCATCGCAACTGGGGGCTGTTGATGGTTGCCATGGAAACTGACCATAGCAACAGGGGGCTCACGATTGTTGCCATGGAAACCGACCATAGCAACGGAGGGCTGGAGAGGTTTTCCTTGGAAACTGACCATAGCAACAGGGAGCTAGGGATGGTTGCCATGGATACTGACCATAGCAACAGTGGGCTGAGGATGGTTGTCATGGAAACCGACCATAGCAACGAGAGGCTGGGGATGGTTGGTATGGAAACTACCCATAGCAAGAAGGGGCTGGTGATGGTAGCCATGGAAACCGACAATAGCAACGGGGGGGTGGCGACGGTTGCCATGGAAACGGACATAGCAACAGGGGGCTGGGGATGGTTTCCTTGTAAACCGACCATAGCAACAGGGGGCTGGTGATGGTTGCCATGGAAACTGACCAGAGCAACAGGGGTCTGGTGATTGTAGCCATGGAAACCGACCATAGCAACAGGGGGCTGGGAATGGTTGGCATGGAAACTGAGCTTAGCAACAGGGGGGTGGGGATGGTTGGTATGAAAACTGACCATAGCTACGGCGGGCTGGTGATGGTTGCCATGGAAACTGACCACAACAAGAGAGGGCTGGGATGGTTGCCATGGAAACCGACCATCGAAACAAGGGGCTGGGGATGGCTGCCATGGAAACCGACCATAGCAACAGGCGGCTGGTGATGGTCGCCGTGGAAACTGACCATAGAAACAGGGGGCTGGTGATGATTGCCATGGAAACTGACCATAGCAATAGGGGATTTGTGATGGTTGCCATAGAAACTGACCATAGCAAGAGGGGGCTGGGGGTGGTTGCCATGGAAACTGACCATAGCAACATGGGGCTGGGGATGGTAGCCATGGAAACCGACCACAGCAACAGGGGGCTGGGGATGGTTGGCATGGAAACTGAGCTTAGCCACAGGGGGGTGGGGATGGTTGGTATGAAAACTGACCATAGCAACGGGGGGCTGGTGATGGTTGCCATAGAAACTGACCATAGAAACAGGGGGCTGGTGATGATTGCCATGGAAACTGACCACAACAAGAGGGGGCTGGGGGTGGTTGCCATGGAAATTGATCATAGCAACTGGGGGGGTGTTGATGGTTGCAATGGAAACAGACCATAGCAACGGGGTGCTGGGTATGTTTGCCATGGAAACCGAGCATAGCAACAGGCGTGCTGGTGATGGTTGCGATGGAAACTGACCATAGCAACGGGGGACTGGGGATGGTTGCGATGGAAACTGACCATAGCAACAGGTGTCTGGTGATGATTGCTGTGGAAACTGACCATAGCAACCGGAGGTGGGGATGGTTGGCATGGAAACTGACCATAGAAACATGGGGTGGGGATGGCTGCCATGGAAACCGACCATAGCAAGGGGGGCTGGGGATGGTGTCTATGGAAACTGATCATAGCAACAAGGGGCTGGTGATGGTTGCCATGGAAACTGACCATGGCAACCGGGGGCTGGGGATGGTTGCCACGGAAACTGACCATAGCAACAGTGTGCTGCGGATGGTTGCCATGGATACTGACCATTGCAACGGGGGCTGTGATAGTTGCCATGGAACCTGACATAGCAACAATGGGTTGGGGATGGTTGCCATGGAAACTGACCATAGCAACTAGGGGCTGGTAATGTTTGCCATGGAAACTGACCATAGCAACTAGGGGCTGGGATGGTTGCCATGGAAACTGACCATAGCAACAGGGGGCTGCTGATGGTTGCCATGGAACCTGGCATAGGAACAAGGGGCTGGGGATGGTTGTCATGGAAACTGGCCATAGCAAGAGGGGGCTGGTAATAATTGTCGTGGAAGCTGACCACAGCAAGAGTGGGCTGGGGGTTGTTGCCATGATCATAGCAACTGGGGGGTGTTGATGGTTGCCATGGAAACTGACCACAGCAACAGGGGGCTGGTGATGGTTGCCGTGGAAACTAATCATAGCAACAGGGGGTCTGGTGATGGTAGCCATGGAAAGCGACCATAGCAATAGGGGGGTGGGGATGATTGCTATGGAAGCTGACCATAGCAACAGGTGTCTGGTGATGATTGCCATGGAAACTGACCATAGCAACATGGGGCTGGTGATGGCTGCCATGGAAACCGTGCATAGCAACAGGGGGCTGGTGATGTTTTCCTTGGAAACTGACCATAGCGACAGGGGGCTGGTAATGTTTGCCATGGAAACTGACCATAGCAACAGGGGGCTGGGGTTGGTTGCCATGGATACCGACCATAGCAGCAAGGGGCTGGTGATAGTTGCCATGGAAATTGACCATAGAAACAGCGGACTGGGGGTCGCTGCCATGGATATTGACCACAGGAACTGGGGTCTGGTGATGGTTTCCATGGAAATAGACCATAGCAATAGGGGAGTTGTGATGGTTGCCATAGAAACTGACCATAGCAAGAGGGGGCTGGGGGTGGTTGCCATGGAAACTGACCATAGCAACAGGGGGCTGGTGATGTTTTCCTTGCAAACCGACCATAGCAACAGGGGGGTGGGGTGGTTGCCATGGAAACTGACCATAGCAACAGCGGGCTGGTGATGTTTTCCTTGGAAACTGACCATAGCAACAGGGGGCTGGGGATGGTTGCGATGGAAACTGACCAGAGCAACAGGGGGCTGGTGATGGCTGCCCTGGAAACCTGACATAGCAACGGGGGGCTGGGGATGGCTGCCATGGAAACTGACCATAGCAACGGGCGGCTGGTGATGTCTACCATTGATATTTACCATACCAACAGGGGGCCGGGGATTGTTGCCGTGGAAACTGACCATAGCTACATGAGTGTGGGGTTGATTGCCATGGAAACTGACCACAACAAGAGGGGGCTGGGGGTGGTTGCCATGGAAATTGATCATAGCAACTGGGGGGGGGTTGATGGTTGCAATGGAAACAGACCATAGCAACTGGGGTCTTGTGATGGTTGCCATGGAAAGTGACCATAGCAACAGTGGGCTGCGGATGGTTACCATGGATACTGACCATAGCAACGGGGGACTGGGGATGGTTGCCATGGATCCTGACATAGTAACAAGGGGCTGGGGATTGTTGCCATGGAAACTGGCCATAGCAACTGGGGGCTGGTGATAATTGCCATGGAAACTGACCATAGCAAGAGTGGGCTGGGGTTGTTCCCATGGAAATTGATCACATCAACTGGGGGCTGGGGATGGTTGCAATGGAAACCGACCATATCAACAGGGGGCTGGTGATGGTTGCCATGGAAACTGACCATCTCAACTGGGGGCTGTTGATGGTTGCCATGGAAACTGACCATAGCAACAGGGGGCTCACGATTGTTGCCATGGAAACCGACCATAGCAACGGAGGGCTGGAGAGGTTTTCCTTGGAAACTGACCATAGCAACAGGGAGCTAGGGATGGTTGCCATGGATACTGACCATAGCAACAGTGGGCTGAGGATGGTTGTCATGGAAACCGACCATAGCAACGAGAGGCTGGGGATGGTTGGTATGGAAACTACCCATAGCAAGAAGGGGCTGGTGATGGTAGCCATGGAAACCGTCAATAGCAACGGGGGGTGGCGATGGTTGCCATGGAAACGGACCATAGCAACAGGGGGCTGGGGATGGTTTCCATGGAAACCGACCATAGAAACGGGAGCTGGGGATGGTTGCCATAGAAACTGACCACAAAAAGAGGGGTCTGGGATGGTTGCCATGGAAACTGACCATCGAAACAAGGGGCTGGGGATGGCTGCCATGGAAACCGACCATAGCAACGGCGGGCTGGTGATGGTTGCCATGGAAAGTGATCACAAAAAGAGGGGGCTGCGGTGGTTGCCATGGAAATTAATCATAGCAACTGGGGGGTGTTGATTGTTGCTATGAAAACTGACCATAGCAACTGGCGGCTGGTGATGCTCGCTGTGGAAACTGACCATATCAACAGGGGGCTGGTGATGGTTGCCATGGAAACTAATCATAGCAACAGGACTCTAGAGATGGTTGCCATGGAAACTCATCATAGCAACAGGGGTCTGGAGATGCTTGCCATGGAAACTGACCATAGCAACAGGCGGGCTGGTGATGGTTGCGATGGAAACTGACCATAGCAATGGGGGCTGGGGATGGTTGCTATGGAAACTGACCATAGCAACATGTGGCTGGTGATGATTGCTGTGGAAACTGTCCATAGCAACAGTGGGTGGGGATGGTTGTCATGGAAAGTGACCATAGCAACAAGGGGCTGGTGATGGTTGCCATGGAAAGTGACCATGGCAACCGGGGGCTGGGCATGGTTGCCACGGAAACTGACCATAGCAACAGTGTGCTGCGGATGGTTGCCATGGAAACTGACCATTGCAACGGGGGCTGTGATGGTTGCCATGGAACCTGACATAGCAACAGGCGGCTGGGGTTGGTTGCCATGGATACCGACCATAGCAGCAGGGGGCTGGTGATAGTTGCCATGGAAATTCACCATAGCAATAGGGGATTTGTGATGGTTGCCATAGAAACTGACCATAGCAAGAGGGGGCTGGGGTGGTTGCCATGGAAACTGACCATAGCAACAGGGGGCTGGTGATGTTTTCCTTGTAAACCGACCATAGCAACAGGGGGCTGGGGATGGTTGCCATGGAAACTGACCAGAGCAACAGGGGTCTGGTGATGGTAGCCATGGAAACCGACCATAGCAACAGGGGGCTGGGAATGGTTTGCATGGAAACTGAGCTTAGCAACAGGGGGGTGGGGATGGTTGGTATGAAAACTGACCATAGCTACGGCGGGTTGGTGATGGTTGCCATGGAAACTGACCACAACAAGAGAAGGCTGGGATGGTTGCCATGGAAACCGACCATCGAAACAAGGGGCTGGGGATGGCTGCCATGGAAACCGACCATAGCAACAGGCGGCTGGTGATGGTCGCCGTGGAAACTGACCATAGAAACAGGGGGCTGGTGATGATTGCCATGGAAACTGACCATAGCAATAGGGGATTTGTGATGGTTGCCATAGAAACTGACCATAGCAAGAGGGGGCTGGGGGTGGTTGCCATGGAAACTGACCATAGCAAGAGGGGGCTGGGGGTGGTTGCCATGGAAACTGACCATAGCAACAGGGGGCTGGGGATGGTTAGCATGGAAACTGAGCTTAGCAACAGGGGGGTGGGGATGGTTGGTATGAAAACTGACCATAGCAACGGGGGGCTGGTGATGGTTGCCATAGAAACTGACCATAGCAAGAGGGGGCTGGGGATGGTTGCCATGGATCCTGACATAGTAACAAGGGGCTGGGGATTGTTGCCATGGAAACTGGCCATAGCAACTGGGGGCTGGTGATAATTGCCGTGGAAACTGACCATAGCAAGAGTGGGCTGGGGTTGTTCCCATGGAAATTGATCACATCAACTGGGGGGTGTTGATGGTTGCCGTGGAAACCGACCATATCAACAGGGGGCTGGTGATGGTTGCCATGGAAACTGACCATCGCAACTGGGGGCTGTTGATGGTTGCCATGGAAACTGACCATAGCAACAGGGGGCTCACGATTGTTGCCATGGAAACCGACCACAGCAACGGAGGGCTGGAGAGGTTTTCCTTGGAAACTGACCATAGCAACAGGGAGCTAGGGATGGTTGCCATGGATACTGACCATAGCAACAGTGGGCTGAGGATGGTTGTCATGGAAACCGACCATAGCAACGAGAGGCTGGGGATGGTTGGTATGGAAACTACCCATAGCAAGAAGGGGCTGGTGATGGTAGCCATGGAAACCGTCAATAGCAACGGGGGGTGGCGATGGTTGCCATGGAAACGGACCATAGCAACAGGGGGCTGGGGATGGTTTCCATGGAAACCGACCATAGAAACGGGAGCTGGGGATGGTTGCCATGGAAACTGACCATAGCAACAGGGGGTTGGGGATGGCTGCCATGGATACCGACCATAGAAACAGGGGGATGGTGATAGTTGCCATGGAAACTAACCATAGCCACAGTGGGCTGGGGATGGCTGCCATGGAAAGTGACGATAGCAACAGTGGGCTGCGGGTGGTTACCATGGAAACTGACCATAGCAACGGGGTGCTGGGTATGGTTGCCATGGAAACCGAGCATAGCAACAGGCATGCTGGTGATGGTTGCGATGGAAACTGACCATAGCAACGGGGGGGATGGTTGCTATGGAAACTGACCATAGCAACCGGAGGTGGGGATGGTTGTCATGGAAACTGACCATAGCAACATGGGGTGGGGATGGCTGCCATGGAAACCGACCATAGCAAGGGGGGCTGGGGATGGTGTCTATGGAAACTGATCATAGCAACAAGGGGCTGGTGATGGTTGCCATGGAAAGTGACCATAGCAAGAGGGGGCTGGGGGTGGTTGCCATGGAAACTGACCATAGCAACAGGGGGCTGGTGATGTTTTCCTTGCAAACCGACCATAGCAACAGGGGGCTGGGGTGGTTGCCATGGAAACTGACCATAGCAACAGCGGGCTGGTGATGTTTTCCTTGGAAACTGACCATAGCAACAGGGGGCTGGGGATGGTTGCGATGGAAACTGACCAGAGCAACAGGGGGCTGGTGATGGCTGCCCTGGAAACCTGACATAGCAACGGGGGGCTGGGGATGGCTGCCATGGAAACTGACCATAGCAACGGGCGGCTGGTGATGTCTACCATTGATATTTACCATACCAACAGGGGGCCGGGGATTGTTGCCGTGGAAACTGACCATAGCTACATGGGTGTGGGGTTGATTGCCATGGAAACTGACCACAACAAGAGGGGGCTGGGGGTGGTTGCCATGGAAATTGATCATAGCAACTGGGGGGGGGTTGATGGTTGCAATGGAAACAGACCATAGCAACTGGGGTCTGGTGATGGTTGCCATGGAAAGTGACCATAGCAACAGTGTGCTGCTGATGGTTGCCATGGAAACTGACCATTGCAACGGGGGCTGTGATAGTTGCCATGGAACCTGACATAGCAACAATGGGTTGGGGATGGTTGCCATGGAAACTGACCATAGCAACAGGGGGCTGGTAATGTTTGCCATGGAAACTGACCATAGCAACAGGGGGCTGGGGTTGGTTGCCATGGAAACTGACCATAGGAACAAGGGGCTGGGAATGGTTGCCATGGAAAGTGACTATGGCAACTGGGGGCTGGGGATGGTTGCCATGGAAACTGACCATAGCAACGGGGGGCTGGTGATGGTTGCCATGGAACCTGGCATAGTAACAAGGTGCTGGGGATGGTTGTCATGGAAACTGGCCATAGCAAATGGGGGCTGGTGATAATTGCCGTGGAAACTGACCATAGTAAGAGTGGGCTGGGGTTGTTGCCATGGAAACTGACCATCACAGCTGGGGGGTGTTGATGGTTACCATGGAAACTGACCATAGCAACAGGGGGCTGGGGATGGCTGCCATGGAAATAGACCATAGCAACTGCGGGGTGTAGATGGTTGCCATGGAAATTGACCATAGCAACAGGGGGCTCACGAGTGTTGCCATGGAAACCGACCATAGCAACGGAGGGCTGGAGACGTTTTCCTTGGAAACTGACCATAGCAACAGGGAGCTAGGGATGGTTGCCATGGATACTGACCACAGCAACAGTGGGCTGAGGATGGTTGTCATGGAAACCGACCATAGCAACGAGAGGCTGGGGATGGTTGGTATGGAAACTATCCATAGCAAGAAGGGGCTGGTGATGGTAGCCATGGAAACCGTCAATAGCAACGGGGGGTGGCGATGGTTGCCATGGAAACGGACCATAGCAACAGGGGGCTGGGGATGGTTTCCATGGAAACCGACCATAGAAACGGGAGCTGGGGATGGTTGCCATAGAAACTGACCACAAAAAGAGGGGTCTGGGATGGTTGCCATGGAAACTGACCATCGAAACAAGGGGCTGGGGATGGCTGCCATGGAAACCGAGCATAGCAACGGCGGGCTGGTGATGGTTGCCATGGAAAGTGATCACAAAAAGAGGGGGCTGCGGTGGTTGCCATGGAAATTAATCATAGCAACTGGGGGGTGTTGATTGTTGCTATGAAAACTGACCATAGCAACTGGCGGCTGGTGATGCTCGCTGTGGAAACTGACCATATCAACAGGGGGCTGGTGATGGTTGCCATGGAAACTAATCATAGCAACAGGACTCTAGAGATGGTTGCCATGGAAACTCATCATAGCAACAGGGGTCTGGAGATGCTTGCCATGGAAACTGACCATAGCAACAGGCGGGCTGGTGATGGTTGCGATGGAAACTGACCATAGCAATGGGGGCTGGGGATGGTTGCTATGGAAACTGACCATAGCAACATGTGGCTGGTGATGATTGCTGTGGAAACTGTCCATAGCAACAGTGGGTGGGGATGGTTGTCATGGAAAGTGACCATAGCAACAAGGGGCTGGTGATGGTTGCCATGGAAAGTGACCATGGCAACCGGGGGCTGGGCATGGTTGCCACGGAAACTGACCATAGCAACAGTGTGCTGCGGATGGTTGCCATGGAAACTGACCATTGCAACGGGGGCTGTGATGGTTGCCATGGAACCTGACATAGCAACAGGCGGCTGGGGTTGGTTGCCATGGATACCGACCATAGCAGCAGGGGGCTGGTGATAGTTGCCATGGAAATTCACCATAGCAATAGGGGATTTGTGATGGTTGCCATAGAAACTGACCATAGCAAGAGGGGGCTGGGGTGGTTGCCATGGAAACTGACCATAGCAACAGGGGGCTGGTGATGTTTTCCTTGTAAACCGACCATAGCAACAGGGGGCTGGGGATGGTTGCCATGGAAACTGACCAGAGCAACAGGGGTCTGGTGATGGTAGCCATGGAAACCGACCATAGCAACAGGGGGCTGGGAATGGTTTGCATGGAAACTGAGCTTAGCAACAGGGGGGTGGGGATGGTTGGTATGAAAACTGACCATAGCTACGGCGGGTTGGTGATGGTTGCCATGGAAACTGACCACAACAAGAGAAGGCTGGGATGGTTGCCATGGAAACCGACCATCGAAACAAGGGGCTGGGGATGGCTGCCATGGAAACCGACCATAGCAACAGGCGGCTGGTGATGGTCGCCGTGGAAACTGACCATAGAAACAGGGGGCTGGTGATGATTGCCATGGAAACTGACCATAGCAATAGGGGATTTGTGATGGTTGCCATAGAAACTGACCATAGCAAGAGGGGGCTGGGGGTGGTTGCCATGGAAACTGACCATAGCAAGAGGGGGCTGGGGGTGGTTGCCATGGAAACTGACCATAGCAACAGGGGGCTGGGGATGGTTAGCATGGAAACTGAGCTTAGCAACAGGGGGGTGGGGATGGTTGGTATGAAAACTGACCATAGCAACGGGGGGCTGGTGATGGTTGCCATAGAAACTGACCATAGCAAGAGGGGGCTGGGGATGGTTGCCATGGATCCTGACATAGTAACAAGGGGCTGGGGATTGTTGCCATGGAAACTGGCCATAGCAACTGGGGGCTGGTGATAATTGCCGTGGAAACTGACCATAGCAAGAGTGGGCTGGGGTTGTTCCCATGGAAATTGATCACATCAACTGGGGGGTGTTGATGGTTGCCGTGGAAACCGACCATATCAACAGGGGGCTGGTGATGGTTGCCATGGAAACTGACCATCGCAACTGGGGGCTGTTGATGGTTGCCATGGAAACTGACCATAGCAACAGGGGGCTCACGATTGTTGCCATGGAAACCGACCACAGCAACGGAGGGCTGGAGAGGTTTTCCTTGGAAACTGACCATAGCAACAGGGAGCTAGGGATGGTTGCCATGGATACTGACCATAGCAACAGTGGGCTGAGGATGGTTGTCATGGAAACCGACCATAGCAACGAGAGGCTGGGGATGGTTGGTATGGAAACTACCCATAGCAAGAAGGGGCTGGTGATGGTAGCCATGGAAACCGTCAATAGCAACGGGGGGTGGCGATGGTTGCCATGGAAACGGACCATAGCAACAGGGGGCTGGGGATGGTTTCCATGGAAACCGACCATAGAAACGGGAGCTGGGGATGGTTGCCATGGAAACTGACCATAGCAACAGGGGGTTGGGGATGGCTGCCATGGATACCGACCATAGAAACAGGGGGATGGTGATAGTTGCCATGGAAACTAACCATAGCCACAGTGGGCTGGGGATGGCTGCCATGGAAAGTGACGATAGCAACAGTGGGCTGCGGGTGGTTACCATGGAAACTGACCATAGCAACGGGGTGCTGGGTATGGTTGCCATGGAAACCGAGCATAGCAACAGGCATGCTGGTGATGGTTGCGATGGAAACTGACCATAGCAACGGGGGGGGGATGGTTGCTATGGAAACTGACCATAGCAACCGGAGGTGGGGATGGTTGTCATGGAAACTGACCATAGCAACATGGGGTGGGGATGGCTGCCATGGAAACCGACCATAGCAAGGGGGGCTGGGGATGGTGTCTATGGAAACTGATCATAGCAACAAGGGGCTGGTGATGGTTGCCATGGAAAGTGACCATAGCAAGAGGGGGCTGGGGGTGGTTGCCATGGAAACTGACCATAGCAACAGGGGGCTGGTGATGTTTTCCTTGCAAACCGACCATAGCAGCAGGGGGCTGGTGATAGTTGCCATGGAAACTGACCATAGCAACAGCGGGCTGGTGATGTTTTCCTTGGAAACTGACCATAGCAACAGGGGGCTGGGGATGGTTGCGATGGAAACTGACCAGAGCAACAGGGGGCTGGTGATGGCTGCCCTGGAAACCTGACATAGCAACGGGGGGCTGGGGATGGCTGCCATGGAAACTGACCATAGCAACGGGCGGCTGGTGATGTCTACCATTGATATTTACCATACCAACAGGGGGCCGGGGATTGTTGCCGTGGAAACTGACCATAGCTACATGGGTGTGGGGTTGATTGCCATGGAAACTGACCACAACAAGAGGGGGCTGGGGGTGGTTGCCATGGAAATTGATCATAGCAACTGGGGGGGGGTTGATGGTTGCAATGGAAACAGACCATAGCAACTGGGGTCTGGTGATGGTTGCCATGGAAAGTGACCATAGCAACAGTGTGCTGCTGATGGTTGCCATGGAAACTGACCATTGCAACGGGGGCTGTGATAGTTGCCATGGAACCTGACATAGCAACAATGGGTTGGGGATGGTTGCCATGGAAACTGACCATAGCAACAGGGGGCTGGTAATGTTTGCCATGGAAACTGACCATAGCAACAGGGGGCTGGGGTTGGTTGCCATGGAAACTGACCATAGGAACAAGGGGCTGGGAATGGTTGCCATGGAAAGTGACTATGGCAACTGGGGGCTGGGGATGGTTGCCATGGAAACTGACCATAGCAACGGGGGGCTGGTGATGGTTGCCATGGAACCTGGCATAGTAACAAGGTGCTGGGGATGGTTGTCATGGAAACTGGCCATAGCAAATGGGGGCTGGTGATAATTGCCGTGGAAACTGACCATAGTAAGAGTGGGCTGGGGTTGTTGCCATGGAAACTGACCATCACAGCTGGGGGGTGTTGATGGTTACCATGGAAACTGACCATAGCAACAGGGGGCTGGGGATGGCTGCCATGGAAATAGACCATAGCAACTGCGGGGTGTAGATGGTTGCCATGGAAATTGACCATAGCAACAGGGGGCTCACGAGTGTTGCCATGGAAACCGACCATAGCAACGGAGGGCTGGAGACGTTTTCCTTGGAAACTGACCATAGCAACAGGGAGCTAGGGATGGTTGCCATGGATACTGACCACAGCAACAGTGGGCTGAGGATGGTTGTCATGGAAACCGACCATAGCAACGAGAGGCTGGGGATGGTTGGTATGGAAACTATCCATAGCAAGAAGGGGCTGGTGATGGTAGCCATGGAAACCGTCAATAGCAACGGGGGGTGGCGATGGTTGCCATGGAAACGGACCATAGCAACAGGGGGCTGGGGATGGTTTCCATGGAAACCGACCATAGAAACGGGAGCTGGGGATGGTTGCCATAGAAACTGACCACAAAAAGAGGGGTCTGGGATGGTTGCCATGGAAACTGACCATCGAAACAAGGGGCTGGGGATGGCTGCCATGGAAACCGACCATAGCAACGGCGGGCTGGTGATGGTTGCCATGGAAAGTGATCACAAAAAGAGGGGGCTGCGGTGGTTGCCATGGAAATTAATCATAGCAACTGGGGGGTGTTGATTGTTGCTATGAAAACTGACCATAGCAACTGGCGGCTGGTGATGCTCGCTGTGGAAACTGACCATATCAACAGGGGGCTGGTGATGGTTGCCATGGAAACTAATCATAGCAACAGGACTCTAGAGATGGTTGCCATGGAAACTCATCATAGCAACAGGGGTCTGGAGATGCTTGCCATGGAAACTGACCATAGCAACAGGCGGGCTGGTGATGGTTGCGATGGAAACTGACCATAGCAATGGGGGCTGGGGATGGTTGCTATGGAAACTGACCATAGCAACATGTGGCTGGTGATGATTGCTGTGGAAACTGTCCATAGCAACAGTGGGTGGGGATGGTTGTCATGGAAAGTGACCATAGCAACAAGGGGCTGGTGATGGTTGCCATGGAAAGTGACCATGGCAACCGGGGGCTGGGCATGGTTGCCACGGAAACTGACCATAGCAACAGTGTGCTGCGGATGGTTGCCATGGAAACTGACCATTGCAACGGGGGCTGTGATGGTTGCCATGGAACCTGACATAGCAACAGGCGGCTGGGGTTGGTTGCCATGGATACCGACCATAGCAGCAGGGGGCTGGTGATAGTTGCCATGGAAATTCACCATAGCAATAGGGGATTTGTGATGGTTGCCATAGAAACTGACCATAGCAAGAGGGGGCTGGGGTGGTTGCCATGGAAACTGACCATAGCAACAGGGGGCTGGTGATGTTTTCCTTGTAAACCGACCATAGCAACAGGGGGCTGGGGATGGTTGCCATGGAAACTGACCAGAGCAACAGGGGTCTGGTGATGGTAGCCATGGAAACCGACCATAGCAACAGGGGGCTGGGAATGGTTTGCATGGAAACTGAGCTTAGCAACAGGGGGGTGGGGATGGTTGGTATGAAAACTGACCATAGCTACGGCGGGTTGGTGATGGTTGCCATGGAAACTGACCACAACAAGAGAAGGCTGGGATGGTTGCCATGGAAACCGACCATCGAAACAAGGGGCTGGGGATGGCTGCCATGGAAACCGACCATAGCAACAGGCGGCTGGTGATGGTCGCCGTGGAAACTGACCATAGAAACAGGGGGCTGGTGATGATTGCCATGGAAACTGACCATAGCAATAGGGGATTTGTGATGGTTGCCATAGAAACTGACCATAGCAAGAGGGGGCTGGGGGTGGTTGCCATGGAAACTGACCATAGCAAGAGGGGGCTGGGGGTGGTTGCCATGGAAACTGACCATAGCAACAGGGGGCTGGGGATGGTTAGCATGGAAACTGAGCTTAGCAACAGGGGGGTGGGGATGGTTGGTATGAAAACTGACCATAGCAACGGGGGGCTGGTGATGGTTGCCATAGAAACTGACCATAGCAAGAGGGGGCTGGGGATGGTTGCCATGGATCCTGACATAGTAACAAGGGGCTGGGGATTGTTGCCATGGAAACTGGCCATAGCAACTGGGGGCTGGTGATAATTGCCGTGGAAACTGACCATAGCAAGAGTGGGCTGGGGTTGTTCCCATGGAAATTGATCACATCAACTGGGGGGTGTTGATGGTTGCCGTGGAAACCGACCATATCAACAGGGGGCTGGTGATGGTTGCCATGGAAACTGACCATCGCAACTGGGGGCTGTTGATGGTTGCCATGGAAACTGACCATAGCAACAGGGGGCTCACGATTGTTGCCATGGAAACCGACCACAGCAACGGAGGGCTGGAGAGGTTTTCCTTGGAAACTGACCATAGCAACAGGGAGCTAGGGATGGTTGCCATGGATACTGACCATAGCAACAGTGGGCTGAGGATGGTTGTCATGGAAACCGACCATAGCAACGAGAGGCTGGGGATGGTTGGTATGGAAACTACCCATAGCAAGAAGGGGCTGGTGATGGTAGCCATGGAAACCGTCAATAGCAACGGGGGGTGGCGATGGTTGCCATGGAAACGGACCATAGCAACAGGGGGCTGGGGATGGTTTCCATGGAAACCGACCATAGAAACGGGAGCTGGGGATGGTTGCCATGGAAACTGACCATAGCAACAGGGGGTTGGGGATGGCTGCCATGGATACCGACCATAGAAACAGGGGGATGGTGATAGTTGCCATGGAAACTAACCATAGCCACAGTGGGCTGGGGATGGCTGCCATGGAAAGTGACGATAGCAACAGTGGGCTGCGGGTGGTTACCATGGAAACTGACCATAGCAACGGGGTGCTGGGTATGGTTGCCATGGAAACCGAGCATAGCAACAGGCATGCTGGTGATGGTTGCGATGGAAACTGACCATAGCAACGGGGGGGGATGGTTGCTATGGAAACTGACCATAGCAACCGGAGGTGGGGATGGTTGTCATGGAAACTGACCATAGCAACATGGGGTGGGGATGGCTGCCATGGAAACCGACCATAGCAAGGGGGGCTGGGGATGGTGTCTATGGAAACTGATCATAGCAACAAGGGGCTGGTGATGGTTGCCATGGAAAGTGACCATAGCAAGAGGGGGCTGGGGGTGGTTGCCATGGAAACTGACCATAGCAACAGGGGGCTGGTGATGTTTTCCTTGCAAACCGACCATAGCAACAGGGGGCTGGGGTGGTTGCCATGGAAACTGACCATAGCAACAGCGGGCTGGTGATGTTTTCCTTGGAAACTGACCATAGCAACAGGGGGCTGGGGATGGTTGCGATGGAAACTGACCAGAGCAACAGGGGGCTGGTGATGGCTGCCCTGGAAACCTGACATAGCAACGGGGGGCTGGGGATGGCTGCCATGGAAACTGACCATAGCAACGGGCGGCTGGTGATGTCTACCATTGATATTTACCATACCAACAGGGGGCCGGGGATTGTTGCCGTGGAAACTGACCATAGCTACATGGGTGTGGGGTTGATTGCCATGGAAACTGACCACAACAAGAGGGGGCTGGGGGTGGTTGCCATGGAAATTGATCATAGCAACTGGGGGGGGGTTGATGGTTGCAATGGAAACAGACCATAGCAACTGGGGTCTGGTGATGGTTGCCATGGAAAGTGACCATAGCAACAGTGTGCTGCTGATGGTTGCCATGGAAACTGACCATTGCAACGGGGGCTGTGATAGTTGCCATGGAACCTGACATAGCAACAATGGGTTGGGGATGGTTGCCATGGAAACTGACCATAGCAACAGGGGGCTGGTAATGTTTGCCATGGAAACTGACCATAGCAACAGGGGGCTGGGGTTGGTTGCCATGGAAACTGACCATAGGAACAAGGGGCTGGGAATGGTTGCCATGGAAAGTGACTATGGCAACTGGGGGCTGGGGATGGTTGCCATGGAAACTGACCATAGCAACGGGGGGCTGGTGATGGTTGCCATGGAACCTGGCATAGTAACAAGGTGCTGGGGATGGTTGTCATGGAAACTGGCCATAGCAAATGGGGGCTGGTGATAATTGCCGTGGAAACTGACCATAGTAAGAGTGGGCTGGGGTTGTTGCCATGGAAACTGACCATCACAGCTGGGGGGTGTTGATGGTTACCATGGAAACTGACCATAGCAACAGGGGGCTGGGGATGGCTGCCATGGAAATAGACCATAGCAACTGCGGGGTGTAGATGGTTGCCATGGAAATTGACCATAGCAACAGGGGGCTCACGAGTGTTGCCATGGAAACCGACCATAGCAACGGAGGGCTGGAGACGTTTTCCTTGGAAACTGACCATAGCAACAGGGAGCTAGGGATGGTTGCCATGGATACTGACCACAGCAACAGTGGGCTGAGGATGGTTGTCATGGAAACCGACCATAGCAACGAGAGGCTGGGGATGGTTGGTATGGAAACTATCCATAGCAAGAAGGGGCTGGTGATGCTAGCCATGGAAACCGACAATAGCAACGGGGGGTGGCGATGCTTGCCATGGAAACGGACCATAGCAACAGGGGGCTGGGGATGGTTTCCATGGAAACCGACCATAGAAACGGGAGCTGGGGATGGTTGCCATGGAAACTGACCATAGAAACAGTGGGCTGGGGATGGCTGCCATGGAAACTGACCATAGCAACGGGGTGCTGGGAATGGTTGCCATGGAAACTGACCATAGCAACAGGGGGGTGGGGATGATTGCTATGGAAACTGACCATAGCAACTGGGGGGTGGTGATGGTTGCCATGGATAGTGACCATAGCTACCGGGGACTAGTGATGGTAGCCATAGAAACTGACCATAGTAACAGGTGGCTGGTGATGTCTGCCATGGAAACTGACCATAGCAACGGTAGCTGATGATGGTTGCCATGGTATCTGACCATAGTAACAGTGGACTAGGGATGGTTGCCATGGAAACTGACCATAGCAACAGGGGGCTGGTTATGGTTGCCATGGAAACTGACCATATGTCTTGGTTTGAAAAGACAGGAGTCTGTGAAGGAAGGCAAAAAGCCTTCTGTGAAATGGAAAAGGTAAACCCCCTCCTTCCGAATTATCACAATTTCAGAATTAAAATGGCTCTCAGGCAAAGATATGGGAATAACAGTTTTTTACTAGGAAGAAAAAAACCTAAATAACAATGTAATTTAGCACAAGCAAAAAACCACTGGCAGAGTGAGAAAAACCTGACACCCAAAGAAGTCAGGGTGTTGATAGTAGTCCAGCCAGATGGTGGCTGCTCCTCCTGGAGCGGCCATCTGCAGAAGGGTGTAGATCCTTTCTGAAAATGCGGCGAAGGAGCAGCTGGGCCTTGGTTCCTGATTCCTCTGGGAAATCCAGCGAAGAAGGCTGTCTGTGGTCTCAGAAATGCTTGTTTTATGGTGGCAGGGATGCTTGGCTCCTCCCTCTGGGTGGAGCATCTCCCAATGGGATGATGTAACTAATCTTACCAGCCACAGTGAGTAATTCAATAGCCCATTAGCAGGAGATTATCTTCCAGGCAGTGTCATTGTTCTTGAAAGCGATAAGAAAAACTGCCTAACCCCCAACAGATGGCAAAAATAGAATACATGCTTATTTTACAAGCCAGGACATTATCCACCCCTTATTCTATTTCCATCTGTGTCACAATGAAATCTTATACTCAGTTTTCACTTAAGACCAGGTTTCCCTGTGGTACACAACGGGTTTCCCCATCTTTCTGCATTACCCACCAAGTGTAACCAGGTCCTTGAGCAAAAACAATCCCACGGATGGGTTTGTCTCTGCCTGAGGTGGGATTAATCCAGACAGTTTTCCCTAAAATACCCTTCATATGTACCACAGGGACTTTATCTCCATCTATTGTGTGCAAGGGTTCAGACTGGGCAGGGCCAGCTCGATTGATGGACCCTCGGGTGTTGACCATCCAGGTTGCTTTTGCCAGGTTATTTTCCCAGATTCTAAATGTTCCCCCACCAAGTGCCTTCAGGGTAGTCTTAAGGAGTCCGTTGCACCATTCAACTTTGCCAGCAGCTGGAGCATGATAGGGGATATGATATATCCATTCGATACCATGTTCTCTGGCCCAGGTGTTGATAAGGCCGTTCTTGAAATGGGTGCCGTTGTCAGATTCAATCCTTTCAGGTGTGCCATGTCTCCATAGCACTTGCTTTTCCAGGCCTAAGATGGTGTTCCGGGCAGTGGCATGAGGTACAGGGTAGGTCTCTAGCCATCCAGTGGTGGCTTCCACCATGGTCAGCACGTAGCGCTTGCCTTGGCATGTCTGGGGCAGTGTGATGTAGTCAATCTGCCAGGCCTCCCCATACTTGTACTTGGACCACCGCCCCCCATACCACAGGGGCTTCACCCGCTTGGCCTGTTTGATGGCAGCACATGTCTCACAGTCGTGGATAACCTGAGAAATACTGTCCATGGTTAGATCCACCCCTCGGTCTCGTGCCCACTTGTAGGTGGCATCTCTGCCCTGATGACTCGAGGCATCGTGAGCCCATCGAGCCAGGAACAACTCCCCCTTATGGTGCCAATCTAAGTCTATCTTTGACACTTCTATTCTCGCTGCCTGATCTACCTGCTCGTTGTTTCGGTGTTCCTCATTAGCCCGACTTTTGGGGACATGGGCATCTACATGACGGACTTTCACCGTTAGTTTCTCCACCCGAGAGGCAATGTCTTTCCATATATCAGCAGCCCAGATTGGTTTTCCTTAACGTTGCCAGTTGGCTTTTCTCCACCTTCCCAGCCAGCCCCATAGAGCATTGGCTACCATCCATGAATCAGTATAAAGGTAGAGCTTTGGCCACCTCTCCCTTTCAGCAATGTCCAGGGCCAGCTGAACGGCCTTGAGTTCAGCAAGTTGGCTCGATCCACCTTCTCCTTCGGTAGCTTGTGCAACCTGTCGTGTGGGGCTCCATACGGCTGCTTTCCACTTCCGGTTCATCCCTACGATGCGACAAGAACCGTCAGTGAAAAGAGCGTAACGTGTTTCCTCTGCTGGTAGTTGGTTATAGGGTGGAGCTTCTTCAGCTCTTGTCGCTTGTACCTGCTCCTCATTGTCAGTGAGACTAAAGTTTTCACCTTCTGGCCAGTTCGTAATTATCTCTAAAATCCCAGGGCGATTCAGGTTTCCAATACGGGCGCGCTGGGTGATGAGGGCAATCCATTTGCTCCATGTGGCGTCGGTGGCGTGGTGGGTAGTAGGAACCTTTCCTTTGAACATCCACCCCAGCACTGGTAGTCGGGCTGCCAGGAGGAGTTGTGCTTCCGTGCCAATCACCTCTGAGGCGGCTTGAACTCCTTCATAGGCAGCCAAGATTTCCTTCTCTGTTGGGGTGTAGTTGGCTTCGGACCCTTTGAAACTTCGGCTCCAGAATCCCAATGGTCGACCTTGAGTCTCACCAGGCACCTTCTGCCAAAGGCTCCAGGAACAAACCATTGTTCCCGGCTGCAGAGTAGAGCACATTTTTGACTTCTGGTCCCGTTCTGACTGGGCCAAGGGCTACAGCATGAGCGATCTCCTGCTTGATCTGGGTGAAGGCTTGTTGCTGCTCAGGGCCCCAGTGGAAATCGTTCTTTTTGCGGGTAACCAGGTAAAGAGGGCTCACAATCTGGCTATACTCGGGAATGTGCATCCTCCAAAAACCTATGGCACCTAGGAAAGCTTGTGTTTCCTTCTTGCTGGTTGGTGGGGACATAGCGGTGATCTTGTTGATGACCTCAGTGGGAATCTGGCGCCGTCCGTCTTGCCATTTCACTCCCAGGAACTGGATTTCTTGGGCAGGTCCCTTGACTTTGCTCTTCTTGATGGCAAAGCCAGATTCTAGCAGTATCTGGATGATCCTCTTACCTTTCTCAAACACTTCTGCCGCTGTGTTCCCCCACACAATGATGTCATCGATGTACTGCAGGTGTTCTGGAGCCTCACCCTTTTCTAGTGCAGTCTGGATCAGTCCATGGCAGATAGTGGGACTGTGTTTCCACCCCTGGGGCAGTCGGTTCCAGGTGTACTGCACGCCCCTCCAGGTGAAAGCAAACTGAGGCCTGCATTCTGCTGCCAGAGGAATGGAGAAAAATGCATTAGCAATATCAATAGTGGCATACCACTTCGCTGCCTTGGACTCCAGCTCGTACTGGAGTTCCAGCATATCCGGTACAGCGGCGCTCAGCGGTGGAGTCACTTCATTCAAGGCACGATAGTCCACAGTCAATCTCCATTCTCCGTCAGATTTGCGCACAGGCCAGATGGGGCTGTTGAATGGTGAGTGGGTTTTGCTGACCACCCCTTGGCTCTCCAGCTCACGAATCATTCTGTGGATGGGGATCACGGCATCTCGATCCGTCCGATACTGCCGGCGGTGCACTGTCGAGGTCGCAATTGGCACGAGTTGCTCTTCCACCCTCAGGAGTCCTACTGCAGACGGGTTTTCTGACAGTCCAGGCAAGGTGTTCAATTGCTTAATGTCCCCTGCCTCTACAGCAGCTATGCCAAAAGCCCACCTGAGTCCCTTTGGGTCTTTGTAATAGCCGTTCCGGAGGAAGTCTATGCCCAGAATACACGGGGCCTCTGGGCCAGTCACTATAGGATGTTTCTGCCACTCCTTCCCAGTCAGGCTCACCTCGGCTTCCACCAGGGTCAATTGCTGTGATCCCCCTGTCACACCAGCAATAGAAACAGGCTCTGCCCCCACATGTCCCGATGGTATCAGGGTACACTGCGCACCAGTATCAACTAGGGCATCGTATTTTTGTGGCTCTGATGTGCCAGGCCATCGGATCCACACTGTCCAGAAGATCCGGTTTTCCCGTGCCTCTCCCTGGCTAGAGGCAGGGCCCCTCTAACACTGGTTATTATTCCTCTCCTGGGTATACATACTAGAGGTCCCTTCAAGGGGATCTGACAGATCGTACCCAAAAGCTTGGTCATGGGAGGTTGAGGCTACCTTCACCTTGGTGGAACTCCCCTGGTTAGAGTTTCCCTCCTTGAGTTGACAGACCCGTGCTGCCAGGACAGAAGTGGGTTTCCCATCCCACCTCCCCATGTCTTCCCCGTGGTCACGCAGGAAGAACCACAGATTAGCCCTTGGGGTGTACCCTCTCTCTCTAGCTGGGGAATGTTGGGCTCTGACTTTGGGGCCTGTGACTCATACGGGTGCTGCATTAACCTTCCTCATTTCCTCCCTCATCTCTTCTTTGAACTCCTTAATCACAGCTGAGATATGAGCCTGCATTGGGCCATTAATCATACTCTCATAATTCCTAAGTTTGTTGGCAACAGAGCCCACTGTCTCTCGGTTAGTGTCAGCATCAATTGTTGCAATGAAAGTGGTGTACTGAGATGGCCCCAGATTTGCCAGACTCCACAGCATTTGCCCTGTGCACCTGACCTTGTCGGGGTCATTATTATGTTGTCCATCCCTCCCAAAGAGTACCTCTAATACTGCCACTTCCCTTAACTGTTGGATCCCTTCCTCCAGGGTCTTCCAACGCATTCTATGGTGGTGCTCCTGCATTCTCTCCCTGTGGACAAACCTCTCTCTGACACTCATTAAAAGCCGCTCCCAGAGAGAAAGGGATCCTGGCTCCCTTACAAAAATCTGATTCATACCTGAGTCCTGGATTAAGGGTCCCAAGTTCCTTGCCTCACCACCGTCCAGCTGCACGCCTGTACCCATAAGGTCCCAGACCCGGAGTAGCCAGGTAGTATAAGCCTCACGCCCTCGTCGCACAATGTCTTTGTGCAGATTACGGAGACTTTCGTACGTCAGGGACTCGGTGATGATCGCAACTCCTGGCTCCCCTGTGGGTTGTGAGGTTCCTCCATTCCTATCTCTATCTGGGTGCTCTGCTTTCATCTCAGACCTCCTTGTTTCTACCGGGGCAACTGCTGCTGGCTGTGACTGCCTTTGTGGTTCAGCTGGAGCCTGGACAGTTGTAACATTTGTGGGTTCCACAGCTGTACTATTAGACTGTCCCTCTTCAAGGCAAAAGGCGGGCTTCTCACCAGCTGGTGAAATGCACTCCTTCAGCATCTCTTGCATCTCCTGCATCTCCTTAACCAGCACCCTCACCCAATCTGGGTGGTTCGTTTCTGAGGCAGGCTGTGGGGCAGGGTCAGGCTCTGGAGCAGCAGCATCTCCAGTCTCTGGGGTAGTGTCAGGCTCTGCAGCAGCATCCCTAGTCTCTGGTGTAGGTGTCAGGGTAGTTATCCAGGTTAATCTTCTCTTATCTCTGAGTGCTAAACATAACAGGCATATCAGCAACACCATCCATTGTATGATATCATTAGCACTTAGAGTGGATCTTAACCCTTCGAAAACTGGTGGAGCAGACCCAAAAAGATGGTTAAAAGGTTGGGAGAAAGTTTCCCCCCGTGTCATTTCCTCACAGTAGGTACCATTATTAAAGTAACTCCAAAAACATGCAGTTAGTGTGTGATAGCTCTGAATCCATGTACCTGCCATCCAGAGGAAATTAAAGATCCATGAATCCTTCACCCAGAGGACAAACTTGATAACAGACACAGTGGCTTTAGTTATAGGACCCATATTTAGATAAGGGCCTGTAAATGGGAAGAATACACTTGCGACCACATGCCACCCAAACCAGGGAAAACTAGACCACATGGTGGTACTTAAAAATTAAACTACCTAAGAACTGTTAATCCCTTTTTTTTTTTCTCAATGCCCTCGAGCCCCTGTTCAGGCGCCAAAATCTGTCTTGGTTTGAAAAGACAGGAGTCTGTGAAGGAAGGCAAAAGCCTCCTGTGAAATGGAAAAGGTAAACCCCTCCTTCCGAATTATCACAATTTCAGAATTAAAAGGGCTCTCAGGCAAAGATATGGGAATGGGAATAACAGTTTTTTACTAGGAAGAAAAAAAACCCTAAATAACAATGTAATTTAGCACAAGCAAAAAACCACTGGCAGAGTGAGAAAAACCTGACACCCTGAGAAGTCAGGGTGTTGATAGTAGTCCAGCCAGATGGTGGCTGCTCCTCCTGGAGCGGCGATCTGCAGAAGGGTGTAGATCCTTTCTGAAAATGCGGCGAAGGAGCAGCTGGGCCTTGGTTCCTGATTCCTCTGGGAAATCCAGCGAAGAAGGCTGTCTGTGGTCTCAGAAATGCTTGTTTTATGGTGGCAGGGATGCTTGGCTCCTCCCTCTGGGTGGAGCATCTCCCAATGGGATGATGTAACTAATCTTACCAGCCACAGTGAGTAATTCAATAGCCCATTAGCAGGAGATTATCTTCCAGGCAGTGTCATTGTTCTTGAAAGAGATAAGAAAAACTGCCTAACCCCCAACGGATGGCAAAAATAGAATACATGCTTATTTTACAAGCCAGGACACCTGGGTCTAAAGCTTGCATCTCTCAGTTCCTGATGCTATTTGCTACCCTTCAGCCTTGACTGGCCCTGATGTGACTGACTGCTGGGCAAGTGGGGCTGGGGATGCTCAGCCTGGAGAGAGGAGACACTGGGCAGCCTCACTGCAGCTCTGCAGGACTGGAAGGGTCCCGCAGGAAAGAAGGGGACAGAGTGTTCAGCAGGGCCTGTGCTGACAGGACAAGGGGGGATGGCTTTCAACTGCAGCAGGTTGATGGAAGCTGCATCTAAGGAAGCTGCTCTTTTCCACTGGGGGTGGTGGGGCACTGGCCCAGGCTGTGCACAGAGGCTGTGCATGTCCCATCCTTGGCAACAGGGCTCTCAGCAGCATGCTCTGGGGGAAGACTGCTCAGCTGGGAACAAGATGTTGTTCTTCAGGCTCCCTTGCAAGCCCAACCGTTCAGGGACTCCATCATTCCATGGTCTCCACTGTCCACTTCAGATGGAGCCTGGGAACTGTGATGTCACAGCCCACGCTCCAGCTGGAACGTCCAGCGCCCAGCAAAGGGCACAACACAACCCTTGGCCGCTGTGTTGACACACTCTGCACCTTGCTCCTGCCCTCGCCTTTCACTCTTCTTATCCCCCCGATACCCCGATCACCTCGATCATTCCTGACAGCTCCTGAGTGCCTGGATTTCATCATCCAGCCCTGCAGGATGCTCCCCTTTCTTCTGAGGAAGGTATGGTGCCATTCCATGGAGGTGGACACCCCCCACCTGCCCGGGTGGGCTGGAGCTCTGTGGGCATGGAGTGGGACAGGGACCCGCTCTGAGCTTTTGCTACCTCTGCAGGCTGTCCCAGACAGAGAGGAGGAGATGGAGGTAGATACCAAGATTGATATGGAGGAGGAGATGGAAATAGACGGAGAAGACCCTGGAGAGGAAGAGATGGATGTGGATGAGGATGATGAAGAAGAGATGGACGTGGATGTGCATGAGGACGAAGAGATGGATGTGGATATGGAAGAGTCCATTGAGGACATGGATATTGATTAAGAAGGTGAGGAAGCGGCCATGATCTTGGCATGAAGAGCAATGCCAGCAGCAGGACAGGCAGAGTGGGTCTCCTGCTGCCAGGCTGGGGCTGGGCTGGGTGCTCCCTGCTCAGGGACATTGTAGCCAGGCCACTGGATTCTGGTGGCCATCCACAGCCCGTCCTGTGCCTGCTTTGCTCCACACAAGCTCCATGCCAGACCCAGCCAGGCTCAGTTCTGGTAGCAGAGTCCTGCTGCTGGGTAAGCATGTGCCAGCCTGGGGGCACATGCAAGAGCCCTCTGTGCCTGACTGGAGTGACCGTGCCATTTGCTTTTCTTCCAGGTGCGATGGACATCACCGACAGAGGCACCACCCTTTTGTATATATGTTTTACACTTTGTTGTTGTTTTTTAGAATATAGATTTTAGGGCTATTTTGGACTTCTGTAAATACATTTCACATAGTTTTGCTAGGTAGGTTTTTCTCTATATATGTTCTATCAATTGTTGTTGTTACAAACATTCTTAGAATGTAAATATCTTCTGTATTTTTGCTTCTGTTCTTCTGTAATAAACAAATTTTATTTTTCACATCTCAGTTCTCCTTGCATTTGCTTCAGGCACAGGCAGCATTTTGACAAGTTGTGCTTTCCACTTGCTCCAGGTTGCCAGGGCTGGAGGTCCCTGGCACAGCCTCCCCAGGAGTGGGGGTCCCTGTGCACAGAGGGGTCCCACTGACAGAGGTTCGCCTCTCCTTGCAGTTTCTCTGGACACACTTGGGAGCTGTAGGGGCAAAGCCCAGCGTGCCCTGGCCCATGAATCCCATGTTGGAGCAGGGTTGAGCCTGTGTGCTCCTGCAGAGCTTCAGCCATGGCTCTTCCCTGGGCAGCCCCAGGGCTAAGGAGGGGGCACTGGGCTGTGGGCACCCTGAGGGGCTGGAGCCAGCCTGGAGGGAGCCTCAGCCCCACATGGACCAAGATTTCCTTTGGAAACCCTCTCTGTCCCCAGACTCTGCTGAGCACAACAAGAATTGATCCTCCTAGTTCAAGGTGTGAAGTTCATTGGCACAAATTTGTCCCTTGGACTTTGTCCTGGTTTAGGGAAAATTTGGGAGATAACCCCCAAAGGGGCTTCTCTACAAAAGCAGATTCAATTGCCCCTCCACCCTCCAACCAGTTTGGGAGAAAATATCTCCTTGGAGAAAAAGTGGAAAGAAACCTGTTTATTAAACAATAGAACCCAAACAATATTAAACAACAAAACTTTTCACTGATCCAAAAAAACAAGCAAACTCAGAACAGCCACCTCCCTGGGTTGCAGCTCGGCTCACTCAGTCTTTGATCAGTCTCTCTGGTGCTGGAAATGCTGCTGCCCAGGCCCAGACAGGGGGGCCACAGGTGGAGCTGCTGGTGCTCTTCTGGGTGTTCAGTCCAGAGCAGGCTTGAACAGGTCCAAGAAAAAAGGAAAAAATCACCGTCCAGGGAACTTCTTTGCTTCAGCTAGGTAAAACTAACTAAAAGCAAGAAAATAGGGAAAAAGGAGCTCTGTCCGGCTGTCTGTCCATCCGCAGAAAACACAGTCCAGGAGCAGGAATGTGGAGGAGTGAGAGCAGTCTGAAAACAAACTGTGCGCTTCTTCCCTCCCCTCTTCACTGTCTGGAAGAGAGTCTTAAAGGTGTAAAACATATTATTCAGTATAAACAGAACAAGACGATTGGGGATAAAAGCATCATATAGTCAACCCAGGACATTCCACCCCTTATCCCCATATCATCGGCTTACTACTAAAACTAATATATATTCTTACTCTACAAACACATATATTATACATCTAATATACAGCTATACACAGACAATGATGGTAACATTCAGCAAACAGTGATATTTATACATAGTTCTCACCCAACAATCAGATCTCCCTGAGGTACACATCCTGTTCTTCCATCTTTTTGCATTATCCACCATGTGCAACCTGGTCCCTGAGCAAAAACAACTCCGCAAATGGGTTTGTCTGTACTCAAGGTAGGATTGATCCAAACTGTCTTCCCTAACAAACCCCTGACATGTACCACTGGGACTTTGTCTCCATCTACTCTATGCAAAGGCTCAGATTGGGCAGGGCCCACTCAGTTAGTAGAGCCTCGGGTATTAACTAACCAGGTGGCCTTTGCCAAATGCTGCTCCAAATTTTTGAAAGATCCCCCACCTAAGGCTTTTAAGGTGGTTTTTAGCAGCCCATTGTACCTTTCCACTTTTCCCGCAGCTGGTGCATGGTAGGGGTTATGGTACACCCACTCAATGCCATGTTCTCTGGCCCAGGTGCTGATAAGGCTGTTCTTGAAATGAGTCCTGTTGTCTGACTCAGTCCTCTCAGGGGTACCATGTCTCCACAGGACTTGCTTTTCCAGGCACAGGATGGTGTTACGGGCAGTAGCATGAGGCACAGGGTAGGTCTCCAACCATCCTGTGGTGGCTTCTACCATTGTGAGCACGTAGCGCTTGCCTTGGTGTGTGTGGGGCAGTGTGATGTAGTCAATCTGCCAGGCCTCCCCATACTTGTACTTGGACCACCGCCCACCATACCATAGGGGCTTCATCCGCTTGGCCTGTTTGACGGCAGCACACGTCTCACAGTTGTGGATAACTTGAGAAATACTGTCCATGGTTAAATCCACTCCTCGGTCTCGTGCCCTCTTATAGGTGGCATCTCTACCCTGATGATCTGAGGCATCATGGGCCCATCGAGCTAGGAATAACTCTCCCTTATGCTCCCAATCTAGGTTTGTCTTGGACACCCCTATCTTTGCAGCCTGGTCTACCTGCTCATTGTTCTTGTGCTCCTCATTAGCTCTACTCTTGAGGACATGGGCATCTACATGGCGGACCTTCACAGGTAGCCTCCCTACCCTGGTAGCGATGTCTTTCCACTCTTCAACAGCCCAAACTGGTTTTCCTCTACGCTGCCAATTAGCCTCTTTCCACCTCTCCAGCCATCCCCACAGAGTGTTGGCTACCATCCATGAATCAGTGTAGAGGTAGAGCTTTGGCCACTTCTCTCTTTCAGCAATGTCCAAGGCCAGTTGAACAGCTTTGAGTTCAGCAAGTTGGCTTGATCCATCTTCTCCTTCAGTGGCCTCTGCAACCTGTCGTGTGGGGCTCCATACGGCTGCTTTCCACTTCCGATTCATTCCTACCATGCGACAGGAACCATCAGTAAAAAGAGCATATTGTGTTTCTTCCGCTGGCAGTTGGTTATATGGAGGAGCTTCTTCAGCATGTGTCATTTCTTGTTCTTCTTTATCAGTGAGACTGAAGTTTTTACTTTCTGGCTAGTTTGTAATTATTTCTAGAATTTCAGGGCGATTCAGCTTTCTAATACGGGCACGCTGTGTTATGAGAGCAATCTACTTATTTTATGTAGCACTGGTGGCATGGTGGGTAGAGGGAACTTTTGCTTTGAACATCCACCCCAGTACTGGTAGTCGGGGTGCCAGGAGGAGTTGTGCTTCGGTGTTTATTACTTCTGAGGCAGTTTGGACTCTTTTATAGGTTGCTAAAATTTCTTTCTCTGTTGGAGTATAGTTGGCTTCAGACTTTCTGTAGTTTCGACTCTAAAATCCCAGTGGTCGGCTTCGAGTCTCTTCAGGCACTTTCTGCTACAAGTTCTAGGACAAACCATGGTTCCCGGCTGTAGAATAGAGCACATTTTTCACATCTGGTCTTGTTTTGACTGGGCTAAGGGTTACTGCATGAGCGATTTTTTGCTTAATTTGGACGAAGGCTTGTTGCTGTTCAGGGCTCTAGTGGAAAGTGTTCTTTTTATGGGTGACTAGATAGAGAGGGCTCACGATTTGACTATATTCAGGAATGTGCATTTTCTAAAAACCTATGGCACTTAGGAAAGCTTGTGTTTCCTTCTTGTTGGATGGTGGAGACATTGCTGTTATCTTGTTGATGACATCAGTGGGAATCTGACGCTGTTCGTCTTGCTACTTTACTCTTAGAAACTGGATTTCTTGAGCAGGTCTTTTGACTTTGCTCTTCTTGATGGTAAAGCTGGCTTTCAGGAGAATTTGGATAATTTTCTCTCTTTTCTCAAACACTTCTGCTGCTGTCTTCCCCTATATAATGATGTCATCAATATACTGCAGATGTTCTGGAGTTTTACCTTTTTCTAGTGTACTTTGGATCAGTCTATGGCAGATGGTAGGACTGTGCTTCTACTCCTGGGGCAGTCGGTTTCAAGTGTACTGCACACCTCTCTAGGTGAAGGCAAACTGAGGCTTGCATTCTGCTGTCAGCAGAATGGAGAAAAATGTATTGGCAATATTGATAGTGGCATACTACTTCGCTGCTTTGGACTCAAGCTCATACTGGAGCTCTAATATGTCTGGTACAGCAGCGCTCAGTGGTGGACTCACTTTATTTAATGCACGGTAGTTAACCGTCAGTCTCTATTCTCTTTTAGATTTATGCACAGGCTAGATGGGGCTGTTGAAGGGTGAGTGGGTTTTGTTGACTATTCTTTGGCTCTCTAGCTCTCGCATCATCTTATGGATGGGAATTACAGCATCTCGAGTGGTTTTATATTGTCGATGATGTACTGTGGAAGTGGCAATTGGTACTTGTTGTTCTTTTCTCTTTAGAAGCTTTATTGTAGATGGATTTTCAGACAGTCTAGGCAAGGTATTCAATTGCTGGACGCCCTCTGTTACTATAGTTGCTATCTTAAATGCTTACTTCAGTCCTTTTGGGTCTTTGAAATACCTACTTCACAGATAATCTATGCCCAGGATACATGGGGCTTTTGGGCCAGTCACAATAGGATGTTTCTTCTACTCATTCTCAGTCAAGCTCACATCAGCTTCTACTAAAGTGAAGTCTTGTGATCTCCCTGTCACACCAGCGATAGAAACGGATTCTGTCCCTACGTGTCTTGATGGAATTATGGTACACTGTGCACCAGTGTTGACTAAAGCTTTATACTTTTGTGGTTCTGATGTGCCAGGCCAACGAATCTATACTGTCCAGAAAACACGATTTTTTTTAGCTTCTACTTGGCTAGCGGCAGGGCTCCTCTAAGCTTGGTTATCTTTCTTTCTTTGGGCATATGTCTTAGAGGTTTTTTCAAGGGGATTAGACATGTCATTATTATTATCATACCTGGCAGTTTGGCTATGGGTAACTGGAGCTGCTTTCCTTGTGGTGGAACTTCTTCTCTGAGCTTTGTCTTCTTTTAATTCACGTACTTTTCGGGCCAGAGCAGCGGTGGATTTTTCATCTTATAGCTTCATGTTTTCTCTACAATTACGCAGAAAGAACCACAGCTCAGCTCGTGGGGTGTACTTTCTTTCTCCATCTGGGGAACGTCTGCATTGGGTACTAGAACCTCTGATCTGTACTGCTGAGATTTGGAGAAGGTTTTCTTTAATCTCTTTTCTAAGCTTCTTATGATTCTTTTTTATCTTATCTTCTAATCTCTGCAGACGTGTTTCCACCGCTGCGATTCTGGCATGTGTGGGGCTATGCACAGCATCTGCATAAGCTCGGAGTTTCTTTGCCATGTCAAGCACAGTCTCATCCGTGTTATCTCGCTTTATGATAGCTAGAGCAGATGCATATTCATGTGGTTCAAGTTGTACTAGTTTTCGCCACATCACAGATGTGCATGGTACTAAGTCTGGATTTTTAGTTGTTATGTCATCTGAGAATATAATTTCTCTTATTGTTATTTTTTTCAAGCGTTGAATCTTTTGTTCTATGGTTTTTTACTGTGTTTGCTGCATGTAGAGATCATCGGCACACAGGTATCTTTGCGCTACACTGTTTAAGACCCGTACCCAGAGGCTGTGAGGGTTAGCCCCCCTCATCATGCTTTGGTCAATGACAGGATCATGTGACAGGGATCTCAAATGCTTCGCTTCTGTGTTATTCAGAATTGTAGCTTCGCTTGCAGCATTTTAAAGACAGACTAACCAGCTAATTATGGATTTATCAGATCGTCGGGTGTAATCCTTCCTTAGGCCACGCAGGTCTTTTAGGGAGAAGGACTTAATATTGGCTTCTGATTTTGTGTTAGTTGCTTTGACTCCTGATTTTATGTTAGGAAATGTTGAGGGTCTTTCTTTTGCATCATCATCATTATCATCTATTGGTCGATCGGTCTTGTCTGTGCACTTCTTACTTTTAGTGCTAGTAGCAACAGCTATTGGTTGAGGCTTATTGTTTGGTTTAACCACTGGCTTAGGTTCACTATGTGGTTTAGCTGCTGGTTTTGAGCTTGGGGTGTTGGTTGCAACTTGAGCGATTGGGATAGCTCTTGATGTATCTCCCTGCCCCCGTTCCTCGGTCTGCTGCCCTAGAGTATCTAGCAGTGTACGATAAGCATATGCTAGGGCCCAGCTCACTGCAATGATCCTTTTCTCCTTAGGGCTATCATTGAGATACTTCTCTTTCAGATATTTCCCCACTTCAGCTGGGTTCTGAATTTGTTCATGGGGAAAGTCCCAGACTATAGGGTCAGAGAATTCTTTCAGGATTTGGCTCATATTTTCCCATTCTCCACCCCACTCAGGATTCTCCACACGTGGGTCTACTTCTGGGTCAGGGGTCTCATCAGCTCTTCTAGACATCTCAGCCCTCATTCTAGAGAAGCTGCAGACCATATAGAGGAAGCCTACTAGATTAAATGCCAGAAAGATGGTCTCTTTAATATTCAGGGGAAACTGAACATTCTCTACAAGTGACATAACAGATTCAAAGGAGAAGAAGGAAAGGAAAGGCTGGAAAGCCTCATTCCCTGCTCCTCCTCTAACCAGCTGGGTGCAATTACTAATAAATTCCCAAAACATACTGCTAGAACTGGGATGCAGGGTAAGACGAAGAAACCATAAACCATACATATCGTAAACAGACGCCAGTATTTTTGTAAACGCCTTATAAATCATTATCACCAAGGCTAACACAATAGCTAATCTAATCCATGCCCCTTTACCGCAAAAACTACGTGATAGGGACAATAATCCTAGTGACCAGAAAGGTATTGAAACCTCAAAAAGGTCTAGAGACCAGAGCCACATAAAGGCCTCCCCAAGAGACATTACAAATTCAAATAACATGGCTACTGGGTACTTTAACCTACTACACACCAAGCACAACAAACCTACAATCAATAAAGGGTTTTTTTCCACTTTCTCAAGCCACGCGTTGGGCGCCACTAGCTGTATTTGTCTTGGTTTAGGGCAAGTTTGGGAGATAACTCCCAAAGGGGCTTCTCTACAAAAGCAGATCCAATTGCCCCTCCACCCTCCAACCGGTTCAGGAGAAAATATTTCTTTGGAGAAAAGTGGAAAGAAACCTGTTTATTAAACAATAGAAACCAAACAATATTAAACAATAAAACTTCTCACTGATCCAAGGAAAGCAAACTCAGAACAGTCCTCTCTCCTGGTTGCAGCTTGGCTCACTCAGTCTCTGATCAGTCTCTGGTGCTGGAAACGCCGCGGCCTAGGCCTGGCCAGGGGCTACAGGTGGAGCTGCCGGTGCTCTTCTGGGTGTTCAGTGCAGAGCAGGCTTGAACAGGTCCAAGAAAAAAGGAAAAAAATCACAATCTGGAGAACTTCTTTACCTCAGCCAGCTAAAACTAACTAAAAAAAAGAAAAAGGGAAAAAAGGAGCTTTGTCCGGCTGTCTGTCCATCCGCAGACAACACAGTCCAGGAGCAGGAATGTGGAGGAGTGAGAGCAGTCTGAAAACAAACTGTGCGCTTCTTCCCTCCCGTCCTCACTGTCTGGAAGAGAGTCTTAAAGGTTTAAAACATATTATTCAGCGTAAACAGAACAAGACGATTGGGGATAAAAGCATCATATAGTCAACCCAGGACAACACTCTTCATGGCAATGCACAGCGTTTGGAGTTCCACACAAAGACCCATCTCTGGCCTCATTCATCAGCACTTGAAGCAAGTGTGCTCCGGCCTCTGGGAGTGCAGCTCGCTCACACGGGCTCACTGTGGACACGCCGCAATCACACAGTCATTGAGTGCACCAGAGAACCTGGCCTCTAATAAAAGGCATGAATGCCACAGCCCACCCAACCCAATGCCTTGCATGTCTCTACTTTTTCCTTCTCCTCTCATCTCTCATGTCACTTTCCCCATTGCCTCTCTCTGCCAGCTTGGCTTCTCTCTCTCCTGGCTGCAGCTTCAGCCACATGTGTGACCCTGCAGGAACATCCTGACCTACAGGGAAGTGGGAGAGGACTCTTTGTCAGCAACTGAAGTGACAGAACAAGGGGGAATGGGATGAAACTGCAAGAGCTGGAATCCATTCCATGATGGGAAGAAGTTCTTTCCTGTCAGGGTGCTTGTCCCTGACACAGGGACCAGCGCAGAGAGGCTGTGCATGCCCCATGCCCATCAACATCCAAGGCCAGCTTGGACAGGGGCCGCAGCAACCTGCTGTGTTGGGAGGCTGCTCAGCTTGGAACCAGATGATCTTTAGGGTCCCTTCCTAGCCAAACCATTCAAGGATTTCATCATTCCACCATGCCCACCTCCCAGTGTGGAGCAGCCCTGAAACTTCTGTGACATCACAGCCCCCACAGTGTTCCAGGTGGAACGTCCAGCACCTGGAAACCACCACAGCAGACACTCTGCCTGCTGCCAGCGCTCAGTTGGCTCTCGCTCTGCGCTCTGCCCGTCAGCACTCAGCTGTTGCTGCTGCTGCCTGGGCTTTTCCTGCTGCCTGCTCTGGAGCACCAACCCCAGCAGGATGAGCACTGCTGCACCAGTGGAGGTACTGTGCCATTCCAGGGAGGGGGCAGCCTGCTTGAGCAGGCTGCAGCCATGTAGGAATGGATGGTGTGGGACAGGAACCCCACTGTGAGATTGTGCTGTCTCTTGCAGACTAACAGAGACACTGTGGAGGAGATGCAAGTGGACATGGTGCTGGATGAGGAAGAAAGGATGCAGGTGGATGTGGAAGACCAGGTTGAGGAGATGGAAGTTGATGAGGAGGATGACATCGAGCAGATGGAAGTGGATGAGAAGGATGAGGAGGAGCCCATGGTCCTTGGATGAAGATGGAGCCCCACAAGTAAGACAGGCAGATGCTCCCCATGCCCTGCCCACAGACACAGTGGCTGCCCTGGCGCCAGGCTGGGGCTGGGCTGGATGGCCCCGCTCAGGGACACGCTGCCCGCAGGGGGCCTGGATTGTGCTGCCACAAGCACCAGCCCTGGCCTGCCCTGCACTTGCCTGGGGCCACACCAGCCCTGCCAGTCCTGTCCCAGCTCCTGTGGCCCAGCTCCCAGCCCAGCTGGGCCCAGGGCTGGCAGCAGACTCCAGCTTTGCTTCTTTCTTCCTTCCAGGACTGCTGGAGATGACGGCCGTACCTATTACGCCTCTGTATATATGTTTGAAAAGTTAGAAGATTTTTGTAAATATGTTCTTAGGTTAGTAGTTCTCTGTAAATATGTTTTGAAGATTGTTAGTCCATGGGATCCCACGGAAATATGTGCTGTAGATTGTTGTTGTTGTTGTTGTTATAAGGATTTTTGTAATGGAAGGTGTTCTGTAAATCCTCGTGTTTGCCGATGTTCAGCAAATAAATAATGATTCTTTATAAAACTTCACTTCTCTTTCTCATTCCTTTGGGCACTGTCAGAACCCCGGACGTCTCGCTGACCATCCTAAATGATTCCAGCCCCAGCCAGGGGGCTTTAAATCCCTGGCAGGGGGTTCAGAGACCCTGGCATGTAGCCAAAGACCCCTGTGCCTTTGAATTTAACCCATAAAGCATGTTACCACCTTTATGTCAAGAATTAAAAGTCACAACAATTTAGATAGTCTAGTAATAGTAATCACAAAGTGAACGGAAAACATTTAGAGCACTGTACACAGAGGTTTTGAACCTTGTACGAAAGAGTTTGGAATTGTCTACATAGAAGTCAGAGGTTCTAAGATAGAAAAATTTGGGCGTACCCTGTCCTTCCTCTTTCTTCTCCCTAGCATCCATATGAAAGATGATGTTAGCATCCACATATTGGTTTCAAGTAGAAAGTCACTATCTAACTTAAGTAATAGGTATTAAAACATTCTTGTAAACATAGTATATGCACTTTTTAATATAAAAGATAACACCAACCCGAGAGGCAAAAAGAGTGCCTTGAGCTGACCTGCTGAACAAACCTCAGCAGGCCAGACAAAAAATGTTTTAGACAAAATATAAAAATCAACCTTAAGAGAGTGAAGCACATACTTCTCAACTCTTCCTTCGACAGCTAAGTTAGAGAAAAAGAGACTTCTAACGTACCTCGAAATCCCCTCAACCAAAGAAAACCCAAGAGGCACAGGCAGCGTTTGCACAGTTGGGATTTCCACTTGTTCCGGGATCCCGGGGCTGGAGCTCCCTGGGGCTGCTGCCACGGCCACCCCGCGGCTGGGGCTCCCTGTGCACAGGGGGTCCCACTGACACCACTGCTGCCGCTGGCCACTGCTGCTGCTCCTGGGCTGGGGCACAGCCGCGTCCCCAAGAGCTGAGCTCTCACCAGCACAGAGGGGGCTCTCACTGCACTGGCCCCTGCAGCCATGCCACCAAAGCAAGGCAGGAAACTTTCAGCCACCCTTCCTGCTGCAGCCACAGCCACTCCTGGCTCCAGAGCCGCCATCAGCCCACAGGGATGCAAAATCCACCTGCCCGCTCTCAAGGCCTTGACAGCCTTGGCAACTGTGGCACCTGCATCTGGGCTGCTGCAGGGGCTGATGTTTAAGGCTTGCAGCCTCCAAAGGCTCCGGGCTCTGCTTCCCACCCTGCTCTGCACTGCCCTGGCTCCGCATTGCTCAAGAGACAAAAGCCAAGCCAGGGGATCCTCACCCTGCCCAAACTGCTAAATTGACTGCAGTCCTTAGGACCTTCTCCACTTTCAGAGAACCTATTCGTTTGATCACTGATTCGGCACATGTCTATGGCCTAGTGCAGCGGGCTGAAAATTCCATTTTCAAAGACATTTCTAACCCCAACTAGAGCATTTGTTTTCAGCATTCATTTCTCTTTTGTCCCACAGACAACATCCACGCTATATCATGCACACAAGGCCTCATACCACCCTTCCTGGGTTCATAGTAGGCAATGCTACAGCAGATGCCCCAGCAAGGGTTGTCCAAACTTCCCCACGGAATGTTTTTGAACAGGCTAGGATCCGCCACCACTTCCACCATCAAAACATTCCTGCACCGCTCAGCATCTTTAAAATTACCCAAGATCCATGGCAAACACCTGCCCAAATTGTCAGCAACGTGCCTTTGCTTCTGTCAGAGCTGCACTCAATCCAAGAGGACTAAAGACTCTCCAGATCGGGCAATCACACATCACACACCAAGCCCCTTTTGGGAGACTAAAATACATCCCCGTCTCAATCCACACCGACAACGCTGCGGTTTCTGCCCCTGCCCATGCTGCTGAAAAATCAAAAGATGCTATAAAACGTTACTTTTTAGCCTTTTCCACCTTCCCTGTTCCACAGGAAATTAAAACTGATCATGGTCCTGCTTATACCTCCCACTAATTCCAACCGTTTTCTGACCAGTGGGCTACAAAACATGTCACAGCCATACCACACTCTGCCACAGGACAGTCCATAGTCCAGAGGGCCCACTCTTCCATCCAAAGGATCCTTGATCAACAGAGACAGGGAGTCCACATAGTATCTCCCATTGGAGGCCAAGGCCCTTGATGTGCTCAACTTTTTCAACAACTCCCCCAGTCATCAGGCATTTTATATTTAATTGGCAGCCCAATAAAAAGAAAAGCCACCTGTGTTGATCAAAGACCCTGAATCCAAACAAATTATGGGCCCTTTCCCATTCATTACTTGGGAGGGAGGATATGCTTGTGTCTCTACAGCAGCAGGCCCAAGACGCATCCCAGCAAAAAACATAAAACTCTTCTGCCAATGGCCAGGCAAACACCACAGCCACCATCAGAAAAACAGAACAAAAGCCTAAGAGAGACAGCAGCAGCCTGCAAAAGAAGAAGAAGGACAGAAGAAGATCTCCTAAGCAGTGTGGACCACACAGACCAACACCAAGAGAGCTCAGACACCACTAACTGCGATATACCGCTTAACAATTGGAAAAACTGTATTCTAGCCTTGATATTTGATTCTTCTAATAAGCTGACTTCAAACCCTTGCCTTACAGAAGAGAAAGTTTAGTGGGACCAGAATTTAAGTTTCACATTGCAATCTCCCTATCTCTTTACTTTCAGGCCACCCAAGCCTCCACCCACTAGTAAATTAGCTAAAGTCAAAGGATGCTGTCCTTTCTTGCCACTGCAGCAGGAAGCTGGATGCTCCTAACTATGCCGCATGCCTTCGCATGGGTGGTTCCACAGCCAAGCCACAATTTCTTGCCCATGGCCACACATGTCAACCTCTTCTCACATAGGGACTCAGTATACCAGAGCGGCCAGCTGCTCACAGATCAAATCAATAAGATCCAGACAAAAGGCAACAACGACTGGCTCACTGGACTGTTGAAAGACTGGGGCATGAAAGGCTGGCTTTCATCTTTACGTCCAACAATATGAAGTCTAATAAGTCTAAGTGCCGTGTTCTGCATTTTGGCCACAAAAATCCCCTACAGTGTTACAGGCTGGGGACGGTGTGGCTGGATAGTGTTCAGGCAGAAAGGGACCTGGGGGTGCTGGTTGACAGCCGATTGGATATGAGCCAGCAATGTGCCTTGGTGGCCAAGAAGGCCAACGGCATCCTGGCCTGCATTAGGACTTGTGTGAGCAGCAGGAGCAGGGAGGTCATTCTCCCCCTGTACTCGGCACTGGTGAGGCCACATCTTGAGTACTGTGTCCAGTTCTGGGCCCCTCAATTTAGGAAGGATATTGAGATACTTGAGCGTGTCCAGAGGAGAGCAACGAGGCTGGTGAGGGGCTTGGAAAACAAGCCCTACGAGGAACATTTGAGGGAGCTGGGGTTGTTTAGCCTGGAGAAGAGGAGGCTTAGAGGTGACCTTATTGCTCTCTACAACTTCCTGAAGGGAGGTTGTGGACAGGTGGGGGTCGGTCTCTTCCACCGGGCAGCAACTGACAGAACAAGGGGACACAGTCTCAAGCTACATCAGGGAAGGTATAGGTTAGATATTAGGAAAAAAATTTTCACTGAAAGAATAATAAAGCACTGGAATTGTCTTCCCAGGGAGGTGGTGGAATCACCATCACTGGATGTGTTTAAAAAAAGACTGGACATGCCACTTGGTGCTATAGTCTAGTTGAGATGTTAGGGCATAGGTTGGACTTGATGATCTTAGGGGTCTCTTCCAAACTCATGTTTCTGTGATTCTGTGATTTAGTCAAGACTGTTTTGTGGGCTTTGTTTCTTGTATTCATTGTCTTGGTTATTCTATCCAGTTTTGCTCAACGCTTGCAAAAGTCCATGGCAGAAGCCTTCATTCTTGAAAACAAAAAGGGGGCACTTGTGGAGGCCCAGGGGCCTCTCATTGCAACTGTAATACCTTAGGGCAAAGGGGACCAAGGTGAAACAGAGAAACCCCTCTGAATGCAAGGCTCTCACCCATGGCCACTTGCAGCCTCTTGCAATCCGCAGGTTTTGTTGCTATCACCCACTTCAACTGCCATTTTTTCCTTATATCTACTCTCCAGAGAATGTTCTCCTCTCTCTTCTCCCCTGCTGGTCCTGGCTTCACCCCTTCTCCCCCCCGAATGAAACCCTCAGACCCCCGTCTCATTTTCTCTCTGGCCCTGGACCCTCTTCATGGCAATGCACAGCGTTTGGAGTTCCACACAAAGACCCATCTCTGGCCTCATTCATCAGCACTTGAAGCAAGTGTGCTCCGGCCTCTGGGAGTGCAGCTCGCTCACAGGGGCTCACTGTGGACACGCCGCAATCACACAGTCATTGAGTGCACCAGAGAACCTGGCCTCTAATAAAAGGCATGAATGCCACAAATCACCCAACCCAATGCCTTGCATGTCTCTACTTTTTCCTTCTCCTCTCATCTCTCATGTCACTTTCCCCATTTCCTCTCTCTGCCAGCTTGGCTTCTCTCTCTCCTGGCTGCAGCTTCAGCCACATGTGTGACACTGCAGGAACAGCCTGACCCACAGGGAAGTGGGAGAGGACTCTTTGTCAGCAACTGAAGTCACAGAACAAGGGGGAATGGGATGAAACTGCAAGAGCTGGAATCCATTCCATGATGGGAAGAAGTTCTTTCCTGTCAGGGTGCTTGTCCCTGACACAGGGACCAGCGCAGAGAGGCTGTGCATACCCCATGCCCACCAACATCCAAGGCCAGCTTGGACAGGGGCCGCAGCAACCTGCTGTGCTGGGAGGCTGCTCAGCTTGGAACCAGATGATCCTTAGGGTCCCTTCCAGGCCAAACCATTCAAGGATTTCATCATTCCACCATGCCCATCTCCCAGTGTGGAGCGGCCCTGAAACTTCTGTGACATCACAGCTCCCACAGCGTTCCAGGTGGAACGTCCAGCACCTGGAAACCACCACAGCAGACACTCTGCCTGCTGCCAGCGCTCAGTTGGCGCTCGCTCTGCACTCTGCCCGTCAGCACTCAGCTGTTGCTGCTGCTGCCTGGGCTTTTCCTGCTGCCTGCTCTGGAGCACCAATCCCAGCAGGATGAGCACTGCTGCGCCAGTGGAGGTACTGTGCCATTCCAGGGAGGAGGCAGCCTGCTTGAGCAGGCTGCAGCCATGTGGCAATGGATGGTGTGGGACAGGAACCCCACTGTGAGATTGTGCTGTCTCTTGCAGACTAACAGAGACACTGTGGTGGCGATGGAAGTGGACATGGTGCTGAATGAGGAAGAGATGATGGAGGTGGACGTGGAAGACCAGGTTGAGGAGATGGAAGTTGATGAGGAGGATGACATCGAGGCGATGGAAGTGGATGAGAAGGATGAGGAGGAGCCCATGGTCCTTGGATGAAGATGGAGCCCCACAAGTAAGACAGGCAGATGCTCCCCATGCCCTGCCCACAGACACAGTGGCTGCCCTGGCGCCAGGCTGGGGCTGGGCTGGATGGCCCCGCTCAGGGACACGCTGCCCGCAGGGGGCCTGGATTGTGCTGCCACAAGCACCAGCCCTGGCCTGCCCTGCACTTGCCTGGGGCCACACCAGCCCTGCCAGCCCTGTCCCAGCTCCTGGGGCCCAGCTGGGCCCAGTGCTGGCAGCTGACTCCAGCTTTGCTTCTTTCTTCCTTCCAGGACTGATGCAGATGATGGCTGTAGATATTACGGCGGTGTATATATGTTTGAAAAGTTAGGATATTTTTGTAAATATGTTCTTAGGTTAGTAGGTCTTTGTAAATATGTTTTGAAGATTGTTACTCCATAGGATCCCATGGAAATATGTGCAGTAGATTGTTGTTGTTGTTGTTATGAGGATTGTTGTAATGAAATGTGTTCTGTAAATCCTCGTGTTTGCCGATGTTCAGCAAATAAATAATGATTCTTTATAAAACTTCACTTCTCTTTCTCATTCCTTTGGGCACTGTCAGAAGCCCGGACCTCCCCCTGACCATCCTAAATGATTCCAGCCCCAGCCAGGGGGCTTTAAATCCCTGGCAGGGGGTTCAGAGACCCTGGCATGTAGCCAAAGACCCCTGGGCCTTTGAATTTAACCCATAAAGCATGTTACCACCTTTATGTCAAGAATTAAAAGTCACAACAATTTAGATAGTCTAGTAATAGTAATCACAAAGTGAACGGAAAACATTTAGAGCACTGTAGACAGAGGTTTTGAACCTTGTACGAAAGAGTTTGGTATTATCTACATAGATAGAAAAATTTGGGTGTACCCAGTCCTTCCTCTTTCTTCTCGCTAGCATCCATATGAAAGACGATATTACCATTCACATATTGGTTTCAAGTAGAAAGTCACTATCTAACTTAAGTAATAGCTATTAAAACATTCTTGTAAACATAGTATAGTCAGGTTTTAATATAAAAGATAACACCAACCCAAGAGGCAAAAAGAGTACCTTAAGCTGACCTGCTGAACAAACCTCAGCAGGCCAGCAAAAAAATGTTTTAGACAAAATATAAAAATCAACCTTAAGAGAGTGAAGCACATACTTCTCAACTCTTCCTTCGACAGCTAAGTTAGAGAAAAAGAGACTTCTAACGTACCTCGAAATCCCCTCAACCAAAGAAAACCCAAGAGGCACAGGCAGCGTTTGCACAGTTGGGATTTCCACTTGTTCCGGGATCCCGGGGCTGGAGCTCCCTGGGGCTGCTGCCACGGCCACCCCGCGGCTGGGGCTCCCTGTGCACAGGGGGTCCCACTGACACCACTGCTGCCGCTGGCCACTGCTGCTGCTCCTGGGCTGGGGCACAGCCGCGTCCCCAAGAGCTGAGCTCTCACCAGCACAGAGGGGGCTCTCACTGCACTGGCCCCTGCAGCCATGCCACCAAAGCAAGGCAGGAAACTTTCAGCCACCCTTCCTGCTGCAGCCACAGCCACTCCTGGCTCCAGAGCCGCCATCAGCCCACAGGGATGCAAAATCCACCTGCCCGCTCTCAAGGCCTTGACAGCCTTGGCAACTGTGGCACCTGCATCTGGGCTGCTGCAGGGGCTGATGTTTAAGGCTTGCAGCCTCCAAAGGCTCCGGGCTCTGCTTCCCACCCTGCTCTGCACTGCCCTGGGCCCGCATTGCTCAAGAGACAAAAGCCAAGCCAGGGGATCCTCACCCTGCCCAAATTGCTGAATTGACTGCAGTCCTTAGGACCTTCTCCACTTTCAAAGAACCTCTTCCTTTGATCACTGATTCGGCACATGTCTATGACCTAGTGCAGCGGGCCGAAAATTCCATTTTCAAAGACATTTCTAACCCCAACTAGAGCATTTGCTTTCCCCTTTCATTTCTCTTCTGTCCCACAGACAACACCCACACTATATCATGCACACAAGGTCTCATACCACCCTTCCTGCATTTATAGTAGGCAATGCTAGAGCAGATGCCTCAGCAATGCTTCTCCAAACCTCCCTACGGAATCTTTCTGACCAGGCTAGGATCCGCCACCACTTCTACCATCAAAACATTCCTGCACCGCTCAGCATCTTTAAAATTACCCAAGATCAGGCAAGATTCATGGCAGCCACCTGCCCAAATTGTCAGCAACGTGCCTTTGCTTCTGTCAGAGCTGCACTCAATCCAAGAGGACTAAAGACTCTCCAGATCGGGCAATCTCACATCACACACCAAGCCCCTTTTGGGAGACTAAAATACATCCCCGTCTCAATCCACACCGACAACGCTGCGGTTTCTGCCCCTGCCCATGCTGCTGAAAAATCAAAAGATGCTATAAAACGTTCCTTTTTAGCCTTTTCCACCTCCCCTGTTCCACAGGAAATTAAAACTGATCATGGTCCTGCTTATACCTCCCACTGATTCCAACCGTTTTCTGACCAGTGGGCTACAAAACATGTCACAGCCATACCACACTCTGCCACAGGACAGTCCATAGTCCAGAGGGCCCACTCTTCCATCCAAAGGATCCTTGATCAACAGAGACAGGGAGTCCACATATTATCTCCCATTGAGAGCCTGGCCAAGGCCCTTGATGTGCTCAACTTTTTCAACAACTCCCCCAGTCATCAGGCATTTTATATTTAATTGGCAGCCCAATAAAAAGAAAAGCCACCTGTCTTGATCAAAGACCCTGAATCCAAACAAATTATGGGCCCTTTCCCATTCATTACTTGGGAGGGAGGATATGCTTGTGTCTCTACAGCAGCAGGCCCAAGACGCATCCCAGCAAAAAACATAAAACTCTTCTGCCAATGGCCAGGCAAACACCACAGCCACCATCAGAAAAACAGAACAAAAGCCTAAGAGAGACAGCAGCAGCCTGGAAAAGAAGAAGAAGAAGGACAGAAGAAGATCTCCTAAGCAGTGTGGACCACACACACCAACACCAAGAGAGCTCAGACACCACTAACTGCGATATCCCGCTTAACAATTGGAAAAACTGTATTCTAGCCTTGATATTTGATTCTTCTAATAAGCTGACTTCAAACCCTTGCCTTACAGAAGAGAAAGTTTAGTGGGACCAGAATTTAAGTTTCACATTGCAATCTCCCTATCTCTTTACTTTCAGGCCACCCAAGCCTCCACCCACTAGTAAATTAGCTAAAGTCAAAGGATGCTGTCCTTTCTTGCCACTGCAGCAGGAAGCTGGATGCTCCTAACTATGCCGCATGCCTTCGCATGGGTGGTTCCACAGCCAAGCCACAATTTCTTGCCCATGGCCACACATGTCAACCTCTTCTCACATAGGGACTCAGTATACCAGAGCGGCCAGCTGCTCACAGATCAAATCAATAAGATCCAGACAAAAGGCAACAACGACTGGCTCACTGGACTGTTGAAAGACTGGGGCATGAAAGGCTGGCTTTCATCTTTACGTCCAACAATATGAAGTCTAATAAGTCTAAGTGCCATGTTCTGCATTTTGGCCACAAAAATCCCCTACAGCGTTACAGGCTGGGGACGGTGTGGCTGGATAGTGTTCAGGCAGAAAGGGACCTGGGGGTGCTGGTTGACAGCCGATTGGATATGAGCCAGCAATGTGCCTTGGTGGCCAAGAAGGCCAACGGCATCCTGGCCTGCATTAGGACTTGTGTGAGCAGCAGGAGCAGGGAGGTCATTCTCCCCCTGTACTCGGCACTGGTGAGGCCACATCTTGAGTACTGTGTCCAGTTCTGGGCCCCTCAATTTAGGAAGGATATTGAGATACTTGAGCGTGTCCAGAGGAGAGCAACGAGGCTGGTGAGGGGCTTGGAAAACAAGCCCTACGAGGAACATTTGAGGGAGCTGGGGTTGTTTAGCCTGGAGAAGAGGAGGCTTAGAGGTGACCTTATTGCTCTCTACAACTTCCTGAAGGGAGGTTGTAGACAGGTGGGGGTCGGTCTCTTCCACCGGGCAGCAACTGACAGAACAAGGGGACACAGTCTCAAGCTACGTCAGGGAAGGTATAGGTTAGATATTAGGAAAAAAATTTTCACTGAAAGAATAATAAAGCACTGGAATTGTCTTCCCAGGGAGGTGGTGGAATCACCATCACTGGATGTGTTTAAAAAAAGACTGGACATGCCACTTGGTGCTATAGTCTAGTTGAGATGTTAGGGCATAGGTTGGACTTGATGATCTTAGGGGTCTCTTCCAAACTCATGATTCTGTGATTCTGTGATTTAGTCAAGACTGTTTTGTGGGCTTTGTTTCTTGTATTCATTGTCTTGGTTATTCTATCCAGTTTTGCTCAACGCTTGCAAAAGTCCATGGCAGAAGCCTTCATTCTTGAAAACAAAAAGGGGGCACTTGTGGAGGCCCAGGGGCCTCTCATTGCAACTGTAATACCTTAGGGCAAAGGGGACCAAGGTGAAACAGAGAAACCCCTCTGAATGCAAGGCTCTCACCCATGGCCACTTGCAGCCTCTTGCAATCTGCAGGTTTTGTTGCTATCACCCACTTCAACTGCCATTTTTTCCTTATATCTACTCTCCAGAGAATGTTCTCCTCTCTCTTCTCCCCTGCTGGTCCTGGCTTCACCCCTTCTCCCCCCCGAATGAAACCCTCAGACCCCCGTCTCATTTTCTCTCTGGCCCTGGACCCTCTTCATGGCAATGCACAGCGTTTGGAGTTCCACACAAAGACCCATCTCTGGCCTCATTCATCAGCACTTGAAGCAAGTGTGCTCCGGCCTCTGGGAGTGCAGCTCGCTCACAGGGGCTCACTGTGGACACGCCGCAATCACACAGTCATTGAGTGCACCAGAGAACCTGGCCTCTAATAAAAGGCATGAATGCCACAGCCCACCCAACCCAATGCCTTGCATGTCTCTACTTTTTCCTTCTCCTCTCATCTCTCATGTCACTTTCCCCATTTCCTCTCTCTGCCAGCTTGGCTTCTCTCTCTCCTGGCTGCAGCTTCAGCCACATGTGTGACACTGCAGGAACAGCCTGACCCACAGGGAAGTGGGAGAGGACTCTTTGTCAGCAACTGAAGTCACAGAACAAGGGGGAATGGGATGAAACTGCAAGAGCTGGAATCCATTCCATGATGGCAAGAAGTTCTTTCCTGTCAGGGTGCTTGTCCCTGACACAGGGACCAGCACAGAGAGGCTGTGCATACCCCATGCCCGCCAACATCCAAGGCCAGCTTGGACAGGGGCCGCAGCAACCTGCTGTGCTGGGAGGCTGCTCAGCTTGGAACCAGATGATCCTTAGGGTCCCTTCCAGGCCAAACCATTCAAGGATTTCATCATTCCACCATGCCCATCTCCCAGTGTGGAGCGGCCCTGAAACTTCTGTGACATCACAGCTCCCACAGCGTTCCAGGTGGAACGTCCAGCACCTGGAAACCACCACAGCAGACACTCTGCCTGCTGCCAGCGCTCAGTTGGCGCTCGCTCTGCACTCTGCCCGTCAGCACTCAGCTGTTGCTGCTGCTGCCTGGGCTTTTCCTGCTGCCTGCTCTGGAGCACCAATCCCAGCAGGATGAGCACTGCTGCGCCAGTGGAGGTACTGTGCCATTCCAGGGAGGAGGCAGCCTGCTTGAGCAGGCTGCAGCCATGTGGCAATGGATGGTGTGGGACAGGAACCCCACTGTGAGATTGTGCTGTCTCTTGCAGACTAACAGAGACACTGTGGTGGCGATGGAAGTGGACATGGTGCTGAATGAGGAAGAGATGATGGAGGTGGACGTGGAAGACCAGGTTGAGGAGATGGAAGTTGATGAGGAGGATGACATCGAGGCGATGGAAGTGGATGAGAAGGATGAGGAGGAGCCCATGGTCCTTGGATGAAGATGGAGCCCCACAAGTAAGACAGGCAGATGCTCCCCATGCCCTGCCCACAGACACAGTGGCTGCCCTGGCGCCAGGCTGGGGCTGGGCTGGATGGCCCCGCTCAGGGACACGCTGCCCGCAGGGGGCCTGGATTGTGCTGCCACAAGCACCAGTCCTGGCCTGCCCTGCACTTGCCTGGGGCCACACCAGCCCTGCCAGCCCTGTCCCAGCTCCTGGGGCCCAGCTGGGCCCAGTGCTGGCAGCTGACTCCAGCTTTGCTTCTTTCTTCCTTCCAGGACTGATGCAGATGATGGCTGTAGATATTACGGCGGTGTATATATGTTTGAAAAGTTAGGATATTTTTGTAAATATGTTCTTAGGTTAGTAGTTCTTTGTAAATATGTTTTGAAGATTGTTACTCCATAGGATCCCATGGAAATATGTGCAGTAGATTGTTGTTGTTGTTGTTATGAGGATTGTTGTAATGAAATGTGTTCTGTAAATCCTCGTGTTTGCCGATGTTCAGCAAATAAATAATGATTCTTTATAAAACTTCACTTCTCTTTCTCATTCCTTTGGGCACTGTCAGAAGCCCGGACCTCCCCCTGACCATCCTAAATGATTCCAGCCCCAGCCAGGGGGCTTTAAATCCCTGGCAGGGGGTTCAGAGACCCTGGCATGTAGCCAAAGACCCCTGGGCCTTTGAATTTAACCCATAAAGCATGTTACCACCTTTATGTCAAGAATTAAAAGTCACAACAATTTAGATAGTCTAGTAATAGTAATCACAAAGTGAACGGAAAACATTTAGAGCACTGTAGACAGAGGTTTTGAACCTTGTACGAAAGAGTTTGGTATTATCTACATAGATAGAAAAATTTGGGTGTACCCAGTCCTTCCTCTTTCTTCTCGCTAGCATCCATATGAAAGACGATATTACCATTCACATATTGGTTTCAAGTAGAAAGTCACTATCTAACTTAAGTAATAGCTATTAAAACATTCTTGTAAACATAGTATAGTCAGGTTTTAATATAAAAGATAACACCAACCCAAGAGGCAAAAAGAGTACCTTAAGCTGACCTGCTGAACAAACCTCAGCAGGCCAGCAAAAAAATGTTTTAGACAAAATATAAAAATCAACCTTAAGAGAGTGAAGCACATACTTCTCAACTCTTCCTTCGACAGCTAAGTTAGAGAAAAAGAGACTTCTAACGTACCTCGAAATCCCCTCAACCAAAGAAAACCCAAGAGGCACAGGCAGCGTTTGCACAGTTGGGATTTCCACTTGTTCCGGGATCCCGGGGCTGGAGCTCCCTGGGGCTGCTGCCACGGCCACCCCGCGGCTGGGGCTCCCTGTGCACAGGGGGTCCCACTGACACCACTGCTGCCGCTGGCCACTGCTGCTGCTCCTGGGCTGGGGCACAGCCGCGTCCCCAAGAGCTGAGCTCTCACCAGCACAGAGGGGGCTCTCACTGCACTGGCCCCTGCAGCCATGCCACCAAAGCAAGGCAGGAAACTTTCAGCCACCCTTCCTGCTGCAGCCACAGCCACTCCTGGCTCCAGAGCCGCCATCAGCCCACAGGGATGCAAAATCCACCTGCCCGCTCTCAAGGCCTTGACAGCCTTGGCAACTGTGGCACCTGCATCTGGGCTGCTGCAGGGGCTGATGTTTAAGGCTTGCAGCCTCCAAAGGCTCCGGGCTCTGCTTCCCACCCTGTTCTGCACTGCCCTGGGCCCGCATTGCTCAAGAGACAAAAGCCAAGCCAGGGGATCCTCACCCTGCCCAAATTGCTGAATTGACTGCAGTCCTTAGGACCTTCTCCACTTTCAAAGAACCTCTTCCTTTGATCACTGATTCGGCACATGTCTATGACCTAGTGCAGCGGGCCGAAAATTCCATTTTCAAAGACATTTCTAACCCCAACTAGAGCATTTGCTTTCCCCTTTCATTTCTCTTCTGTCCCACAGACAACACCCACACTATATCATGCACACAAGGTCTCATACCACCCTTCCTGCATTTATAGTAGGCAATGCTAGAGCAGATGCCTCAGCAATGCTTCTCCAAACCTCCCTACGGAATCTTTCTGACCAGGCTAGGATCCGCCACCACTTCTACCATCAAAACATTCCTGCACCGCTCAGCATCTTTAAAATTACCCAAGATCAGGCAAGATTCATGGCAGCCACCTGCCCAAATTGTCAGCAACGTGCCTTTGCTTCTGTCAGAGCTGCACTCAATCCAAGAGGACTAAAGACTCTCCAGATCGGGCAATCTCACATCACACACCAAGCCCCTTTTGGGAGACTAAAATACATCCCCGTCTCAATCCACACCGACAACGCTGCGGTTTCTGCCCCTGCCCATGCTGCTGAAAAATCAAAAGATGCTATAAAACGTTCCTTTTTAGCCTTTTCCACCTCCCCTGTTCCACAGGAAATTAAAACTGATCATGGTCCTGCTTATACCTCCCACTGATTCCAACCGTTTTCTGACCAGTGGGCTACAAAACATGTCACAGCCATACCACACTCTGCCACAGGACAGTCCATAGTCCAGAGGGCCCACTCTTCCATCCAAAGGATCCTTGATCAACAGAGACAGGGAGTCCACATATTATCTCCCATTGAGAGCCTGGCCAAGGCCCTTGATGTGCTCAACTTTTTCAACAACTCCCCCAGTCATCAGGCATTTTATATTTAATTGGCAGCCCAATAAAAAGAAAAGCCACCTGTCTTGATCAAAGACCCTGAATCCAAACAAATTATGGGCCCTTTCCCATTCATTACTTGGGAGGGAGGATATGCTTGTGTCTCTACAGCAGCAGGCCCAAGACGCATCCCAGCAAAAAACATAAAACTCTTCTGCCAATGGCCAGGCAAACACCACAGCCACCATCAGAAAAACAGAACAAAAGCCTAAGAGAGACAGCAGCAGCCTGGAAAAGAAGAAGAAGAAGGACAGAAGAAGATCTCCTAAGCAGTGTGGACCACACACACCAACACCAAGAGAGCTCAGACACCACTAACTGCGATATCCCGCTTAACAATTGGAAAAACTGTATTCTAGCCTTGATATTTGATTCTTCTAATAAGCTGACTTCAAACCCTTGCCTTACAGAAGAGAAAGTTTAGTGGGACCAGAATTTAAGTTTCACATTGCAATCTCCCTATCTCTTTACTTTCAGGCCACCCAAGCCTCCACCCACTAGTAAATTAGCTAAAGTCAAAGGATGCTGTCCTTTCTTGCCACTGCAGCAGGAAGCTGGATGCTCCTAACTATGCCGCATGCCTTCGCATGGGTGGTTCCACAGCCAAGCCACAATTTCTTGCCCATGGCCACACATGTCAACCTCTTCTCACATAGGGACTCAGTATACCAGAGCGGCCAGCTGCTCACAGATCAAATCAATAAGATCCAGACAAAAGGCAACAACGACTGGCTCACTGGACTGTTGAAAGACTGGGGCATGAAAGGCTGGCTTTCATCTTTACGTCCAACAATATGAAGTCTAATAAGTCTAAGTGCCATGTTCTGCATTTTGGCCACAAAAATCCCCTACAGCGTTACAGGCTGGGGACGGTGTGGCTGGATAGTGTTCAGGCAGAAAGGGACCTGGGGGTGCTGGTTGACAGCCGATTGGATATGAGCCAGCAATGTGCCTTGGTGGCCAAGAAGGCCAACGGCATCCTGGCCTGCATTAGGACTTGTGTGAGCAGCAGGAGCAGGGAGGTCATTCTCCCCCTGTACTCGGCACTGGTGAGGCCACATCTTGAGTACTGTGTCCAGTTCTGGGCCCCTCAATTTAGGAAGGATATTGAGATACTTGAGCGTGTCCAGAGGAGAGCAACGAGGCTGGTGAGGGGCTTGGAAAACAAGCCCTACGAGGAACATTTGAGGGAGCTGGGGTTGTTTAGCCTGGAGAAGAGGAGGCTTAGAGGTGACCTTATTGCTCTCTACAACTTCCTGAAGGGAGGTTGTAGACAGGTGGGGGTCGGTCTCTTCCACCGGGCAGCAACTGACAGAACAAGGGGACACAGTCTCAAGCTACGTCAGGGAAGGTATAGGTTAGATATTAGGAAAAAAATTTTCACTGAAAGAATAATAAAGCACTGGAATTGTCTTCCCAGGGAGGTGGTGGAATCACCATCACTGGATGTGTTTAAAAAAAGACTGGACATGCCACTTGGTGCTATAGTCTAGTTGAGATGTTAGGGCATAGGTTGGACTTGATGATCTTAGGGGTCTCTTCCAAACTCATGATTCTGTGATTCTGTGATTTAGTCAAGACTGTTTTGTGGGCTTTGTTTCTTGTATTCATTGTCTTGGTTATTCTATCCAGTTTTGCTCAACGCTTGCAAAAGTCCATGGCAGAAGCCTTCATTCTTGAAAACAAAAAGGGGGCACTTGTGGAGGCCCAGGGGCCTCTCATTGCAACTGTAATACCTTAGGGCAAAGGGGACCAAGGTGAAACAGAGAAACCCCTCTGAATGCAAGGCTCTCACCCATGGCCACTTGCAGCCTCTTGCAATCTGCAGGTTTTGTTGCTATCACCCACTTCAACTGCCATTTTTTCCTTATATCTACTCTCCAGAGAATGTTCTCCTCTCTCTTCTCCCCTGCTGGTCCTGGCTTCACCCCTTCTCCCCCCCGAATGAAACCCTCAGACCCCCGTCTCATTTTCTCTCTGGCCCTGGACCCTCTTCATGGCAATGCACAGCGTTTGGAGTTCCACACAAAGACCCATCTCTGGCCTCATTCATCAGCACTTGAAGCAAGTGTGCTCCGGCCTCTGGGAGTGCAGCTCGCTCACACGGGCTCACTGTGGACACGCCGCAATCACACAGTCATTGAGTGCACCAGAGAACCTGGCCTCTAATAAAAGGCATGAATGCCACAGCCCACCCAACCCAATGCCTTGCATGTCTCTACTTTTTCCTTCTCCTCTCATCTCTCATGTCACTTTCCCCATTTCCTCTCTCTGCCAGCTTGGCTTCTCTCTCTCCTGGCTGCAGCTTCAGCCACATGTGTGACACTGCAGGAACAGCCTGACCCACAGGGAAGTGGGAGAGGACTCTTTGTCAGCAACTGAAGTCACAGAACAAGGGGGAATGGGATGAAACTGCAAGAGCTGGAATCCATTCCATGATGGCAAGAAGTTCTTTCCTGTCAGGGTGCTTGTCCCTGACACAGGGACCAGCGCAGAGAGGCTGTGCATACCCCATGCCCGCCAACATCCAAGGCCAGCTTGGACAGGGGCCGCAGCAACCTGCTGTGCTGGGAGGCTGCTCAGCTTGGAACCAGATGATCCTTAGGGTCCCTTCCAGGCCAAACCATTCAAGGATTTCATCATTCCACCATGCCCATCTCCCAGTGTGGAGCGGCCCTGAAACTTCTGTGACATCACAGCTCCCACAGCGTTCCAGGTGGAACGTCCAGCACCTGGAAACCACCACAGCAGACACTCTGCCTGCTGCCAGCGCTCAGTTGGCGCTCGCTCTGCACTCTGCCCGTCAGCACTCAGCTGTTGCTGCTGCTGCCTGGGCTTTTCCTGCTGCCTGCTCTGGAGCACCAATCCCAGCAGGATGAGCACTGCTGCGCCAGTGGAGGTACTGTGCCATTCCAGGGAGGAGGCAGCCTGCTTGAGCAGGCTGCAGCCACGTGGCAATGGATGGTGTGGGACAGGAACCCCACTGTGAGATTGTGCTGTCTCTTGCAGACTAACAGAGACACTGTGGTGGCGATGGAAGTGGACATGGTGCTGAATGAGGAAGAGATGATGGAGGTGGACGTGGAAGACCAGGTTGAGGAGATGGAAGTTGATGAGGAGGATGACATCGAGGCGATGGAAGTGGATGAGAAGGATGAGGAGGAGCCCATGGTCCTTGGATGAAGATGGAGCCCCACAAGTAAGACAGGCAGATGCTCCCCATGCCCTGCCCACAGACACAGTGGCTGCCCTGGCGCCAGGCTGGGGCTGGGCTGGATGGCCCCGCTCAGGGACACGCTGCCCGCAGGGGGCCTGGATTGTGCTGCCACAAGCACCAGTCCTGGCCTGCCCTGCACTTGCCTGGGGCCACACCAGCCCTGCCAGCCCTGTCCCAGCTCCTGGGGCCCAGCTGGGCCCAGTGCTGGCAGCTGACTCCAGCTTTGCTTCTTTCTTCCTTCCAGGACTGATGCAGATGATGGCTGTAGATATTACGGCGGTGTATATATGTTTGAAAAGTTAGGATATTTTTGTAAATATGTTCTTAGGTTAGTAGTTCTTTGTAAATATGTTTTGAAGATTGTTACTCCATAGGATCCCATGGAAATATGTGCAGTAGATTGTTGTTGTTGTTGTTATGAGGATTGTTGTAATGAAATGTGTTCTGTAAATCCTCGTGTTTGCCGATGTTCAGCAAATAAATAATGATTCTTTATAAAACTTCACTTCTCTTTCTCATTCCTTTGGGCACTGTCAGAAGCCCGGACCTCCCCCTGACCATCCTAAATGATTCCAGCCCCAGCCAGGGGGCTTTAAATCCCTGGCAGGGGGTTCAGAGACCCTGGCATGTAGCCAAAGACCCCTGGGCCTTTGAATTTAACCCATAAAGCATGTTACCACCTTTATGTCAAGAATTAAAAGTCACAACAATTTAGATAGTCTAGTAATAGTAATCACAAAGTGAACGGAAAACATTTAGAGCACTGTAGACAGAGGTTTTGAACCTTGTACGAAAGAGTTTGGTATTATCTACATAGATAGAAAAATTTGGGTGTACCCAGTCCTTCCTCTTTCTTCTCGCTAGCATCCATATGAAAGACGATATTACCATTCACATATTGGTTTCAAGTAGAAAGTCACTATCTAACTTAAGTAATAGCTATTAAAACATTCTTGTAAACATAGTATAGTCAGGTTTTAATATAAAAGATAACACCAACCCAAGAGGCAAAAAGAGTACCTTAAGCTGACCTGCTGAACAAACCTCAGCAGGCCAGCAAAAAAATGTTTTAGACAAAATATAAAAATCAACCTTAAGAGAGTGAAGCACATACTTCTCAACTCTTCCTTCGACAGCTAAGTTAGAGAAAAAGAGACTTCTAACGTACCTCGAAATCCCCTCAACCAAAGAAAACCCAAGAGGCACAGGCAGCGTTTGCACAGTTGGGATTTCCACTTGTTCCGGGATCCCGGGGCTGGAGCTCCCTGGGGCTGCTGCCACGGCCACCCCGCGGCTGGGGCTCCCTGTGCACAGGGGGTCCCACTGACACCACTGCTGCCGCTGGCCACTGCTGCTGCTCCTGGGCTGGGGCACAGCCGCGTCCCCAAGAGCTGAGCTCTCACCAGCACAGAGGGGGCTCTCACTGCACTGGCCCCTGCAGCCATGCCACCAAAGCAAGGCAGGAAACTTTCAGCCACCCTTCCTGCTGCAGCCACAGCCACTCCTGGCTCCAGAGCCGCCATCAGCCCACAGGGATGCAAAATCCACCTGCCCGCTCTCAAGGCCTTGACAGCCTTGGCAACTGTGGCACCTGCATCTGGGCTGCTGCAGGGGCTGATGTTTAAGGCTTGCAGCCTCCAAAGGCTCCGGGCTCTGCTTCCCACCCTGCTCTGCACTGCCCTGGGCCCGCATTGCTCAAGAGACAAAAGCCAAGCCAGGGGATCCTCACCCTGCCCAAATTGCTGAATTGACTGCAGTCCTTAGGACCTTCTCCACTTTCAAAGAACCTCTTCCTTTGATCACTGATTCGGCACATGTCTATGACCTAGTGCAGCGGGCCGAAAATTCCATTTTCAAAGACATTTCTAACCCCAACTAGAGCATTTGCTTTCCCCTTTCATTTCTCTTCTGTCCCACAGACAACACCCACACTATATCATGCACACAAGGTCTCATACCACCCTTCCTGCATTTATAGTAGGCAATGCTAGAGCAGATGCCTCAGCAATGCTTCTCCAAACCTCCCTACGGAATCTTTCTGACCAGGCTAGGATCCGCCACCACTTCTACCATCAAAACATTCCTGCACCGCTCAGCATCTTTAAAATTACCCAAGATCAGGCAAGATTCATGGCAGCCACCTGCCCAAATTGTCAGCAACGTGCCTTTGCTTCTGTCAGAGCTGCACTCAATCCAAGAGGACTAAAGACTCTCCAGATCGGGCAATCTCACATCACACACCAAGCCCCTTTTGGGAGACTAAAATACATCCCCGTCTCAATCCACACCGACAACGCTGCGGTTTCTGCCCCTGCCCATGCTGCTGAAAAATCAAAAGATGCTATAAAACGTTCCTTTTTAGCCTTTTCCACCTCCCCTGTTCCACAGGAAATTAAAACTGATCATGGTCCTGCTTATACCTCCCACTGATTCCAACCGTTTTCTGACCAGTGGGCTACAAAACATGTCACAGCCATACCACACTCTGCCACAGGACAGTCCATAGTCCAGAGGGCCCACTCTTCCATCCAAAGGATCCTTGATCAACAGAGACAGGGAGTCCACATATTATCTCCCATTGAGAGCCTGGCCAAGGCCCTTGATGTGCTCAACTTTTTCAACAACTCCCCCAGTCATCAGGCATTTTATATTTAATTGGCAGCCCAATAAAAAGAAAAGCCACCTGTGTTGATCAAAGACCCTGAATCCAAACAAATTATGGGCCCTTTCCCATTCATTACTTGGGAGGGAGGATATGCTTGTGTCTCTACAGCAGCAGGCCCAAGACGCATCCCAGCAAAAAACATAAAACTCTTCTGCCAATGGCCAGGCAAACACCACAGCCACCATCAGAAAAACAGAACAAAAGCCTAAGAGAGACAGCAGCAGCCTGGAAAAGAAGAAGAAGAAGGACAGAAGAAGATCTCCTAAGCAGTGTGGACCACACACACCAACACCAAGAGAGCTCAGACACCACTAACTGCGATATCCCGCTTAACAATTGGAAAAACTGTATTCTAGCCTTGATATTTGATTCTTCTAATAAGCTGACTTCAAACCCTTGCCTTACAGAAGAGAAAGTTTAGTGGGACCAGAATTTAAGTTTCACATTGCAATCTCCCTATCTCTTTACTTTCAGGCCACCCAAGCCTCCACCCACTAGTAAATTAGCTAAAGTCAAAGGATGCTGTCCTTTCTTGCCACTGCAGCAGGAAGCTGGATGCTCCTAACTATGCCGCATGCCTTCGCATGGGTGGTTCCACAGCCAAGCCACAATTTCTTGCCCATGGCCACACATGTCAACCTCTTCTCACATAGGGACTCAGTATACCAGAGCGGCCAGCTGCTCACAGATCAAATCAATAAGATCCAGACAAAAGGCAACAACGACTGGCTCACTGGACTGTTGAAAGACTGGGGCATGAAAGGCTGGCTTTCATCTTTACGTCCAACAATATGAAGTCTAATAAGTCTAAGTGCCATGTTCTGCATTTTGGCCACAAAAATCCCCTACAGCGTTACAGGCTGGGGACGGTGTGGCTGGATAGTGTTCAGGCAGAAAGGGACCTGGGGGTGCTGGTTGACAGCCGATTGGATATGAGCCAGCAATGTGCCTTGGTGGCCAAGAAGGCCAACGGCATCCTGGCCTGCATTAGGACTTGTGTGAGCAGCAGGAGCAGGGAGGTCATTCTCCCCCTGTACTCGGCACTGGTGAGGCCACATCTTGAGTACTGTGTCCAGTTCTGGGCCCCTCAATTTAGGAAGGATATTGAGATACTTGAGCGTGTCCAGAGGAGAGCAACGAGGCTGGTGAGGGGCTTGGAAAACAAGCCCTACGAGGAACATTTGAGGGAGCTGGGGTTGTTTAGCCTGGAGAAGAGGAGGCTTAGAGGTGACCTTATTGCTCTCTACAACTTCCTGAAGGGAGGTTGTAGACAGGTGGGGGTCGGTCTCTTCCACCGGGCAGCAACTGACAGAACAAGGGGACACAGTCTCAAGCTACGTCAGGGAAGGTATAGGTTAGATATTAGGAAAAAAATTTTCACTGAAAGAATAATAAAGCACTGGAATTGTCTTCCCAGGGAGGTGGTGGAATCACCATCACTGGATGTGTTTAAAAAAAGACTGGACATGCCACTTGGTGCTATAGTCTAGTTGAGATGTTAGGGCATAGGTTGGACTTGATGATCTTAGGGGTCTCTTCCAAACTCATGATTCTGTGATTCTGTGATTTAGTCAAGACTGTTTTGTGGGCTTTGTTTCTTGTATTCATTGTCTTGGTTATTCTATCCAGTTTTGCTCAACGCTTGCAAAAGTCCATGGCAGAAGCCTTCATTCTTGAAAACAAAAAGGGGGCACTTGTGGAGGCCCAGGGGCCTCTCATTGCAACTGTAATACCTTAGGGCAAAGGGGACCAAGGTGAAACAGAGAAACCCCTCTGAATGCAAGGCTCTCACCCATGGCCACTTGCAGCCTCTTGCAATCTGCAGGTTTTGTTGCTATCACCCACTTCAACTGCCATTTTTTCCTTATATCTACTCTCCAGAGAATGTTCTCCTCTCTCTTCTCCCCTGCTGGTCCTGGCTTCACCCCTTCTCCCCCCCGAATGAAACCCTCAGACCCCCGTCTCATTTTCTCTCTGGCCCTGGACCCTCTTCATGGCAATGCACAGCGTTTGGAGTTCCACACAAAGACCCATCTCTGGCCTCATTCATCAGCACTTGAAGCAAGTGTGCTCCGGCCTCTGGGAGTGCAGCTCGCTCACAGGGGCTCACTGTGGACACGCCGCAATCACACAGTCATTGAGTGCACCAGAGAACCTGGCCTCTAATAAAAGGCATGAATGCCACAAATCACCCAACCCAATGCCTTGCATGTCTCTACTTTTTCCTTCTCCTCTCATCTCTCATGTCACTTTCCCCATTTCCTCTCTCTGCCAGCTTGGCTTCTCTCTCTCCTGGCTGCAGCTTCAGCCACATGTGTGACACTGCAGGAACAGCCTGACCCACAGGGAAGTGGGAGAGGACTCTTTGTCAGCAACTGAAGTCACAGAACAAGGGGGAATGGGATGAAACTGCAAGAGCTGGAATCCATTCCATGATGGCAAGAAGTTCTTTCCTGTCAGGGTGCTTGTCCCTGACACAGGGACCAGCGCAGAGAGGCTGTGCATACCCCATGCCCACCAACATCCAAGGCCAGCTTGGACAGGGGCCGCAGCAACCTGCTGTGCTGGGAGGCTGCTCAGCTTGGAACCAGATGATCCTTAGGGTCCCTTCCAGGCCAAACCATTCAAGGATTTCATCATTCCACCATGCCCATCTCCCAGTGTGGAGCGGCCCTGAAACTTCTGTGACATCACAGCTCCCACAGCGTTCCAGGTGGAACGTCCAGCACCTGGAAACCACCACAGCAGACACTCTGCCTGCTGCCAGCGCTCAGTTGGCGCTCGCTCTGCGCTCTGCCCGTCAGCACTCAGCTGTTGCTGCTGCTGCCTGGGCTTTTCCTGCTGCCTGCTCTGGAGCACCAATCCCAGCAGGATGAGCACTGCTGCGCCAGTGGAGGTACTGTGCCATTCCAGGGAGGAGGCAGCCTGCTTGAGCAGGCTGCAGCCATGTGGCAATGGATGGTGTGGGACAGGAACCCCACTGTGAGATTGTGCTGTCTCTTGCAGACTAACAGAGACACTGTGGTGGCGATGGAAGTGGACATGGTGCTGAATGAGGAAGAGATGATGGAGGTGGACGTGGAAGACCAGGTTGAGGAGATGGAAGTTGATGAGGAGGATGACATCGAGGCGATGGAAGTGGATGAGAAGGATGAGGAGGAGCCCATGGTCCTTGGATGAAGATGGAGCCCCACAAGTAAGACAGGCAGATGCTCCCCATGCCCTGCCCACAGACACAGTGGCTGCCCTGGCGCCAGGCTGGGGCTGGGCTGGATGGCCCCGCTCAGGGACACGCTGCCCGCAGGGGGCCTGGATTGTGCTGCCACAAGCACCAGTCCTGGCCTGCCCTGCACTTGCCTGGGGCCACACCAGCCCTGCCAGCCCTGTCCCAGCTCCTGGGGCCCAGCTGGGCCCAGTGCTGGCAGCTGACTCCAGCTTTGCTTCTTTCTTCCTTCCAGGACTGATGCAGATGATGGCTGTAGATATTACGGCGGTGTATATATGTTTGAAAAGTTAGGATATTTTTGTAAATATGTTCTTAGGTTAGTAGTTCTTTGTAAATATGTTTTGAAGATTGTTACTCCATAGGATCCCATGGAAATATGTGCAGTAGATTGTTGTTGTTGTTGTTATGAGGATTGTTGTAATGAAATGTGTTCTGTAAATCCTCGTGTTTGCCGATGTTCAGCAAATAAATAATGATTCTTTATAAAACTTCACTTCTCTTTCTCATTCCTTTGGGCACTGTCAGAAGCCCGGACCTCCCCCTGACCATCCTAAATGATTCCAGCCCCAGCCAGGGGGCTTTAAATCCCTGGCAGGGGGTTCAGAGACCCTGGCATGTAGCCAAAGACCCCTGGGCCTTTGAATTTAACCCATAAAGCATGTTACCACCTTTATGTCAAGAATTAAAAGTCACAACAATTTAGATAGTCTAGTAATAGTAATCACAAAGTGAACGGAAAACATGTAGAGCACTGTAGACAGAGGTTTTGAACCTTGTACGAAAGAGTTTGGTATTATCTACATAGATAGAAAAATTTGGGTGTACCCAGTCCTTCCTCTTTCTTCTCGCTAGCATCCATATGAAAGACGATATTACCATTCACATATTGGTTTCAAGTAGAAAGTCACTATCTAACTTAAGTAATAGCTATTAAAACATTCTTGTAAACATAGTATAGTCAGGTTTTAATATAAAAGATAACACCAACCCAAGAGGCAAAAAGAGTACCTTAAGCTGACCTGCTGAACAAACCTCAGCAGGCCAGCAAAAAAATGTTTTAGACAAAATATAAAAATCAACCTTAAGAGAGTGAAGCACATACTTCTCAACTCTTCCTTCGACAGCTAAGTTAGAGAAAAAGAGACTTCTAACGTACCTCGAAATCCCCTCAACCAAAGAAAACCCAAGAGGCACAGGCAGCGTTTGCACAGTTGGGATTTCCACTTGTTCCGGGATCCCGGGGCTGGAGCTCCCTGGGGCTGCTGCCACGGCCACCCCGCGGCTGGGGCTCCCTGTGCACAGGGGGTCCCACTGACACCACTGCTGCCGCTGGCCACTGCTGCTGCTCCTGGGCTGGGGCACAGCCGCGTCCCCAAGAGCTGAGCTCTCACCAGCACAGAGGGGGCTCTCACTGCACTGGCCCCTGCAGCCATGCCACCAAAGCAAGGCAGGAAACTTTCAGCCACCCTTCCTGCTGCAGCCACAGCCACTCCTGGCTCCAGAGCCGCCATCAGCCCACAGGGATGCAAAATCCACCTGCCCGCTCTCAAGGCCTTGACAGCCTTGGCAACTGTGGCACCTGCATCTGGGCTGCTGCAGGGGCTGATGTTTAAGGCTTGCAGCCTCCAAAGGCTCCGGGCTCTGCTTCCCACCCTGCTCTGCACTGCCCTGGGCCCGCATTGCTCAAGAGACAAAAGCCAAGCCAGGGGATCCTCACCCTGCCCAAATTGCTGAATTGACTGCAGTCCTTAGGACCTTCTCCACTTTCAAAGAACCTCTTCCTTTGATCACTGATTCGGCACATGTCTATGACCTAGTGCAGCGGGCCGAAAATTCCATTTTCAAAGACATTTCTAACCCCAACTAGAGCATTTGCTTTCCCCTTTCATTTCTCTTCTGTCCCACAGACAACACCCACACTATATCATGCACACAAGGTCTCATACCACCCTTCCTGCATTTATAGTAGGCAATGCTAGAGCAGATGCCTCAGCAATGCTTCTCCAAACCTCCCTACGGAATCTTTCTGACCAGGCTAGGATCCGCCACCACTTCTACCATCAAAACATTCCTGCACCGCTCAGCATCTTTAAAATTACCCAAGATCAGGCAAGATTCATGGCAGCCACCTGCCCAAATTGTCAGCAACGTGCCTTTGCTTCTGTCAGAGCTGCACTCAATCCAAGAGGACTAAAGACTCTCCAGATCGGGCAATCTCACATCACACACCAAGCCCCTTTTGGGAGACTAAAATACATCCCCGTCTCAATCCACACCGACAACGCTGCGGTTTCTGCCCCTGCCCATGCTGCTGAAAAATCAAAAGATGCTATAAAACGTTCCTTTTTAGCCTTTTCCACCTCCCCTGTTCCACAGGAAATTAAAACTGATCATGGTCCTGCTTATACCTCCCACTGATTCCAACCGTTTTCTGACCAGTGGGCTACAAAACATGTCACAGCCATACCACACTCTGCCACAGGACAGTCCATAGTCCAGAGGGCCCACTCTTCCATCCAAAGGATCCTTGATCAACAGAGACAGGGAGTCCACATAGTATCTCCCATTGAGAGCCTGGCCAAGGCCCTTGATGTGCTCAACTTTTTCAACAACTCCCCCAGTCATCAGGCATTTTATATTTAATTGGCAGCCCAATAAAAAGAAAAGCCACCTGTGTTGATCAAAGACCCTGAATCCAAACAAATTATGGGCCCTTTCCCATTCATTACTTGGGAGGGAGGATATGCTTGTGTCTCTACAGCAGCAGGCCCAAGACGCATCCCAGCAAAAAACATAAAACTCTTCTGCCAATGGCCAGGCAAACACCACAGCCACCATCAGAAAAACAGAACAAAAGCCTAAGAGAGACAGCAGCAGCCTGGAAAAGAAGAAGAAGAAGGACAGAAGAAGATCTCCTAAGCAGTGTGGACCACACACACCAACACCAAGAGAGCTCAGACACCACTAACTGCGATATCCCGCTTAACAATTGGAAAAACTGTATTCTAGCCTTGATATTTGATTCTTCTAATAAGCTGACTTCAAACCCTTGCCTTACAGAAGAGAAAGTTTAGTGGGACCAGAATTTAAGTTTCACATTGCAATCTCCCTATCTCTTTACTTTCAGGCCACCCAAGCCTCCACCCACTAGTAAATTAGCTAAAGTCAAAGGATGCTGTCCTTTCTTGCCACTGCAGCAGGAAGCTGGATGCTCCTAACTATGCCGCATGCCTTCGCATGGGTGGTTCCACAGCCAAGCCACAATTTCTTGCCCATGGCCACACATGTCAACCTCTTCTCACATAGGGACTCAGTATACCAGAGCGGCCAGCTGCTCACAGATCAAATCAATAAGATCCAGACAAAAGGCAACAACGACTGGCTCACTGGACTGTTGAAAGACTGGGGCATGAAAGGCTGGCTTTCATCTTTACGTCCAACAATATGAAGTCTAATAAGTCTAAGTGCCATGTTCTGCATTTTGGCCACAAAAATCCCCTACAGCGTTACAGGCTGGGGACGGTGTGGCTGGATAGTGTTCAGGCAGAAAGGGACCTGGGGGTGCTGGTTGACAGCCGATTGGATATGAGCCAGCAATGTGCCTTGGTGGCCAAGAAGGCCAACGGCATCCTGGCCTGCATTAGGACTTGTGTGAGCAGCAGGAGCAGGGAGGTCATTCTCCCCCTGTACTCGGCACTGGTGAGGCCACATCTTGAGTACTGTGTCCAGTTCTGGGCCCCTCAATTTAGGAAGGATATTGAGATACTTGAGCGTGTCCAGAGGAGAGCAACGAGGCTGGTGAGGGGCTTGGAAAACAAGCCCTACGAGGAACATTTGAGGGAGCTGGGGTTGTTTAGCCTGGAGAAGAGGAGGCTTAGAGGTGACCTTATTGCTCTCTACAACTTCCTGAAGGGAGGTTGTAGACAGGTGGGGGTCGGTCTCTTCCACCGGGCAGCAACTGACAGAACAAGGGGACACAGTCTCAAGCTACGTCAGGGAAGGTATAGGTTAGATATTAGGAAAAAAATTTTCACTGAAAGAATAATAAAGCACTGGAATTGTCTTCCCAGGGAGGTGGTGGAATCACCATCACTGGATGTGTTTAAAAAAAGACTGGACATGCCACTTGGTGCTATAGTCTAGTTGAGATGTTAGGGCATAGGTTGGACTTGATGATCTTAGGGGTCTCTTCCAAACTCATGATTCTGTGATTCTGTGATTTAGTCAAGACTGTTTTGTGGGCTTTGTTTCTTGTATTCATTGTCTTGGTTATTCTATCCAGTTTTGCTCAACGCTTGCAAAAGTCCATGGCAGAAGCCTTCATTCTTGAAAACAAAAAGGGGGCACTTGTGGAGGCCCAGGGGCCTCTCATTGCAACTGTAATACCTTAGGGCAAAGGGGACCAAGGTGAAACAGAGAAACCCCTCTGAATGCAAGGCTCTCACCCATGGCCACTTGCAGCCTCTTGCAATCCGCAGGTTTTGTTGCTATCACCCACTTCAACTGCCATTTTTTCCTTAGATCTACTCTCCAGAGAATGTTCTCCTCTCTCTTCTCCCCTGCTGGTCCTGGCTTCACCCCTTCTCCCCCCCGAATGAAACCCTCAGACCCCCGTCTCATTTTCTCTCTGGCCCTGGACCCTCTTCATGGCAATGCACAGCGTTTGGAGTTCCACACAAAGACCCATCTCTGGCCTCATTCATCAGCACTTGAAGCAAGTGTGCTCCGGCCTCTGGGAGTGCAGCTCGCTCACAGGGGCTCACTGTGGACACGCCGCAATCACACAGTCATTGAGTGCACCAGAGAACCTGGCCTCTAATAAAAGGCATGAATGCCACAAATCACCCAACCCAATGCCTTGCATGTCTCTACTTTTTCCTTCTCCTCTCATCTCTCATGTCACTTTCCCCATTTCCTCTCTCTGCCAGCTTGGCTTCTCTCTCTCCTGGCTGCAGCTTCAGCCACATGTGTGACACTGCAGGAACAGCCTGACCCACAGGGAAGTGGGAGAGGACTCTTTGTCAGCAACTGAAGTGACAGAACAAGGGGGAATGGGATGAAACTGCAAGAGCTGGAATCCATTCCATGATGGCAAGAAGTTCTTTCCTGTCAGGGTGCTTGTCCCTGACACAGGGACCAGCGCAGAGAGGCTGTGCATACCCCATGCCCACCAACATCCAAGGCCAGCTTGGACAGGGGCCGCAGCAACCTGCTGTGCTGGGAGGCTGCTCAGCTTGGAACCAGATGATCCTTAGGGTCCCTTCCAGGCCAAACCATTCAAGGATTTCATCATTCCACCATGCCCATCTCCCAGTGTGGAGCGGCCCTGAAACTTCTGTGACATCACAGCTCCCACAGCGTTCCAGGTGGAACGTCCAGCACCTGGAAACCACCACAGCAGACACTCTGCCTGCTGCCAGCGCTCAGTTGGCGCTCGCTCTGCGCTCTGCCCGTCAGCACTCAGCTGTTGCTGCTGCTGCCTGGCCTTTTCCTGCTGCCTGCTCTGGAGCACCAATCCCAGCAGGATGAGCACTGCTGCGCCAGTGGAGGTACTGTGCCATTCCAGGGAGGAGGCAGCCTGCTTGAGCAGGCTGCAGCCATGTGGCAATGGATGGTGTGGGACAGGAACCCCACTGTGAGATTGTGCTGTCTCTTGCAGACTAACAGAGACACTGTGGTGGCGATGGAAGTGGACATGGTGCTGAATGAGGAAGAGATGATGGAGGTGGACGTGGAAGACCAGGTTGAGGAGATGGAAGTTGATGAGGAGGATGACATCGAGGCGATGGAAGTGGATGAGAAGGATGAGGAGGAGCCCATGGTCCTTGGATGAAGATGGAGCCCCACAAGTAAGACAGGCAGATGCTCCCCATGCCCTGCCCACAGACACAGTGGCTGCCCTGGCGCCAGGCTGGGGCTGGGCTGGATGGCCCCGCTCAGGGACACGCTGCCCGCAGGGGGCCTGGATTGTGCTGCCACAAGCACCAGCCCTGGCCTGCCCTGCACTTGCCTGGGGCCACACCAGCCCTGCCAGCCCTGTCCCAGCTCCTGGGGCCCAGCTGGGCCCAGTGCTGGCAGCTGACTCCAGCTTTGCTTCTTTCTTCCTTCCAGGACTGATGCAGATGATGGCTGTAGATATTACGGCGGTGTATATATGTTTGAAAAGTTAGGATATTTTTGTAAATATGTTCTTAGGTTAGTAGGTCTTTGTAAATATGTTTTGAAGATTGTTACTCCATAGGATCCCATGGAAATATGTGCAGTAGATTGTTGTTGTTGTTGTTATGAGGATTGTTGTAATGAAATGTGTTCTGTAAATCCTCGTGTTTGCCGATGTTCAGCAAATAAATAATGATTCTTTATAAAACTTCACTTCTCTTTCTCATTCCTTTGGGCACTGTCAGAAGCCCGGACCTCCCCCTGACCATCCTAAATGATTCCAGCCCCAGCCAGGGGGCTTTAAATCCCTGGCAGGGGGTTCAGAGACCCTGGCATGTAGCCAAAGACCCCTGGGCCTTTGAATTTAACCCATAAAGCATGTTACCACCTTTATGTCAAGAATTAAAAGTCACAACAATTTAGATAGTCTAGTAATAGTAATCACAAAGTGAACGGAAAACATTTAGAGCACTGTAGACAGAGGTTTTGAACCTTGTACGAAAGAGTTTGGTATTATCTACATAGATAGAAAAATTTGGGTGTACCCAGTCCTTCCTCTTTCTTCTCGCTAGCATCCATATGAAAGACGATATTACCATTCACATATTGGTTTCAAGTAGAAAGTCACTATCTAACTTAAGTAATAGCTATTAAAACATTCTTGTAAACATAGTATAGTCAGGTTTTAATATAAAAGATAACACCAACCCAAGAGGCAAAAAGAGTACCTTAAGCTGACCTGCTGAACAAACCTCAGCAGGCCAGCAAAAAAATGTTTTAGACAAAATATAAAAATCAACCTTAAGAGAGTGAAGCACATACTTCTCAACTCTTCCTTCGACAGCTAAGTTAGAGAAAAAGAGACTTCTAACGTACCTCGAAATCCCCTCAACCAAAGAAAACCCAAGAGGCACAGGCAGCGTTTGCACAGTTGGGATTTCCACTTGTTCCGGGATCCCGGGGCTGGAGCTCCCTGGGGCTGCTGCCACGGCCACCCCGCGGCTGGGGCTCCCTGTGCACAGGGGGTCCCACTGACACCACTGCTGCCGCTGGCCACTGCTGCTGCTCCTGGGCTGGGGCACAGCCGCGTCCCCAAGAGCTGAGCTCTCACCAGCACAGAGGGGGCTCTCACTGCACTGGCCCCTGCAGCCATGCCACCAAAGCAAGGCAGGAAACTTTCAGCCACCCTTCCTGCTGCAGCCACAGCCACTCCTGGCTCCAGAGCCGCCATCAGCCCACAGGGATGCAAAATCCACCTGCCCGCTCTCAAGGCCTTGACAGCCTTGGCAACTGTGGCACCTGCATCTGGGCTGCTGCAGGGGCTGATGTTTAAGGCTTGCAGCCTCCAAAGGCTCCGGGCTCTGCTTCCCACCCTGCTCTGCACTGCCCTGGGCCCGCATTGCTCAAGAGACAAAAGCCAAGCCAGGGGATCCTCACCCTGCCCAAATTGCTGAATTGACTGCAGTCCTTAGGACCTTCTCCACTTTCAAAGAACCTCTTCCTTTGATCACTGATTCGGCACATGTCTATGACCTAGTGCAGCGGGCCGAAAATTCCATTTTCAAAGACATTTCTAACCCCAACTAGAGCATTTGCTTTCCCCTTTCATTTCTCTTCTGTCCCACAGACAACACCCACACTATATCATGCACACAAGGTCTCATACCACCCTTCCTGCATTTATAGTAGGCAATGCTAGAGCAGATGCCTCAGCAATGCTTCTCCAAACCTCCCTACGGAATCTTTCTGACCAGGCTAGGATCCGCCACCACTTCTACCATCAAAACATTCCTGCACCGCTCAGCATCTTTAAAATTACCCAAGATCAGGCAAGATTCATGGCAGCCACCTGCCCAAATTGTCAGCAACGTGCCTTTGCTTCTGTCAGAGCTGCACTCAATCCAAGAGGACTAAAGACTCTCCAGATCGGGCAATCTCACATCACACACCAAGCCCCTTTTGGGAGACTAAAATACATCCCCGTCTCAATCCACACCGACAACGCTGCGGTTTCTGCCCCTGCCCATGCTGCTGAAAAATCAAAAGATGCTATAAAACGTTCCTTTTTAGCCTTTTCCACCTCCCCTGTTCCACAGGAAATTAAAACTGATCATGGTCCTGCTTATACCTCCCACTGATTCCAACCGTTTTCTGACCAGTGGGCTACAAAACATGTCACAGCCATACCACACTCTGCCACAGGACAGTCCATAGTCCAGAGGGCCCACTCTTCCATCCAAAGGATCCTTGATCAACAGAGACAGGGAGTCCACATAGTATCTCCCATTGAGAGCCTGGCCAAGGCCCTTGATGTGCTCAACTTTTTCAACAACTCCCCCAGTCATCAGGCATTTTATATTTAATTGGCAGCCCAATAAAAAGAAAAGCCACCTGTCTTGATCAAAGACCCTGAATCCAAAGAAATTATGGGCCCTTTCCCATTCATTACTTGGGAGGGAGGATATGCTTGTGTCTCTACAGCAGCAGGCCCAAGACGCATCCCAGCAAAAAACATAAAACTCTTCTGCCAATGGCCAGGCAAACACCAGGGCCACCTTCAGAAAAACAGAACAAAAGCCTAAGAGAGACAGCGGCAGCCTGGAAAAGAAGAAGAAGAAGGACAGAAGAAGATCTCCTAAGCAGTGTGGACCGCACAGACCAACACCAAGAGAGCTCAGACACCACTAACTGCGATATCCCGCTTAACAATTGGAAAAACTGTATTCTAGCCTTGATATTTGATTCTTCTAATAAGCTGACTTCAAACCCTTGCCTTACAGAAGAGAAAGTTTAGTGGGACCAGAATTTAAGTTTCACATTGCAATCTCCCTATCTCTTTACTTTCAGGCCACCCAAGCCTCCACCCACTAGTAAATTAGCTAAAGTCAAAGGATGCTGTCCTTTCTTGCCACTGCAGCAGGAAGCTGGATGCTCCTAACTATGCCGCATGCCTTCGCATGGGTGGTTCCACAGCCAAGCCACAATTTCTTGCCCATGGCCACACATGTCAACCTCTTCTCACATAGGGACTCAGTATACCAGAGCGGCCAGCTGCTCACAGATCAAATCAATAAGATCCAGACAAAAGGCAACAACGACTGGCTCACTGGACTGTTGAAAGACTGGGGCATGAAAGGCTGGCTTTCATCTTTACGTCCAACAATATGAAGTCTAATAAGTCTAAGTGCCGTGTTCTGCATTTTGGCCACAAAAATCCCCTACAGCGTTACAGGCTGGGGACGGTGTGGCTGGATAGTGTTCAGGCAGAAAGGGACCTGGGGGTGCTGGTTGACAGCCGATTGGATATGAGCCAGCAATGTGCCTTGGTGGCCAAGAAGGCCAACGGCATCCTGGCCTGCATTAGGACTTGTGTGAGCAGCAGGAGCAGGGAGGTCATTCTCCCCCTGTACTCGGCACTGGTGAGGCCACATCTTGAGTACTGTGTCCAGTTCTGGGCCCCTCAATTTAGGAAGGATATTGAGATACTTGAGCGTGTCCAGAGGAGAGCAACGAGGCTGGTGAGGGGCTTGGAAAACAAGCCCTACGAGGAACATTTGAGGGAGCTGGGGTTGTTTAGCCTGGAGAAGAGGAGGCTTAGAGGTGACCTTATTGCTCTCTACAACTTCCTGAAGGGAGGTTGTAGACAGGTGGGGGTCGGTCTCTTCCACCGGGCAGCAACTGACAGAACAAGGGGACACAGTCTCAAGCTACGTCAGGGAAGGTATAGGTTAGATATTAGGAAAAAAATTTTCACTGAAAGAATAATAAAGCACTGGAATTGTCTTCCCAGGGAGGTGGTGGAATCACCATCACTGGATGTGTTTAAAAAAAGACTGGACATGCCACTTGGTGCTATAGTCTAGTTGAGATGTTAGGGCATAGGTTGGACTTGATGATCTTAGGGGTCTCTTCCAAACTCATGTTTCTGTGATTCTGTGATTTAGTCAAGACTGTTTTGTGGGCTTTGTTTCTTGTATTCATTGTCTTGGTTATTCTATCCAGTTTTGCTCAACGCTTGCAAAAGTCCATGGCAGAAGCCTTCATTCTTGAAAACAAAAAGGGGGCACTTGTGGAGGCCCAGGGGCCTCTCATTGCAACTGTAATACCTTAGGGCAAAGGGGACCAAGGTGAAACAGAGAAACCCCTCTGAATGCAAGGCTCTCACCCATGGCCACTTGCAGCCTCTTGCAATCCGCAGGTTTTGTTGCTATCACCCACTTCAACTGCCATTTTTTCCTTATATCTACTCTCCAGAGAATGTTCTCCTCTCTCTTCTCCCCTGCTGGTCCTGGCTTCACCCCTTCTCCCCCCCGAATGAAACCCTCAGACCCCCGTCTCATTTTCTCTCTGGCCCTGGACCCTCTTCATGGCAATGCACAGCGTTTGGAGTTCCACACAAAGACCCATCTCTGGCCTCATTCATCAGCACTTGAAGCAAGTGTGCTCCGGCCTCTGGGAGTGCAGCTCGCTCACACGGGCTCACTGTGGACACGCCGCAATCACACAGTCATTGAGTGCACCAGAGAACCTGGCCTCTAATAAAAGGCATGAATGCCACAGCCCACCCAACCCAATGCCTTGCATGTCTCTACTTTTTCCTTCTCCTCTCATCTCTCATGTCACTTTCCCCATTTCCTCTCTCTGCCAGCTTGGCTTCTCTCTCTCCTGGCTGCAGCTTCAGCCACATGTGTGACACTGCAGGAACAGCCTGACCCACAGGGAAGTGGGAGAGGACTCTTTGTCAGCAACTGAAGTCACAGAACAAGGGGGAATGGGATGAAACTGCAAGAGCTGGAATCCATTCCATGATGGCAAGAAGTTCTTTCCTGTCAGGGTGCTTGTCCCTGACACAGGGACCAGCGCAGAGAGGCTGTGCATACCCCATGCCCGCCAACATCCAAGGCCAGCTTGGACAGGGGCCGCAGCAACCTGCTGTGCTGGGAGGCTGCTCAGCTTGGAACCAGATGATCCTTAGGGTCCCTTCCAGGCCAAACCATTCAAGGATTTCATCATTCCACCATGCCCATCTCCCAGTGTGGAGCGGCCCTGAAACTTCTGTGACATCACAGCTCCCACAGCGTTCCAGGTGGAACGTCCAGCACCTGGAAACCACCACAGCAGACACTCTGCCTGCTGCCAGCGCTCAGTTGGCGCTCGCTCTGCACTCTGCCCGTCAGCACTCAGCTGTTGCTGCTGCTGCCTGGGCTTTTCCTGCTGCCTGCTCTGGAGCACCAATCCCAGCAGGATGAGCACTGCTGCGCCAGTGGAGGTACTGTGCCATTCCAGGGAGGAGGCAGCCTGCTTGAGCAGGCTGCAGCCATGTGGCAATGGATGGTGTGGGACAGGAACCCCACTGTGAGATTGTGCTGTCTCTTGCAGACTAACAGAGACACTGTGGTGGCGATGGAAGTGGACATGGTGCTGAATGAGGAAGAGATGATGGAGGTGGACGTGGAAGACCAGGTTGAGGAGATGGAAGTTGATGAGGAGGATGACATCGAGGCGATGGAAGTGGATGAGAAGGATGAGGAGGAGCCCATGGTCCTTGGATGAAGATGGAGCCCCACAAGTAAGACAGGCAGATGCTCCCCATGCCCTGCTCACAGACACAGTGGCTGCCCTGGCGCCAGGCTGGGGCTGGGCTGGATGGCCCCGCTCAGGGACACGCTGCCCGCAGGGGGCCTGGATTGTGCTGCCACAAGCACCAGCCCTGGCCTGCCCTGCACTTGCCTGGGGCCACACCAGCCCTGCCAGCCCTGTCCCAGCTCCTGGGGCCCAGCTGGGCCCAGTGCTGGCAGCTGACTCCAGCTTTGCTTCTTTCTTCCTTCCAGGACTGATGCAGATGATGGCTGTAGATATTACGGCGGTGTATATATGTTTGAAAAGTTAGGATATTTTTGTAAATATGTTCTTAGGTTAGTAGTTCTTTGTAAATATGTTTTGAAGATTGTTACTCCATAGGATCCCATGGAAATATGTGCAGTAGATTGTTGTTGTTGTTGTTATGAGGATTGTTGTAATGAAATGTGTTCTGTAAATCCTCGTGTTTGCCGATGTTCAGCAAATAAATAATGATTCTTTATAAAACTTCACTTCTCTTTCTCATTCCTTTGGGCACTGTCAGAAGCCCGGACCTCCCCCTGACCATCCTAAATGATTCCAGCCCCAGCCAGGGGGCTTTAAATCCCTGGCAGGGGGTTCAGAGACCCTGGCATGTAGCCAAAGACCCCTGGGCCTTTGAATTTAACCCATAAAGCATGTTACCACCTTTATGTCAAGAATTAAAAGTCACAACAATTTAGATAGTCTAGTAATAGTAATCACAAAGTGAACGGAAAACATTTAGAGCACTGTAGACAGAGGTTTTGAACCTTGTACGAAAGAGTTTGGTATTATCTACATAGATAGAAAAATTTGGGTGTACCCAGTCCTTCCTCTTTCTTCTCGCTAGCATCCATATGAAAGACGATATTACCATTCACATATTGGTTTCAAGTAGAAAGTCACTATCTAACTTAAGTAATAGCTATTAAAACATTCTTGTAAACATAGTATAGTCAGGTTTTAATATAAAAGATAACACCAACCCAAGAGGCAAAAAGAGTACCTTAAGCTGACCTGCTGAACAAACCTCAGCAGGCCAGCAAAAAAATGTTTTAGACAAAATATAAAAATCAACCTTAAGAGAGTGAAGCACATACTTCTCAACTCTTCCTTCGACAGCTAAGTTAGAGAAAAAGAGACTTCTAACGTACCTCGAAATCCCCTCAACCAAAGAAAACCCAAGAGGCACAGGCAGCGTTTGCACAGTTGGGATTTCCACTTGTTCCGGGATCCCGGGGCTGGAGCTCCCTGGGGCTGCTGCCACGGCCACCCCGCGGCTGGGGCTCCCTGTGCACAGGGGGTCCCACTGACACCACTGCTGCCGCTGGCCACTGCTGCTGCTCCTGGGCTGGGGCACAGCCGCGTCCCCAAGAGCTGAGCTCTCACCAGCACAGAGGGGGCTCTCACTGCACTGGCCCCTGCAGCCATGCCACCAAAGCAAGGCAGGAAACTTTCAGCCACCCTTCCTGCTGCAGCCACAGCCACTCCTGGCTCCAGAGCCGCCATCAGCCCACAGGGATGCAAAATCCACCTGCCCGCTCTCAAGGCCTTGACAGCCTTGGCAACTGTGGCACCTGCATCTGGGCTGCTGCAGGGGCTGATGTTTAAGGCTTGCAGCCTCCAAAGGCTCCGGGCTCTGCTTCCCACCCTGATCTGCACTGCCCTGGCTCCGCATTGCTCAAGAGACAAAAGCCAAGCCAGGGCATCCTCACCCTGCCCAAATTGCTGAATTGACTGCAGTCCTTAGGACCTTCTCCACTTTCAAAGAACCTCTTCCTTTGATCACTGATTCGGCACATGTCTATGACCTAGTGCAGCGGGCCGAAAATTCCATTTTCAAAGACATTTCTAACCCCAACTAGAGCATTTGCTTTCCCCTTTCATTTCTCTTCTGTCCCACAGACAACACCCACACTATATCATGCACACAAGGTCTCATACCACCCTTCCTGCATTTATAGTAGGCAATGCTAGAGCAGATGCCTCAGCAATGCTTCTCCAAACCTCCCTACGGAATCTTTCTGACCAGGCTAGGATCCGCCACCACTTCTACCATCAAAACATTCCTGCACCGCTCAGCATCTTTAAAATTACCCAAGATCAGGCAAGATTCATGGCAGCCACCTGCCCAAATTGTCAGCAACGTGCCTTTGCTTCTGTCAGAGCTGCACTCAATCCAAGAGGACTAAAGACTCTCCAGATCGGGCAATCTCACATCACACACCAAGCCCCTTTTGGGAGACTAAAATACATCCCCGTCTCAATCCACACCGACAACGCTGCGGTTTCTGCCCCTGCCCATGCTGCTGAAAAATCAAAAGATGCTATAAAACGTTCCTTTTTAGCCTTTTCCACCTCCCCTGTTCCACAGGAAATTAAAACTGATCATGGTCCTGCTTATACCTCCCACTGATTCCAACCGTTTTCTGACCAGTGGGCTACAAAACATGTCACAGCCATACCACACTCTGCCACAGGACAGTCCATAGTCCAGAGGGCCCACTCTTCCATCCAAAGGATCCTTGATCAACAGAGACAGGGAGTCCACATAGTATCTCCCATTGAGAGCCTGGCCAAGGCCCTTGATGTGCTCAACTTTTTCAACAACTCCCCCAGTCATCAGGCATTTTATATTTAATTGGCAGCCCAATAAAAAGAAAAGCCACCTGTCTTGATCAAAGACCCTGAATCCAAAGAAATTATGGGCCCTTTCCCATTCATTACTTGGGAGGGAGGATATGCTTGTGTCTCTACAGCAGCAGGCCCAAGACGCATCCCAGCAAAAAACATAAAACTCTTCTGCCAATGGCCAGGCAAACACCAGGGCCACCTTCAGAAAAACAGAACAAAAGCCTAAGAGAGACAGCGGCAGCCTGGAAAAGAAGAAGAAGAAGGACAGAAGAAGATCTCCTAAGCAGTGTGGACCGCACAGACCAACACCAAGAGAGCTCAGACACCACTAACTGCGATATCCCGCTTAACAATTGGAAAAACTGTATTCTAGCCTTGATATTTGATTCTTCTAATAAGCTGACTTCAAACCCTTGCCTTACAGAAGAGAAAGTTTAGTGGGACCAGAATTTAAGTTTCACATTGCAATCTCCCTATCTCTTTACTTTCAGGCCACCCAAGCCTCCACCCACTAGTAAATTAGCTAAAGTCAAAGGATGCTGTCCTTTCTTGCCACTGCAGCAGGAAGCTGGATGCTCCTAACTATGCCGCATGCCTTCGCATGGGTGGTTCCACAGCCAAGCCACAATTTCTTGCCCATGGCCACGCATGTCAACCTCTTCTCACATAGGGACTCAGTATACCAGAGCGGCCAGCTGCTCACAGATCAAATCAATAAGATCCAGACAAAAGGCAACAACGACTGGCTCACTGGACTGTTGAAAGACTGGGGCATGAAAGGCTGGCTTTCATCTTTACGTCCAACAATATGAAGTCTAATAAGTCTAAGTGCCGTGTTCTGCATTTTGGCCACAAAAATCCCCTACAGCGTTACAGGCTGGGGACGGTGTGGCTGGATAGTGTTCAGGCAGAAAGGGACCTGGGGGTGCTGGTTGACAGCCGATTGGATATGAGCCAGCAATGTGCCTTGGTGGCCAAGAAGGCCAACGGCATCCTGGCCTGCATTAGGACTTGTGTGAGCAGCAGGAGCAGGGAGGTCATTCTCCCCCTGTACTCGGCACTGGTGAGGCCACATCTTGAGTACTGTGTCCAGTTCTGGGCCCCTCAATTTAGGAAGGATATTGAGATACTTGAGCGTGTCCAGAGGAGAGCAACGAGGCTGGTGAGGGGCTTGGAAAACAAGCCCTACGAGGAACATTTGAGGGAGCTGGGGTTGTTTAGCCTGGAGAAGAGGAGGCTTAGAGGTGACCTTATTGCTCTCTACAACTTCCTGAAGGGAGGTTGTAGACAGGTGGGGGTCGGTCTCTTCCACCGGGCAGCAACTGACAGAACAAGGGGACACAGTCTCAAGCTACGTCAGGGAAGGTATAGGTTAGATATTAGGAAAAAAATTTTCACTGAAAGAATAATAAAGCACTGGAACTGTCTTCCCAGGGAGGTGGTGGAATCACCATCACTGGATGTGTTTAAAAAAAGACTGGACATGCCACTTGGTGCTATAGTCTAGTTGAGATGTTAGGGCATAGGTTGGACTTGATGATCTTAGGGGTCTCTTCCAAACTCATGATTCTGTGATTCTGTGATTTAGTCAAGACTGTTTTGTGGGCTTTGTTTCTTGTATTCATTGTCTTGGTTATTCTATCCAGTTTTGCTCAACGCTTGCAAAAGTCCATGGCAGAAGCCTTCATTCTTGAAAACAAAAAGGGGGCACTTGTGGAGGCCCAGGGGCCTCTCATTGCAACTGTAATACCTTAGGGCAAAGGGGACCAAGGTGAAACAGAGAAACCCCTCTGAATGCAAGGCTCTCAGCCATGGCCACTTGCAGCCGCTTGCAATCTGCAGGTTTTGTTGCTATCACCCACTTCAACTGCCATTTTTTCCTTATATCTACTCTCCAGAGAATGTTCTCCTCTCTCTTCTCCCCTGCTGGTCCTGGCTTCACCCCTTCTCCCCCCCGAATGAAACCCTCAGACCCCCGTCTCATTTTCTCTCTGGCCCTGGACCCTCTTCATGGCAATGCACAGCGTTTGGAGTTCCACACAAAGACCCATCTCTGGCCTCATTCATCAGCACTTGAAGCAAGTGTGCTCCGGCCTCTGGGAGTGCAGCTCGCTCACACGGGCTCACTGTGGACACGCCGCAATCACACAGTCATTGAGTGCACCAGAGAACCTGGCCTCTAATAAAAGGCATGAATGCCACAAATCACCCAACCCAATGCCTTGCATGTCTCTACTTTTTCCTTCTCCTCTCATCTCTCATGTCACTTTCCCCATTTCCTCTCTCTGCCAGCTTGGCTTCTCTCTCTCCTGGCTGCAGCTTCAGCCACATGTGTGACACTGCAGGAACAGCCTGACCCACAGGGAAGTGGGAGAGGACTCTTTGTCAGCAACTGAAGTGACAGAACAAGGGGGAATGGGATGAAACTGCAAGAGCTGGAATCCATTCCATGATGGCAAGAAGTTCTTTCCTGTCAGGGTGCTTGTCCCTGACACAGGGACCAGCGCAGAGAGGCTGTGCATACCCCATGCCCGCCAACATCCAAGGCCAGCTTGGACAGGGGCCGCAGCAACCTGCTGTGCTGGGAGGCTGCTCAGCTTGGAACCAGATGATCCTTAGGGTCCCTTCCAGGCCAAACCATTCAAGGATTTCATCATTCCACCATGCCCATCTCCCAGTGTGGAGCGGCCCTGAAACTTCTGTGACATCACAGCTCCCACAGCGTTCCAGGTGGAACGTCCAGCACCTGGAAACCACCACAGCAGACACTCTGCCTGCTGCCAGCGCTCAGTTGGCGCTCGCTCTGCACTCTGCCCGTCAGCACTCAGCTGTTGCTGCTGCTGCCTGGGCTTTTCCTGCTGCCTGCTCTGGAGCACCAATCCCAGCAGGATGAGCACTGCTGCGCCAGTGGAGGTACTGTGCCATTCCAGGGAGGAGGCAGCCTGCTTGAGCAGGCTGCAGCCACGTGGCAATGGATGGTGTGGGACAGGAACCCCACTGTGAGATTGTGCTGTCTCTTGCAGACTAACAGAGACACTGTGGTGGCGATGGAAGTGGACATGGTGCTGAATGAGGAAGAGATGATGGAGGTGGACGTGGAAGACCAGGTTGAGGAGATGGAAGTTGATGAGGAGGATGACATCGAGGCGATGGAAGTGGATGAGAAGGATGAGGAGGAACCCATGGTCCTTGGATGAAGATGGAGCCCCACAAGTAAGACAGGCAGATGCTCCCCATGCCCTGCCCACAGACACAGTGGCTGCCCTGGCGCCAGGCTGGGGCTGGGCTGGATGGCCCCGCTCAGGGACACGCTGCCCGCAGGGGGCCTGGATTGTGCTGCCACAAGCACCAGCCCTGGCCTGCCCTGCACTTGCCTGGGGCCACACCAGCCCTGCCAGCCCTGTCCCAGCTCCTGGGGCCCAGCTGGGCCCAGTGCTGGCAGCTGACTCCAGCTTTGCTTCTTTCTTCCTTCCAGGACTGATGCAGATGATGGCTGTAGATATTACGGCGGTGTATATATGTTTGAAAAGTTAGGATATTTTTGTAAATATGTTCTTAGGTTAGTAGTTCTTTGTAAATATGTTTTGAAGATTGTTACTCCATAGGATCCCATGGAAATATGTGCAGTAGATTGTTGTTGTTGTTGTTATGAGGATTGTTGTAATGAAATGTGTTCTGTAAATCCTCGTGTTTGCCGATGTTCAGCAAATAAATAATGATTCTTTATAAAACTTCACTTCTCTTTCTCATTCCTTTGGGCACTGTCAGAAGCCCGGACCTCCCCCTGACCATCCTAAATGATTCCAGCCCCAGCCAGGGGGCTTTAAATCCCTGGCAGGGGGTTCAGAGACCCTGGCATGTAGCCAAAGACCCCTGGGCCTTTGAATTTAACCCATAAAGCATGTTACCACCTTTATGTCAAGAATTAAAAGTCACAACAATTTAGATAGTCTAGTAATAGTAATCACAAAGTGAACGGAAAACATTTAGAGCACTGTAGACAGAGGTTTTGAACCTTGTACGAAAGAGTTTGGTATTATCTACATAGATAGAAAAATTTGGGTGTACCCAGTCCTTCCTCTTTCTTCTCGCTAGCATCCATATGAAAGACGATATTACCATTCACATATTGGTTTCAAGTAGAAAGTCACTATCTAACTTAAGTAATAGCTATTAAAACATTCTTGTAAACATAGTATAGTCAGGTTTTAATATAAAAGATAACACCAACCCAAGAGGCAAAAAGAGTACCTTAAGCTGACCTGCTGAACAAACCTCAGCAGGCCAGCAAAAAAATGTTTTAGACAAAATATAAAAATCAACCTTAAGAGAGTGAAGCACATACTTCTCAACTCTTCCTTCGACAGCTAAGTTAGAGAAAAAGAGACTTCTAACGTACCTCGAAATCCCCTCAACCAAAGAAAACCCAAGAGGCACAGGCAGCGTTTGCACAGTTGGGATTTCCACTTGTTCCGGGATCCCGGGGCTGGAGCTCCCTGGGGCTGCTGCCACGGCCACCCCGCGGCTGGGGCTCCCTGTGCACAGGGGGTCCCACTGACACCACTGCTGCCGCTGGCCACTGCTGCTGCTCCTGGGCTGGGGCACAGCCGCGTCCCCAAGAGCTGAGCTGTCACCAGCACAGAGGGGGCTCTCACTGCACTGGCCCCTGCAGCCATGCCACCAAAGCAAGGCAGGAAACTTTCAGCCACCCTTCCTGCTGCAGCCACAGCCACTCCTGGCTCCAGAGCCGCCATCAGCCCACAGGGATGCAAAATCCACCTGCCCGCTCTCAAGGCCTTGACAGCCTTGGCAACTGTGGCACCTGCATCTGGGCTGCTGCAGGGGCTGATGTTTAAGGCTTGCAGCCTCCAAAGGCTCCGGGCTCTGCTTCCCACCCTGCTCTGCACTGCCCTGGGCCCGCATTGCTCAAGAGACAAAAGCCAAGCCAGGGGATCCTCACCCTGCCCAAATTGCTGAATTGACTGCAGTCCTTAGGACCTTCTCCACTTTCAAAGAACCTCTTCCTTTGATCACTGATTCGGCACATGTCTATGACCTAGTGCAGCGGGCCGAAAATTCCATTTTCAAAGACATTTCTAACCCCAACTAGAGCATTTGCTTTCCCCTTTCATTTCTCTTCTGTCCCACAGACAACACCCACACTATATCATGCACACAAGGTCTCATACCACCCTTCCTGCATTTATAGTAGGCAATGCTAGAGCAGATGCCTCAGCAATGCTTCTCCAAACCTCCCTACGGAATCTTTCTGACCAGGCTAGGATCCGCCACCACTTCTACCATCAAAACATTCCTGCACCGCTCAGCATCTTTAAAATTACCCAAGATCAGGCAAGATTCATGGCAGCCACCTGCCCAAATTGTCAGCAACGTGCCTTTGCTTCTGTCAGAGCTGCACTCAATCCAAGAGGACTAAAGACTCTCCAGATCGGGCAATCTCACATCACACACCAAGCCCCTTTTGGGAGACTAAAATACATCCCCGTCTCAATCCACACCGACAACGCTGCGGTTTCTGCCCCTGCCCATGCTGCTGAAAAATCAAAAGATGCTATAAAACGTTCCTTTTTAGCCTTTTCCACCTCCCCTGTTCCACAGGAAATTAAAACTGATCATGGTCCTGCTTATACCTCCCACTGATTCCAACCGTTTTCTGACCAGTGGGCTACAAAACATGTCACAGCCATACCACACTCTGCCACAGGACAGTCCATAGTCCAGAGGGCCCACTCTTCCATCCAAAGGATCCTTGATCAACAGAGACAGGGAGTCCACATAGTATCTCCCATTGAGAGCCTGGCCAAGGCCCTTGATGTGCTCAACTTTTTCAACAACTCCCCCAGTCATCAGGCATTTTATATTTAATTGGCAGCCCAATAAAAAGAAAAGCCACCTGTCTTGATCAAAGACCCTGAATCCAAAGAAATTATGGGCCCTTTCCCATTCATTACTTGGGAGGGAGGATATGCTTGTGTCTCTACAGCAGCAGGCCCAAGACGCATCCCAGCAAAAAACATAAAACTCTTCTGCCAATGGCCAGGCAAACACCAGGGCCACCTTCAGAAAAACAGAACAAAAGCCTAAGAGAGACAGCGGCAGCCTGGAAAAGAAGAAGAAGAAGGACAGAAGAAGATCTCCTAAGCAGTGTGGACCGCACAGACCAACACCAAGAGAGCTCAGACACCACTAACTGCGATATCCCGCTTAACAATTGGAAAAACTGTATTCTAGCCTTGATATTTGATTCTTCTAATAAGCTGACTTCAAACCCTTGCCTTACAGAAGAGAAAGTTTAGTGGGACCAGAATTTAAGTTTCACATTGCAATCTCCCTATCTCTTTACTTTCAGGCCACCCAAGCCTCCACCCACTAGTAAATTAGCTAAAGTCAAAGGATGCTGTCCTTTCTTGCCACTGCAGCAGGAAGCTGGATGCTCCTAACTATGCCGCATGCCTTCGCATGGGTGGTTCCACAGCCAAGCCACAATTTCTTGCCCATGGCCACGCATGTCAACCTCTTCTCACATAGGGACTCAGTATACCAGAGCGGCCAGCTGCTCACAGATCAAATCAATAAGATCCAGACAAAAGGCAACAACGACTGGCTCACTGGACTGTTGAAAGACTGGGGCATGAAAGGCTGGCTTTCATCTTTACGTCCAACAATATGAAGTCTAATAAGTCTAAGTGCCGTGTTCTGCATTTTGGCCACAAAAATCCCCTACAGCGTTACAGGCTGGGGACGGTGTGGCTGGATAGTGTTCAGGCAGAAAGGGACCTGGGGGTGCTGGTTGACAGCCGATTGGATATGAGCCAGCAATGTGCCTTGGTGGCCAAGAAGGCCAACGGCATCCTGGCCTGCATTAGGACTTGTGTGAGCAGCAGGAGCAGGGAGGTCATTCTCCCCCTGTACTCGGCACTGGTGAGGCCACATCTTGAGTACTGTGTCCAGTTCTGGGCCCCTCAATTTAGGAAGGATATTGAGATACTTGAGCGTGTCCAGAGGAGAGCAACGAGGCTGGTGAGGGGCTTGGAAAACAAGCCCTACGAGGAACATTTGAGGGAGCTGGGGTTGTTTAGCCTGGAGAAGAGGAGGCTTAGAGGTGACCTTATTGCTCTCTACAACTTCCTGAAGGGAGGTTGTAGACAGGTGGGGGTCGGTCTCTTCCACCGGGCAGCAACTGACAGAACAAGGGGACACAGTCTCAAGCTACGTCAGGGAAGGTATAGGTTAGATATTAGGAAAAAAATTTTCACTGAAAGAATAATAAAGCACTGGAATTGTCTTCCCAGGGAGGTGGTGGAATCACCATCACTGGATGTGTTTAAAAAAAGACTGGACATGCCACTTGGTGCTATAGTCTAGTTGAGATGTTAGGGCATAGGTTGGACTTGATGATCTTAGGGGTCTCTTCCAAACTCATGTTTCTGTGATTCTGTGATTTAGTCAAGACTGTTTTGTGGGCTTTGTTTCTTGTATTCATTGTCTTGGTTATTCTATCCAGTTTTGCTCAACGCTTGCAAAAGTCCATGGCAGAAGCCTTCATTCTTGAAAACAAAAAGGGGGCACTTGTGGAGGCCCAGGGGCCTCTCATTGCAACTGTAATACCTTAGGGCAAAGGGGACCAAGGTGAAACAGAGAAACCCCTCTGAATGCAAGGCTCTCACCCATGGCCACTTGCAGCCTCTTGCAATCCGCAGGTTTTGTTGCTATCACCCACTTCAACTGCCATTTTTTCCTTATATCTACTCTCCAGAGAATGTTCTCCTCTCTCTTCTCCCCTGCTGGTCCTGGCTTCACCCCTTCTCCCCCCCGAATGAAACCCTCAGACCCCCGTCTCATTTTCTCTCTGGCCCTGGACCCTCTTCATGGCAATGCACAGCGTTTGGAGTTCCACACAAAGACCCATCTCTGGCCTCATTCATCAGCACTTGAAGCAAGTGTGCTCCGGCCTCTGGGAGTGCAGCTCGCTCACACGGGCTCACTGTGGACACGCCGCAATCACACAGTCATTGAGTGCACCAGAGAACCTGGCCTCTAATAAAAGGCATGAATGCCACAGCCCACCCAACCCAATGCCTTGCATGTCTCTACTTTTTCCTTCTCCTCTCATCTCTCATGTCACTTTCCCCATTTCCTCTCTCTGCCAGCTTGGCTTCTCTCTCTCCTGGCTGCAGCTTCAGCCACATGTGTGACACTGCAGGAACAGCCTGACCCACAGGGAAGTGGGAGAGGACTCTTTGTCAGCAACTGAAGTGACAGAACAAGGGGGAATGGGATGAAACTGCAAGAGCTGGAATCCATTCCATGATGGCAAGAAGTTCTTTCCTGTCAGGGTGCTTGTCCCTGACACAGGGACCAGCGCAGAGAGGCTGTGCATACCCCATGCCCGCCAACATCCAAGGCCAGCTTGGACAGGGGCCGCAGCAACCTGCTGTGCTGGGAGGCTGCTCAGCTTGGAACCAGATGATCCTTAGGGTCCCTTCCAGGCCAAACCATTCAAGGATTTCATCATTCCACCATGCCCATCTCCCAGTGTGGAGCGGCCCTGAAACTTCTGTGACATCACAGCTCCCACAGCGTTCCAGGTGGAACGTCCAGCACCTGGAAACCACCACAGCAGACACTCTGCCTGCTGCCAGCGCTCAGTTGGCGCTCGCTCTGCACTCTGCCCGTCAGCACTCAGCTGTTGCTGCTGCTGCCTGGGCTTTTCCTGCTGCCTGCTCTGGAGCACCAATCCCAGCAGGATGAGCACTGCTGCGCCAGTGGAGGTACTGTGCCATTCCAGGGAGGAGGCAGCCTGCTTGAGCAGGCTGCAGCCACGTGGCAATGGATGGTGTGGGACAGGAACCCCACTGTGAGATTGTGCTGTCTCTTGCAGACTAACAGAGACACTGTGGTGGCGATGGAAGTGGACATGGTGCTGAATGAGGAAGAGATGATGGAGGTGGACGTGGAAGACCAGGTTGAGGAGATGGAAGTTGATGAGGAGGATGACATCGAGGCGATGGAAGTGGATGAGAAGGATGAGGAGGAGCCCATGGTCCTTGGATGAAGATGGAGCCCCACAAGTAAGACAGGCAGATGCTCCCCATGCCCTGCCCACAGACACAGTGGCTGCCCTGGCGCCAGGCTGGGGCTGGGCTGGATGGCCCCGCTCAGGGACACGCTGCCCGCAGGGGGCCTGGATTGTGCTGCCACAAGCACCAGCCCTGGCCTGCCCTGCACTTGCCTGGGGCCACACCAGCCCTGCCAGCCCTGTCCCAGCTCCTGGGGCCCAGCTGGGCCCAGTGCTGGCAGCTGACTCCAGCTTTGCTTCTTTCTTCCTTCCAGGACTGATGCAGATGATGGCTGTAGATATTACGGCGGTGTATATATGTTTGAAAAGTTAGGATATTTTTGTAAATATGTTCTTAGGTTAGTAGTTCTTTGTAAATATGTTTTGAAGATTGTTACTCCATAGGATCCCATGGAAATATGTGCAGTAGATTGTTGTTGTTGTTGTTATGAGGATTGTTGTAATGAAATGTGTTCTGTAAATCCTCGTGTTTGCCGATGTTCAGCAAATAAATAATGATTCTTTATAAAACTTCACTTCTCTTTCTCATTCCTTTGGGCACTGTCAGAAGCCCGGACCTCCCCCTGACCATCCTAAATGATTCCAGCCCCAGCCAGGGGGCTTTAAATCCCTGGCAGGGGGTTCAGAGACCCTGGCATGTAGCCAAAGACCCCTGGGCCTTTGAATTTAACCCATAAAGCATGTTACCACCTTTATGTCAAGAATTAAAAGTCACAACAATTTAGATAGTCTAGTAATAGTAATCACAAAGTGAACGGAAAACATTTAGAGCACTGTAGACAGAGGTTTTGAACCTTGTACGAAAGAGTTTGGTATTATCTACATAGATAGAAAAATTTGGGTGTACCCAGTCCTTCCTCTTTCTTCTCGCTAGCATCCATATGAAAGACGATATTACCATTCACATATTGGTTTCAAGTAGAAAGTCACTATCTAACTTAAGTAATAGCTATTAAAACATTCTTGTAAACATAGTATAGTCAGGTTTTAATATAAAAGATAACACCAACCCAAGAGGCAAAAAGAGTACCTTAAGCTGACCTGCTGAACAAACCTCAGCAGGCCAGCAAAAAAATGTTTTAGACAAAATATAAAAATCAACCTTAAGAGAGTGAAGCACATACTTCTCAACTCTTCCTTCGACAGCTAAGTTAGAGAAAAAGAGACTTCTAACGTACCTCGAAATCCCCTCAACCAAAGAAAACCCAAGAGGCACAGGCAGCGTTTGCACAGTTGGGATTTCCACTTGTTCCGGGATCCCGGGGCTGGAGCTCCCTGGGGCTGCTGCCACGGCCACCCCGCGGCTGGGGCTCCCTGTGCACAGGGGGTCCCACTGACACCACTGCTGCCGCTGGCCACTGCTGCTGCTCCTGGGCTGGGGCACAGCCGCGTCCCCAAGAGCTGAGCTCTCACCAGCACAGAGGGGGCTCTCACTGCACTGGCCCCTGCAGCCATGCCACCAAAGCAAGGCAGGAAACTTTCAGCCACCCTTCCTGCTGCAGCCACAGCCACTCCTGGCTCCAGAGCCGCCATCAGCCCACAGGGATGCAAAATCCACCTGCCCGCTCTCAAGGCCTTGACAGCCTTGGCAACTGTGGCACCTGCATCTGGGCTGCTGCAGGGGCTGATGTTTAAGGCTTGCAGCCTCCAAAGGCTCCGGGCTCTGCTTCCCACCCTGATCTGCACTGCCCTGGGCCCGCATTGCTCAAGAGACAAAAGCCAAGCCAGGGGATCCTCACCCTGCCCAAATTGCTGAATTGACTGCAGTCCTTAGGACCTTCTCCACTTTCAAAGAACCTCTTCCTTTGATCACTGATTCGGCACATGTCTATGACCTAGTGCAGCGGGCCGAAAATTCCATTTTCAAAGACATTTCTAACCCCAACTAGAGCATTTGCTTTCCCCTTTCATTTCTCTTCTGTCCCACAGACAACACCCACACTATATCATGCACACAAGGTCTCATACCACCCTTCCTGCATTTATAGTAGGCAATGCTAGAGCAGATGCCTCAGCAATGCTTCTCCAAACCTCCCTACGGAATCTTTCTGACCAGGCTAGGATCCGCCACCACTTCTACCATCAAAACATTCCTGCACCGCTCAGCATCTTTAAAATTACCCAAGATCAGGCAAGATTCATGGCAGCCACCTGCCCAAATTGTCAGCAACGTGCCTTTGCTTCTGTCAGAGCTGCACTCAATCCAAGAGGACTAAAGACTCTCCAGATCGGGCAATCTCACATCACACACCAAGCCCCTTTTGGGAGACTAAAATACATCCCCGTCTCAATCCACACCGACAACGCTGCGGTTTCTGCCCCTGCCCATGCTGCTGAAAAATCAAAAGATGCTATAAAACGTTCCTTTTTAGCCTTTTCCACCTCCCCTGTTCCACAGGAAATTAAAACTGATCATGGTCCTGCTTATACCTCCCACTGATTCCAACCGTTTTCTGACCAGTGGGCTACAAAACATGTCACAGCCATACCACACTCTGCCACAGGACAGTCCATAGTCCAGAGGGCCCACTCTTCCATCCAAAGGATCCTTGATCAACAGAGACAGGGAGTCCACATAGTATCTCCCATTGAGAGCCTGGCCAAGGCCCTTGATGTGCTCAACTTTTTCAACAACTCCCCCAGTCATCAGGCATTTTATATTTAATTGGCAGCCCAATAAAAAGAAAAGCCACCTGTCTTGATCAAAGACCCTGAATCCAAAGAAATTATGGGCCCTTTCCCATTCATTACTTGGGAGGGAGGATATGCTTGTGTCTCTACAGCAGCAGGCCCAAGACGCATCCCAGCAAAAAACATAAAACTCTTCTGCCAATGGCCAGGCAAACACCAGGGCCACCTTCAGAAAAACAGAACAAAAGCCTAAGAGAGACAGCGGCAGCCTGGAAAAGAAGAAGAAGAAGGACAGAAGAAGATCTCCTAAGCAGTGTGGACCGCACAGACCAACACCAAGAGAGCTCAGACACCACTAACTGCGATATCCCGCTTAACAATTGGAAAAACTGTATTCTAGCCTTGATATTTGATTCTTCTAATAAGCTGACTTCAAACCCTTGCCTTACAGAAGAGAAAGTTTAGTGGGACCAGAATTTAAGTTTCACATTGCAATCTCCCTATCTCTTTACTTTCAGGCCACCCAAGCCTCCACCCACTAGTAAATTAGCTAAAGTCAAAGGATGCTGTCCTTTCTTGCCACTGCAGCAGGAAGCTGGATGCTCCTAACTATGCCGCATGCCTTCGCATGGGTGGTTCCACAGCCAAGCCACAATTTCTTGCCCATGGCCACGCATGTCAACCTCTTCTCACATAGGGACTCAGTATACCAGAGCGGCCAGCTGCTCACAGATCAAATCAATAAGATCCAGACAAAAGGCAACAACGACTGGCTCACTGGACTGTTGAAAGACTGGGGCATGAAAGGCTGGCTTTCATCTTTACGTCCAACAATATGAAGTCTAATAAGTCTAAGTGCCGTGTTCTGCATTTTGGCCACAAAAATCCCCTACAGCGTTACAGGCTGGGGACGGTGTGGCTGGATAGTGTTCAGGCAGAAAGGGACCTGGGGGTGCTGGTTGACAGCCGATTGGATATGAGCCAGCAATGTGCCTTGGTGGCCAAGAAGGCCAACGGCATCCTGGCCTGCATTAGGACTTGTGTGAGCAGCAGGAGCAGGGAGGTCATTCTCCCCCTGTACTCGGCACTGGTGAGGCCACATCTTGAGTACTGTGTCCAGTTCTGGGCCCCTCAATTTAGGAAGGATATTGAGATACTTGAGCGTGTCCAGAGGAGAGCAACGAGGCTGGTGAGGGGCTTGGAAAACAAGCCCTACGAGGAACATTTGAGGGAGCTGGGGTTGTTTAGCCTGGAGAAGAGGAGGCTTAGAGGTGACCTTATTGCTCTCTACAACTTCCTGAAGGGAGGTTGTAGACAGGTGGGGGTCGGTCTCTTCCACCGGGCAGCAACTGACAGAACAAGGGGACACAGTCTCAAGCTACGTCAGGGAAGGTATAGGTTAGATATTAGGAAAAAAATTTTCACTGAAAGAATAATAAAGCACTGGAATTGTCTTCCCAGGGAGGTGGTGGAATCACCATCACTGGATGTGTTTAAAAAAAGACTGGACATGCCACTTGGTGCTATAGTCTAGTTGAGATGTTAGGGCATAGGTTGGACTTGATGATCTTAGGGGTCTCTTCCAAACTCATGTTTCTGTGATTCTGTGATTTAGTCAAGACTGTTTTGTGGGCTTTGTTTCTTGTATTCATTGTCTTGGTTATTCTATCCAGTTTTGCTCAACGCTTGCAAAAGTCCATGGCAGAAGCCTTCATTCTTGAAAACAAAAAGGGGGCACTTGTGGAGGCCCAGGGGCCTCTCATTGCAACTGTAATACCTTAGGGCAAAGGGGACCAAGGTGAAACAGAGAAACCCCTCTGAATGCAAGGCTCTCAGCCATGGCCACTTGCAGCCTCTTGCAATCCGCAGGTTTTGTTGCTATCACCCACTTCAACTGCCATTTTTTCCTTATATCTACTCTCCAGAGAATGTTCTCCTCTCTCTTCTCCCCTGCTGGTCCTGGCTTCACCCCTTCTCCCCCCCGAATGAAACCCTCAGACCCCCGTCTCATTTTCTCTCTGGCCCTGGACCCTCTTCATGGCAATGCACAGCGTTTGGAGTTCCACACAAAGACCCATCTCTGGCCTCATTCATCAGCACTTGAAGCAAGTGTGCTCCGGCCTCTGGGAGTGCAGCTCGCTCACACGGGCTCACTGTGGACACGCCGCAATCACACAGTCATTGAGTGCACCAGAGAACCTGGCCTCTAATAAAAGGCATGAATGCCACAGCCCACCCAACCCAATGCCTTGCATGTCTCTACTTTTTCCTTCTCCTCTCATCTCTCATGTCACTTTCCCCATTTCCTCTCTCTGCCAGCTTGGCTTCTCTCTCTCCTGGCTGCAGCTTCAGCCACATGTGTGACACTGCAGGAACAGCCTGACCCACAGGGAAGTGGGAGAGGACTCTTTGTCAGCAACTGAAGTGACAGAACAAGGGGGAATGGGATGAAACTGCAAGAGCTGGAATCCATTCCATGATGGCAAGAAGTTCTTTCCTGTCAGGGTGCTTGTCCCTGACACAGGGACCAGCGCAGAGAGGCTGTGCATACCCCATGCCCGCCAACATCCAAGGCCAGCTTGGACAGGGGCCGCAGCAACCTGCTGTGCTGGGAGGCTGCTCAGCTTGGAACCAGATGATCCTTAGGGTCCCTTCCAGGCCAAACCATTCAAGGATTTCATCATTCCACCATGCCCATCTCCCAGTGTGGAGCGGCCCTGAAACTTCTGTGACATCACAGCTCCCACAGCGTTCCAGGTGGAACGTCCAGCACCTGGAAACCACCACAGCAGACACTGCCTGCTGCCAGCGCTCAGTTGGCGCTCGCTCTGCACTCTGCCCGTCAGCACTCAGCTGTTGCTGCTGCTGCCTGGGCTTTTCCTGCTGCCTGCTCTGGAGCACCAATCCCAGCAGGATGAGCACTGCTGCGCCAGTGGAGGTACTGTGCCATTCCAGGGAGGAGGCAGCCTGCTTGAGCAGGCTGCAGCCACGTGGCAATGGATGGTGTGGGACAGGAACCCCACTGTGAGATTGTGCTGTCTCTTGCAGACTAACAGAGACACTGTGGTGGCGATGGAAGTGGACATGGTGCTGAATGAGGAAGAGATGATGGAGGTGGACGTGGAAGACCAGGTTGAGGAGATGGAAGTTGATGAGGAGGATGACATCGAGGCGATGGAAGTGGATGAGAAGGATGAGGAGGAGCCCATGGTCCTTGGATGAAGATGGAGCCCCACAAGTAAGACAGGCAGATGCTCCCCATGCCCTGCCCACAGACACAGTGGCTGCCCTGGCGCCAGGCTGGGGCTGGGCTGGATGGCCCCGCTCAGGGACACGCTGCCCGCAGGGGGCCTGGATTGTGCTGCCACAAGCACCAGCCCTGGCCTGCCCTGCACTTGCCTGGGGCCACACCAGCCCTGCCAGCCCTGTCCCAGCTCCTGGGGCCCAGCTGGGCCCAGTGCTGGCAGCTGACTCCAGCTTTGCTTCTTTCTTCCTTCCAGGACTGATGCAGATGATGGCTGTAGATATTACGGCGGTGTATATATGTTTGAAAAGTTAGGATATTTTTGTAAATATGTTCTTAGGTTAGTAGTTCTTTGTAAATATGTTTTGAAGATTGTTACTCCATAGGATCCCATGGAAATATGTGCAGTAGATTGTTGTTGTTGTTGTTATGAGGATTGTTGTAATGAAATGTGTTCTGTAAATCCTCGTGTTTGCCGATGTTCAGCAAATAAATAATGATTCTTTATAAAACTTCACTTCTCTTTCTCATTCCTTTGGGCACTGTCAGAAGCCCGGACCTCCCCCTGACCATCCTAAATGATTCCAGCCCCAGCCAGGGGGCTTTAAATCCCTGGCAGGGGGTTCAGAGACCCTGGCATGTAGCCAAAGACCCCTGGGCCTTTGAATTTAACCCATAAAGCATGTTACCACCTTTATGTCAAGAATTAAAAGTCACAACAATTTAGATAGTCTAGTAATAGTAATCACAAAGTGAACGGAAAACATTTAGAGCACTGTAGACAGAGGTTTTGAACCTTGTACGAAAGAGTTTGGTATTATCTACATAGATAGAAAAATTTGGGTGTACCCAGTCCTTCCTCTTTCTTCTCGCTAGCATCCATATGAAAGACGATATTACCATTCACATATTGGTTTCAAGTAGAAAGTCACTATCTAACTTAAGTAATAGCTATTAAAACATTCTTGTAAACATAGTATAGTCAGGTTTTAATATAAAAGATAACACCAACCCAAGAGGCAAAAAGAGTACCTTAAGCTGACCTGCTGAACAAACCTCAGCAGGCCAGCAAAAAAATGTTTTAGACAAAATATAAAAATCAACCTTAAGAGAGTGAAGCACATACTTCTCAACTCTTCCTTCGACAGCTAAGTTAGAGAAAAAGAGACTTCTAACGTACCTCGAAATCCCCTCAACCAAAGAAAACCCAAGAGGCACAGGCAGCGTTTGCACAGTTGGGATTTCCACTTGTTCCGGGATCCCGGGGCTGGAGCTCCCTGGGGCTGCTGCCACGGCCACCCCGCGGCTGGGGCTCCCTGTGCACAGGGGGTCCCACTGACACCACTGCTGCCGCTGGCCACTGCTGCTGCTCCTGGGCTGGGGCACAGCCGCGTCCCCAAGAGCTGAGCTCTCACCAGCACAGAGGGGGCTCTCACTGCACTGGCCCCTGCAGCCATGCCACCAAAGCAAGGCAGGAAACTTTCAGCCACCCTTCCTGCTGCAGCCACAGCCACTCCTGGCTCCAGAGCCGCCATCAGCCCACAGGGATGCAAAATCCACCTGCCCGCTCTCAAGGCCTTGACAGCCTTGGCAACTGTGGCACCTGCATCTGGGCTGCTGCAGGGGCTGATGTTTAAGGCTTGCAGCCTCCAAAGGCTCCGGGCTCTGCTTCCCACCCTGCTCTGCACTGCCCTGGGCCCGCATTGCTCAAGAGACAAAAGCCAAGCCAGGGGATCCTCACCCTGCCCAAATTGCTGAATTGACTGCAGTCCTTAGGACCTTCTCCACTTTCAAAGAACCTCTTCCTTTGATCACTGATTCGGCACATGTCTATGACCTAGTGCAGCGGGCCGAAAATTCCATTTTCAAAGACATTTCTAACCCCAACTAGAGCATTTGCTTTCCCCTTTCATTTCTCTTCTGTCCCACAGACAACACCCACACTATATCATGCACACAAGGTCTCATACCACCCTTCCTGCATTTATAGTAGGCAATGCTAGAGCAGATGCCTCAGCAATGCTTCTCCAAACCTCCCTACGGAATCTTTCTGACCAGGCTAGGATCCGCCACCACTTCTACCATCAAAACATTCCTGCACCGCTCAGCATCTTTAAAATTACCCAAGATCAGGCAAGATTCATGGCAGCCACCTGCCCAAATTGTCAGCAACGTGCCTTTGCTTCTGTCAGAGCTGCACTCAATCCAAGAGGACTAAAGACTCTCCAGATCGGGCAATCTCACATCACACACCAAGCCCCTTTTGGGAGACTAAAATACATCCCCGTCTCAATCCACACCGACAACGCTGCGGTTTCTGCCCCTGCCCATGCTGCTGAAAAATCAAAAGATGCTATAAAACGTTCCTTTTTAGCCTTTTCCACCTCCCCTGTTCCACAGGAAATTAAAACTGATCATGGTCCTGCTTATACCTCCCACTGATTCCAACCGTTTTCTGACCAGTGGGCTACAAAACATGTCACAGCCATACCACACTCTGCCACAGGACAGTCCATAGTCCAGAGGGCCCACTCTTCCATCCAAAGGATCCTTGATCAACAGAGACAGGGAGTCCACATAGTATCTCCCATTGAGAGCCTGGCCAAGGCCCTTGATGTGCTCAACTTTTTCAACAACTCCCCCAGTCATCAGGCATTTTATATTTAATTGGCAGCCCAATAAAAAGAAAAGCCACCTGTCTTGATCAAAGACCCTGAATCCAAAGAAATTATGGGCCCTTTCCCATTCATTACTTGGGAGGGAGGATATGCTTGTGTCTCTACAGCAGCAGGCCCAAGACGCATCCCAGCAAAAAACATAAAACTCTTCTGCCAATGGCCAGGCAAACACCAGGGCCACCTTCAGAAAAACAGAACAAAAGCCTAAGAGAGACAGCGGCAGCCTGGAAAAGAAGAAGAAGAAGGACAGAAGAAGATCTCCTAAGCAGTGTGGACCGCACAGACCAACACCAAGAGAGCTCAGACACCACTAACTGCGATATCCCGCTTAACAATTGGAAAAACTGTATTCTAGCCTTGATATTTGATTCTTCTAATAAGCTGACTTCAAACCCTTGCCTTACAGAAGAGAAAGTTTAGTGGGACCAGAATTTAAGTTTCACATTGCAATCTCCCTATCTCTTTACTTTCAGGCCACCCAAGCCTCCACCCACTAGTAAATTAGCTAAAGTCAAAGGATGCTGTCCTTTCTTGCCACTGCAGCAGGAAGCTGGATGCTCCTAACTATGCCGCATGCCTTCGCATGGGTGGTTCCACAGCCAAGCCACAATTTCTTGCCCATGGCCACGCATGTCAACCTCTTCTCACATAGGGACTCAGTATACCAGAGCGGCCAGCTGCTCACAGATCAAATCAATAAGATCCAGACAAAAGGCAACAACGACTGGCTCACTGGACTGTTGAAAGACTGGGGCATGAAAGGCTGGCTTTCATCTTTACGTCCAACAATATGAAGTCTAATAAGTCTAAGTGCCGTGTTCTGCATTTTGGCCACAAAAATCCCCTACAGCGTTACAGGCTGGGGACGGTGTGGCTGGATAGTGTTCAGGCAGAAAGGGACCTGGGGGTGCTGGTTGACAGCCGATTGGATATGAGCCAGCAATGTGCCTTGGTGGCCAAGAAGGCCAACGGCATCCTGGCCTGCATTAGGACTTGTGTGAGCAGCAGGAGCAGGGAGGTCATTCTCCCCCTGTACTCGGCACTGGTGAGGCCACATCTTGAGTACTGTGTCCAGTTCTGGGCCCCTCAATTTAGGAAGGATATTGAGATACTTGAGCGTGTCCAGAGGAGAGCAACGAGGCTGGTGAGGGGCTTGGAAAACAAGCCCTACGAGGAACATTTGAGGGAGCTGGGGTTGTTTAGCCTGGAGAAGAGGAGGCTTAGAGGTGACCTTATTGCTCTCTACAACTTCCTGAAGGGAGGTTGTAGACAGGTGGGGGTCGGTCTCTTCCACCGGGCAGCAACTGACAGAACAAGGGCACACAGTCTCAAGCTACGTCAGGGAAGGTATAGGTTAGATATTAGGAAAAAAATTTTCACTGAAAGAATAATAAAGCACTGGAATTGTCTTCCCAGGGAGGTGGTGGAATCACCATCACTGGATGTGTTTAAAAAAAGACTGGACATGCCACTTGGTGCTATAGTCTAGTTGAGATGTTAGGGCATAGGTTGGACTTGATGATCTTAGGGGTCTCTTCCAAACTCATGTTTCTGTGATTCTGTGATTTAGTCAAGACTGTTTTGTGGGCTTTGTTTCTTGTATTCATTGTCTTGGTTATTCTATCCAGTTTTGCTCAACGCTTGCAAAAGTCCATGGCAGAAGCCTTCATTCTTGAAAACAAAAAGGGGGCACTTGTGGAGGCCCAGGGGCCTCTCATTGCAACTGTAATACCTTAGGGCAAAGGGGACCAAGGTGAAACAGAGAAACCCCTCTGAATGCAAGGCTCTCACCCATGGCCACTTGCAGCCTCTTGCAATCCGCAGGTTTTGTTGCTATCACCCACTTCAACTGCCATTTTTTCCTTATATCTACTCTCCAGAGAATGTTCTCCTCTCTCTTCTCCCCTGCTGGTCCTGGCTTCACCCCTTCTCCCCCCCGAATGAAACCCTCAGACCCCCGTCTCATTTTCTCTCTGGCCCTGGACCCTCTTCATGGCAATGCACAGCGTTTGGAGTTCCACACAAAGACCCATCTCTGGCCTCATTCATCAGCACTTGAAGCAAGTGTGCTCCGGCCTCTGGGAGTGCAGCTCGCTCACACGGGCTCACTGTGGACACGCCGCAATCACACAGTCATTGAGTGCACCAGAGAACCTGGCCTCTAATAAAAGGCATGAATGCCACAGCCCACCCAACCCAATGCCTTGCATGTCTCTACTTTTTCCTTCTCCTCTCATCTCTCATGTCACTTTCCCCATTTCCTCTCTCTGCCAGCTTGGCTTCTCTCTCTCCTGGCTGCAGCTTCAGCCACATGTGTGACACTGCAGGAACAGCCTGACCCACAGGGAAGTGGGAGAGGACTCTTTGTCAGCAACTGAAGTGACAGAACAAGGGGGAATGGGATGAAACTGCAAGAGCTGGAATCCATTCCATGATGGCAAGAAGTTCTTTCCTGTCAGGGTGCTTGTCCCTGACACAGGGACCAGCGCAGAGAGGCTGTGCATACCCCATGCCCGCCAACATCCAAGGCCAGCTTGGACAGGGGCCGCAGCAACCTGCTGTGCTGGGAGGCTGCTCAGCTTGGAAGCAGATGATCCTTAGGGTCCCTTCCAGGCCAAACCATTCAAGGATTTCATCATTCCACCATGCCCATCTCCCAGTGTGGAGCGGCCCTGAAACTTCTGTGACATCACAGCTCCCACAGCGTTCCAGGTGGAACGTCCAGCACCTGGAAACCACCACAGCAGACACTCTGCCTGCTGCCAGCGCTCAGTTGGCGCTCGCTCTGCACTCTGCCCGTCAGCACTCAGCTGTTGCTGCTGCTGCCTGGGCTTTTCCTGCTGCCTGCTCTGGAGCACCAATCCCAGCAGGATGAGCACTGCTGCGCCAGTGGAGGTACTGTGCCATTCCAGGGAGGAGGCAGCCTGCTTGAGCAGGCTGCAGCCACGTGGCAATGGATGGTGTGGGACAGGAACCCCACTGTGAGATTGTGCTGTCTCTTGCAGACTAACAGAGACACTGTGGTGGCGATGGAAGTGGACATGGTGCTGAATGAGGAAGAGATGATGGAGGTGGACGTGGAAGACCAGGTTGAGGAGATGGAAGTTGATGAGGAGGATGACATCGAGGCGATGGAAGTGGATGAGAAGGATGAGGAGGAGCCCATGGTCCTTGGATGAAGATGGAGCCCCACAAGTAAGACAGGCAGATGCTCCCCATGCCCTGCCCACAGACACAGTGGCTGCCCTGGCGCCAGGCTGGGGCTGGGCTGGATGGCCCCGCTCAGGGACACGCTGCCCGCAGGGGGCCTGGATTGTGCTGCCACAAGCACCAGCCCTGGCCTGCCCTGCACTTGCCTGGGGCCACACCAGCCCTGCCAGCCCTGTCCCAGCTCCTGGGGCCCAGCTGGGCCCAGTGCTGGCAGCTGACTCCAGCTTTGCTTCTTTCTTCCTTCCAGGACTGATGCAGATGATGGCTGTAGATATTACGGCGGTGTATATATGTTTGAAAAGTTAGGATATTTTTGTAAATATGTTCTTAGGTTAGTAGTTCTTTGTAAATATGTTTTGAAGATTGTTACTCCATAGGATCCCATGGAAATATGTGCAGTAGATTGTTGTTGTTGTTGTTATGAGGATTGTTGTAATGAAATGTGTTCTGTAAATCCTCGTGTTTGCCGATGTTCAGCAAATAAATAATGATTCTTTATAAAACTTCACTTCTCTTTCTCATTCCTTTGGGCACTGTCAGAAGCCCGGACCTCCCCCTGACCATCCTAAATGATTCCAGCCCCAGCCAGGGGGCTTTAAATCCCTGGCAGGGGGTTCAGAGACCCTGGCATGTAGCCAAAGACCCCTGGGCCTTTGAATTTAACCCATAAAGCATGTTACCACCTTTATGTCAAGAATTAAAAGTCACAACAATTTAGATAGTCTAGTAATAGTAATCACAAAGTGAACGGAAAACATTTAGAGCACTGTAGACAGAGGTTTTGAACCTTGTACGAAAGAGTTTGGTATTATCTACATAGATAGAAAAATTTGGGTGTACCCAGTCCTTCCTCTTTCTTCTCGCTAGCATCCATATGAAAGACGATATTACCATTCACATATTGGTTTCAAGTAGAAAGTCACTATCTAACTTAAGTAATAGCTATTAAAACATTCTTGTAAACATAGTATAGTCAGGTTTTAATATAAAAGATAACACCAACCCAAGAGGCAAAAAGAGTACCTTAAGCTGACCTGCTGAACAAACCTCAGCAGGCCAGCAAAAAAATGTTTTAGACAAAATATAAAAATCAACCTTAAGAGAGTGAAGCACATACTTCTCAACTCTTCCTTCGACAGCTAAGTTAGAGAAAAAGAGACTTCTAACGTACCTCGAAATCCCCTCAACCAAAGAAAACCCAAGAGGCACAGGCAGCGTTTGCACAGTTGGGATTTCCACTTGTTCCGGGATCCCGGGGCTGGAGCTCCCTGGGGCTGCTGCCACGGCCACCCCGCGGCTGGGGCTCCCTGTGCACAGGGGGTCCCACTGACACCACTGCTGCCGCTGGCCACTGCTGCTGCTCCTGGGCTGGGGCACAGCCGCGTCCCCAAGAGCTGAGCTCTCACCAGCACAGAGGGGGCTCTCACTGCACTGGCCCCTGCAGCCATGCCACCAAAGCAAGGCAGGAAACTTTCAGCCACCCTTCCTGCTGCAGCCACAGCCACTCCTGGCTCCAGAGCCGCCATCAGCCCACAGGGATGCAAAATCCACCTGCCCGCTCTCAAGGCCTTGACAGCCTTGGCAACTGTGGCACCTGCATCTGGGCTGCTGCAGGGGCTGATGTTTAAGGCTTGCAGCCTCCAAAGGCTCCGGGCTCTGCTTCCCACCCTGCTCTGCACTGCCCTGGGCCCGCATTGCTCAAGAGACAAAAGCCAAGCCAGGGGATCCTCACCCTGCCCAAATTGCTGAATTGACTGCAGTCCTTAGGACCTTCTCCACTTTCAAAGAACCTCTTCCTTTGATCACTGATTCGGCACATGTCTATGACCTAGTGCAGCGGGCCGAAAATTCCATTTTCAAAGACATTTCTAACCCCAACTAGAGCATTTGCTTTCCCCTTTCATTTCTCTTCTGTCCCACAGACAACACCCACACTATATCATGCACACAAGGTCTCATACCACCCTTCCTGCATTTATAGTAGGCAATGCTAGAGCAGATGCCTCAGCAATGCTTCTCCAAACCTCCCTACGGAATCTTTCTGACCAGGCTAGGATCCGCCACCACTTCTACCATCAAAACATTCCTGCACCGCTCAGCATCTTTAAAATTACCCAAGATCAGGCAAGATTCATGGCAGCCACCTGCCCAAATTGTCAGCAACGTGCCTTTGCTTCTGTCAGAGCTGCACTCAATCCAAGAGGACTAAAGACTCTCCAGATCGGGCAATCTCACATCACACACCAAGCCCCTTTTGGGAGACTAAAATACATCCCCGTCTCAATCCACACCGACAACGCTGCGGTTTCTGCCCCTGCCCATGCTGCTGAAAAATCAAAAGATGCTATAAAACGTTCCTTTTTAGCCTTTTCCACCTCCCCTGTTCCACAGGAAATTAAAACTGATCATGGTCCTGCTTATACCTCCCACTGATTCCAACCGTTTTCTGACCAGTGGGCTACAAAACATGTCACAGCCATACCACACTCTGCCACAGGACAGTCCATAGTCCAGAGGGCCCACTCTTCCATCCAAAGGATCCTTGATCAACAGAGACAGGGAGTCCACATAGTATCTCCCATTGAGAGCCTGGCCAAGGCCCTTGATGTGCTCAACTTTTTCAACAACTCCCCCAGTCATCAGGCATTTTATATTTAATTGGCAGCCCAATAAAAAGAAAAGCCACCTGTCTTGATCAAAGACCCTGAATCCAAAGAAATTATGGGCCCTTTCCCATTCATTACTTGGGAGGGAGGATATGCTTGTGTCTCTACAGCAGCAGGCCCAAGACGCATCCCAGCAAAAAACATAAAACTCTTCTGCCAATGGCCAGGCAAACACCAGGGCCACCTTCAGAAAAACAGAACAAAAGCCTAAGAGAGACAGCGGCAGCCTGGAAAAGAAGAAGAAGAAGGACAGAAGAAGATCTCCTAAGCAGTGTGGACCGCACAGACCAACACCAAGAGAGCTCAGACACCACTAACTGCGATATCCCGCTTAACAATTGGAAAAACTGTATTCTAGCCTTGATATTTGATTCTTCTAATAAGCTGACTTCAAACCCTTGCCTTACAGAAGAGAAAGTTTAGTGGGACCAGAATTTAAGTTTCACATTGCAATCTCCCTATCTCTTTACTTTCAGGCCACCCAAGCCTCCACCCACTAGTAAATTAGCTAAAGTCAAAGGATGCTGTCCTTTCTTGCCACTGCAGCAGGAAGCTGGATGCTCCTAACTATGCCGCATGCCTTCGCATGGGTGGTTCCACAGCCAAGCCACAATTTCTTGCCCATGGCCACGCATGTCAACCTCTTCTCACATAGGGACTCAGTATACCAGAGCAGCCAGCTGCTCACAGATCAAATCAATAAGATCCAGACAAAAGGCAACAACGACTGGCTCACTGGACTGTTGAAAGACTGGGGCATGAAAGGCTGGCTTTCATCTTTACGTCCAACAATATGAAGTCTAATAAGTCTAAGTGCCGTGTTCTGCATTTTGGCCACAAAAATCCCCTACAGCGTTACAGGCTGGGGACGGTGTGGCTGGATAGTGTTCAGGCAGAAAGGGACCTGGGGGTGCTGGTTGACAGCCGATTGGATATGAGCCAGCAATGTGCCTTGGTGGCCAAGAAGGCCAACGGCATCCTGGCCTGCATTAGGACTTGTGTGAGCAGCAGGAGCAGGGAGGTCATTCTCCCCCTGTACTCGGCACTGGTGAGGCCACATCTTGAGTACTGTGTCCAGTTCTGGGCCCCTCAATTTAGGAAGGATATTGAGATACTTGAGCGTGTCCAGAGGAGAGCAACGAGGCTGGTGAGGGGCTTGGAAAACAAGCCCTACGAGGAACATTTGAGGGAGCTGGGGTTGTTTAGCCTGGAGAAGAGGAGGCTTAGAGGTGACCTTATTGCTCTCTACAACTTCCTGAAGGGAGGTTGTAGACAGGTGGGGGTCGGTCTCTTCCACCGGGCAGCAACTGACAGAACAAGGGGACACAGTCTCAAGCTACGTCAGGGAAGGTATAGGTTAGATATTAGGAAAAAAATTTTCACTGAAAGAATAATAAAGCACTGGAATTGTCTTCCCAGGGAGGTGGTGGAATCACCATCACTGGATGTGTTTAAAAAAAGACTGGACATGCCACTTGGTGCTATAGTCTAGTTGAGATGTTAGGGCATAGGTTGGACTTGATGATCTTAGGGGTCTCTTCCAAACTCATGATTCTGTGATTCTGTGATTTAGTCAAGACTGTTTTGTGGGCTTTGTTTCTTGTATTCATTGTCTTGGTTATTCTATCCAGTTTTGCTCAACGCTTGCAAAAGTCCATGGCAGAAGCCTTCATTCTTGAAAACAAAAAGGGGGCACTTGTGGAGGCCCAGGGGCCTCTCATTGCAACTGTAATACCTTAGGGCAAAGGGGACCAAGGTGAAACAGAGAAACCCCTCTGAATGCAAGGCTCTCACCCATGGCCACTTGCAGCCTCTTGCAATCCGCAGGTTTTGTTGCTATCACCCACTTCAACTGCCATTTTTTCCTTATATCTACTCTCCAGAGAATGTTCTCCTCTCTCTTCTCCCCTGCTGGTCCTGGCTTCACCCCTTCGCCCCCCCAAATGAAACCCTCAGACCCCCGTCTCATTTTCTCTCTGGCCCTGGACCCTCTTCATGGCAATGCACAGCGTTTGGAGTTCCACACAAAGACCCATCTCTGGCCTCATTCATCAGCACTTGAAGCAAGTGTGCTCCGGCCTCTGGGAGTGCAGCTCGCTCACACGGGCTCACTGTGGACACGCCGCAATCACACAGTCATTGAGTGCACCAGAGAACCTGGCCTCTAATAAAAGGCATGAATGCCACAGCCCACCCAACCCAATGCCTTGCATGTCTCTACTTTTTCCTTCTCCTCTCATCTCTCATGTCACTTTCCCCATTTCCTCTCTCTGCCAGCTTGGCTTCTCTCTCTCCTGGCTGCAGCTTCAGCCACATGTGTGACACTGCAGGAACAGCCTGACCCACAGGGAAGTGGGAGAGGACTCTTTGTCAGCAACTGAAGTCACAGAACAAGGGGGAATGGGATGAAACTGCAAGAGCTGGAATCCATTCCATGATGGCAAGAAGTTCTTTCCTGTCAGGGTGCTTGTCCCTGACACAGGGACCAGCGCAGAGAGGCTGTGCATACCCCATGCCCGCCAACATCCAAGGCCAGCTTGGACAGGGGCCGCAGCAACCTGCTGTGCTGGGAGGCTGCTCAGCTTGGAACCAGATGATCCTTAGGGTCCCTTCCAGGCCAAACCATTCAAGGATTTCATCATTCCACCATGCCCATCTCCCAGTGTGGAGCGGCCCTGAAACTTCTGTGACATCACAGCTCCCACAGCGTTCCAGGTGGAACGTCCAGCACCTGGAAACCACCACAGCAGACACTCTGCCTGCTGCCAGCGCTCAGTTGGCGCTCGCTCTGCACTCTGCCCGTCAGCACTCAGCTGTTGCTGCTGCTGCCTGGGCTTTTCCTGCTGCCTGCTCTGGAGCACCAATCCCAGCAGGATGAGCACTGCTGCGCCAGTGGAGGTACTGTGCCATTCCAGGGAGGAGGCAGCCTGCTTGAGCAGGCTGCAGCCATGTGGCAATGGATGGTGTGGGACAGGAACCCCACTGTGATATTGTGCTGTCTCTTGCAGACTAACAGAGACACTGTGGTGGCGATGGAAGTGGACATGGTGCTGAATGAGGAAGAGATGATGGAGGTGGACGTGGAAGACCAGGTTGAGGAGATGGAAGTTGATGAGGAGGATGACATCGAGGCGATGGAAGTGGATGAGAAGGATGAGGAGGAGCCCATGGTCCTTGGATGAAGATGGAGCCCCACAAGTAAGACAGGCAGATGCTCCCCATGCCCTGCCCACAGACACAGTGGCTGCCCTGGCGCCAGGCTGGGGCTGGGCTGGATGGCCCCGCTCAGGGACACGCTGCCCGCAGGGGGCCTGGATTGTGCTGCCACAAGCACCAGCCCTGGCCTGCCCTGCACTTGCCTGGGGCCACACCAGCCCTGCCAGCCCTGTCCCAGCTCCTGGGGCCCAGCTGGGCCCAGTGCTGGCAGCTGACTCCAGCTTTGCTTCTTTCTTCCTTCCAGGACTGATGCAGATGATGGCTGTAGATATTACGGCGGTGTATATATGTTTGAAAAGTTAGGATATTTTTGTAAATATGTTCTTAGGTTAGTAGTTCTTTGTAAATATGTTTTGAAGATTGTTACTCCATAGGATCCCATGGAAATATGTGCAGTAGATTGTTGTTGTTGTTGTTATGAGGATTGTTGTAATGAAATGTGTTCTGTAAATCCTCGTGTTTGCCGATGTTCAGCAAATAAATAATGATTCTTTATAAAACTTCACTTCTCTTTCTCATTCCTTTGGGCACTGTCAGAAGCCCGGACCTCCCCCTGACCATCCTAAATGATTCCAGCCCCAGCCAGGGGGCTTTAAATCCCTGGCAGGGGGTTCAGAGACCCTGGCATGTAGCCAAAGACCCCTGGGCCTTTGAATTTAACCCATAAAGCATGTTACCACCTTTATGTCAAGAATTAAAAGTCACAACAATTTAGATAGTCTAGTAATAGTAATCACAAAGTGAACGGAAAACATTTAGAGCACTGTAGACAGAGGTTTTGAACCTTGTACGAAAGAGTTTGGTATTATCTACATAGATAGAAAAATTTGGGTGTACCCAGTCCTTCCTCTTTCTTCTCGCTAGCATCCATATGAAAGACGATATTACCATTCACATATTGGTTTCAAGTAGAAAGTCACTATCTAACTTAAGTAATAGCTATTAAAACATTCTTGTAAACATAGTATAGTCAGGTTTTAATATAAAAGATAACACCAACCCAAGAGGCAAAAAGAGTACCTTAAGCTGACCTGCTGAACAAACCTCAGCAGGCCAGCAAAAAAATGTTTTAGACAAAATATAAAAATCAACCTTAAGAGAGTGAAGCACATACTTCTCAACTCTTCCTTCGACAGCTAAGTTAGAGAAAAAGAGACTTCTAACGTACCTCGAAATCCCCTCAACCAAAGAAAACCCAAGAGGCACAGGCAGCGTTTGCACAGTTGGGATTTCCACTTGTTCCGGGATCCCGGGGCTGGAGCTCCCTGGGGCTGCTGCCACGGCCACCCCGCGGCTGGGGCTCCCTGTGCACAGGGGGTCCCACTGACACCACTGCTGCCGCTGGCCACTGCTGCTGCTCCTGGGCTGGGGCACAGCCGCGTCCCCAAGAGCTGAGCTCTCACCAGCACAGAGGGGGCTCTCACTGCACTGGCCCCTGCAGCCATGCCACCAAAGCAAGGCAGGAAACTTTCAGCCACCCTTCCTGCTGCAGCCACAGCCACTCCTGGCTCCAGAGCCGCCATCAGCCCACAGGGATGCAAAATCCACCTGCCCGCTCTCAAGGCCTTGACAGCCTTGGCAACTGTGGCACCTGCATCTGGGCTGCTGCAGGGGCTGATGTTTAAGGCTTGCAGCCTCCAAAGGCTCCGGGCTCTGCTTCCCACCCTGCTCTGCACTGCCCTGGGCCCGCATTGCTCAAGAGACAAAAGCCAAGCCAGGGGATCCTCACCCTGCCCAAATTGCTGAATTGACTGCAGTCCTTAGGACCTTCTCCACTTTCAAAGAACCTCTTCCTTTGATCACTGATTCGGCACATGTCTATGACCTAGTGCAGCGGGCCGAAAATTCCATTTTCAAAGACATTTCTAACCCCAACTAGAGCATTTGCTTTCCCCTTTCATTTCTCTTCTGTCCCACAGACAACACCCACACTATATCATGCACACAAGGTCTCATACCACCCTTCCTGCATTTATAGTAGGCAATGCTAGAGCAGATGCCTCAGCAATGCTTCTCCAAACCTCCCTACGGAATCTTTCTGACCAGGCTAGGATCCGCCACCACTTCTACCATCAAAACATTCCTGCACCGCTCAGCATCTTTAAAATTACCCAAGATCAGGCAAGATTCATGGCAGCCACCTGCCCAAATTGTCAGCAACGTGCCTTTGCTTCTGTCAGAGCTGCACTCAATCCAAGAGGACTAAAGACTCTCCAGATCGGGCAATCTCACATCACACACCAAGCCCCTTTTGGGAGACTAAAATACATCCCCGTCTCAATCCACACCGACAACGCTGCGGTTTCTGCCCCTGCCCATGCTGCTGAAAAATCAAAAGATGCTATAAAACGTTCCTTTTTAGCCTTTTCCACCTCCCCTGTTCCACAGGAAATTAAAACTGATCATGGTCCTGCTTATACCTCCCACTGATTCCAACCGTTTTCTGACCAGTGGGCTACAAAACATGTCACAGCCATACCACACTCTGCCACAGGACAGTCCATAGTCCAGAGGGCCCACTCTTCCATCCAAAGGATCCTTGATCAACAGAGACAGGGAGTCCACATAGTATCTCCCATTGAGAGCCTGGCCAAGGCCCTTGATGTGCTCAACTTTTTCAACAACTCCCCCAGTCATCAGGCATTTTATATTTAATTGGCAGCCCAATAAAAAGAAAAGCCACCTGTCTTGATCAAAGACCCTGAATCCAAAGAAATTATGGGCCCTTTCCCATTCATTACTTGGGAGGGAGGATATGCTTGTGTCTCTACAGCAGCAGGCCCAAGACGCATCCCAGCAAAAAACATAAAACTCTTCTGCCAATGGCCAGGCAAACACCAGGGCCACCTTCAGAAAAACAGAACAAAAGCCTAAGAGAGACAGCGGCAGCCTGGAAAAGAAGAAGAAGAAGGACAGAAGAAGATCTCCTAAGCAGTGTGGACCGCACAGACCAACACCAAGAGAGCTCAGACACCACTAACTGCGATATCCCGCTTAACAATTGGAAAAACTGTATTCTAGCCTTGATATTTGATTCTTCTAATAAGCTGACTTCAAACCCTTGCCTTACAGAAGAGAAAGTTTAGTGGGACCAGAATTTAAGTTTCACATTGCAATCTCCCTATCTCTTTACTTTCAGGCCACCCAAGCCTCCACCCACTAGTAAATTAGCTAAAGTCAAAGGATGCTGTCCTTTCTTGCCACTGCAGCAGGAAGCTGGATGCTCCTAACTATGCCGCATGCCTTCGCATGGGTGGTTCCACAGCCAAGCCACAATTTCTTGCCCATGGCCACGCATGTCAACCTCTTCTCACATAGGGACTCAGTATACCAGAGCGGCCAGCTGCTCACAGATCAAATCAATAAGATCCAGACAAAAGGCAACAACGACTGGCTCACTGGACTGTTGAAAGACTGGGGCATGAAAGGCTGGCTTTCATCTTTACGTCCAACAATATGAAGTCTAATAAGTCTAAGTGCCGTGTTCTGCATTTTGGCCACAAAAATCCCCTACAGCGTTACAGGCTGGGGACGGTGTGGCTGGATAGTGTTCAGGCAGAAAGGGACCTGGGGGTGCTGGTTGACAGCCGATTGGATATGAGCCAGCAATGTGCCTTGGTGGCCAAGAAGGCCAACGGCATCCTGGCCTGCATTAGGACTTGTGTGAGCAGCAGGAGCAGGGAGGTCATTCTCCCCCTGTACTCGGCACTGGTGAGGCCACATCTTGAGTACTGTGTCCAGTTCTGGGCCCCTCAATTTAGGAAGGATATTGAGATACTTGAGCGTGTCCAGAGGAGAGCAACGAGGCTGGTGAGGGGCTTGGAAAACAAGCCCTACGAGGAACATTTGAGGGAGCTGGGGTTGTTTAGCCTGGAGAAGAGGAGGCTTAGAGGTGACCTTATTGCTCTCTACAACTTCCTGAAGGGAGGTTGTAGACAGGTGGGGGTCGGTCTCTTCCACCGGGCAGCAACTGACAGAACAAGGGGACACAGTCTCAAGCTACGTCAGGGAAGGTATAGGTTAGATATTAGGAAAAAAATTTTCACTGAAAGAATAATAAAGCACTGGAACTGTCTTCCCAGGGAGGTGGTGGAATCACCATCACTGGATGTGTTTAAAAAAAGACTGGACATGCCACTTGGTGCTATAGTCTAGTTGAGATGTTAGGGCATAGGTTGGACTTGATGATCTTAGGGGTCTCTTCCAAACTCATGATTCTGTGATTCTGTGATTTAGTCAAGACTGTTTTGTGGGCTTTGTTTCTTGTATTCATTGTCTTGGTTATTCTATCCAGTTTTGCTCAACGCTTGCAAAAGTCCATGGCAGAAGCCTTCATTCTTGAAAACAAAAAGGGGGCACTTGTGGAGGCCCAGGGGCCTCTCATTGCAACTGTAATACCTTAGGGCAAAGGGGACCAAGGTGAAACAGAGAAACCCCTCTGAATGCAAGGCTCTCAGCCATGGCCACTTGCAGCCGCTTGCAATCTGCAGGTTTTGTTGCTATCACCCACTTCAACTGCCATTTTTTCCTTATATCTACTCTCCAGAGAATGTTCTCCTCTCTCTTCTCCCCTGCTGGTCCTGGCTTCACCCCTTCTCCCCCCCGAATGAAACCCTCAGACCCCCGTCTCATTTTCTCTCTGGCCCTGGACCCTCTTCATGGCAATGCACAGCGTTTGGAGTTCCACACAAAGACCCATCTCTGGCCTCATTCATCAGCACTTGAAGCAAGTGTGCTCCGGCCTCTGGGAGTGCAGCTCGCTCACACGGGCTCACTGTGGACACGCCGCAATCACACAGTCATTGAGTGCACCAGAGAACCTGGCCTCTAATAAAAGGCATGAATGCCACAAATCACCCAACCCAATGCCTTGCATGTCTCTACTTTTTCCTTCTCCTCTCATCTCTCATGTCACTTTCCCCATTTCCTCTCTCTGCCAGCTTGGCTTCTCTCTCTCCTGGCTGCAGCTTCAGCCACATGTGTGACACTGCAGGAACAGCCTGACCCACAGGGAAGTGGGAGAGGACTCTTTGTCAGCAACTGAAGTGACAGAACAAGGGGGAATGGGATGAAACTGCAAGAGCTGGAATCCATTCCATGATGGCAAGAAGTTCTTTCCTGTCAGGGTGCTTGTCCCTGACACAGGGACCAGCGCAGAGAGGCTGTGCATACCCCATGCCCGCCAACATCCAAGGCCAGCTTGGACAGGGGCCGCAGCAACCTGCTGTGCTGGGAGGCTGCTCAGCTTGGAACCAGATGATCCTTAGGGTCCCTTCCAGGCCAAACCATTCAAGGATTTCATCATTCCACCATGCCCATCTCCCAGTGTGGAGCGGCCCTGAAACTTCTGTGACATCACAGCTCCCACAGCGTTCCAGGTGGAACGTCCAGCACCTGGAAACCACCACAGCAGACACTCTGCCTGCTGCCAGCGCTCAGTTGGCGCTCGCTCTGCACTCTGCCCGTCAGCACTCAGCTGTTGCTGCTGCTGCCTGGGCTTTTCCTGCTGCCTGCTCTGGAGCACCAATCCCAGCAGGATGAGCACTGCTGCGCCAGTGGAGGTACTGTGCCATTCCAGGGAGGAGGCAGCCTGCTTGAGCAGGCTGCAGCCACGTGGCAATGGATGGTGTGGGACAGGAACCCCACTGTGAGATTGTGCTGTCTCTTGCAGACTAACAGAGACACTGTGGTGGCGATGGAAGTGGACATGGTGCTGAATGAGGAAGAGATGATGGAGGTGGACGTGGAAGACCAGGTTGAGGAGATGGAAGTTGATGAGGAGGATGACATCGAGGCGATGGAAGTGGATGAGAAGGATGAGGAGGAACCCATGGTCCTTGGATGAAGATGGAGCCCCACAAGTAAGACAGGCAGATGCTCCCCATGCCCTGCCCACAGACACAGTGGCTGCCCTGGCGCCAGGCTGGGGCTGGGCTGGATGGCCCCGCTCAGGGACACGCTGCCCGCAGGGGGCCTGGATTGTGCTGCCACAAGCACCAGCCCTGGCCTGCCCTGCACTTGCCTGGGGCCACACCAGCCCTGCCAGCCCTGTCCCAGCTCCTGGGGCCCAGCTGGGCCCAGTGCTGGCAGCTGACTCCAGCTTTGCTTCTTTCTTCCTTCCAGGACTGATGCAGATGATGGCTGTAGATATTACGGCGGTGTATATATGTTTGAAAAGTTAGGATATTTTTGTAAATATGTTCTTAGGTTAGTAGTTCTTTGTAAATATGTTTTGAAGATTGTTACTCCATAGGATCCCATGGAAATATGTGCAGTAGATTGTTGTTGTTGTTGTTATGAGGATTGTTGTAATGAAATGTGTTCTGTAAATCCTCGTGTTTGCCGATGTTCAGCAAATAAATAATGATTCTTTATAAAACTTCACTTCTCTTTCTCATTCCTTTGGGCACTGTCAGAAGCCCGGACCTCCCCCTGACCATCCTAAATGATTCCAGCCCCAGCCAGGGGGCTTTAAATCCCTGGCAGGGGGTTCAGAGACCCTGGCATGTAGCCAAAGACCCCTGGGCCTTTGAATTTAACCCATAAAGCATGTTACCACCTTTATGTCAAGAATTAAAAGTCACAACAATTTAGATAGTCTAGTAATAGTAATCACAAAGTGAACGGAAAACATTTAGAGCACTGTAGACAGAGGTTTTGAACCTTGTACGAAAGAGTTTGGTATTATCTACATAGATAGAAAAATTTGGGTGTACCCAGTCCTTCCTCTTTCTTCTCGCTAGCATCCATATGAAAGACGATATTACCATTCACATATTGGTTTCAAGTAGAAAGTCACTATCTAACTTAAGTAATAGCTATTAAAACATTCTTGTAAACATAGTATAGTCAGGTTTTAATATAAAAGATAACACCAACCCAAGAGGCAAAAAGAGTACCTTAAGCTGACCTGCTGAACAAACCTCAGCAGGCCAGCAAAAAAATGTTTTAGACAAAATATAAAAATCAACCTTAAGAGAGTGAAGCACATACTTCTCAACTCTTCCTTCGACAGCTAAGTTAGAGAAAAAGAGACTTCTAACGTACCTCGAAATCCCCTCAACCAAAGAAAACCCAAGAGGCACAGGCAGCGTTTGCACAGTTGGGATTTCCACTTGTTCCGGGATCCCGGGGCTGGAGCTCCCTGGGGCTGCTGCCACGGCCACCCCGCGGCTGGGGCTCCCTGTGCACAGGGGGTCCCACTGACACCACTGCTGCCGCTGGCCACTGCTGCTGCTCCTGGGCTGGGGCACAGCCGCGTCCCCAAGAGCTGAGCTGTCACCAGCACAGAGGGGGCTCTCACTGCACTGGCCCCTGCAGCCATGCCACCAAAGCAAGGCAGGAAACTTTCAGCCACCCTTCCTGCTGCAGCCACAGCCACTCCTGGCTCCAGAGCCGCCATCAGCCCACAGGGATGCAAAATCCACCTGCCCGCTCTCAAGGCCTTGACAGCCTTGGCAACTGTGGCACCTGCATCTGGGCTGCTGCAGGGGCTGATGTTTAAGGCTTGCAGCCTCCAAAGGCTCCGGGCTCTGCTTCCCACCCTGCTCTGCACTGCCCTGGGCCCGCATTGCTCAAGAGACAAAAGCCAAGCCAGGGGATCCTCACCCTGCCCAAATTGCTGAATTGACTGCAGTCCTTAGGACCTTCTCCACTTTCAAAGAACCTCTTCCTTTGATCACTGATTCGGCACATGTCTATGACCTAGTGCAGCGGGCCGAAAATTCCATTTTCAAAGACATTTCTAACCCCAACTAGAGCATTTGCTTTCCCCTTTCATTTCTCTTCTGTCCCACAGACAACACCCACACTATATCATGCACACAAGGTCTCATACCACCCTTCCTGCATTTATAGTAGGCAATGCTAGAGCAGATGCCTCAGCAATGCTTCTCCAAACCTCCCTACGGAATCTTTCTGACCAGGCTAGGATCCGCCACCACTTCTACCATCAAAACATTCCTGCACCGCTCAGCATCTTTAAAATTACCCAAGATCAGGCAAGATTCATGGCAGCCACCTGCCCAAATTGTCAGCAACGTGCCTTTGCTTCTGTCAGAGCTGCACTCAATCCAAGAGGACTAAAGACTCTCCAGATCGGGCAATCTCACATCACACACCAAGCCCCTTTTGGGAGACTAAAATACATCCCCGTCTCAATCCACACCGACAACGCTGCGGTTTCTGCCCCTGCCCATGCTGCTGAAAAATCAAAAGATGCTATAAAACGTTCCTTTTTAGCCTTTTCCACCTCCCCTGTTCCACAGGAAATTAAAACTGATCATGGTCCTGCTTATACCTCCCACTGATTCCAACCGTTTTCTGACCAGTGGGCTACAAAACATGTCACAGCCATACCACACTCTGCCACAGGACAGTCCATAGTCCAGAGGGCCCACTCTTCCATCCAAAGGATCCTTGATCAACAGAGACAGGGAGTCCACATAGTATCTCCCATTGAGAGCCTGGCCAAGGCCCTTGATGTGCTCAACTTTTTCAACAACTCCCCCAGTCATCAGGCATTTTATATTTAATTGGCAGCCCAATAAAAAGAAAAGCCACCTGTCTTGATCAAAGACCCTGAATCCAAAGAAATTATGGGCCCTTTCCCATTCATTACTTGGGAGGGAGGATATGCTTGTGTCTCTACAGCAGCAGGCCCAAGACGCATCCCAGCAAAAAACATAAAACTCTTCTGCCAATGGCCAGGCAAACACCAGGGCCACCTTCAGAAAAACAGAACAAAAGCCTAAGAGAGACAGCGGCAGCCTGGAAAAGAAGAAGAAGAAGGACAGAAGAAGATCTCCTAAGCAGTGTGGACCGCACAGACCAACACCAAGAGAGCTCAGACACCACTAACTGCGATATCCCGCTTAACAATTGGAAAAACTGTATTCTAGCCTTGATATTTGATTCTTCTAATAAGCTGACTTCAAACCCTTGCCTTACAGAAGAGAAAGTTTAGTGGGACCAGAATTTAAGTTTCACATTGCAATCTCCCTATCTCTTTACTTTCAGGCCACCCAAGCCTCCACCCACTAGTAAATTAGCTAAAGTCAAAGGATGCTGTCCTTTCTTGCCACTGCAGCAGGAAGCTGGATGCTCCTAACTATGCCGCATGCCTTCGCATGGGTGGTTCCACAGCCAAGCCACAATTTCTTGCCCATGGCCACGCATGTCAACCTCTTCTCACATAGGGACTCAGTATACCAGAGCGGCCAGCTGCTCACAGATCAAATCAATAAGATCCAGACAAAAGGCAACAACGACTGGCTCACTGGACTGTTGAAAGACTGGGGCATGAAAGGCTGGCTTTCATCTTTACGTCCAACAATATGAAGTCTAATAAGTCTAAGTGCCGTGTTCTGCATTTTGGCCACAAAAATCCCCTACAGCGTTACAGGCTGGGGACGGTGTGGCTGGATAGTGTTCAGGCAGAAAGGGACCTGGGGGTGCTGGTTGACAGCCGATTGGATATGAGCCAGCAATGTGCCTTGGTGGCCAAGAAGGCCAACGGCATCCTGGCCTGCATTAGGACTTGTGTGAGCAGCAGGAGCAGGGAGGTCATTCTCCCCCTGTACTCGGCACTGGTGAGGCCACATCTTGAGTACTGTGTCCAGTTCTGGGCCCCTCAATTTAGGAAGGATATTGAGATACTTGAGCGTGTCCAGAGGAGAGCAACGAGGCTGGTGAGGGGCTTGGAAAACAAGCCCTACGAGGAACATTTGAGGGAGCTGGGGTTGTTTAGCCTGGAGAAGAGGAGGCTTAGAGGTGACCTTATTGCTCTCTACAACTTCCTGAAGGGAGGTTGTAGACAGGTGGGGGTCGGTCTCTTCCACCGGGCAGCAACTGACAGAACAAGGGGACACAGTCTCAAGCTACGTCAGGGAAGGTATAGGTTAGATATTAGGAAAAAAATTTTCACTGAAAGAATAATAAAGCACTGGAATTGTCTTCCCAGGGAGGTGGTGGAATCACCATCACTGGATGTGTTTAAAAAAAGACTGGACATGCCACTTGGTGCTATAGTCTAGTTGAGATGTTAGGGCATAGGTTGGACTTGATGATCTTAGGGGTCTCTTCCAAACTCATGTTTCTGTGATTCTGTGATTTAGTCAAGACTGTTTTGTGGGCTTTGTTTCTTGTATTCATTGTCTTGGTTATTCTATCCAGTTTTGCTCAACGCTTGCAAAAGTCCATGGCAGAAGCCTTCATTCTTGAAAACAAAAAGGGGGCACTTGTGGAGGCCCAGGGGCCTCTCATTGCAACTGTAATACCTTAGGGCAAAGGGGACCAAGGTGAAACAGAGAAACCCCTCTGAATGCAAGGCTCTCACCCATGGCCACTTGCAGCCTCTTGCAATCCGCAGGTTTTGTTGCTATCACCCACTTCAACTGCCATTTTTTCCTTATATCTACTCTCCAGAGAATGTTCTCCTCTCTCTTCTCCCCTGCTGGTCCTGGCTTCACCCCTTCTCCCCCCCGAATGAAACCCTCAGACCCCCGTCTCATTTTCTCTCTGGCCCTGGACCCTCTTCATGGCAATGCACAGCGTTTGGAGTTCCACACAAAGACCCATCTCTGGCCTCATTCATCAGCACTTGAAGCAAGTGTGCTCCGGCCTCTGGGAGTGCAGCTCGCTCACACGGGCTCACTGTGGACACGCCGCAATCACACAGTCATTGAGTGCACCAGAGAACCTGGCCTCTAATAAAAGGCATGAATGCCACAGCCCACCCAACCCAATGCCTTGCATGTCTCTACTTTTTCCTTCTCCTCTCATCTCTCATGTCACTTTCCCCATTTCCTCTCTCTGCCAGCTTGGCTTCTCTCTCTCCTGGCTGCAGCTTCAGCCACATGTGTGACACTGCAGGAACAGCCTGACCCACAGGGAAGTGGGAGAGGACTCTTTGTCAGCAACTGAAGTGACAGAACAAGGGGGAATGGGATGAAACTGCAAGAGCTGGAATCCATTCCATGATGGCAAGAAGTTCTTTCCTGTCAGGGTGCTTGTCCCTGACACAGGGACCAGCGCAGAGAGGCTGTGCATACCCCATGCCCGCCAACATCCAAGGCCAGCTTGGACAGGGGCCGCAGCAACCTGCTGTGCTGGGAGGCTGCTCAGCTTGGAACCAGATGATCCTTAGGGTCCCTTCCAGGCCAAACCATTCAAGGATTTCATCATTCCACCATGCCCATCTCCCAGTGTGGAGCGGCCCTGAAACTTCTGTGACATCACAGCTCCCACAGCGTTCCAGGTGGAACGTCCAGCACCTGGAAACCACCACAGCAGACACTCTGCCTGCTGCCAGCGCTCAGTTGGCGCTCGCTCTGCACTCTGCCCGTCAGCACTCAGCTGTTGCTGCTGCTGCCTGGGCTTTTCCTGCTGCCTGCTCTGGAGCACCAATCCCAGCAGGATGAGCACTGCTGCGCCAGTGGAGGTACTGTGCCATTCCAGGGAGGAGGCAGCCTGCTTGAGCAGGCTGCAGCCACGTGGCAATGGATGGTGTGGGACAGGAACCCCACTGTGAGATTGTGCTGTCTCTTGCAGACTAACAGAGACACTGTGGTGGCGATGGAAGTGGACATGGTGCTGAATGAGGAAGAGATGATGGAGGTGGACGTGGAAGACCAGGTTGAGGAGATGGAAGTTGATGAGGAGGATGACATCGAGGCGATGGAAGTGGATGAGAAGGATGAGGAGGAGCCCATGGTCCTTGGATGAAGATGGAGCCCCACAAGTAAGACAGGCAGATGCTCCCCATGCCCTGCCCACAGACACAGTGGCTGCCCTGGCGCCAGGCTGGGGCTGGGCTGGATGGCCCCGCTCAGGGACACGCTGCCCGCAGGGGGCCTGGATTGTGCTGCCACAAGCACCAGCCCTGGCCTGCCCTGCACTTGCCTGGGGCCACACCAGCCCTGCCAGCCCTGTCCCAGCTCCTGGGGCCCAGCTGGGCCCAGTGCTGGCAGCTGACTCCAGCTTTGCTTCTTTCTTCCTTCCAGGACTGATGCAGATGATGGCTGTAGATATTACGGCGGTGTATATATGTTTGAAAAGTTAGGATATTTTTGTAAATATGTTCTTAGGTTAGTAGTTCTTTGTAAATATGTTTTGAAGATTGTTACTCCATAGGATCCCATGGAAATATGTGCAGTAGATTGTTGTTGTTGTTGTTATGAGGATTGTTGTAATGAAATGTGTTCTGTAAATCCTCGTGTTTGCCGATGTTCAGCAAATAAATAATGATTCTTTATAAAACTTCACTTCTCTTTCTCATTCCTTTGGGCACTGTCAGAAGCCCGGACCTCCCCCTGACCATCCTAAATGATTCCAGCCCCAGCCAGGGGGCTTTAAATCCCTGGCAGGGGGTTCAGAGACCCTGGCATGTAGCCAAAGACCCCTGGGCCTTTGAATTTAACCCATAAAGCATGTTACCACCTTTATGTCAAGAATTAAAAGTCACAACAATTTAGATAGTCTAGTAATAGTAATCACAAAGTGAACGGAAAACATTTAGAGCACTGTAGACAGAGGTTTTGAACCTTGTACGAAAGAGTTTGGTATTATCTACATAGATAGAAAAATTTGGGTGTACCCAGTCCTTCCTCTTTCTTCTCGCTAGCATCCATATGAAAGACGATATTACCATTCACATATTGGTTTCAAGTAGAAAGTCACTATCTAACTTAAGTAATAGCTATTAAAACATTCTTGTAAACATAGTATAGTCAGGTTTTAATATAAAAGATAACACCAACCCAAGAGGCAAAAAGAGTACCTTAAGCTGACCTGCTGAACAAACCTCAGCAGGCCAGCAAAAAAATGTTTTAGACAAAATATAAAAATCAACCTTAAGAGAGTGAAGCACATACTTCTCAACTCTTCCTTCGACAGCTAAGTTAGAGAAAAAGAGACTTCTAACGTACCTCGAAATCCCCTCAACCAAAGAAAACCCAAGAGGCACAGGCAGCGTTTGCACAGTTGGGATTTCCACTTGTTCCGGGATCCCGGGGCTGGAGCTCCCTGGGGCTGCTGCCACGGCCACCCCGCGGCTGGGGCTCCCTGTGCACAGGGGGTCCCACTGACACCACTGCTGCCGCTGGCCACTGCTGCTGCTCCTGGGCTGGGGCACAGCCGCGTCCCCAAGAGCTGAGCTCTCACCAGCACAGAGGGGGCTCTCACTGCACTGGCCCCTGCAGCCATGCCACCAAAGCAAGGCAGGAAACTTTCAGCCACCCTTCCTGCTGCAGCCACAGCCACTCCTGGCTCCAGAGCCGCCATCAGCCCACAGGGATGCAAAATCCACCTGCCCGCTCTCAAGGCCTTGACAGCCTTGGCAACTGTGGCACCTGCATCTGGGCTGCTGCAGGGGCTGATGTTTAAGGCTTGCAGCCTCCAAAGGCTCCGGGCTCTGCTTCCCACCCTGATCTGCACTGCCCTGGGCCCGCATTGCTCAAGAGACAAAAGCCAAGCCAGGGGATCCTCACCCTGCCCAAATTGCTGAATTGACTGCAGTCCTTAGGACCTTCTCCACTTTCAAAGAACCTCTTCCTTTGATCACTGATTCGGCACATGTCTATGACCTAGTGCAGCGGGCCGAAAATTCCATTTTCAAAGACATTTCTAACCCCAACTAGAGCATTTGCTTTCCCCTTTCATTTCTCTTCTGTCCCACAGACAACACCCACACTATATCATGCACACAAGGTCTCATACCACCCTTCCTGCATTTATAGTAGGCAATGCTAGAGCAGATGCCTCAGCAATGCTTCTCCAAACCTCCCTACGGAATCTTTCTGACCAGGCTAGGATCCGCCACCACTTCTACCATCAAAACATTCCTGCACCGCTCAGCATCTTTAAAATTACCCAAGATCAGGCAAGATTCATGGCAGCCACCTGCCCAAATTGTCAGCAACGTGCCTTTGCTTCTGTCAGAGCTGCACTCAATCCAAGAGGACTAAAGACTCTCCAGATCGGGCAATCTCACATCACACACCAAGCCCCTTTTGGGAGACTAAAATACATCCCCGTCTCAATCCACACCGACAACGCTGCGGTTTCTGCCCCTGCCCATGCTGCTGAAAAATCAAAAGATGCTATAAAACGTTCCTTTTTAGCCTTTTCCACCTCCCCTGTTCCACAGGAAATTAAAACTGATCATGGTCCTGCTTATACCTCCCACTGATTCCAACCGTTTTCTGACCAGTGGGCTACAAAACATGTCACAGCCATACCACACTCTGCCACAGGACAGTCCATAGTCCAGAGGGCCCACTCTTCCATCCAAAGGATCCTTGATCAACAGAGACAGGGAGTCCACATAGTATCTCCCATTGAGAGCCTGGCCAAGGCCCTTGATGTGCTCAACTTTTTCAACAACTCCCCCAGTCATCAGGCATTTTATATTTAATTGGCAGCCCAATAAAAAGAAAAGCCACCTGTCTTGATCAAAGACCCTGAATCCAAAGAAATTATGGGCCCTTTCCCATTCATTACTTGGGAGGGAGGATATGCTTGTGTCTCTACAGCAGCAGGCCCAAGACGCATCCCAGCAAAAAACATAAAACTCTTCTGCCAATGGCCAGGCAAACACCAGGGCCACCTTCAGAAAAACAGAACAAAAGCCTAAGAGAGACAGCGGCAGCCTGGAAAAGAAGAAGAAGAAGGACAGAAGAAGATCTCCTAAGCAGTGTGGACCGCACAGACCAACACCAAGAGAGCTCAGACACCACTAACTGCGATATCCCGCTTAACAATTGGAAAAACTGTATTCTAGCCTTGATATTTGATTCTTCTAATAAGCTGACTTCAAACCCTTGCCTTACAGAAGAGAAAGTTTAGTGGGACCAGAATTTAAGTTTCACATTGCAATCTCCCTATCTCTTTACTTTCAGGCCACCCAAGCCTCCACCCACTAGTAAATTAGCTAAAGTCAAAGGATGCTGTCCTTTCTTGCCACTGCAGCAGGAAGCTGGATGCTCCTAACTATGCCGCATGCCTTCGCATGGGTGGTTCCACAGCCAAGCCACAATTTCTTGCCCATGGCCACGCATGTCAACCTCTTCTCACATAGGGACTCAGTATACCAGAGCGGCCAGCTGCTCACAGATCAAATCAATAAGATCCAGACAAAAGGCAACAACGACTGGCTCACTGGACTGTTGAAAGACTGGGGCATGAAAGGCTGGCTTTCATCTTTACGTCCAACAATATGAAGTCTAATAAGTCTAAGTGCCGTGTTCTGCATTTTGGCCACAAAAATCCCCTACAGCGTTACAGGCTGGGGACGGTGTGGCTGGATAGTGTTCAGGCAGAAAGGGACCTGGGGGTGCTGGTTGACAGCCGATTGGATATGAGCCAGCAATGTGCCTTGGTGGCCAAGAAGGCCAACGGCATCCTGGCCTGCATTAGGACTTGTGTGAGCAGCAGGAGCAGGGAGGTCATTCTCCCCCTGTACTCGGCACTGGTGAGGCCACATCTTGAGTACTGTGTCCAGTTCTGGGCCCCTCAATTTAGGAAGGATATTGAGATACTTGAGCGTGTCCAGAGGAGAGCAACGAGGCTGGTGAGGGGCTTGGAAAACAAGCCCTACGAGGAACATTTGAGGGAGCTGGGGTTGTTTAGCCTGGAGAAGAGGAGGCTTAGAGGTGACCTTATTGCTCTCTACAACTTCCTGAAGGGAGGTTGTAGACAGGTGGGGGTCGGTCTCTTCCACCGGGCAGCAACTGACAGAACAAGGGGACACAGTCTCAAGCTACGTCAGGGAAGGTATAGGTTAGATATTAGGAAAAAAATTTTCACTGAAAGAATAATAAAGCACTGGAATTGTCTTCCCAGGGAGGTGGTGGAATCACCATCACTGGATGTGTTTAAAAAAAGACTGGACATGCCACTTGGTGCTATAGTCTAGTTGAGATGTTAGGGCATAGGTTGGACTTGATGATCTTAGGGGTCTCTTCCAAACTCATGTTTCTGTGATTCTGTGATTTAGTCAAGACTGTTTTGTGGGCTTTGTTTCTTGTATTCATTGTCTTGGTTATTCTATCCAGTTTTGCTCAACGCTTGCAAAAGTCCATGGCAGAAGCCTTCATTCTTGAAAACAAAAAGGGGGCACTTGTGGAGGCCCAGGGGCCTCTCATTGCAACTGTAATACCTTAGGGCAAAGGGGACCAAGGTGAAACAGAGAAACCCCTCTGAATGCAAGGCTCTCAGCCATGGCCACTTGCAGCCTCTTGCAATCCGCAGGTTTTGTTGCTATCACCCACTTCAACTGCCATTTTTTCCTTATATCTACTCTCCAGAGAATGTTCTCCTCTCTCTTCTCCCCTGCTGGTCCTGGCTTCACCCCTTCTCCCCCCCGAATGAAACCCTCAGACCCCCGTCTCATTTTCTCTCTGGCCCTGGACCCTCTTCATGGCAATGCACAGCGTTTGGAGTTCCACACAAAGACCCATCTCTGGCCTCATTCATCAGCACTTGAAGCAAGTGTGCTCCGGCCTCTGGGAGTGCAGCTCGCTCACACGGGCTCACTGTGGACACGCCGCAATCACACAGTCATTGAGTGCACCAGAGAACCTGGCCTCTAATAAAAGGCATGAATGCCACAGCCCACCCAACCCAATGCCTTGCATGTCTCTACTTTTTCCTTCTCCTCTCATCTCTCATGTCACTTTCCCCATTTCCTCTCTCTGCCAGCTTGGCTTCTCTCTCTCCTGGCTGCAGCTTCAGCCACATGTGTGACACTGCAGGAACAGCCTGACCCACAGGGAAGTGGGAGAGGACTCTTTGTCAGCAACTGAAGTGACAGAACAAGGGGGAATGGGATGAAACTGCAAGAGCTGGAATCCATTCCATGATGGCAAGAAGTTCTTTCCTGTCAGGGTGCTTGTCCCTGACACAGGGACCAGCGCAGAGAGGCTGTGCATACCCCATGCCCGCCAACATCCAAGGCCAGCTTGGACAGGGGCCGCAGCAACCTGCTGTGCTGGGAGGCTGCTCAGCTTGGAACCAGATGATCCTTAGGGTCCCTTCCAGGCCAAACCATTCAAGGATTTCATCATTCCACCATGCCCATCTCCCAGTGTGGAGCGGCCCTGAAACTTCTGTGACATCACAGCTCCCACAGCGTTCCAGGTGGAACGTCCAGCACCTGGAAACCACCACAGCAGACACTGCCTGCTGCCAGCGCTCAGTTGGCGCTCGCTCTGCACTCTGCCCGTCAGCACTCAGCTGTTGCTGCTGCTGCCTGGGCTTTTCCTGCTGCCTGCTCTGGAGCACCAATCCCAGCAGGATGAGCACTGCTGCGCCAGTGGAGGTACTGTGCCATTCCAGGGAGGAGGCAGCCTGCTTGAGCAGGCTGCAGCCACGTGGCAATGGATGGTGTGGGACAGGAACCCCACTGTGAGATTGTGCTGTCTCTTGCAGACTAACAGAGACACTGTGGTGGCGATGGAAGTGGACATGGTGCTGAATGAGGAAGAGATGATGGAGGTGGACGTGGAAGACCAGGTTGAGGAGATGGAAGTTGATGAGGAGGATGACATCGAGGCGATGGAAGTGGATGAGAAGGATGAGGAGGAGCCCATGGTCCTTGGATGAAGATGGAGCCCCACAAGTAAGACAGGCAGATGCTCCCCATGCCCTGCCCACAGACACAGTGGCTGCCCTGGCGCCAGGCTGGGGCTGGGCTGGATGGCCCCGCTCAGGGACACGCTGCCCGCAGGGGGCCTGGATTGTGCTGCCACAAGCACCAGCCCTGGCCTGCCCTGCACTTGCCTGGGGCCACACCAGCCCTGCCAGCCCTGTCCCAGCTCCTGGGGCCCAGCTGGGCCCAGTGCTGGCAGCTGACTCCAGCTTTGCTTCTTTCTTCCTTCCAGGACTGATGCAGATGATGGCTGTAGATATTACGGCGGTGTATATATGTTTGAAAAGTTAGGATATTTTTGTAAATATGTTCTTAGGTTAGTAGTTCTTTGTAAATATGTTTTGAAGATTGTTACTCCATAGGATCCCATGGAAATATGTGCAGTAGATTGTTGTTGTTGTTGTTATGAGGATTGTTGTAATGAAATGTGTTCTGTAAATCCTCGTGTTTGCCGATGTTCAGCAAATAAATAATGATTCTTTATAAAACTTCACTTCTCTTTCTCATTCCTTTGGGCACTGTCAGAAGCCCGGACCTCCCCCTGACCATCCTAAATGATTCCAGCCCCAGCCAGGGGGCTTTAAATCCCTGGCAGGGGGTTCAGAGACCCTGGCATGTAGCCAAAGACCCCTGGGCCTTTGAATTTAACCCATAAAGCATGTTACCACCTTTATGTCAAGAATTAAAAGTCACAACAATTTAGATAGTCTAGTAATAGTAATCACAAAGTGAACGGAAAACATTTAGAGCACTGTAGACAGAGGTTTTGAACCTTGTACGAAAGAGTTTGGTATTATCTACATAGATAGAAAAATTTGGGTGTACCCAGTCCTTCCTCTTTCTTCTCGCTAGCATCCATATGAAAGACGATATTACCATTCACATATTGGTTTCAAGTAGAAAGTCACTATCTAACTTAAGTAATAGCTATTAAAACATTCTTGTAAACATAGTATAGTCAGGTTTTAATATAAAAGATAACACCAACCCAAGAGGCAAAAAGAGTACCTTAAGCTGACCTGCTGAACAAACCTCAGCAGGCCAGCAAAAAAATGTTTTAGACAAAATATAAAAATCAACCTTAAGAGAGTGAAGCACATACTTCTCAACTCTTCCTTCGACAGCTAAGTTAGAGAAAAAGAGACTTCTAACGTACCTCGAAATCCCCTCAACCAAAGAAAACCCAAGAGGCACAGGCAGCGTTTGCACAGTTGGGATTTCCACTTGTTCCGGGATCCCGGGGCTGGAGCTCCCTGGGGCTGCTGCCACGGCCACCCCGCGGCTGGGGCTCCCTGTGCACAGGGGGTCCCACTGACACCACTGCTGCCGCTGGCCACTGCTGCTGCTCCTGGGCTGGGGCACAGCCGCGTCCCCAAGAGCTGAGCTCTCACCAGCACAGAGGGGGCTCTCACTGCACTGGCCCCTGCAGCCATGCCACCAAAGCAAGGCAGGAAACTTTCAGCCACCCTTCCTGCTGCAGCCACAGCCACTCCTGGCTCCAGAGCCGCCATCAGCCCACAGGGATGCAAAATCCACCTGCCCGCTCTCAAGGCCTTGACAGCCTTGGCAACTGTGGCACCTGCATCTGGGCTGCTGCAGGGGCTGATGTTTAAGGCTTGCAGCCTCCAAAGGCTCCGGGCTCTGCTTCCCACCCTGCTCTGCACTGCCCTGGGCCCGCATTGCTCAAGAGACAAAAGCCAAGCCAGGGGATCCTCACCCTGCCCAAATTGCTGAATTGACTGCAGTCCTTAGGACCTTCTCCACTTTCAAAGAACCTCTTCCTTTGATCACTGATTCGGCACATGTCTATGACCTAGTGCAGCGGGCCGAAAATTCCATTTTCAAAGACATTTCTAACCCCAACTAGAGCATTTGCTTTCCCCTTTCATTTCTCTTCTGTCCCACAGACAACACCCACACTATATCATGCACACAAGGTCTCATACCACCCTTCCTGCATTTATAGTAGGCAATGCTAGAGCAGATGCCTCAGCAATGCTTCTCCAAACCTCCCTACGGAATCTTTCTGACCAGGCTAGGATCCGCCACCACTTCTACCATCAAAACATTCCTGCACCGCTCAGCATCTTTAAAATTACCCAAGATCAGGCAAGATTCATGGCAGCCACCTGCCCAAATTGTCAGCAACGTGCCTTTGCTTCTGTCAGAGCTGCACTCAATCCAAGAGGACTAAAGACTCTCCAGATCGGGCAATCTCACATCACACACCAAGCCCCTTTTGGGAGACTAAAATACATCCCCGTCTCAATCCACACCGACAACGCTGCGGTTTCTGCCCCTGCCCATGCTGCTGAAAAATCAAAAGATGCTATAAAACGTTCCTTTTTAGCCTTTTCCACCTCCCCTGTTCCACAGGAAATTAAAACTGATCATGGTCCTGCTTATACCTCCCACTGATTCCAACCGTTTTCTGACCAGTGGGCTACAAAACATGTCACAGCCATACCACACTCTGCCACAGGACAGTCCATAGTCCAGAGGGCCCACTCTTCCATCCAAAGGATCCTTGATCAACAGAGACAGGGAGTCCACATAGTATCTCCCATTGAGAGCCTGGCCAAGGCCCTTGATGTGCTCAACTTTTTCAACAACTCCCCCAGTCATCAGGCATTTTATATTTAATTGGCAGCCCAATAAAAAGAAAAGCCACCTGTCTTGATCAAAGACCCTGAATCCAAAGAAATTATGGGCCCTTTCCCATTCATTACTTGGGAGGGAGGATATGCTTGTGTCTCTACAGCAGCAGGCCCAAGACGCATCCCAGCAAAAAACATAAAACTCTTCTGCCAATGGCCAGGCAAACACCAGGGCCACCTTCAGAAAAACAGAACAAAAGCCTAAGAGAGACAGCGGCAGCCTGGAAAAGAAGAAGAAGAAGGACAGAAGAAGATCTCCTAAGCAGTGTGGACCGCACAGACCAACACCAAGAGAGCTCAGACACCACTAACTGCGATATCCCGCTTAACAATTGGAAAAACTGTATTCTAGCCTTGATATTTGATTCTTCTAATAAGCTGACTTCAAACCCTTGCCTTACAGAAGAGAAAGTTTAGTGGGACCAGAATTTAAGTTTCACATTGCAATCTCCCTATCTCTTTACTTTCAGGCCACCCAAGCCTCCACCCACTAGTAAATTAGCTAAAGTCAAAGGATGCTGTCCTTTCTTGCCACTGCAGCAGGAAGCTGGATGCTCCTAACTATGCCGCATGCCTTCGCATGGGTGGTTCCACAGCCAAGCCACAATTTCTTGCCCATGGCCACGCATGTCAACCTCTTCTCACATAGGGACTCAGTATACCAGAGCGGCCAGCTGCTCACAGATCAAATCAATAAGATCCAGACAAAAGGCAACAACGACTGGCTCACTGGACTGTTGAAAGACTGGGGCATGAAAGGCTGGCTTTCATCTTTACGTCCAACAATATGAAGTCTAATAAGTCTAAGTGCCGTGTTCTGCATTTTGGCCACAAAAATCCCCTACAGCGTTACAGGCTGGGGACGGTGTGGCTGGATAGTGTTCAGGCAGAAAGGGACCTGGGGGTGCTGGTTGACAGCCGATTGGATATGAGCCAGCAATGTGCCTTGGTGGCCAAGAAGGCCAACGGCATCCTGGCCTGCATTAGGACTTGTGTGAGCAGCAGGAGCAGGGAGGTCATTCTCCCCCTGTACTCGGCACTGGTGAGGCCACATCTTGAGTACTGTGTCCAGTTCTGGGCCCCTCAATTTAGGAAGGATATTGAGATACTTGAGCGTGTCCAGAGGAGAGCAACGAGGCTGGTGAGGGGCTTGGAAAACAAGCCCTACGAGGAACATTTGAGGGAGCTGGGGTTGTTTAGCCTGGAGAAGAGGAGGCTTAGAGGTGACCTTATTGCTCTCTACAACTTCCTGAAGGGAGGTTGTAGACAGGTGGGGGTCGGTCTCTTCCACCGGGCAGCAACTGACAGAACAAGGGCACACAGTCTCAAGCTACGTCAGGGAAGGTATAGGTTAGATATTAGGAAAAAAATTTTCACTGAAAGAATAATAAAGCACTGGAATTGTCTTCCCAGGGAGGTGGTGGAATCACCATCACTGGATGTGTTTAAAAAAAGACTGGACATGCCACTTGGTGCTATAGTCTAGTTGAGATGTTAGGGCATAGGTTGGACTTGATGATCTTAGGGGTCTCTTCCAAACTCATGTTTCTGTGATTCTGTGATTTAGTCAAGACTGTTTTGTGGGCTTTGTTTCTTGTATTCATTGTCTTGGTTATTCTATCCAGTTTTGCTCAACGCTTGCAAAAGTCCATGGCAGAAGCCTTCATTCTTGAAAACAAAAAGGGGGCACTTGTGGAGGCCCAGGGGCCTCTCATTGCAACTGTAATACCTTAGGGCAAAGGGGACCAAGGTGAAACAGAGAAACCCCTCTGAATGCAAGGCTCTCACCCATGGCCACTTGCAGCCTCTTGCAATCCGCAGGTTTTGTTGCTATCACCCACTTCAACTGCCATTTTTTCCTTATATCTACTCTCCAGAGAATGTTCTCCTCTCTCTTCTCCCCTGCTGGTCCTGGCTTCACCCCTTCTCCCCCCCGAATGAAACCCTCAGACCCCCGTCTCATTTTCTCTCTGGCCCTGGACCCTCTTCATGGCAATGCACAGCGTTTGGAGTTCCACACAAAGACCCATCTCTGGCCTCATTCATCAGCACTTGAAGCAAGTGTGCTCCGGCCTCTGGGAGTGCAGCTCGCTCACACGGGCTCACTGTGGACACGCCGCAATCACACAGTCATTGAGTGCACCAGAGAACCTGGCCTCTAATAAAAGGCATGAATGCCACAGCCCACCCAACCCAATGCCTTGCATGTCTCTACTTTTTCCTTCTCCTCTCATCTCTCATGTCACTTTCCCCATTTCCTCTCTCTGCCAGCTTGGCTTCTCTCTCTCCTGGCTGCAGCTTCAGCCACATGTGTGACACTGCAGGAACAGCCTGACCCACAGGGAAGTGGGAGAGGACTCTTTGTCAGCAACTGAAGTGACAGAACAAGGGGGAATGGGATGAAACTGCAAGAGCTGGAATCCATTCCATGATGGCAAGAAGTTCTTTCCTGTCAGGGTGCTTGTCCCTGACACAGGGACCAGCGCAGAGAGGCTGTGCATACCCCATGCCCGCCAACATCCAAGGCCAGCTTGGACAGGGGCCGCAGCAACCTGCTGTGCTGGGAGGCTGCTCAGCTTGGAAGCAGATGATCCTTAGGGTCCCTTCCAGGCCAAACCATTCAAGGATTTCATCATTCCACCATGCCCATCTCCCAGTGTGGAGCGGCCCTGAAACTTCTGTGACATCACAGCTCCCACAGCGTTCCAGGTGGAACGTCCAGCACCTGGAAACCACCACAGCAGACACTCTGCCTGCTGCCAGCGCTCAGTTGGCGCTCGCTCTGCACTCTGCCCGTCAGCACTCAGCTGTTGCTGCTGCTGCCTGGGCTTTTCCTGCTGCCTGCTCTGGAGCACCAATCCCAGCAGGATGAGCACTGCTGCGCCAGTGGAGGTACTGTGCCATTCCAGGGAGGAGGCAGCCTGCTTGAGCAGGCTGCAGCCACGTGGCAATGGATGGTGTGGGACAGGAACCCCACTGTGAGATTGTGCTGTCTCTTGCAGACTAACAGAGACACTGTGGTGGCGATGGAAGTGGACATGGTGCTGAATGAGGAAGAGATGATGGAGGTGGACGTGGAAGACCAGGTTGAGGAGATGGAAGTTGATGAGGAGGATGACATCGAGGCGATGGAAGTGGATGAGAAGGATGAGGAGGAGCCCATGGTCCTTGGATGAAGATGGAGCCCCACAAGTAAGACAGGCAGATGCTCCCCATGCCCTGCCCACAGACACAGTGGCTGCCCTGGCGCCAGGCTGGGGCTGGGCTGGATGGCCCCGCTCAGGGACACGCTGCCCGCAGGGGGCCTGGATTGTGCTGCCACAAGCACCAGCCCTGGCCTGCCCTGCACTTGCCTGGGGCCACACCAGCCCTGCCAGCCCTGTCCCAGCTCCTGGGGCCCAGCTGGGCCCAGTGCTGGCAGCTGACTCCAGCTTTGCTTCTTTCTTCCTTCCAGGACTGATGCAGATGATGGCTGTAGATATTACGGCGGTGTATATATGTTTGAAAAGTTAGGATATTTTTGTAAATATGTTCTTAGGTTAGTAGTTCTTTGTAAATATGTTTTGAAGATTGTTACTCCATAGGATCCCATGGAAATATGTGCAGTAGATTGTTGTTGTTGTTGTTATGAGGATTGTTGTAATGAAATGTGTTCTGTAAATCCTCGTGTTTGCCGATGTTCAGCAAATAAATAATGATTCTTTATAAAACTTCACTTCTCTTTCTCATTCCTTTGGGCACTGTCAGAAGCCCGGACCTCCCCCTGACCATCCTAAATGATTCCAGCCCCAGCCAGGGGGCTTTAAATCCCTGGCAGGGGGTTCAGAGACCCTGGCATGTAGCCAAAGACCCCTGGGCCTTTGAATTTAACCCATAAAGCATGTTACCACCTTTATGTCAAGAATTAAAAGTCACAACAATTTAGATAGTCTAGTAATAGTAATCACAAAGTGAACGGAAAACATTTAGAGCACTGTAGACAGAGGTTTTGAACCTTGTACGAAAGAGTTTGGTATTATCTACATAGATAGAAAAATTTGGGTGTACCCAGTCCTTCCTCTTTCTTCTCGCTAGCATCCATATGAAAGACGATATTACCATTCACATATTGGTTTCAAGTAGAAAGTCACTATCTAACTTAAGTAATAGCTATTAAAACATTCTTGTAAACATAGTATAGTCAGGTTTTAATATAAAAGATAACACCAACCCAAGAGGCAAAAAGAGTACCTTAAGCTGACCTGCTGAACAAACCTCAGCAGGCCAGCAAAAAAATGTTTTAGACAAAATATAAAAATCAACCTTAAGAGAGTGAAGCACATACTTCTCAACTCTTCCTTCGACAGCTAAGTTAGAGAAAAAGAGACTTCTAACGTACCTCGAAATCCCCTCAACCAAAGAAAACCCAAGAGGCACAGGCAGCGTTTGCACAGTTGGGATTTCCACTTGTTCCGGGATCCCGGGGCTGGAGCTCCCTGGGGCTGCTGCCACGGCCACCCCGCGGCTGGGGCTCCCTGTGCACAGGGGGTCCCACTGACACCACTGCTGCCGCTGGCCACTGCTGCTGCTCCTGGGCTGGGGCACAGCCGCGTCCCCAAGAGCTGAGCTCTCACCAGCACAGAGGGGGCTCTCACTGCACTGGCCCCTGCAGCCATGCCACCAAAGCAAGGCAGGAAACTTTCAGCCACCCTTCCTGCTGCAGCCACAGCCACTCCTGGCTCCAGAGCCGCCATCAGCCCACAGGGATGCAAAATCCACCTGCCCGCTCTCAAGGCCTTGACAGCCTTGGCAACTGTGGCACCTGCATCTGGGCTGCTGCAGGGGCTGATGTTTAAGGCTTGCAGCCTCCAAAGGCTCCGGGCTCTGCTTCCCACCCTGCTCTGCACTGCCCTGGGCCCGCATTGCTCAAGAGACAAAAGCCAAGCCAGGGGATCCTCACCCTGCCCAAATTGCTGAATTGACTGCAGTCCTTAGGACCTTCTCCACTTTCAAAGAACCTCTTCCTTTGATCACTGATTCGGCACATGTCTATGACCTAGTGCAGCGGGCCGAAAATTCCATTTTCAAAGACATTTCTAACCCCAACTAGAGCATTTGCTTTCCCCTTTCATTTCTCTTCTGTCCCACAGACAACACCCACACTATATCATGCACACAAGGTCTCATACCACCCTTCCTGCATTTATAGTAGGCAATGCTAGAGCAGATGCCTCAGCAATGCTTCTCCAAACCTCCCTACGGAATCTTTCTGACCAGGCTAGGATCCGCCACCACTTCTACCATCAAAACATTCCTGCACCGCTCAGCATCTTTAAAATTACCCAAGATCAGGCAAGATTCATGGCAGCCACCTGCCCAAATTGTCAGCAACGTGCCTTTGCTTCTGTCAGAGCTGCACTCAATCCAAGAGGACTAAAGACTCTCCAGATCGGGCAATCTCACATCACACACCAAGCCCCTTTTGGGAGACTAAAATACATCCCCGTCTCAATCCACACCGACAACGCTGCGGTTTCTGCCCCTGCCCATGCTGCTGAAAAATCAAAAGATGCTATAAAACGTTCCTTTTTAGCCTTTTCCACCTCCCCTGTTCCACAGGAAATTAAAACTGATCATGGTCCTGCTTATACCTCCCACTGATTCCAACCGTTTTCTGACCAGTGGGCTACAAAACATGTCACAGCCATACCACACTCTGCCACAGGACAGTCCATAGTCCAGAGGGCCCACTCTTCCATCCAAAGGATCCTTGATCAACAGAGACAGGGAGTCCACATAGTATCTCCCATTGAGAGCCTGGCCAAGGCCCTTGATGTGCTCAACTTTTTCAACAACTCCCCCAGTCATCAGGCATTTTATATTTAATTGGCAGCCCAATAAAAAGAAAAGCCACCTGTCTTGATCAAAGACCCTGAATCCAAAGAAATTATGGGCCCTTTCCCATTCATTACTTGGGAGGGAGGATATGCTTGTGTCTCTACAGCAGCAGGCCCAAGACGCATCCCAGCAAAAAACATAAAACTCTTCTGCCAATGGCCAGGCAAACACCAGGGCCACCTTCAGAAAAACAGAACAAAAGCCTAAGAGAGACAGCGGCAGCCTGGAAAAGAAGAAGAAGAAGGACAGAAGAAGATCTCCTAAGCAGTGTGGACCGCACAGACCAACACCAAGAGAGCTCAGACACCACTAACTGCGATATCCCGCTTAACAATTGGAAAAACTGTATTCTAGCCTTGATATTTGATTCTTCTAATAAGCTGACTTCAAACCCTTGCCTTACAGAAGAGAAAGTTTAGTGGGACCAGAATTTAAGTTTCACATTGCAATCTCCCTATCTCTTTACTTTCAGGCCACCCAAGCCTCCACCCACTAGTAAATTAGCTAAAGTCAAAGGATGCTGTCCTTTCTTGCCACTGCAGCAGGAAGCTGGATGCTCCTAACTATGCCGCATGCCTTCGCATGGGTGGTTCCACAGCCAAGCCACAATTTCTTGCCCATGGCCACGCATGTCAACCTCTTCTCACATAGGGACTCAGTATACCAGAGCAGCCAGCTGCTCACAGATCAAATCAATAAGATCCAGACAAAAGGCAACAACGACTGGCTCACTGGACTGTTGAAAGACTGGGGCATGAAAGGCTGGCTTTCATCTTTACGTCCAACAATATGAAGTCTAATAAGTCTAAGTGCCGTGTTCTGCATTTTGGCCACAAAAATCCCCTACAGCGTTACAGGCTGGGGACGGTGTGGCTGGATAGTGTTCAGGCAGAAAGGGACCTGGGGGTGCTGGTTGACAGCCGATTGGATATGAGCCAGCAATGTGCCTTGGTGGCCAAGAAGGCCAACGGCATCCTGGCCTGCATTAGGACTTGTGTGAGCAGCAGGAGCAGGGAGGTCATTCTCCCCCTGTACTCGGCACTGGTGAGGCCACATCTTGAGTACTGTGTCCAGTTCTGGGCCCCTCAATTTAGGAAGGATATTGAGATACTTGAGCGTGTCCAGAGGAGAGCAACGAGGCTGGTGAGGGGCTTGGAAAACAAGCCCTACGAGGAACATTTGAGGGAGCTGGGGTTGTTTAGCCTGGAGAAGAGGAGGCTTAGAGGTGACCTTATTGCTCTCTACAACTTCCTGAAGGGAGGTTGTAGACAGGTGGGGGTCGGTCTCTTCCACCGGGCAGCAACTGACAGAACAAGGGGACACAGTCTCAAGCTACGTCAGGGAAGGTATAGGTTAGATATTAGGAAAAAAATTTTCACTGAAAGAATAATAAAGCACTGGAATTGTCTTCCCAGGGAGGTGGTGGAATCACCATCACTGGATGTGTTTAAAAAAAGACTGGACATGCCACTTGGTGCTATAGTCTAGTTGAGATGTTAGGGCATAGGTTGGACTTGATGATCTTAGGGGTCTCTTCCAAACTCATGATTCTGTGATTCTGTGATTTAGTCAAGACTGTTTTGTGGGCTTTGTTTCTTGTATTCATTGTCTTGGTTATTCTATCCAGTTTTGCTCAACGCTTGCAAAAGTCCATGGCAGAAGCCTTCATTCTTGAAAACAAAAAGGGGGCACTTGTGGAGGCCCAGGGGCCTCTCATTGCAACTGTAATACCTTAGGGCAAAGGGGACCAAGGTGAAACAGAGAAACCCCTCTGAATGCAAGGCTCTCACCCATGGCCACTTGCAGCCTCTTGCAATCCGCAGGTTTTGTTGCTATCACCCACTTCAACTGCCATTTTTTCCTTATATCTACTCTCCAGAGAATGTTCTCCTCTCTCTTCTCCCCTGCTGGTCCTGGCTTCACCCCTTCGCCCCCCCAAATGAAACCCTCAGACCCCCGCCTCATTTTCTCTCTGGCCCTGGACCCTCTTCATGGCAATGCACAGCGTTTGGAGTTCCACACAAAGACCCATCTCTGGCCTCATTCATCAGCACTTGAAGCAAGTGTGCTCCGGCCTCTGGGAGTGCAGCTCGCTCACACGGGCTCACTGTGGACACGCCGCAATCACACAGTCATTGAGTGCACCAGAGAACCTGGCCTCTAATAAAAGGCATGAATGCCACAGCCCACCCAACCCAATGCCTTGCATGTCTCTACTTTTTCCTTCTCCTCTCATCTCTCATGTCACTTTCCCCATTTCCTCTCTCTGCCAGCTTGGCTTCTCTCTCTCCTGGCTGCAGCTTCAGCCACATGTGTGACACTGCAGGAACAGCCTGACCCACAGGGAAGTGGGAGAGGACTCTTTGTCAGCAACTGAAGTCACAGAACAAGGGGGAATGGGATGAAACTGCAAGAGCTGGAATCCATTCCATGATGGCAAGAAGTTCTTTCCTGTCAGGGTGCTTGTCCCTGACACAGGGACCAGCGCAGAGAGGCTGTGCATACCCCATGCCCGCCAACATCCAAGGCCAGCTTGGACAGGGGCCGCAGCAACCTGCTGTGCTGGGAGGCTGCTCAGCTTGGAACCAGATGATCCTTAGGGTCCCTTCCAGGCCAAACCATTCAAGGATTTCATCATTCCACCATGCCCATCTCCCAGTGTGGAGCGGCCCTGAAACTTCTGTGACATCACAGCTCCCACAGCGTTCCAGGTGGAACGTCCAGCACCTGGAAACCACCACAGCAGACACTCTGCCTGCTGCCAGCGCTCAGTTGGCGCTCGCTCTGCACTCTGCCCGTCAGCACTCAGCTGTTGCTGCTGCTGCCTGGGCTTTTCCTGCTGCCTGCTCTGGAGCACCAATCCCAGCAGGATGAGCACTGCTGCGCCAGTGGAGGTACTGTGCCATTCCAGGGAGGAGGCAGCCTGCTTGAGCAGGCTGCAGCCATGTGGCAATGGATGGTGTGGGACAGGAACCCCACTGTGATATTGTGCTGTCTCTTGCAGACTAACAGAGACACTGTGGTGGCGATGGAAGTGGACATGGTGCTGAATGAGGAAGAGATGATGGAGGTGGACGTGGAAGACCAGGTTGAGGAGATGGAAGTTGATGAGGAGGATGACATCGAGGCGATGGAAGTGGATGAGAAGGATGAGGAGGAGCCCATGGTCCTTGGATGAAGATGGAGCCCCACAAGTAAGACAGGCAGATGCTCCCCATGCCCTGCCCACAGACACAGTGGCTGCCCTGGCGCCAGGCTGGGGCTGGGCTGGATGGCCCCGCTCAGGGACACGCTGCCCGCAGGGGGCCTGGATTGTGCTGCCACAAGCACCAGCCCTGGCCTGCCCTGCACTTGCCTGGGGCCACACCAGCCCTGCCAGCCCTGTCCCAGCTCCTGGGGCCCAGCTGGGCCCAGTGCTGGCAGCTGACTCCAGCTTTGCTTCTTTCTTCCTTCCAGGACTGATGCAGATGATGGCTGTAGATATTACGGCGGTGTATATATGTTTGAAAAGTTAGGATATTTTTGTAAATATGTTCTTAGGTTAGTAGTTCTTTGTAAATATGTTTTGAAGATTGTTACTCCATAGGATCCCATGGAAATATGTGCAGTAGATTGTTGTTGTTGTTGTTATGAGGATTGTTGTAATGAAATGTGTTCTGTAAATCCTCGTGTTTGCCGATGTTCAGCAAATAAATAATGATTCTTTATAAAACTTCACTTCTCTTTCTCATTCCTTTGGGCACTGTCAGAAGCCCGGACCTCCCCCTGACCATCCTAAATGATTCCAGCCCCAGCCAGGGGGCTTTAAATCCCTGGCAGGGGGTTCAGAGACCCTGGCATGTAGCCAAAGACCCCTGGGCCTTTGAATTTAACCCATAAAGCATGTTACCACCTTTATGTCAAGAATTAAAAGTCACAACAATTTAGATAGTCTAGTAATAGTAATCACAAAGTGAACGGAAAACATTTAGAGCACTGTAGACAGAGGTTTTGAACCTTGTACGAAAGAGTTTGGTATTATCTACATAGATAGAAAAATTTGGGTGTACCCAGTCCTTCCTCTTTCTTCTCGCTAGCATCCATATGAAAGACGATATTACCATTCACATATTGGTTTCAAGTAGAAAGTCACTATCTAACTTAAGTAATAGCTATTAAAACATTCTTGTAAACATAGTATAGTCAGGTTTTAATATAAAAGATAACACCAACCCAAGAGGCAAAAAGAGTACCTTAAGCTGACCTGCTGAACAAACCTCAGCAGGCCAGCAAAAAAATGTTTTAGACAAAATATAAAAATCAACCTTAAGAGAGTGAAGCACATACTTCTCAACTCTTCCTTCGACAGCTAAGTTAGAGAAAAAGAGACTTCTAACGTACCTCGAAATCCCCTCAACCAAAGAAAACCCAAGAGGCACAGGCAGCGTTTGCACAGTTGGGATTTCCACTTGTTCCGGGATCCCGGGGCTGGAGCTCCCTGGGGCTGCTGCCACGGCCACCCCGCGGCTGGGGCTCCCTGTGCACAGGGGGTCCCACTGACACCACTGCTGCCGCTGGCCACTGCTGCTGCTCCTGGGCTGGGGCACAGCCGCGTCCCCAAGAGCTGAGCTCTCACCAGCACAGAGGGGGCTCTCACTGCACTGGCCCCTGCAGCCATGCCACCAAAGCAAGGCAGGAAACTTTCAGCCACCCTTCCTGCTGCAGCCACAGCCACTCCTGGCTCCAGAGCCGCCATCAGCCCACAGGGATGCAAAATCCACCTGCCCGCTCTCAAGGCCTTGACAGCCTTGGCAACTGTGGCACCTGCATCTGGGCTGCTGCAGGGGCTGATGTTTAAGGCTTGCAGCCTCCAAAGGCTCCGGGCTCTGCTTCCCACCCTGCTCTGCACTGCCCTGGGCCCGCATTGCTCAAGAGACAAAAGCCAAGCCAGGGGATCCTCACCCTGCCCAAATTGCTGAATTGACTGCAGTCCTTAGGACCTTCTCCACTTTCAAAGAACCTCTTCCTTTGATCACTGATTCGGCACATGTCTATGACCTAGTGCAGCGGGCCGAAAATTCCATTTTCAAAGACATTTCTAACCCCAACTAGAGCATTTGCTTTCCCCTTTCATTTCTCTTCTGTCCCACAGACAACACCCACACTATATCATGCACACAAGGTCTCATACCACCCTTCCTGCATTTATAGTAGGCAATGCTAGAGCAGATGCCTCAGCAATGCTTCTCCAAACCTCCCTACGGAATCTTTCTGACCAGGCTAGGATCCGCCACCACTTCTACCATCAAAACATTCCTGCACCGCTCAGCATCTTTAAAATTACCCAAGATCAGGCAAGATTCATGGCAGCCACCTGCCCAAATTGTCAGCAACGTGCCTTTGCTTCTGTCAGAGCTGCACTCAATCCAAGAGGACTAAAGACTCTCCAGATCGGGCAATCTCACATCACACACCAAGCCCCTTTTGGGAGACTAAAATACATCCCCGTCTCAATCCACACCGACAACGCTGCGGTTTCTGCCCCTGCCCATGCTGCTGAAAAATCAAAAGATGCTATAAAACGTTCCTTTTTAGCCTTTTCCACCTCCCCTGTTCCACAGGAAATTAAAACTGATCATGGTCCTGCTTATACCTCCCACTGATTCCAACCGTTTTCTGACCAGTGGGCTACAAAACATGTCACAGCCATACCACACTCTGCCACAGGACAGTCCATAGTCCAGAGGGCCCACTCTTCCATCCAAAGGATCCTTGATCAACAGAGACAGGGAGTCCACATAGTATCTCCCATTGAGAGCCTGGCCAAGGCCCTTGATGTGCTCAACTTTTTCAACAACTCCCCCAGTCATCAGGCATTTTATATTTAATTGGCAGCCCAATAAAAAGAAAAGCCACCTGTCTTGATCAAAGACCCTGAATCCAAAGAAATTATGGGCCCTTTCCCATTCATTACTTGGGAGGGAGGATATGCTTGTGTCTCTACAGCAGCAGGCCCAAGACGCATCCCAGCAAAAAACATAAAACTCTTCTGCCAATGGCCAGGCAAACACCAGGGCCACCTTCAGAAAAACAGAACAAAAGCCTAAGAGAGACAGCGGCAGCCTGGAAAAGAAGAAGAAGAAGGACAGAAGAAGATCTCCTAAGCAGTGTGGACCGCACAGACCAACACCAAGAGAGCTCAGACACCACTAACTGCGATATCCCGCTTAACAATTGGAAAAACTGTATTCTAGCCTTGATATTTGATTCTTCTAATAAGCTGACTTCAAACCCTTGCCTTACAGAAGAGAAAGTTTAGTGGGACCAGAATTTAAGTTTCACATTGCAATCTCCCTATCTCTTTACTTTCAGGCCACCCAAGCCTCCACCCACTAGTAAATTAGCTAAAGTCAAAGGATGCTGTCCTTTCTTGCCACTGCAGCAGGAAGCTGGATGCTCCTAACTATGCCGCATGCCTTCGCATGGGTGGTTCCACAGCCAAGCCACAATTTCTTGCCCATGGCCACGCATGTCAACCTCTTCTCACATAGGGACTCAGTATACCAGAGCGGCCAGCTGCTCACAGATCAAATCAATAAGATCCAGACAAAAGGCAACAACGACTGGCTCACTGGACTGTTGAAAGACTGGGGCATGAAAGGCTGGCTTTCATCTTTACGTCCAACAATATGAAGTCTAATAAGTCTAAGTGCCGTGTTCTGCATTTTGGCCACAAAAATCCCCTACAGCGTTACAGGCTGGGGACGGTGTGGCTGGATAGTGTTCAGGCAGAAAGGGACCTGGGGGTGCTGGTTGACAGCCGATTGGATATGAGCCAGCAATGTGCCTTGGTGGCCAAGAAGGCCAACGGCATCCTGGCCTGCATTAGGACTTGTGTGAGCAGCAGGAGCAGGGAGGTCATTCTCCCCCTGTACTCGGCACTGGTGAGGCCACATCTTGAGTACTGTGTCCAGTTCTGGGCCCCTCAATTTAGGAAGGATATTGAGATACTTGAGCGTGTCCAGAGGAGAGCAACGAGGCTGGTGAGGGGCTTGGAAAACAAGCCCTACGAGGAACATTTGAGGGAGCTGGGGTTGTTTAGCCTGGAGAAGAGGAGGCTTAGAGGTGACCTTATTGCTCTCTACAACTTCCTGAAGGGAGGTTGTAGACAGGTGGGGGTCGGTCTCTTCCACCGGGCAGCAACTGACAGAACAAGGGGACACAGTCTCAAGCTACGTCAGGGAAGGTATAGGTTAGATATTAGGAAAAAAATTTTCACTGAAAGAATAATAAAGCACTGGAATTGTCTTCCCAGGGAGGTGGTGGAATCACCATCACTGGATGTGTTTAAAAAAAGACTGGACATGCCACTTGGTGCTATAGTCTAGTTGAGATGTTAGGGCATAGGTTGGACTTGATGATCTTAGGGGTCTCTTCCAAACTCATGATTCTGTGATTCTGTGATTTAGTCAAGACTGTTTTGTGGGCTTTGTTTCTTGTATTCATTGTCTTGGTTATTCTATCCAGTTTTGCTCAACGCTTGCAAAAGTCCATGGCAGAAGCCTTCATTCTTGAAAACAAAAAGGGGGCACTTGTGGAGGCCCAGGGGCCTCTCATTGCAACTGTAATACCTTAGGGCAAAGGGGACCAAGGTGAAACAGAGAAACCCCTCTGAATGCAAGGCTCTCACCCATGGCCACTTGCAGCCTCTTGCAATCCGCAGGTTTTGTTGCTATCACCCACTTCAACTGCCATTTTTTCCTTATATCTACTCTCCAGAGAATGTTCTCCTCTCTCTTCTCCCCTGCTGGTCCTGGCTTCACCCCTTCGCCCCCCCAAATGAAACCCTCAGACCCCCGCCTCATTTTCTCTCTGGCCCTGGACCCTCTTCATGGCAATGCACAGCGTTTGGAGTTCCACACAAAGACCCATCTCTGGCCTCATTCATCAGCACTTGAAGCAAGTGTGCTCCGGCCTCTGGGAGTGCAGCTCGCTCACACGGGCTCACTGTGGACACGCCGCAATCACACAGTCATTGAGTGCACCAGAGAACCTGGCCTCTAATAAAAGGCATGAATGCCACAGCCCACCCAACCCAATGCCTTGCATGTCTCTACTTTTTCCTTCTCCTCTCATCTCTCATGTCACTTTCCCCATTTCCTCTCTCTGCCAGCTTGGCTTCTCTCTCTCCTGGCTGCAGCTTCAGCCACATGTGTGACACTGCAGGAACAGCCTGACCCACAGGGAAGTGGGAGAGGACTCTTTGTCAGCAACTGAAGTCACAGAACAAGGGGGAATGGGATGAAACTGCAAGAGCTGGAATCCATTCCATGATGGCAAGAAGTTCTTTCCTGTCAGGGTGCTTGTCCCTGACACAGGGACCAGCGCAGAGAGGCTGTGCATACCCCATGCCCGCCAACATCCAAGGCCAGCTTGGACAGGGGCCGCAGCAACCTGCTGTGCTGGGAGGCTGCTCAGCTTGGAACCAGATGATCCTTAGGGTCCCTTCCAGGCCAAACCATTCAAGGATTTCATCATTCCACCATGCCCATCTCCCAGTGTGGAGCGGCCCTGAAACTTCTGTGACATCACAGCTCCCACAGCGTTCCAGGTGGAACGTCCAGCACCTGGAAACCACCACAGCAGACACTCTGCCTGCTGCCAGCGCTCAGTTGGCGCTCGCTCTGCACTCTGCCCGTCAGCACTCAGCTGTTGCTGCTGCTGCCTGGGCTTTTCCTGCTGCCTGCTCTGGAGCACCAATCCCAGCAGGATGAGCACTGCTGCGCCAGTGGAGGTACTGTGCCATTCCAGGGAGGAGGCAGCCTGCTTGAGCAGGCTGCAGCCACGTGGCAATGGATGGTGTGGGACAGGAACCCCACTGTGAGATTGTGCTGTCTCTTGCAGACTAACAGAGACACTGTGGTGGCGATGGAAGTGGACATGGTGCTGAATGAGGAAGAGATGATGGAGGTGGACGTGGAAGACCAGGTTGAGGAGATGGAAGTTGATGAGGAGGATGACATCGAGGCGATGGAAGTGGATGAGAAGGATGAGGAGGAGCCCATGGTCCTTGGATGAAGATGGAGCCCCACAAGTAAGACAGGCAGATGCTCCCCATGCCCTGCCCACAGACACAGTGGCTGCCCTGGCGCCAGGCTGGGGCTGGGCTGGATGGCCCCGCTCAGGGACACGCTGCCCGCAGGGGGCCTGGATTGTGCTGCCACAAGCACCAGCCCTGGCCTGCCCTGCACTTGCCTGGGGCCACACCAGCCCTGCCAGCCCTGTCCCAGCTCCTGGGGCCCAGCTGGGCCCAGTGCTGGCAGCTGACTCCAGCTTTGCTTCTTTCTTCCTTCCAGGACTGATGCAGATGATGGCTGTAGATATTACGGCGGTGTATATATGTTTGAAAAGTTAGGATATTTTTGTAAATATGTTCTTAGGTTAGTAGTTCTTTGTAAATATGTTTTGAAGATTGTTACTCCATAGGATCCCATGGAAATATGTGCAGTAGATTGTTGTTGTTGTTGTTATGAGGATTGTTGTAATGAAATGTGTTCTGTAAATCCTCGTGTTTGCCGATGTTCAGCAAATAAATAATGATTCTTTATAAAACTTCACTTCTCTTTCTCATTCCTTTGGGCACTGTCAGAACCCCGGACCTCCCCCTGACCATCCTAAATGATTCCAGCCCCAGCCAGGGGGCTTTAAATCCCTGGCAGGGGGTTCAGAGACCCTGGCATGTAGCCAAAGACCCCTGGGCCTTTGAATTTAACCCATAAAGCATGTTACCACCTTTATGTCAAGAATTAAAAGTCACAACAATTTAGATAGTCTAGTAATAGTAATCACAAAGTGAACGGAAAACATTTAGAGCACTGTAGACAGAGGTTTTGAACCTTGTACGAAAGAGTTTGGTATTATCTACATAGATAGAAAAATTTGGGTGTACCCAGTCCTTCCTCTTTCTTCTCGCTAGCATCCATATGAAAGACGATATTACCATTCACATATTGGTTTCAAGTAGAAAGTCACTATCTAACTTAAGTAATAGCTATTAAAACATTCTTGTAAACATAGTATAGTCAGGTTTTAATATAAAAGATAACACCAACCCAAGAGGCAAAAAGAGTACCTTAAGCTGACCTGCTGAACAAACCTCAGCAGGCCAGCAAAAAAATGTTTTAGACAAAATATAAAAATCAACCTTAAGAGAGTGAAGCACATACTTCTCAACTCTTCCTTCGACAGCTAAGTTAGAGAAAAAGAGACTTCTAACGTACCTCGAAATCCCCTCAACCAAAGAAAACCCAAGAGGCACAGGCAGCGTTTGCACAGTTGGGATTTCCACTTGTTCCGGGATCCCGGGGCTGGAGCTCCCTGGGGCTGCTGCCACGGCCACCCCGCGGCTGGGGCTCCCTGTGCACAGGGGGTCCCACTGACACCACTGCTGCCGCTGGCCACTGCTGCTGCTCCTGGGCTGGGGCACAGCCGCGTCCCCAAGAGCTGAGCTCTCACCAGCACAGAGGGGGCTCTCACTGCACTGGCCCCTGCAGCCATGCCACCAAAGCAAGGCAGGAAACTTTCAGCCACCCTTCCTGCTGCAGCCACAGCCACTCCTGGCTCCAGAGCCGCCATCAGCCCACAGGGATGCAAAATCCACCTGCCCGCTCTCAAGGCCTTGACAGCCTTGGCAACTGTGGCACCTGCATCTGGGCTGCTGCAGGGGCTGATGTTTAAGGCTTGCAGCCTCCAAAGGCTCCGGGCTCTGCTTCCCACCCTGCTCTGCACTGCCCTGGGCCCGCATTGCTCAAGAGACAAAAGCCAAGCCAGGGGATCCTCACCCTGCCCAAATTGCTGAATTGACTGCAGTCCTTAGGACCTTCTCCACTTTCAAAGAACCTCTTCCTTTGATCACTGATTCGGCACATGTCTATGACCTAGTGCAGCGGGCCGAAAATTCCATTTTCAAAGACATTTCTAACCCCAACTAGAGCATTTGCTTTCCCCTTTCATTTCTCTTCTGTCCCACAGACAACACCCACACTATATCATGCACACAAGGTCTCATACCACCCTTCCTGCATTTATAGTAGGCAATGCTAGAGCAGATGCCTCAGCAATGCTTCTCCAAACCTCCCTACGGAATCTTTCTGACCAGGCTAGGATCCGCCACCACTTCTACCATCAAAACATTCCTGCACCGCTCAGCATCTTTAAAATTACCCAAGATCAGGCAAGATTCATGGCAGCCACCTGCCCAAATTGTCAGCAACGTGCCTTTGCTTCTGTCAGAGCTGCACTCAATCCAAGAGGACTAAAGACTCTCCAGATCGGGCAATCTCACATCACACACCAAGCCCCTTTTGGGAGACTAAAATACATCCCCGTCTCAATCCACACCGACAACGCTGCGGTTTCTGCCCCTGCCCATGCTGCTGAAAAATCAAAAGATGCTATAAAACGTTCCTTTTTAGCCTTTTCCACCTCCCCTGTTCCACAGGAAATTAAAACTGATCATGGTCCTGCTTATACCTCCCACTGATTCCAACCGTTTTCTGACCAGTGGGCTACAAAACATGTCACAGCCATACCACACTCTGCCACAGGACAGTCCATAGTCCAGAGGGCCCACTCTTCCATCCAAAGGATCCTTGATCAACAGAGACAGGGAGTCCACATATTATCTCCCATTGAGAGCCTGGCCAAGGCCCTTGATGTGCTCAACTTTTTCAACAACTCCCCCAGTCATCAGGCATTTTATATTTAATTGGCAGCCCAATAAAAAGAAAAGCCACCTGTCTTGATCAAAGACCCTGAATCCAAAGAAATTATGGGCCCTTTCCCATTCATTACTTGGGAGGGAGGATATGCTTGTGTCTCTACAGCAGCAGGCCCAAGACGCATCCCAGCAAAAAACATAAAACTCTTCTGCCAATGGCCAGGCAAACACCAGGGCCACCTTCAGAAAAACAGAACAAAAGCCTAAGAGAGACAGCGGCAGCCTGGAAAAGAAGAAGAAGAAGGACAGAAGAAGATCTCCTAAGCAGTGTGGACCGCACAGACCAACACCAAGAGAGCTCAGACACCACTAACTGCGATATCCCGCTTAACAATTGGAAAAACTGTATTCTAGCCTTGATATTTGATTCTTCTAATAAGCTGACTTCAAACCCTTGCCTTACAGAAGAGAAAGTTTAGTGGGACCAGAATTTAAGTTTCACATTGCAATCTCCCTATCTCTTTACTTTCAGGCCACCCAAGCCTCCACCCACTAGTAAATTAGCTAAAGTCAAAGGATGCTGTCCTTTCTTGCCACTGCAGCAGGAAGCTGGATGCTCCTAACTATGCCGCATGCCTTCGCATGGGTGGTTCCACAGCCAAGCCACAATTTCTTGCCCATGGCCACGCATGTCAACCTCTTCTCACATAGGGACTCAGTATACCAGAGCGGCCAGCTGCTCACAGATCAAATCAATAAGATCCAGACAAAAGGCAACAACGACTGGCTCACTGGACTGTTGAAAGACTGGGGCATGAAAGGCTGGCTTTCATCTTTACGTCCAACAATATGAAGTCTAATAAGTCTAAGTGCCGTGTTCTGCATTTTGGCCACAAAAATCCCCTACAGCGTTACAGGCTGGGGACGGTGTGGCTGGATAGTGTTCAGGCAGAAAGGGACCTGGGGGTGCTGGTTGACAGCCGATTGGATATGAGCCAGCAATGTGCCTTGGTGGCCAAGAAGGCCAACGGCATCCTGGCCTGCATTAGGACTTGTGTGAGCAGCAGGAGCAGGGAGGTCATTCTCCCCCTGTACTCGGCACTGGTGAGGCCACATCTTGAGTACTGTGTCCAGTTCTGGGCCCCTCAATTTAGGAAGGATATTGAGATACTTGAGCGTGTCCAGAGGAGAGCAACGAGGCTGGTGAGGGGCTTGGAAAACAAGCCCTACGAGGAACATTTGAGGGAGCTGGGGTTGTTTAGCCTGGAGAAGAGGAGGCTTAGAGGTGACCTTATTGCTCTCTACAACTTCCTGAAGGGAGGTTGTAGACAGGTGGGGGTCGGTCTCTTCCACCGGGCAGCAACTGACAGAACAAGGGGACACAGTCTCAAGCTACGTCAGGGAAGGTATAGGTTAGATATTAGGAAAAAAATTTTCACTGAAAGAATAATAAAGCACTGGAATTGTCTTCCCAGGGAGGTGGTGGAATCACCATCACTGGATGTGTTTAAAAAAAGACTGGACATGCCACTTGGTGCTATAGTCTAGTTGAGATGTTAGGGCATAGGTTGGACTTGATGATCTTAGGGGTCTCTTCCAAACTCATGTTTCTGTGATTCTGTGATTTAGTCAAGACTGTTTTGTGGGCTTTGTTTCTTGTATTCATTGTCTTGGTTATTCTATCCAGTTTTGCTCAACGCTTGCAAAAGTCCATGGCAGAAGCCTTCATTCTTGAAAACAAAAAGGGGGCACTTGTGGAGGCCCAGGGGCCTCTCATTGCAACTGTAATACCTTAGGGCAAAGGGGACCAAGGTGAAACAGAGAAACCCCTCTGAATGCAAGGCTCTCACCCATGGCCACTTGCAGCCTCTTGCAATCCGCAGGTTTTGTTGCTATCACCCACTTCAACTGCCATTTTTTCCTTATATCTACTCTCCAGAGAATGTTCTCCTCTCTCTTCTCCCCTGCTGGTCCTGGCTTCACCCCTTCGCCCCCCCAAATGAAACCCTCAGACCCCCGCCTCATTTTCTCTCTGGCCCTGGACCCTCTTCATGGCAATGCACAGCGTTTGGAGTTCCACACAAAGACCCATCTCTGGCCTCATTCATCAGCACTTGAAGCAAGTGTGCTCCGGCCTCTGGGAGTGCAGCTCGCTCACACGGGCTCACTGTGGACACGCCGCAATCACACAGTCATTGAGTGCACCAGAGAACCTGGCCTCTAATAAAAGGCATGAATGCCACAGCCCACCCAACCCAATGCCTTGCATGTCTCTACTTTTTCCTTCTCCTCTCATCTCTCATGTCACTTTCCCCATTTCCTCTCTCTGCCAGCTTGGCTTCTCTCTCTCCTGGCTGCAGCTTCAGCCACATGTGTGACACTGCAGGAACAGCCTGACCCACAGGGAAGTGGGAGAGGACTCTTTGTCAGCAACTGAAGTGACAGAACAAGGGGGAATGGGATGAAACTGCAAGAGCTGGAATCCATTCCATGATGGCAAGAAGTTCTTTCCTGTCAGGGTGCTTGTCCCTGACACAGGGACCAGCGCAGAGAGGCTGTGCATACCCCATGCCCGCCAACATCCAAGGCCAGCTTGGACAGGGGCCGCAGCAACCTGCTGTGCTGGGAGGCTGCTCAGCTTGGAACCAGATGATCCTTAGGGTCCCTTCCAGGCCAAACCATTCAAGGATTTCATCATTCCACCATGCCCATCTCCCAGTGTGGAGCGGCCCTGAAACTTCTGTGACATCACAGCTCCCACAGCGTTCCAGGTGGAACGTCCAGCACCTGGAAACCACCACAGCAGACACTCTGCCTGCTGCCAGCGCTCAGTTGGCGCTCGCTCTGCACTCTGCCCGTCAGCACTCAGCTGTTGCTGCTGCTGCCTGGGCTTTTCCTGCTGCCTGCTCTGGAGCACCAATCCCAGCAGGATGAGCACTGCTGCGCCAGTGGAGGTACTGTGCCATTCCAGGGAGGAGGCAGCCTGCTTGAGCAGGCTGCAGCCACGTGGCAATGGATGGTGTGGGACAGGAACCCCACTGTGAGATTGTGCTGTCTCTTGCAGACTAACAGAGACACTGTGGTGGCGATGGAAGTGGACATGGTGCTGAATGAGGAAGAGATGATGGAGGTGGACGTGGAAGACCAGGTTGAGGAGATGGAAGTTGATGAGGAGGATGACATCGAGGCGATGGAAGTGGATGAGAAGGATGAGGAGGAGCCCATGGTCCTTGGATGAAGATGGAGCCCCACAAGTAAGACAGGCAGATGCTCCCCATGCCCTGCCCACAGACACAGTGGCTGCCCTGGCGCCAGGCTGGGGCTGGGCTGGATGGCCCCGCTCAGGGACACGCTGCCCGCAGGGGGCCTGGATTGTGCTGCCACAAGCACCAGCCCTGGCCTGCCCTGCACTTGCCTGGGGCCACACCAGCCCTGCCAGCCCTGTCCCAGCTCCTGGGGCCCAGCTGGGCCCAGTGCTGGCAGCTGACTCCAGCTTTGCTTCTTTCTTCCTTCCAGGACTGATGCAGATGATGGCTGTAGATATTACGGCGGTGTATATATGTTTGAAAAGTTAGGATATTTTTGTAAATATGTTCTTAGGTTAGTAGTTCTTTGTAAATATGTTTTGAAGATTGTTACTCCATAGGATCCCATGGAAATATGTGCAGTAGATTGTTGTTGTTGTTGTTATGAGGATTGTTGTAATGAAATGTGTTCTGTAAATCCTCGTGTTTGCCGATGTTCAGCAAATAAATAATGATTCTTTATAAAACTTCACTTCTCTTTCTCATTCCTTTGGGCACTGTCAGAAGCCCGGACCTCCCCCTGACCATCCTAAATGATTCCAGCCCCAGCCAGGGGGCTTTAAATCCCTGGCAGGGGGTTCAGAGACCCTGGCATGTAGCCAAAGACCCCTGGGCCTTTGAATTTAACCCATAAAGCATGTTACCACCTTTATGTCAAGAATTAAAAGTTACAACAATTTAGATAGTCTAGTAATAGTAATCACAAAGTGAACGGAAAACATTTAGAGCACTGTAGACAGAGGTTTTGAACCTTGTACGAAAGAGTTTGGTATTATCTACATAGATAGAAAAATTTGGGTGTACCCAGTCCTTCCTCTTTCTTCTCGCTAGCATCCATATGAAAGACGATATTACCATTCACATATTGGTTTCAAGTAGAAAGTCACTATCTAACTTAAGTAATAGCTATTAAAACATTCTTGTAAACATAGTATAGTCAGGTTTTAATATAAAAGATAACACCAACCCAAGAGGCAAAAAGAGTACCTTAAGCTGACCTGCTGAACAAACCTCAGCAGGCCAGCAAAAAAATGTTTTAGACAAAATATAAAAATCAACCTTAAGAGAGTGAAGCACATACTTCTCAACTCTTCCTTCGACAGCTAAGTTAGAGAAAAAGAGACTTCTAACGTACCTCGAAATCCCCTCAACCAAAGAAAACCCAAGAGGCACAGGCAGCGTTTGCACAGTTGGGATTTCCACTTGTTCCGGGATCCCGGGGCTGGAGCTCCCTGGGGCTGCTGCCACGGCCACCCCGCGGCTGGGGCTCCCTGTGCACAGGGGGTCCCACTGACACCACTGCTGCCGCTGGCCACTGCTGCTGCTCCTGGGCTGGGGCACAGCCGCGTCCCCAAGAGCTGAGCTCTCACCAGCACAGAGGGGGCTCTCACTGCACTGGCCCCTGCAGCCATGCCACCAAAGCAAGGCAGGAAACTTTCAGCCACCCTTCCTGCTGCAGCCACAGCCACTCCTGGCTCCAGAGCCGCCATCAGCCCACAGGGATGCAAAATCCACCTGCCCGCTCTCAAGGCCTTGACAGCCTTGGCAACTGTGGCACCTGCATCTGGGCTGCTGCAGGGGCTGATGTTTAAGGCTTGCAGCCTCCAAAGGCTCCGGGCTCTGCTTCCCACCCTGCTCTGCACTGCCCTGGGCCCGCATTGCTCAAGAGACAAAAGCCAAGCCAGGGGATCCTCACCCTGCCCAAATTGCTGAATTGACTGCAGTCCTTAGGACCTTCTCCACTTTCAAAGAACCTCTTCCTTTGATCACTGATTCGGCACATGTCTATGACCTAGTGCAGCGGGCCGAAAATTCCATTTTCAAAGACATTTCTAACCCCAACTAGAGCATTTGCTTTCCCCTTTCATTTCTCTTCTGTCCCACAGACAACACCCACACTATATCATGCACACAAGGTCTCATACCACCCTTCCTGCATTTATAGTAGGCAATGCTAGAGCAGATGCCTCAGCAATGCTTCTCCAAACCTCCCTACGGAATCTTTCTGACCAGGCTAGGATCCGCCACCACTTCTACCATCAAAACATTCCTGCACCGCTCAGCATCTTTAAAATTACCCAAGATCAGGCAAGATTCATGGCAGCCACCTGCCCAAATTGTCAGCAACGTGCCTTTGCTTCTGTCAGAGCTGCACTCAATCCAAGAGGACTAAAGACTCTCCAGATCGGGCAATCTCACATCACACACCAAGCCCCTTTTGGGAGACTAAAATACATCCCCGTCTCAATCCACACCGACAACGCTGCGGTTTCTGCCCCTGCCCATGCTGCTGAAAAATCAAAAGATGCTATAAAACGTTCCTTTTTAGCCTTTTCCACCTCCCCTGTTCCACAGGAAATTAAAACTGATCATGGTCCTGCTTATACCTCCCACTGATTCCAACCGTTTTCTGACCAGTGGGCTACAAAACATGTCACAGCCATACCACACTCTGCCACAGGACAGTCCATAGTCCAGAGGGCCCACTCTTCCATCCAAAGGATCCTTGATCAACAGAGACAGGGAGTCCACATATTATCTCCCATTGAGAGCCTGGCCAAGGCCCTTGATGTGCTCAACTTTTTCAACAACTCCCCCAGTCATCAGGCATTTTATATTTAATTGGCAGCCCAATAAAAAGAAAAGCCACCTGTCTTGATCAAAGACCCTGAATCCAAAGAAATTATGGGCCCTTTCCCATTCATTACTTGGGAGGGAGGATATGCTTGTGTCTCTACAGCAGCAGGCCCAAGACGCATCCCAGCAAAAAACATAAAACTCTTCTGCCAATGGCCAGGCAAACACCACAGCCACCATCAGAAAAACAGAACAAAAGCCTAAGAGAGACAGCAGCAGCCTGGAAAAGAAGAAGAAGAAGGACAGAAGAAGATCTCCTAAGCAGTGTGGACCACACACACCAACACCAAGAGAGCTCAGACACCACTAACTGCGATATCCCGCTTAACAATTGGAAAAACTGTATTCTAGCCTTGATATTTGATTCTTCTAATAAGCTGACTTCAAACCCTTGCCTTACAGAAGAGAAAGTTTAGTGGGACCAGAATTTAAGTTTCACATTGCAATCTCCCTATCTCTTTACTTTCAGGCCACCCAAGCCTCCACCCACTAGTAAATTAGCTAAAGTCAAAGGATGCTGTCCTTTCTTGCCACTGCAGCAGGAAGCTGGATGCTCCTAACTATGCCGCATGCCTTCGCATGGGTGGTTCCACAGCCAAGCCACAATTTCTTGCCCATGGCCACGCATGTCAACCTCTTCTCACATAGGGACTCAGTATACCAGAGCGGCCAGCTGCTCACAGATCAAATCAATAAGATCCAGACAAAAGGCAACAACGACTGGCTCACTGGACTGTTGAAAGACTGGGGCATGAAAGGCTGGCTTTCATCTTTACGTCCAACAATATGAAGTCTAATAAGTCTAAGTGCCGTGTTCTGCATTTTGGCCACAAAAATCCCCTACAGCGTTACAGGCTGGGGACGGTGTGGCTGGATAGTGTTCAGGCAGAAAGGGACCTGGGGGTGCTGGTTGACAGCCGATTGGATATGAGCCAGCAATGTGCCTTGGTGGCCAAGAAGGCCAACGGCATCCTGGCCTGCATTAGGACTTGTGTGAGCAGCAGGAGCAGGGAGGTCATTCTCCCCCTGTACTCGGCACTGGTGAGGCCACATCTTGAGTACTGTGTCCAGTTCTGGGCCCCTCAATTTAGGAAGGATATTGAGATACTTGAGCGTGTCCAGAGGAGAGCAACGAGGCTGGTGAGGGGCTTGGAAAACAAGCCCTACGAGGAACATTTGAGGGAGCTGGGGTTGTTTAGCCTGGAGAAGAGGAGGCTTAGAGGTGACCTTATTGCTCTCTACAACTTCCTGAAGGGAGGTTGTAGACAGGTGGGGGTCGGTCTCTTCCACCGGGCAGCAACTGACAGAACAAGGGCACACAGTCTCAAGCTACGTCAGGGAAGGTATAGGTTAGATATTAGGAAAAAAATTTTCACTGAAAGAATAATAAAGCACTGGAACTGTCTTCCCAGGGAGGTGGTGGAATCACCATCACTGGATGTGTTTAAAAAAAGACTGGACATGCCACTTGGTGCTATAGTCTAGTTGAGATGTTAGGGCATAGGTTGGACTTGATGATCTTAGGGGTCTCTTCCAAACTCATGATTCTGTGATTCTGTGATTTAGTCAAGACTGTTTTGTGGGCTTTGTTTCTTGTATTCATTGTCTTGGTTATTCTATCCAGTTTTGCTCAACGCTTGCAAAAGTCCATGGCAGAAGCCTTCATTCTTGAAAACAAAAAGGGGGCACTTGTGGAGGCCCAGGGGCCTCTCATTGCAACTGTAATACCTTAGGGCAAAGGGGACCAAGGTGAAACAGAGAAACCCCTCTGAATGCAAGGCTCTCACCCATGGCCACTTGCAGCCTCTTGCAATCCGCAGGTTTTGTTGCTATCACCCACTTCAACTGCCATTTTTTCCTTATATCTACTCTCCAGAGAATGTTCTCCTCTCTCTTCTCCCCTGCTGGTCCTGGCTTCACCCCTTCTCCCCCCCGAATGAAACCCTCAGACCCCCGTCTCATTTTCTCTCTGGCCCTGGACCCTCTTCATGGCAATGCACAGCGTTTGGAGTTCCACACAAAGACCCATCTCTGGCCTCATTCATCAGCACTTGAAGCAAGTGTGCTCCGGCCTCTGGGAGTGCAGCTCGCTCACAGGGGCTCACTGTGGACACGCCGCAATCACACAGTCATTGAGTGCACCAGAGAACCTGGCCTCTAATAAAAGGCATGAATGCCACAAATCACCCAACCCAATGCCTTGCATGTCTCTACTTTTTCCTTCTCCTCTCATCTCTCATGTCACTTTCCCCATTTCCTCTCTCTGCCAGCTTGGCTTCTCTCTCTCCTGGCTGCAGCTTCAGCCACATGTGTGACACTGCAGGAACAGCCTGACCCACAGGGAAGTGGGAGAGGACTCTTTGTCAGCAACTGAAGTCACAGAACAAGGGGGAATGGGATGAAACTGCAAGAGCTGGAATCCATTCCATGATGGCAAGAAGTTCTTTCCTGTCAGGGTGCTTGTCCCTGACACAGGGACCAGCGCAGAGAGGCTGTGCATACCCCATGCCCGCCAACATCCAAGGCCAGCTTGGACAGGGGCCGCAGCAACCTGCTGTGCTGGGAGGCTGCTCAGCTTGGAACCAGATGATCCTTAGGGTCCCTTCCAGGCCAAACCATTCAAGGATTTCATCATTCCACCATGCCCATCTCCCAGTGTGGAGCGGCCCTGAAACTTCTGTGACATCACAGCTCCCACAGCGTTCCAGGTGGAACGTCCAGCACCTGGAAACCACCACAGCAGACACTCTGCCTGCTGCCAGCGCTCAGTTGGCGCTCGCTCTGCACTCTGCCCGTCAGCACTCAGCTGTTGCTGCTGCTGCCTGGGCTTTTCCTGCTGCCTGCTCTGGAGCACCAATCCCAGCAGGATGAGCACTGCTGCGCCAGTGGAGGTACTGTGCCATTCCAGGGAGGAGGCAGCCTGCTTGAGCAGGCTGCAGCCATGTGGCAATGGATGGTGTGGGACAGGAACCCCACTGTGAGATTGTGCTGTCTCTTGCAGACTAACAGAGACACTGTGGTGGCGATGGAAGTGGACATGGTGCTGAATGAGGAAGAGATGATGGAGGTGGACGTGGAAGACCAGGTTGAGGAGATGGAAGTTGATGAGGAGGATGACATCGAGGCGATGGAAGTGGATGAGAAGGATGAGGAGGAGCCCATGGTCCTTGGATGAAGATGGAGCCCCACAAGTAAGACAGGCAGATGCTCCCCATGCCCTGCCCACAGACACAGTGGCTGCCCTGGCGCCAGGCTGGGGCTGGGCTGGATGGCCCCGCTCAGGGACACGCTGCCCGCAGGGGGCCTGGATTGTGCTGCCACAAGCACCAGCCCTGGCCTGCCCTGCACTTGCCTGGGGCCACACCAGCCCTGCCAGCCCTGTCCCAGCTCCTGGGGCCCAGCTGGGCCCAGTGCTGGCAGCTGACTCCAGCTTTGCTTCTTTCTTCCTTCCAGGACTGATGCAGATGATGGCTGTAGATATTACGGCGGTGTATATATGTTTGAAAAGTTAGGATATTTTTGTAAATATGTTCTTAGGTTAGTAGTTCTTTGTAAATATGTTTTGAAGATTGTTACTCCATAGGATCCCATGGAAATATGTGCAGTAGATTGTTGTTGTTGTTGTTATGAGGATTGTTGTAATGAAATGTGTTCTGTAAATCCTCGTGTTTGCCGATGTTCAGCAAATAAATAATGATTCTTTATAAAACTTCACTTCTCTTTCTCATTCCTTTGGGCACTGTCAGAAGCCCGGACCTCCCCCTGACCATCCTAAATGATTCCAGCCCCAGCCAGGGGGCTTTAAATCCCTGGCAGGGGGTTCAGAGACCCTGGCATGTAGCCAAAGACCCCTGGGCCTTTGAATTTAACCCATAAAGCATGTTACCACCTTTATGTCAAGAATTAAAAGTCACAACAATTTAGATAGTCTAGTAATAGTAATCACAAAGTGAACGGAAAACATTTAGAGCACTGTAGACAGAGGTTTTGAACCTTGTACGAAAGAGTTTGGTATTATCTACATAGATAGAAAAATTTGGGTGTACCCAGTCCTTCCTCTTTCTTCTCGCTAGCATCCATATGAAAGACGATATTACCATTCACATATTGGTTTCAAGTAGAAAGTCACTATCTAACTTAAGTAATAGCTATTAAAACATTCTTGTAAACGTAGTATAGTCAGGTTTTAATATAAAAGATAACACCAACCCAAGAGGCAAAAAGAGTACCTTAAGCTGACCTGCTGAACAAACCTCAGCAGGCCAGCAAAAAAATGTTTTAGACAAAATATAAAAATCAACCTTAAGAGAGTGAAGCACATACTTCTCAACTCTTCCTTCGACAGCTAAGTTAGAGAAAAAGAGACTTCTAACGTACCTCGAAATCCCCTCAACCAAAGAAAACCCAAGAGGCACAGGCAGCGTTTGCACAGTTGGGATTTCCACTTGTTCCGGGATCCCGGGGCTGGAGCTCCCTGGGGCTGCTGCCACGGCCACCCCGCGGCTGGGGCTCCCTGTGCACAGGGGGTCCCACTGACACCACTGCTGCCGCTGGCCACTGCTGCTGCTCCTGGGCTGGGGCACAGCCGCGTCCCCAAGAGCTGAGCTCTCACCAGCACAGAGGGGGCTCTCACTGCACTGGCCCCTGCAGCCATGCCACCAAAGCAAGGCAGGAAACTTTCAGCCACCCTTCCTGCTGCAGCCACAGCCACTCCTGGCTCCAGAGCCGCCATCAGCCCACAGGGATGCAAAATCCACCTGCCCGCTCTCAAGGCCTTGACAGCCTTGGCAACTGTGGCACCTGCATCTGGGCTGCTGCAGGGGCTGATGTTTAAGGCTTGCAGCCTCCAAAGGCTCCGGGCTCTGCTTCCCACCCTGCTCTGCACTGCCCTGGGCCCGCATTGCTCAAGAGACAAAAGCCAAGCCAGGGGATCCTCACCCTGCCCAAATTGCTGAATTGACTGCAGTCCTTAGGACCTTCTCCACTTTCAAAGAACCTCTTCCTTTGATCACTGATTCGGCACATGTCTATGACCTAGTGCAGCGGGCCGAAAATTCCATTTTCAAAGACATTTCTAACCCCAACTAGAGCATTTGCTTTCCCCTTTCATTTCTCTTCTGTCCCACAGACAACACCCACACTATATCATGCACACAAGGTCTCATACCACCCTTCCTGCATTTATAGTAGGCAATGCTAGAGCAGATGCCTCAGCAATGCTTCTCCAAACCTCCCTACGGAATCTTTCTGACCAGGCTAGGATCCGCCACCACTTCTACCATCAAAACATTCCTGCACCGCTCAGCATCTTTAAAATTACCCAAGATCAGGCAAGATTCATGGCAGCCACCTGCCCAAATTGTCAGCAACGTGCCTTTGCTTCTGTCAGAGCTGCACTCAATCCAAGAGGACTAAAGACTCTCCAGATCGGGCAATCTCACATCACACACCAAGCCCCTTTTGGGAGACTAAAATACATCCCCGTCTCAATCCACACCGACAACGCTGCGGTTTCTGCCCCTGCCCATGCTGCTGAAAAATCAAAAGATGCTATAAAACGTTCCTTTTTAGCCTTTTCCACCTCCCCTGTTCCACAGGAAATTAAAACTGATCATGGTCCTGCTTATACCTCCCACTGATTCCAACCGTTTTCTGACCAGTGGGCTACAAAACATGTCACAGCCATACCACACTCTGCCACAGGACAGTCCATAGTCCAGAGGGCCCACTCTTCCATCCAAAGGATCCTTGATCAACAGAGACAGGGAGTCCACATATTATCTCCCATTGAGAGCCTGGCCAAGGCCCTTGATGTGCTCAACTTTTTCAACAACTCCCCCAGTCATCAGGCATTTTATATTTAATTGGCAGCCCAATAAAAAGAAAAGCCACCTGTGTTGATCAAAGACCCTGAATCCAAACAAATTATGGGCCCTTTCCCATTCATTACTTGGGAGGGAGGATATGCTTGTGTCTCTACAGCAGCAGGCCCAAGACGCATCCCAGCAAAAAACATAAAACTCTTCTGCCAATGGCCAGGCAAACACCACAGCCACCATCAGAAAAACAGAACAAAAGCCTAAGAGAGACAGCAGCAGCCTGCAAAAGAAGAAGAAGAAGGACAGAAGAAGATCTCCTAAGCAGTGTGGACCACACACACCAATACCAAGAGAGCTCAGACACCACTAACTGCGATATACCGCTTAACAATTGGAAAAACTGTATTCTAGCCTTGATATTTGATTCTTCTAATAAGAAGACTTCAAACCCTTGCCTTACAGAAGAGAAAGTTTAGTGGGACCAGAATTTCAGTTTCACATTGCAATCTCCCTATCTCTTTACTTTCAGGCCACCCAAGCCTCCACCCACTAGTAAATTAGCTAAAGTCAAAGGATGCTGTCCTTTCTTGCCACTGCAGCAGGAAGCTGGATGCTCCTAACTATGCTGCATGCCTTCGCATGGGTGGTTCCACAGCCAAGCCACAATTTCTTGCCCATGGCCACGCATGTCAACCTCTTCTCACATAGGGACTCAGTATACCAGAGCGGCCAGCTGCTCACAGATCAAATCAATAAGATCCAGACAAAAGGCAACAACGACTGGCTCACTGGACTGTTGAAAGACTGGGGCATGAAAGGCTGGCTTTCATCTTTACGTCCAACAATATGAAGTCTAATAAGTCTAAGTGCCATGTTCTGCATTTTGGCCACAAAAATCCCCTACAGCGTTACAGGCTGGGGACGGTGTGGCTGGATAGTGTTCAGGCAGAAAGGGACCTGGGGGTGCTGGTTGACAGCCGATTGGATATGAGCCAGCAATGTGCCTTGGTGGCCAAGAAGGCCAACGGCATCCTGGCCTGCATTAGGACTTGTGTGAGCAGCAGGAGCAGGGAGGTCATTCTCCCCCTGTACTCGGCACTGGTGAGGCCACATCTTGAGTACTGTGTCCAGTTCTGGGCCCCTCAATTTAGGAAGGATATTGAGATACTTGAGCGTGTCCAGAGGAGAGCAACGAGGCTGGTGAGGGGCTTGGAAAACAAGCCCTACGAGGAACATTTGAGGGAGCTGGGGTTGTTTAGCCTGGAGAAGAGGAGGCTTAGAGGTGACCTTATTGCTCTCTACAACTTCCTGAAGGGAGGTTGTAGACAGGTGGGGGTCGGTCTCTTCCACCGGGCAGCAACTGACAGAACAAGGGCACACAGTCTCAAGCTACGTCAGGGAAGGTATAGGTTAGATATTAGGAAAAAAATTTTCACTGAAAGAATAATAAAGCACTGGAACTGTCTTCCCAGGGAGGTGGTGGAATCACCATCACTGGATGTGTTTAAAAAAAGACTGGACATGCCACTTGGTGCTATAGTCTAGTTGAGATGTTAGGGCATAGGTTGGACTTGATGATCTTAGGGGTCTCTTCCAAACTCATGATTCTGTGATTCTGTGATTTAGTCAAGACTGTTTTGTGGGCTTTGTTTCTTGTATTCATTGTCTTGGTTATTCTATCCAGTTTTGCTCAACGCTTGCAAAAGTCCATGGCAGAAGCCTTCATTCTTGAAAACAAAAAGGGGGCACTTGTGGAGGCCCAGGGGCCTCTCATTGCAACTGTAATACCTTAGGGCAAAGGGGACCAAGGTGAAACAGAGAAACCCCTCTGAATGCAAGGCTCTCACCCATGGCCACTTGCAGCCTCTTGCAATCTGCAGGTTTTGTTGCTATCACCCACTTCAACTGCCATTTTTTCCTTATATCTACTCTCCAGAGAATGTTCTCCTCTCTCTTCTCCCCTGCTGGTCCTGGCTTCACCCCTTCTCCCCCCCGAATGAAACCCTCAGACCCCCGTCTCATTTTCTCTCTGGCCCTGGACCCTCTTCATGGCAATGCACAGCGTTTGGAGTTCCACACAAAGACCCATCTCTGGCCTCATTCATCAGCACTTGAAGCAAGTGTGCTCCGGCCTCTGGGAGTGCAGCTCGCTCACACGGGCTCACTGTGGACACGCCGCAATCACACAGTCATTGAGTGCACCAGAGAACCTGGCCTCTAATAAAAGGCATGAATGCCACAAATCACCCAACCCAATGCCTTGCATGTCTCTACTTTTTCCTTCTCCTCTCATCTCTCATGTCACTTTCCCCATTTCCTCTCTCTGCCAGCTTGGCTTCTCTCTCTCCTGGCTGCAGCTTCAGCCACATGTGTGACACTGCAGGAACAGCCTGACCCACAGGGAAGTGGGAGAGGACTCTTTGTCAGCAACTGAAGTCACAGAACAAGGGGGAATGGGATGAAACTGCAAGAGCTGGAATCCATTCCATGATGGCAAGAAGTTCTTTCCTGTCAGGGTGCTTGTCCCTGACACAGGGACCAGCGCAGAGAGGCTGTGCATACCCCATGCCCACCAACATCCAAGGCCAGCTTGGACAGGGGCCGCAGCAACCTGCTGTGCTGGGAGGCTGCTCAGCTTGGAACCAGATGATCCTTAGGGTCCCTTCCAGGCCAAACCATTCAAGGATTTCATCATTCCACCATGCCCATCTCCCAGTGTGGAGCGGCCCTGAAACTTCTGTGACATCACAGCTCCCACAGCGTTCCAGGTGGAACGTCCAGCACCTGGAAACCACCACAGCAGACACTCTGCCTGCTGCCAGCGCTCAGTTGGCGCTCGCTCTGCGCTCTGCCCGTCAGCACTCAGCTGTTGCTGCTGCTGCCTGGGCTTTTCCTGCTGCCTGCTCTGGAGCACCAACCCCAGCAGGATGAGCACTGCTGCGCCAGTGGAGGTACAGTGCCATTCCAGGGAGGAGGCAGCCTGCTTGAGCAGGCTGCAGCCATGTGGCAATGGATGGTGTGGGACAGGAACCCCACTGTGAGATTGTGCTGTCTCTTGCAGACTAACAGAGACACTGTGGTGGCGATGGAAGTGGACATGGTGCTGAATGAGGAAGAGATGATGGAGGTGGACGTGGAAGACCAGGTTGAGGAGATGGAAGTTGATGAGGAGGATGACATCGAGGCGATGGAAGTGGATGAGAAGGATGAGGAGGAGCCCATGGTCCTTGGATGAAGATGGAGCCCCACAAGTAAGACAGGCAGATGCTCCCCATGCCCTGCCCACAGACACAGTGGCTGCCCTGGCGCCAGGCTGGGGCTGGGCTGGATGGCCCCGCTCAGGGACACGCTGCCCGCAGGGGGCCTGGATTGTGCTGCCACAAGCACCAGCCCTGGCCTGCCCTGCACTTGCCTGGGGCCACACCAGCCCTGCCAGCCCTGTCCCAGCTCCTGGGGCCCAGCTGGGCCCAGTGCTGGCAGCTGACTCCAGCTTTGCTTCTTTCTTCCTTCCAGGACTGATGCAGATGATGGCTGTAGATATTACGGCGGTGTATATATGTTTGAAAAGTTAGGATATTTTTGTAAATATGTTCTTAGGTTAGTAGTTCTTTGTAAATATGTTTTGAAGATTGTTACTCCATAGGATCCCATGGAAATATGTGCAGTAGATTGTTGTTGTTGTTGTTATGAGGATTGTTGTAATGAAATGTGTTCTGTAAATCCTCGTGTTTGCCGATGTTCAGCAAATAAATAATGATTCTTTATAAAACTTCACTTCTCTTTCTCATTCCTTTGGGCACTGTCAGAAGCCCGGACCTCCCCCTGACCATCCTAAATGATTCCAGCCCCAGCCAGGGGGCTTTAAATCCCTGGCAGGGGGTTCAGAGACCCTGGCATGTAGCCAAAGACCCCTGGGCCTTTGAATTTAACCCATAAAGCATGTTACCACCTTTATGTCAAGAATTAAAAGTCACAACAATTTAGATAGTCTAGTAATAGTAATCACAAAGTGAACGGAAAACATTTAGAGCACTGTAGACAGAGGTTTTGAACCTTGTACGAAAGAGTTTGGTATTATCTACATAGATAGAAAAATTTGGGTGTACCCAGTCCTTCCTCTTTCTTCTCGCTAGCATCCATATGAAAGACGATATTACCATTCACATATTGGTTTCAAGTAGAAAGTCACTATCTAACTTAAGTAATAGCTATTAAAACATTCTTGTAAACATAGTATAGTCAGGTTTTAATATAAAAGATAACACCAACCCAAGAGGCAAAAAGAGTACCTTAAGCTGACCTGCTGAACAAACCTCAGCAGGCCAGCAAAAAAATGTTTTAGACAAAATATAAAAATCAACCTTAAGAGAGTGAAGCACATACTTCTCAACTCTTCCTTCGACAGCTAAGTTAGAGAAAAAGAGACTTCTAACGTACCTCGAAATCCCCTCAACCAAAGAAAACCCAAGAGGCACAGGCAGCGTTTGCACAGTTGGGATTTCCACTTGTTCCGGGATCCCGGGGCTGGAGCTCCCTGGGGCTGCTGCCACGGCCACCCCGCGGCTGGGGCTCCCTGTGCACAGGGGGTCCCACTGACACCACTGCTGCCGCTGGCCACTGCTGCTGCTCCTGGGCTGGGGCACAGCCGCGTCCCCAAGAGCTGAGCTCTCACCAGCACAGAGGGGGCTCTCACTGCACTGGCCCCTGCAGCCATGCCACCAAAGCAAGGCAGGAAACTTTCAGCCACCCTTCCTGCTGCAGCCACAGCCACTCCTGGCTCCAGAGCCGCCATCAGCCCACAGGGATGCAAAATCCACCTGCCCGCTCTCAAGGCCTTGACAGCCTTGGCAACTGTGGCACCTGCATCTGGGCTGCTGCAGGGGCTGATGTTTAAGGCTTGCAGCCTCCAAAGGCTCCGGGCTCTGCTTCCCACCCTGCTCTGCACTGCCCTGGGCCCGCATTGCTCAAGAGACAAAAGCCAAGCCAGGGGATCCTCACCCTGCCCAAATTGCTGAATTGACTGCAGTCCTTAGGACCTTCTCCACTTTCAAAGAACCTCTTCCTTTGATCACTGATTCGGCACATGTCTATGACCTAGTGCAGCGGGCCGAAAATTCCATTTTCAAAGACATTTCTAACCCCAACTAGAGCATTTGCTTTCCCCTTTCATTTCTCTTCTGTCCCACAGACAACACCCACACTATATCATGCACACAAGGTCTCATACCACCCTTCCTGCATTTATAGTAGGCAATGCTAGAGCAGATGCCTCAGCAATGCTTCTCCAAACCTCCCTACGGAATCTTTCTGACCAGGCTAGGATCCGCCACCACTTCTACCATCAAAACATTCCTGCACCGCTCAGCATCTTTAAAATTACCCAAGATCAGGCAAGATTCATGGCAGCCACCTGCCCAAATTGTCAGCAACGTGCCTTTGCTTCTGTCAGAGCTGCACTCAATCCAAGAGGACTAAAGACTCTCCAGATCGGGCAATCTCACATCACACACCAAGCCCCTTTTGGGAGACTAAAATACATCCCCGTCTCAATCCACACCGACAACGCTGCGGTTTCTGCCCCTGCCCATGCTGCTGAAAAATCAAAAGATGCTATAAAACGTTCCTTTTTAGCCTTTTCCACCTCCCCTGTTCCACAGGAAATTAAAACTGATCATGGTCCTGCTTATACCTCCCACTGATTCCAACCGTTTTCTGACCAGTGGGCTACAAAACATGTCACAGCCATACCACACTCTGCCACAGGACAGTCCATAGTCCAGAGGGCCCACTCTTCCATCCAAAGGATCCTTGATCAACAGAGACAGGGAGTCCACATAGTATCTCCCATTGAGAGCCTGGCCAAGGCCCTTGATGTGCTCAACTTTTTCAACAACTCCCCCAGTCATCAGGCATTTTATATTTAATTGGCAGCCCAATAAAAAGAAAAGCCACCTGTCTTGATCAAAGACCCTGAATCCAAAGAAATTATGGGCCCTTTCCCATTCATTACTTGGGAGGGAGGATATGCTTGTGTCTCTACAGCAGCAGGCCCAAGACGCATCCCAGCAAAAAACATAAAACTCTTCTGCCAATGGCCAGGCAAACACCAGGGCCACCTTCAGAAAAACAGAACAAAAGCCTAAGAGAGACAGCGGCAGCCTGGAAAAGAAGAAGAAGAAGGACAGAAGAAGATCTCCTAAGCAGTGTGGACCGCACAGACCAACACCAAGAGAGCTCAGACACCACTAACTGCGATATCCCGCTTAACAATTGGAAAAACTGTATTCTAGCCTTGATATTTGATTCTTCTAATAAGCTGACTTCAAACCCTTGCCTTACAGAAGAGAAAGTTTAGTGGGACCAGAATTTCAGTTTCACATTGCAATCTCCCTATCTCTTTACTTTCAGGCCACCCAAGCCTCCACCCACTAGTAAATTAGCTAAAGTCAAAGGATGCTGTCCTTTCTTGCCACTGCAGCAGGAAGCTGGATGCTCCTAACTATGCCGCATGCCTTCGCATGGGTGGTTCCACAGCCAAGCCACAATTTCTTGCCCATGGCCACGCATGTCAACCTCTTCTCACATAGGGACTCAGTATACCAGAGCGGCCAGCTGCTCACAGATCAAATCAATAAGATCCAGACAAAAGGCAACAACGACTGGCTCACTGGACTGTTGAAAGACTGGGGCATGAAAGGCTGGCTTTCATCTTTACGTCCAACAATATGAAGTCTAATAAGTCTAAGTGCCATGTTCTGCATTTTGGCCACAAAAATCCCCTACAGCGTTACAGGCTGGGGACGGTGTGGCTGGATAGTGTTCAGGCAGAAAGGGACCTGGGGGTGCTGGTTGACAGCCGATTGGATATGAGCCAGCAATGTGCCTTGGTGGCCAAGAAGGCCAACGGCATCCTGGCCTGCATTAGGACTTGTGTGAGCAGCAGGAGCAGGGAGGTCATTCTCCCCCTGTACTCGGCACTGGTGAGGCCACATCTTGAGTACTGTGTCCAGTTCTGGGCCCCTCAATTTAGGAAGGATATTGAGATACTTGAGCGTGTCCAGAGGAGAGCAACGAGGCTGGTGAGGGGCTTGGAAAACAAGCCCTACGAGGAACATTTGAGGGAGCTGGGGTTGTTTAGCCTGGAGAAGAGGAGGCTTAGAGGTGACCTTATTGCTCTCTACAACTTCCTGAAGGGAGGTTGTAGACAGGTGGGGGTCGGTCTCTTCCACCGGGCAGCAACTGACAGAACAAGGGGACACAGTCTCAAGCTACGTCAGGGAAGGTATAGGTTAGATATTAGGAAAAAAATTTTCACTGAAAGAATAATAAAGCACTGGAACTGTCTTCCCAGGGAGGTGGTGGAATCACCATCACTGGATGTGTTTAAAAAAAGACTGGACATGCCACTTGGTGCTATAGTCTAGTTGAGATGTTAGGGCATAGGTTGGACTTGATGATCTTAGGGGTCTCTTCCAAACTCATGATTCTGTGATTCTGTGATTTAGTCAAGACTGTTTTGTGGGCTTTGTTTCTTGTATTCATTGTCTTGGTTATTCTATCCAGTTTTGCTCAACGCTTGCAAAAGTCCATGGCAGAAGCCTTCATTCTTGAAAACAAAAAGGGGGCACTTGTGGAGGCCCAGGGGCCTCTCATTGCAACTGTAATACCTTAGGGCAAAGGGGACCAAGGTGAAACAGAGAAACCCCTCTGAATGCAAGGCTCTCACCCATGGCCACTTGCAGCCTCTTGCAATCCGCAGGTTTTGTTGCTATCACCCACTTCAACTGCCATTTTTTCCTTATATCTACTCTCCAGAGAATGTTCTCCTCTCTCTTCTCCCCTGCTGGTCCTGGCTTCACCCCTTCTCCCCCCCGAATGAAACCCTCAGACCCCAGCCTCATTTTCTCTCTGGCCCTGGACCCTCTTCATGGCAATGCACAGCGTTTGGAGTTCCACACAAAGACCCATCTCTGGCCTCATTCATCAGCACTTGAAGCAAGTGTGCTCCGGCCTCTGGGAGTGCAGCTCGCTCACACGGGCTCACTGTGGACACGCCGCAATCACACAGTCATTGAGTGCACCAGAGAACCTGGCCTCTAATAAAAGGCATGAATGCCACAAATCACCCAACCCAATGCCTTGCATGTCTCTACTTTTTCCTTCTCCTCTCATCTCTCATGTCACTTTCCCCATTTCCTCTCTCTGCCAGCTTGGCTTCTCTCTCTCCTGGCTGCAGCTTCAGCCACATGTGTGACACTGCAGGAACAGCCTGACCCACAGGGAAGTGGGAGAGGACTCTTTGTCAGCAACTGAAGTCACAGAACAAGGGGGAATGGGATGAAACTGCAAGAGCTGGAATCCATTCCATGATGGCAAGAAGTTCTTTCCTGTCAGGGTGCTTGTCCCTGACACAGGGACCAGCGCAGAGAGGCTGTGCATACCCCATGCCCGCCAACATCCAAGGCCAGCTTGGACAGGGGCCGCAGCAACCTGCTGTGCTGGGAGGCTGCTCAGCTTGGAAGCAGATGATCCTTAGGGTCCCTTCCAGGCCAAACCATTCAAGGATTTCATCATTCCACCATGCCCATCTCCCAGTGTGGAGCGGCCCTGAAACTTCTGTGACATCACAGCTCCCACAGCGTTCCAGGTGGAACGTCCAGCACCTGGAAACCACCACAGCAGACACTCTGCCTGCTGCCAGCGCTCAGTTGGCGCTCGCTCTGCACTCTGCCCGTCAGCACTCAGCTGTTGCTGCTGCTGCCTGGCCTTTTCCTGCTGCCTGCTCTGGAGCACCAACCCCAGCAGGATGAGCACTGCTGCGCCAGTGGAGGTACTGTGCCATTCCAGGGAGGAGGCAGCCTGCTTGAGCAGGCTGCAGCCATGTGGCAATGGATGGTGTGGGACAGGAACCCCACTGTGAGATTGTGCTGTCTCTTGCAGACTAACAGAGACACTGTGGTGGCGATGGAAGTGGACATGGTGCTGAATGAGGAAGAGATGATGGAGGTGGACGTGGAAGACCAGGTTGAGGAGATGGAAGTTGATGAGGAGGATGACATCGAGGCGATGGAAGTGGATGAGAAGGATGAGGAGGAGCCCATGGTCCTTGGATGAAGATGGAGCCCCACAAGTAAGACAGGCAGATGCTCCCCATGCCCTGCCCACAGACACAGTGGCTGCCCTGGCGCCAGGCTGGGGCTGGGCTGGATGGCCCCGCTCAGGGACACGCTGCCCGCAGGGGGCCTGGATTGTGCTGCCACAAGCACCAGCCCTGGCCTGCCCTGCACTTGCCTGGGGCCACACCAGCCCTGCCAGCCCTGTCCCAGCTCCTGGGGCCCAGCTGGGCCCAGTGCTGGCAGCTGACTCCAGCTTTGCTTCTTTCTTCCTTCCAGGACTGATGCAGATGATGGCTGTAGATATTACGGCGGTGTATATATGTTTGAAAAGTTAGGATATTTTTGTAAATATGTTCTTAGGTTAGTAGTTCTTTGTAAATATGTTTTGAAGATTGTTACTCCATAGGATCCCATGGAAATATGTGCAGTAGATTGTTGTTGTTGTTGTTATGAGGATTGTTGTAATGAAATGTGTTCTGTAAATCCTCGTGTTTGCCGATGTTCAGCAAATAAATAATGATTCTTTATAAAACTTCACTTCTCTTTCTCATTCCTTTGGGCACTGTCAGAAGCCCGGACCTCCCCCTGACCATCCTAAATGATTCCAGCCCCAGCCAGGGGGCTTTAAATCCCTGGCAGGGGGTTCAGAGACCCTGGCATGTAGCCAAAGACCCCTGGGCCTTTGAATTTAACCCATAAAGCATGTTACCACCTTTATGTCAAGAATTAAAAGTCACAACAATTTAGATAGTCTAGTAATAGTAATCACAAAGTGAACGGAAAACATTTAGAGCACTGTAGACAGAGGTTTTGAACCTTGTACGAAAGAGTTTGGTATTATCTACATAGATAGAAAAATTTGGGTGTACCCAGTCCTTCCTCTTTCTTCTCGCTAGCATCCATATGAAAGACGATATTACCATTCACATATTGGTTTCAAGTAGAAAGTCACTATCTAACTTAAGTAATAGCTATTAAAACATTCTTGTAAACATAGTATAGTCAGGTTTTAATATAAAAGATAACACCAACCCAAGAGGCAAAAAGAGTACCTTAAGCTGACCTGCTGAACAAACCTCAGCAGGCCAGCAAAAAAATGTTTTAGACAAAATATAAAAATCAACCTTAAGAGAGTGAAGCACATACTTCTCAACTCTTCCTTCGACAGCTAAGTTAGAGAAAAAGAGACTTCTAACGTACCTCGAAATCCCCTCAACCAAAGAAAACCCAAGAGGCACAGGCAGCGTTTGCACAGTTGGGATTTCCACTTGTTCCGGGATCCCGGGGCTGGAGCTCCCTGGGGCTGCTGCCACGGCCACCCCGCGGCTGGGGCTCCCTGTGCACAGGGGGTCCCACTGACACCACTGCTGCCGCTGGCCACTGCTGCTGCTCCTGGGCTGGGGCACAGCCGCGTCCCCAAGAGCTGAGCTCTCACCAGCACAGAGGGGGCTCTCACTGCACTGGCCCCTGCAGCCATGCCACCAAAGCAAGGCAGGAAACTTTCAGCCACCCTTCCTGCTGCAGCCACAGCCACTCCTGGCTCCAGAGCCGCCATCAGCCCACAGGGATGCAAAATCCACCTGCCCGCTCTCAAGGCCTTGACAGCCTTGGCAACTGTGGCACCTGCATCTGGGCTGCTGCAGGGGCTGATGTTTAAGGCTTGCAGCCTCCAAAGGCTCCGGGCTCTGCTTCCCACCCTGCTCTGCACTGCCCTGGGCCCGCATTGCTCAAGAGACAAAAGCCAAGCCAGGGGATCCTCACCCTGCCCAAATTGCTGAATTGACTGCAGTCCTTAGGACCTTCTCCACTTTCAAAGAACCTCTTCCTTTGATCACTGATTCGGCACATGTCTATGACCTAGTGCAGCGGGCCGAAAATTCCATTTTCAAAGACATTTCTAACCCCAACTAGAGCATTTGCTTTCCCCTTTCATTTCTCTTCTGTCCCACAGACAACACCCACACTATATCATGCACACAAGGTCTCATACCACCCTTCCTGCATTTATAGTAGGCAATGCTAGAGCAGATGCCTCAGCAATGCTTCTCCAAACCTCCCTACGGAATCTTTCTGACCAGGCTAGGATCCGCCACCACTTCTACCATCAAAACATTCCTGCACCGCTCAGCATCTTTAAAATTACCCAAGATCAGGCAAGATTCATGGCAGCCACCTGCCCAAATTGTCAGCAACGTGCCTTTGCTTCTGTCAGAGCTGCACTCAATCCAAGAGGACTAAAGACTCTCCAGATCGGGCAATCTCACATCACACACCAAGCCCCTTTTGGGAGACTAAAATACATCCCCGTCTCAATCCACACCGACAACGCTGCGGTTTCTGCCCCTGCCCATGCTGCTGAAAAATCAAAAGATGCTATAAAACGTTCCTTTTTAGCCTTTTCCACCTCCCCTGTTCCACAGGAAATTAAAACTGATCATGGTCCTGCTTATACCTCCCACTGATTCCAACCGTTTTCTGACCAGTGGGCTACAAAACATGTCACAGCCATACCACACTCTGCCACAGGACAGTCCATAGTCCAGAGGGCCCACTCTTCCATCCAAAGGATCCTTGATCAACAGAGACAGGGAGTCCACATAGTATCTCCCATTGAGAGCCTGGCCAAGGCCCTTGATGTGCTCAACTTTTTCAACAACTCCCCCAGTCATCAGGCATTTTATATTTAATTGGCAGCCCAATAAAAAGAAAAGCCACCTGTGTTGATCAAAGACCCTGAATCCAAACAAATTATGGGCCCTTTCCCATTCATTACTTGGGAGGGAGGATATGCTTGTGTCTCTACAGCAGCAGGCCCAAGACGCATCCCAGCAAAAAACATAAAACTCTTCTGCCAATGGCCAGGCAAACACCACAGCCACCATCAGAAAAACAGAACAAAAGCCTAAGAGAGACAGCAGCAGCCTGCAAAAGAAGAAGAAGGACAGAAGAAGATCTCCTAAGCAGTGTGGACCACACACACCAATACCAAGAGAGCTCAGACACCACTAACTGCGATATCCCGCTTAACAATTGGAAAAACTGTATTCTAGCCTTGATATTTGATTCTTCTAATAAGAAGACTTCAAACCCTTGCCTTACAGAAGAGAAAGTTTAGTGGGACCAGAATTTCAGTTTCACATTGCAATCTCCCTATCTCTTTACTTTCAGGCCACCCAAGCCTCCACCCACTAGTAAATTAGCTAAAGTCAAAGGATGCTGTCCTTTCTTGCCACTGCAGCAGGAAGCTGGATGCTCCTAACTATGCTGCATGCCTTCGCATGGGTGGTTCCACAGCCAAGCCACAATTTCTTGCCCATGGCCACGCATGTCAACCTCTTCTCACATAGGGACTCAGTATACCAGAGCGGCCAGCTGCTCACAGATCAAATCAATAAGATCCAGACAAAAGGCAACAACGACTGGCTCACTGGACTGTTGAAAGACTGGGGCATGAAAGGCTGGCTTTCATCTTTACGTCCAACAATATGAAGTCTAATAAGTCTAAGTGCCATGTTCTGCATTTTGGCCACAAAAATCCCCTACAGCGTTACAGGCTGGGGACGGTGTGGCTGGATAGTGTTCAGGCAGAAAGGGACCTGGGGGTGCTGGTTGACAGCCGATTGGATATGAGCCAGCAATGTGCCTTGGTGGCCAAGAAGGCCAACGGCATCCTGGCCTGCATTAGGACTTGTGTGAGCAGCAGGAGCAGGGAGGTCATTCTCCCCCTGTACTCGGCACTGGTGAGGCCACATCTTGAGTACTGTGTCCAGTTCTGGGCCCCTCAATTTAGGAAGGATATTGAGATACTTGAGCGTGTCCAGAGGAGAGCAACGAGGCTGGTGAGGGGCTTGGAAAACAAGCCCTACGAGGAACATTTGAGGGAGCTGGGGTTGTTTAGCCTGGAGAAGAGGAGGCTTAGAGGTGACCTTATTGCTCTCTACAACTTCCTGAAGGGAGGTTGTAGACAGGTGGGGGTCGGTCTCTTCCACCGGGCAGCAACTGACAGAACAAGGGGACACAGTCTCAAGCTACGTCAGGGAAGGTATAGGTTAGATATTAGGAAAAAAATTTTCACTGAAAGAATAATAAAGCACTGGAACTGTCTTCCCAGGGAGGTGGTGGAATCACCATCACTGGATGTGTTTAAAAAAAGACTGGACATGCCACTTGGTGCTATAGTCTAGTTGAGATGTTAGGGCATAGGTTGGACTTGATGATCTTAGGGGTCTCTTCCAAACTCATGATTCTGTGATTCTGTGATTTAGTCAAGACTGTTTTGTGGGCTTTGTTTCTTGTATTCATTGTCTTGGTTATTCTATCCAGTTTTGCTCAACGCTTGCAAAAGTCCATGGCAGAAGCCTTCATTCTTGAAAACAAAAAGGGGGCACTTGTGGAGGCCCAGGGGCCTCTCATTGCAACTGTAATACCTTAGGGCAAAGGGGACCAAGGTGAAACAGAGAAACCCCTCTGAATGCAAGGCTCTCACCCATGGCCACTTGCAGCCTCTTGCAATCCACAGGTTTTGTTGCTATCACCCACTTCAACTGCCATTTTTTCCTTATATCTACTCTCCAGAGAATGTTCTCCTCTCTCTTCTCCCCTGCTGGTCCTGGCTTCACCCCTTCTCCCCCCCGAATGAAACCCTCAGACCCCAGTCTCATTTTCTCTCTGGCCCTGGACCCTCTTCATGGCAATGCACAGCGTTTGGAGTTCCACACAAAGACCCATCTCTGGCCTCATTCATCAGCACTTGAAGCAAGTGTGCTCCGGCCTCTGGGAGTGCAGCTCGCTCACAGGGGCTCACTGTGGACACGCCGCACCAGAGAACCTGGCCTCTAATAAAAGGCATGAATGCCACAAATCACCCAACCCAATGCCTTGCATGTCTCTACTTTTTCCTTCTCCTCTCATCTCTCATGTCACTTTCCCCATTTCCTCTCTCTGCCAGCTTGGCTTCTCTCTCTCCTGGCTGCAGCTTCAGCCACATGTGTGACACTGCAGGAACAGCCTGACCCACAGGGAAGTGGGAGAGGACTCTTTGTCAGCAACTGAAGTCACAGAACAAGGGGGAATGGGATGAAACTGCAAGAGCTGGAATCCATTCCATGATGGCAAGAAGTTCTTTCCTGTCAGGGTGCTTGTCCCTGACACAGGGACCAGCGCAGAGAGGCTGTGCATACCCCATGCCCGCCAACATCCAAGGCCAGCTTGGACAGGGGCCGCAGCAACCTGCTGTGCTGGGAGGCTGCTCAGCTTGGAACCAGATGATCCTTAGGGTCCCTTCCAGGCCAAACCATTCAAGGATTTCATCATTCCACCATGCCCATCTCCCAGTGTGGAGCGGCCCTGAAACTTCTGTGACATCACAGCTCCCACAGCGTTCCAGGTGGAACGTCCAGCACCTGGAAACCACCACAGCAGACACTCTGCCTGCTGCCAGCGCTCAGTTGGCGCTCGCTCTGCGCTCTGCCCGTCAGCACTCAGCTGTTGCTGCTGCTGCCTGGCCTTTTCCTGCTGCCTGCTCTGGAGCACCAACCCCAGCAGGATGAGCACTGCTGCGCCAGTGGAGGTACTGTGCCATTCCAGGGAGGAGGCAGCCTGCTTGAGCAGGCTGCAGCCATGTGGCAATGGATGGTGTGGGACAGGAACCCCACTGTGAGATTGTGCTGTCTCTTGCAGACTAACAGAGACACTGTGGTGGCGATGGAAGTGGACATGGTGCTGAATGAGGAAGAGATGATGGAGGTGGACGTGGAAGACCAGGTTGAGGAGATGGAAGTTGATGAGGAGGATGACATCGAGGCGATGGAAGTGGATGAGAAGGATGAGGAGGAGCCCATGGTCCTTGGATGAAGATGGAGCCCCACAAGTAAGACAGGCAGATGCTCCCCATGCCCTGCCCACAGACACAGTGGCTGCCCTGGCGCCAGGCTGGGGCTGGGCTGGATGGCCCCGCTCAGGGACACGCTGCCCGCAGGGGGCCTGGATTGTGCTGCCACAAGCACCAGCCCTGGCCTGCCCTGCACTTGCCTGGGGCCACACCAGCCCTGCCAGCCCTGTCCCAGCTCCTGGGGCCCAGCTGGGCCCAGTGCTGGCAGCTGACTCCAGCTTTGCTTCTTTCTTCCTTCCAGGACTGATGCAGATGATGGCTGTAGATATTACGGCGGTGTATATATGTTTGAAAAGTTAGGATATTTTTGTAAATATGTTCTTAGGTTAGTAGTTCTTTGTAAATATGTTTTGAAGATTGTTACTCCATAGGATCCCATGGAAATATGTGCAGTAGATTGTTGTTGTTGTTGTTATGAGGATTGTTGTAATGAAATGTGTTCTGTAAATCCTCGTGTTTGCCGATGTTCAGCAAATAAATAATGATTCTTTACAAAACTTCACTTCTCTTTCTCATTCCTTTGGGCACTGTCAGAACCCCGGACCTCCCCCTGACCATCCTAAATGATTCCAGCCCCAGCCAGGGGGCTTTAAATCCCTGGCAGGGGGTTCAGAGACCCTGGCATGTAGCCAAAGACCCCTGGGCCTTTGAATTTAACCCATAAAGCATGTTACCACCTTTATGTCAAGAATTAAAAGTCACAACAATTTAGATAGTCTAGTAATAGTAATCACAAAGTGAACGGAAAACATTTAGAGCACTGTAGACAGAGGTTTTGAACCTTGTACGAAAGAGTTTGGTATTATCTACATAGATAGAAAAATTTGGGTGTACCCAGTCCTTCCTCTTTCTTCTCGCTAGCATCCATATGAAAGACGATATTACCATTCACATATTGGTTTCAAGTAGAAAGTCACTATCTAACTTAAGTAATAGCTATTAAAACATTCTTGTAAACATAGTATAGTCAGGTTTTAATATAAAAGATAACACCAACCCAAGAGGCAAAAAGAGTACCTTAAGCTGACCTGCTGAACAAACCTCAGCAGGCCAGCAAAAAAATGTTTTAGACAAAATATAAAAATCAACCTTAAGAGAGTGAAGCACATACTTCTCAACTCTTCCTTCGACAGCTAAGTTAGAGAAAAAGAGACTTCTAACGTACCTCGAAATCCCCTCAACCAAAGAAAACCCAAGAGGCACAGGCAGCGTTTGCACAGTTGGGATTTCCACTTGTTCCGGGATCCCGGGGCTGGAGCTCCCTGGGGCTGCTGCCACGGCCACCCCGCGGCTGGGGCTCCCTGTGCACAGGGGGTCCCACTGACACCACTGCTGCCGCTGGCCACTGCTGCTGCTCCTGGGCTGGGGCACAGCCGCGTCCCCAAGAGCTGAGCTCTCACCAGCACAGAGGGGGCTCTCACTGCACTGGCCCCTGCAGCCATGCCACCAAAGCAAGGCAGGAAACTTTCAGCCACCCTTCCTGCTGCAGCCACAGCCACTCCTGGCTCCAGAGCCGCCATCAGCCCACAGGGATGCAAAATCCACCTGCCCGCTCTCAAGGCCTTGACAGCCTTGGCAACTGTGGCACCTGCATCTGGGCTGCTGCAGGGGCTGATGTTTAAGGCTTGCAGCCTCCAAAGGCTCCGGGCTCTGCTTCCCACCCTGCTCTGCACTGCCCTGGGCCCGCATTGCTCAAGAGACAAAAGCCAAGCCAGGGGATCCTCACCCTGCCCAAATTGCTGAATTGACTGCAGTCCTTAGGACCTTCTCCACTTTCAAAGAACCTCTTCCTTTGATCACTGATTCGGCACATGTCTATGACCTAGTGCAGCGGGCCGAAAATTCCATTTTCAAAGACATTTCTAACCCCAACTAGAGCATTTGCTTTCCCCTTTCATTTCTCTTCTGTCCCACAGACAACACCCACACTATATCATGCACACAAGGTCTCATACCACCCTTCCTGCATTTATAGTAGGCAATGCTAGAGCAGATGCCTCAGCAATGCTTCTCCAAACCTCCCTACGGAATCTTTCTGACCAGGCTAGGATCCGCCACCACTTCTACCATCAAAACATTCCTGCACCGCTCAGCATCTTTAAAATTACCCAAGATCAGGCAAGATTCATGGCAGCCACCTGCCCAAATTGTCAGCAACGTGCCTTTGCTTCTGTCAGAGCTGCACTCAATCCAAGAGGACTAAAGACTCTCCAGATCGGGCAATCTCACATCACACACCAAGCCCCTTTTGGGAGACTAAAATACATCCCCGTCTCAATCCACACCGACAACGCTGCGGTTTCTGCCCCTGCCCATGCTGCTGAAAAATCAAAAGATGCTATAAAACGTTCCTTTTTAGCCTTTTCCACCTCCCCTGTTCCACAGGAAATTAAAACTGATCATGGTCCTGCTTATACCTCCCACTGATTCCAACCGTTTTCTGACCAGTGGGCTACAAAACATGTCACAGCCATACCACACTCTGCCACAGGACAGTCCATAGTCCAGAGGGCCCACTCTTCCATCCAAAGGATCCTTGATCAACAGAGACAGGGAGTCCACATAGTATCTCCCATTGAGAGCCTGGCCAAGGCCCTTGATGTGCTCAACTTTTTCAACAACTCCCCCAGTCATCAGGCATTTTATATTTAATTGGCAGCCCAATAAAAAGAAAAGCCACCTGTGTTGATCAAAGACCCTGAATCCAAACAAATTATGGGCCCTTTCCCATTCATTACTTGGGAGGGAGGATATGCTTGTGTCTCTACAGCAGCAGGCCCAAGACGCATCCCAGCAAAAAACATAAAACTCTTCTGCCAATGGCCAGGCAAACACCACAGCCACCATCAGAAAAACAGAACAAAAGCCTAAGAGAGACAGCAGCAGCCTGGAAAAGAAGAAGAAGAAGGACAGAAGAAGATCTCCTAAGCAGTGTGGACCACACACACCAATACCAAGAGAGCTCAGACACCACTAACTGCGATATCCCGCTTAACAATTGGAAAAACTGTATTCTAGCCTTGATATTTGATTCTTCTAATAAGCTGACTTCAAACCCTTGCCTTACAGAAGAGAAAGTTTAGTGGGACCAGAATTTAAGTTTCACATTGCAATCTCCCTATCTCTTTACTTTCAGGCCACCCAAGCCTCCACCCACTAGTAAATTAGCTAAAGTCAAAGGATGCTGTCCTTTCTTGCCACTGCAGCAGGAAGCTGGATGCTCCTAACTATGCCGCATGCCTTCGCATGGGTGGTTCCACAGCCAAGCCACAATTTCTTGCCCATGGCCACGCATGTCAACCTCTTCTCACATAGGGACTCAGTATACCAGAGCGGCCAGCTGCTCACAGATCAAATCAATAAGATCCAGACAAAAGGCAACAACGACTGGCTCACTGGACTGTTGAAAGACTGGGGCATGAAAGGCTGGCTTTCATCTTTACGTCCAACAATATGAAGTCTAATAAGTCTAAGTGCCGTGTTCTGCATTTTGGCCACAAAAATCCCCTACAGCGTTACAGGCTGGGGACGGTGTGGCTGGATAGTGTTCAGGCAGAAAGGGACCTGGGGGTGCTGGTTGACAGCCGATTGGATATGAGCCAGCAATGTGCCTTGGTGGCCAAGAAGGCCAACGGCATCCTGGCCTGCATTAGGACTTGTGTGAGCAGCAGGAGCAGGGAGGTCATTCTCCCCCTGTACTCGGCACTGGTGAGGCCACATCTTGAGTACTGTGTCCAGTTCTGGGCCCCTCAATTTAGGAAGGATATTGAGATACTTGAGCGTGTCCAGAGGAGAGCAACGAGGCTGGTGAGGGGCTTGGAAAACAAGCCCTACGAGGAACATTTGAGGGAGCTGGGGTTGTTTAGCCTGGAGAAGAGGAGGCTTAGAGGTGACCTTATTGCTCTCTACAACTTCCTGAAGGGAGGTTGTAGACAGGTGGGGGTCGGTCTCTTCCACCGGGCAGCAACTGACAGAACAAGGGGACACAGTCTCAAGCTACGTCAGGGAAGGTATAGGTTAGATATTAGGAAAAAAATTTTCACTGAAAGAATAATAAAGCACTGGAATTGTCTTCCCAGGGAGGTGGTGGAATCACCATCACTGGATGTGTTTAAAAAAAGACTGGACATGCCACTTGGTGCTATAGTCTAGTTGAGATGTTAGGGCATAGGTTGGACTTGATGATCTTAGGGGTCTCTTCCAAACTCATGATTCTGTGATTCTGTGATTTAGTCAAGACTGTTTTGTGGGCTTTGTTTCTTGTATTCATTGTCTTGGTTATTCTATCCAGTTTTGCTCAACGCTTGCAAAAGTCCATGGCAGAAGCCTTCATTCTTGAAAACAAAAAGGGGGCACTTGTGGAGGCCCAGGGGCCTCTCATTGCAACTGTAATACCTTAGGGCAAAGGGGACCAAGGTGAAACAGAGAAACCCCTCTGAATGCAAGGCTCTCACCCATGGCCACTTGCAGCCTCTTGCAATCCGCAGGTTTTGTTGCTATCACCCACTTCAACTGCCATTTTTTCCTTATATCTACTCTCCAGAGAATGTTCTCCTCTCTCTTCTCCCCTGCTGGTCCTGGCTTCACCCCTTCTCCCCCCCGAATGAAACCCTCAGTCCCCAGCCTCATTTTCTCTCTGGCCCTGGACCCTCTTCATGGCAATGCACAGCGTTTGGAGTTCCACACAAAGACCCATCTCTGGCCTCATTCATCAGCACTTGAAGCAAGTGTGCTCCGGCCTCTGGGAGTGCAGCTCGCTCACACGGGCTCACTGTGGACACGCCGCAATCACACAGTCATTGAGTGCACCAGAGAACCTGGCCTCTAATAAAAGGCATGAATGCCACAAATCACCCAACCCAATGCCTTGCATGTCTCTACTTTTTCCTTCTTCTCTCATCTCTCTTGTCACTTTCCCCATTTCCTCTCTCTGCCAGCTTGGCTTCTCTCTCTCCTGGCTGCAGCTTCAGCCACATGTGTGACACTGCAGGAACAGCCTGACCCACAGGGAAGTGGGAGAGGACTCTTTGTCAGCAACTGAAGTCACAGAACAAGGGGGAATGGGATGAAACTGCAAGAGCTGGAATCCATTCCATGATGGCAAGAAGTTCTTTCCTGTCAGGGTGCTTGTCCCTGGCACAGGGACCAGCGCAGAGAGGCTGTGCATACCCCATGCCCACCAACATCCAAGGCCAGCTTGGACAGGGGCCGCAGCAACCTGCTGTGCTGGGAGGCTGCTCAGCTTGCAACCAGATGATCCTTAGGGTCCCTTCCAGGCCAAACCATTCAAGGATTTCATCATTCCACCATGCCCACCTCCCAGTGTGGAGCGGCCCTGAAACTTCTGTGACATCACAGCTCCCACAGTGTTCCAGGTGGAACGTCCAGCACCTGGAAACCACCACAGCAGACACTCTGCCTGCTGCCAGCGCTCATTTGGCGCTCGCTCTGCGCTCTGCCCGTCAGCACTCAGCTGTTGCTGCTGCTGCCTGGCCTTTTCCTGCTGCCTGCTCTGGAGCACCAACCCCAGCAGGATGAGCACTGCTGCGCCAGTGGAGGTACAGTGCCATTCTAGGGAGGGGGCAGCCTGCTTGAGCAGGCTGCAGCCACGTGGCAATGGATGGTGTGGGACAGGAACCCCACTGTGACATTGTGCTGTCTCTTGCAGACTAACAGAGACACTGTGGTGGCGATGGAAGTGGACATGGTGCTGAATGAGGAAGAAATGATGGAGGTGGACGTGGAAGAGCAGGTTGAGGACATGGAAGTAGATGTGGAGGATGACATCAAGGAGATGGAAGTGACACCAGGAGGAATTTCCCCAGGGAAATGCTGCTCTGGCCTTGGCAGGGGCTGCCCAGGGAGCTTTGCAGTGCCCATCCCTGCAGCTGTCCCAGGAAGGCCTGCAGGTGGCACTCAGGGCTCTGGGCTGGGGACAAGCTGGGCATCGAGCACTGCTGGGACTCCATGGTCTCACAGACCTTTCCCAACCTTAGTGATTCCATGAGTCTATGATTCTATGAAGACATGATTCAGAACAGAGTTAACTCAAATCTATCATACACAAATATTACAGAGGTCAAAATTCACGTGAATGAAATTTAAGATTATTCTTTAAGACTGAAAGAATCGTATGTCAATGTTGCATATAGGTAAAGCCCTATAAAAGAAGAGCCTTGTTACCCTTGTAAGATGATGCCTCGGGCCTCCTGCTTCGGCTAAGTACAGCTAACAGGCAGGGGTGAGGGGCTCCCAGCAGGGCAGGGAGAGCCGAGCTCAGGATCCCAGGCATCCGAGCAGAAGGGGATTGGTGTCTCCTTTATTGAGGTGGGTGTTAATAAGATCCCAGTTCAGTGGCTGTTGTCACCAGCAGAGGCTCACCCCACGGCAGAGGAAGCAGCTCTGGGCTGGGCTCCTGCAGCAGCAGTGGAATTCCTTTCCCCAAGAGCAGTGGCTCCCACAGTGCTCCTCCAAAGCCAAGACAGGGCTAGGAGCTGCACCCAGCCCCTTCCCCCAGCCCAAATCCCACCGTAGCTCTGGCCCTCCTCCTGCTTCCCCAGGGAAAACTCCCAAAGAAACAGAGCTCTCCCTTTGTCTGAAGCACCCAGCAATCACCTGCCATTAGCAACTCACTGGCAAGAAATTCTACAGGTGAAAAGGAAGAACAGAAAAGAAAACCCTTCCCCAAACAAGGAGGTGGCCAGATGCTGAAGGAGCACACACACATCCCCAGCTGGTGAGAAACCCTCCCCCTGCCTCAAAGAGGAAGAGTCTGACGGTGCAGGAGTGAAACCCACAGACATTACAACCAGCCAGGTTCCAGCTGAACTGCAAGGGCAGCCACAGCCAGCAGCAGTTGCCCCTGTAGAACCAAGGAGATCGAAGATGAAATCAGAGCACCCAAATGCTGTGGAGTCTGGCAAATCTGGGGCCATCTCAATACACCACCTTCACTGCAACCATTAATGCCCATACCAACCCAGAGACAGTGGGCTCTGCCACCAACAAGCTTAGAAATAATGAGAGTGTGATCAATGGCCCCATGCAGGCCTGATGCAGTCTGTGCTGTGGTTAAGGACCTCAGAAAGGAATTTAAAGAGGAAATGAGGGAGATGAGGCAGGAGGTAAGATAAATGCAGCACTAGTGCAAGTCACAGGCCCCAAAGTCAGAGCCCAACGTCCCCCAGCTACTGTGAGAGTACATCCCACGAGCTGACCTGTGCTTCTTCCTGAGTGACCATGGGGAAGGCATGGGAACGTGGGATGGGAAACCCACTTCTGTCTTAGCAGCACAAGGAGGGAAAACTCAACTCAAGGAAGGAAACACTAATCGAGGGAGTTCCAGTAAGGTGAAGGGAGCCTCCTGCCATGACCAAGCTGCTGGGTATGATCTGTCAGATCCCCTTAAAAGGTACCTCTAGTATGAATGCCCAGGAAAGAAAGAATAACCACGGCTAAAGGGGCCCTGCCTCTAGCCAGGGAGAGGCACAGGAAAACCAGGTCTTTTGGATGGTGTGGATCCAATGGCCTTTCCACATCTTCTGTGGAAAGGAAGGTGCCCACAGCACAGCTCGTACAGCAGGATGCCCAGGGACCAGATGGTGGCTGGCTGGCCATGGGAGCAGCCAAAGAGGATCCACTCCGCTGGGCTGTACTCCGGCATTCCTATGGGACACGGGCGCAGCTCATCAGGCCCATGCTGCTCCCTCCCTCCCTCCCAGCCAGCTCCCGTTCCACAACAGCCAGCCCCTGCCCTGCCAAAAAGCAACTGGGCTGCAGCTGGCTGAAGAAGGATTCTCCCTCCCTCCCTCCCTGTTTCCCCTCTGCCAGCAAAGGGGGGAACCTCCGCTGCCCGGCTGGGCCCAGCTTTGGGCTCACCTGACATCCGGGTGTAGAACATGTCCTGGAGGATCGTGCCGCACCCGAAGTCGATGAGCTTCACCTCGCCCGTGCCCAGGTCCACGAGGATGTTCTCGGCCTTGATGTCGCGGTGCAGACGCCGCGGCTGCTGCGGTGCCGCACGGCCTCCAGCACCGGGCGGAGCAGCCCCCGCACCACGGGCTCCGTCAGGAAGCCCCGCTCCTCCAGCAAGTGCCAGAGCTCCTGACTGCGCTCCGCACACTCCATGACCAGCGCCAAGCTGTCGGGCACCTCGAACCAGCCCAGGAGCCGCACCACGCCATGGAAGCCGGGCCGCCACACCTTCCACAGCAGCGCCAGCTCCAGGGCCACAAGGGCGCCCTTGTGCTGCGGGGGGACCGCGATGCCGACAGCGGGGCCGATGCTGCGCTGCGCCTTGGGCCCCCTGCCCGGCCCCGCCGCGGCTCGCCACTGCCCGGCCCGGCACGCTGCGCGGGCCCCGCTCTCTCCACGCTCGCTCCCCTCCGCCTGCCGCCCTGCCGGGCCTCGCCTCAGCCCCGCCCGGCTCGCCCCGCCGGCTCCTCCGCGGGCCCCGCTCCCTCACCGGCCGCGCCCACTCCCAGACGCGCTCCCGGCACGCTCGCTTGATGGCCGCCTGCGAGCCAAGGCCAGCGGCGGGCTCAGCTCGCCGCCCGCCGCCCCGCTCCGACCCGGCCCCGTCTCTTACCGGGTCCCGGAGTAAACGCTGCCGCAGCCGCCGCTGCCCAGCAGCGGCCCTCCCGGCAGAGCTGCTCTGGGCGAGGCTTCTCCGCCCGTGCGGGCGGCACCGCGCTCTCGCTCTTGTGCCCGGGGCAGCCGAGCGCCCGGCGCGCTGCTGCTTGCCGAGCCGCCCCGGGCTGCGGCGGCTCGGGGCCGGCGGCCGAGCTGGCGAGCGGCGGAGCTCGGAGCGGGGAAGCTGCCGGCAGCGCTGTCGGCGGCGGGCCGGGAGCCGGGCGGCAGCGGGGCGGCTGCGGGCGGAACCGCGGCAGGGGCTTCCTTCGGGGCCGGGGCCTCGGCCGGGGCCGGGCCAGAGCCCGCGCCGGGCGGAGCCGAAAGACCGTGCTGCTCCGCCGGCAGCAGAGCGAGCGGCACCTCCAGCGGCGCCACGGGCGGGACGGAGAGAGCCCGGCGGAGGCGGAAGCACGGCGGGCCGGGCAGCGGCGGGCACGGGGCGGCCCCGCCGAGGGGCGCCGTGCGGGACGCGGCGTGAGCCGGGCGGGAGAGGCGGGACACGGACGGGACGGGACGGGAGCAGAGCGAGTGTGAGAGCGAGAAGGGGATGGGGAGCCAGTGGAAAGTCGAACGGAAAACCCATCGAGAGAAGCGCTGCTGCTGCTGCTGTGCCCCGCGGAACGAAAGAGAGAAAGAAACAAATCACACCCCAAAGTCATTCCTATTAGAGAAATAACCAAAGAAAACAATGGAGCAATAAAGAAGAGTGCTGTCTTGTGGCTTCTTTCTTCTTTGGGTGAGACGAAGCATTTCATGGGGAAGAATTGCCTCTTCTGACAGTTTTGCCAGAGTGGACAGGAGTGCAGCATTGAATTTTGAAGTCGAAAAGGGAAATCGTGTCAGTAATGTCATCTCTTTTCATCCTCTCTTGAGACAGTTGCAGGCTGCCAAAAGACATGGGCTGCAGTGTGGAACTTGGGGCCAAGTTTCTTTTTCTGCCAGAGGATGAGAAGGGGAAGCATCCCAGAATCATGGAGTCGTGCCATGGTTGAGCTTGGAAGGGATCTGAAAAATCCCGTGGCTGCAACCCCGCTGCTGTGGCTGGGGAGCCCTTGCACTAGACCGGCTTGTCTGGAGCTCCGTGCAGCCCGGCCTTGACCACTGTCAGGGACGGGACATGCACGCCTTCTCTGGGCAACCTGTTCCAGGAGAGTCTTTTTTTCTGAATCCCTTAGCTAAACCTAATCTGTCTCCATTTGGATCCATTCTCCCTTGTCCTGTCCTTGCCTGCCCTTGTACAAAGTGGCGGGGGGGGGATTGGTTGTGGAAGAGATTAAGAAAAGTGCCCAATGAACAGACAATCAGTGCCCCACCTCTAACAGATAGGAATAGAATTCCCCTATTTGCAACCTAAGACAACTGGGATCCTGGATCCATTTTTCCTGTGGCTGCGGGTCCCAGCCCCAGCGGAGCAGAACTGGGAGCTGGGACTGCGATCCCTGATTGTCGATCCCCTTGTCTCTCTCTCTCCTGTTCCCTCCCTTTCCTCTGGGGGATCACAAATCCCAGAGCAGCTGCAGAGCCCCGTGCCCAGCCCGGGTTTCCCAGCAAAGGGAGGCCTGGGGGTGAGGTGCCCCGGGCTAGCCAGGAATGGGGGTCCGGGGGTCCCTGGGCTCATGGAAACAGGGAATCCAGGGGCTGGCAGAGGGGGATACCCGGGAAAGGGGGTGCAGGGGGTGTTGGTGCAGGACAAGGGAGTGCAGGGGGTCCTGGAACTGGGGAAGGAGATGCAGGGGGGTCCCAGTGCCCCAAAATGGGGATTCAAGGGGGTCCCCGGGGGAGTCCCCAAAGCCCCTCCCAGGGGGAGCAGGAGCTGGGTCGGGAGCTCTGGGCAGAGAAAAGGGGGTGACCCCGGCATGGGGGGGACATGGGGGAGTCAGACGCGCTCTGAGGGGGGACACGACCCCCGGGGACCCCCCTCACCTTCTCCCGCAGGGGAGGCCGAGCCCCAGCCCAGCAGACGAAGCCCAACACGAAGCCCCCGAGCCCCGGCAGCACCTTGGGGGGCGTCCGGCGGCAGCTCCGGGGGCGGGAGGGGCAGGATCCGGGAAACGGCGGCTGGGAAGGGACCGGCACGGACTGGGACAGGCTGGGATGGACTGGGACAGGCACGGACTGGGACAGGCTGGGATGGACTGGGACAGGCACGGACTGGGACAGGGATGGACTGGGACAGGCATGGACTGGGACAGGCACGGACTGGGACAGGCACGGACTGGGATAGGGATGGACTGGGACAGGCTGGGATGGACTGGGACAGGCATGGACTGGGACAGGCACGGACTGGGACAGGCACGGACTGGGACAGGCATGGACTGGGATAGGGATGGACTGGGACAGGCTGGGATGGACTGGGACAGGCATGGACTGGGACAGGCACGGACTGGGACAGGCTGGGATGGACTGGGACAGGCATGGACTGGGACAGGGATGGACTGGTACAGGGATGGACTGGGACAGGGATGGACTGGGACAGGCTGGGATGGACTGGGACAGGCATGGACTGGGACAGGGATGGACTGGTACAGGGATGGACTGGGACAGGGATGGACTGGGACAGGCTGGGATGGACTGGGACAGGGATGGACTGGGACAGGCACGGACTGGGACAGGGATGGACTGGGACAGGCTAGGATGGACTGGGACAGGCATGGACTGGGACAGGCTGGGATGGACTGGGACAGGCATGGACTGGGACAGGGATGGATTGGGACAGGCTGGGATGGACTGGGACACTGGGACACACCAGGGTACACCGAGATACCCCAGGACACACCAGAATACACTGGGACACACCACACCCAGGACTGGGACCCACTGGGAGCAGGATCAGAGCACACTGGGACCTAGCAGGACCAGAAGTGGGGCAGTAGGGATCATAGTGGCAGCAACTGGGATATACTGGGAGTGACTGGGATCATACTGGTGGAAACTGGAACTATATTGGGTTAGCTGGATGTGACTGGAAAGGACCATGAGTATGCTGAGGGCAACTGGGATATACTGGGAGTGTCTGTAACTATACTGGGGGTGACTGGTTTGACTGGGACCATGCTGAGGGAGAATGGGATCACACTTGGAATGACTGGGCCAGTGCTAGGGGCAACTGAGAGCAACTGGGATCATACTGGAGCAACTGGGACCACACTGAGGGTGACTGGGGTCATACTGGGATCATATTGGAAGTCACTAGGAGCAAGCTGAGAACAGCTGGGACTATGTTGGGGCAACTGGGATATACAGGGAGTAACTGGAATCATGCTGGAGTTGACTGGGAGTCGCTATGAGCAACTGGAATCATGGTGGAAGCTACTGGGAGCAACTGGGAGTGCGTGGAAGCACGCTGCAGGCAACTGGGATATACTGGGAGAGGCCAGGAGTGAGTGGAATCACAGAGCAATCATAAAGGAAGCTACTGGAATAATATACTGGGAGTGACGGGGATGGTACTGGGAGTAACTGGAACCATACTGGGATGATAGTGGGGGAAAAGGGCATTGTACTGAGAGTACTGGGAGTGACTGAGATGATACTGGGGGTGAGTGGAACCATACTGGGAGAGGCTGGAACCATCCTAGGGGTGAATGGTAACACCTGGGACCATTCTGGGATCATTCTGGGAGTGACTGGGATCATACTGGGATTGTAATGAATGCAACTGAAAGTTACTGGGATCATACTGGGTGTGACTGGGAGCCGCAGAGCCCATGCTGGGAGTGACCTGGGCACCCCTGGGGGAACTGGGGCAACTGGCCCAGCTGGGGCTCAGGGTTGTTCTCCCCCAGGGCTGCCCCGGGTCCTGCTGCCACCTCCGACCCCACAGAGCCAAGGGACAGGGGACAGGGACAGGGGAGAGCTGAGGGACAAGGACAGGAGACAGGGACAGGGACAGGAGAGGGACAGGGGACAGGGCAGAGCCAGGGAACACGGCCTGGCCGAGGGACACTGAGCTCCAGCACTTGGGGCTGTTGCCCTTGGGCTCCCAGCACAGCCCAGGGGCACAATCCCCTCCAGAAACTGTTGTTTGCTTTCAGCTTTGCTCTGGAACATTCCCCAGGAGCCCCTGCAGCGGCTGCAGCCCGGCCGGGTGCCCGGGGCCACCAAAGCTGCTCTGGTAGTGCCCTCCTGCCCCGGGCAGGGCACACAACAGCCAAGGAAAGGCTCCTGCTGGGCTCAGGGCAGGCACAGGGCACTCCCCTGGCGCTGCCACGGGCACAGCAGAGCCGGCCTGGGCACAGCATTGGCACCCATGTCCCATGCAATCCCAGCAGGGATTATGTCTCATTGTGTTATAAATGAGAAGCTTGACTAGACCAATGTTCAGGCAGCAATCAATATATTAATTAATATGGTAAAGTATGAGCAATACAGCACTTGGTAACAGTGGGGGAAATTTTCCCTGCAACTGCACACTGATAGTTGAGGCTTACAGGCATTGATAGGGGTACTCATAAGTTTTCTCAGCAGTTTCCATTCCCAATTTTTATGTCACAATTCTATACACTATTATGATTTAGTTTTTCTCAGGATGTATCCCAGAAAGGAGTATCCCCAGATGGTGGTGTCTGTCTTCTGAAAGAAGGAAGAAATCTCTCAGCTGGTGAGGTCCAGATTCCAGATGGGTTCACCTTTTAATTGCAAATCTCATAACAGTGATATCCAGCTTCCCTTGGTGGAAACTATCAATCCTTGGGTAGATGTTCATCTTCCTTTGTTAAGCTGCTTTTCACTGTTTTGTTAATGCGTCAAGATAAGCATGTTTCCTTTTGATATCTTCTAAAGCTATAGTTTCAAAGATCCTTACTACAAACAATATTCTAAAATGATACTTCAAAAGGTTATTATTGCAAAACTCTTTTTAGCTCAAAGCAGAAAATTCCTGTCAAACAGCAACATCCTTAAAGCTTTAATTCAAATGCTCCTAAATCAAGATTTATAAAGATTAATTGTGAACAAAGGAGAGGTTCAAAGGCCTTCTTCCATGCTTTCCTTCCTCAGTTATTTATTAGAATTGTCTTTATAACTGTCCCACAGTCAGTTTCTACACATATCACAATCACAGATATACACGTTGCCTGTATGTACCTGACATGAAACACAGCTTTGTATTTCACATTACTCCCTTTTTTCTTTTTGTTACTTTTATTAACACTTTCTTTATAACCTTTTAAAATTTTAAGCCTGCTTTACTTTTCTCCTAATCCTATCTCACAACAAAATAAATATATAAATATTCAAGTGACAATAAAACCCACCACACTCATGAATACATTAATTAAGAAATCTCAAAATTAGAAAAATCTTAAATTAACAAACTATAACACTACAATGTCACAATAAACCTTTTGCCAAAATTTCTCTAATTTTCTAAAGTTCCCAGTAAAGGCTGTTTTGAGCCTCTGAGAATCTCTTGTTGGTATTTCTCCAGGGAGGCCAACTCAAAGGACAAAATAATAATAAGTCCTTCTAAAGGTCTTCTTGAGAGAGTTGTTTGGAGGAAACAGCTGCAAGAGGAAATCTGGGAGCAAGGAGAAGGGCATAGATCCAGCTGCTCCAATTGAAGAGATGTCCTTAGACATGGCCATTTAACCAGGAGAGCTGGAAACACCTGAAGGAGGGGGTCATGAAATATTAGACTGAATGTTGGTGGCTCAAATAGAGGGGAAGATCAGTATTTCTTCTCCTGACATCAGTAGAAGAATCCATGAGATCCAGGAAATAATTTCCTGTTCCCGATGGGATAACTTTGCCATTTCTTAAATGTACTCAAGTGACCCAGGTAATAAAGGTTTGCTTGTATATGATGAAATATGCAAGTATTAAAACCTGTGCCCCTTTCCAGGCAGCCATCAGCTGTGTGCCCATGAACAGGCAGTGCCACTTGTGCCCTGAGGTGCCCAGCTGGGATTGGATCTCTCCGAGAGCACCTGAGGGAGAGCAGAGCACCTTGCAAGCTGCAGGTCCCTGACAGCCCCACAGGGCTCCTGTCCCATCAACATCTGCTCTGCTCCAGTCTGAAACAGGGCCCAGCATGGTGCTGGGATCATCAGAGAGCTGAGGTGTGTGCTGGAATTCAATGCCCTCCCCATCCCGCAGCAGCCCTGCATTTCCCTGCTCCAGCCTTGGTCTCAGCACAGCCATGGAGGCTCTTTGGGCTCCTGACTGTTCCTGCAGCCCCCAAGGGCAGCTGAACTCTGCCTGTGGCAGTGGGGTTTTTTGAGGTTGTTTGGTCTCCTGTTGCACTGGGTTTGAGTATGTTTGGTCTTTCCCTGTCTGGCTGGAATGGCAGTTTGAAGATGTTTAGTCTATGTTTGCCTCCTGTCTAGCCAGGGCACTTGCAGTGGTTTTTTCCCCTAGCCTGGTAAGTTCCCTGTCAGTTCCGGGTTTCTCTCTTTGCTATGGGTTTATGCCTTTCCCATCTTAGCTTCTGACCTAACCCCCACCCCGATTTCCCGCTCTCTCTTACGCAAAAGCCGCTGTTTTCTCTGCCTCCCGGCTCTGTGCCACTGTCTGCCCTTCCAGCTGCACGGCTCCCGCGCTCTGCCGGATCCCGTGCCCCACCGGCTCCCCCTCCGCAGCCGGCACCCCTCTCCGCCCGGGAAAGGAGGTCACCCCGCGGGGCATCGGCCGCCTGGCTCCTGCCCGCGCCGCCGGCACCGCTGAGCCTCCCGTGAGCCACGGCTCCTGGCAAGAGGGGATCACCCACACGAGCACCGCTGCTGCCAGCGCCGTGAGGAGAGAGACTGTCCCCGCCGTGAGGAGAGAGACTGTCCTCGCCGTGAGGAGAGAGACTGTCCCCGCCACCAGGACAGAGACTGTCCCCGCCGCCAGGACAGAGACTGTCCCCGCCGTGAGGAGAGAGACTGTCCTCGCCGTGAGGAGAGAGACTGTCCCTGCCGTGAGGAGAGAGACTGTCCCCGCCGTGAGGAGAGAGACTGTCCCTGCCGTGAGGAGAGAGACTGTCCCCGCCGTGAGGAGAGAGAGTGTCCCCGCCGTGAGGAGAGAGACTGTCCCCGCCGTGAGGAGAGAGACTGTCCCTGCCGTGAGGAGAGAGACTGTCCCCGCCGTGAGGAGAGAGACTGTCCCCGCCGCCAGGACAGAGACTGTCCCCGCCACCAGGACAGAGACTGTCCCCGCCGCGCTGCCGCTGCCTGCGAGTGCTGCGCCATCTTCTCATGCCGGCGCTGCTGCCACCGCGGCAAAGAACAGCTCCTGTGCCACGCTGCCGATTCCAAGCAGCGCCATCCTGGCGCGGGACAGAAATAAAGCGGCTCGGAGAAGCCAGCACGGGGTCGTTCCTTATTTCCTTTACAATGAATCTCAGAGGCTGAGCCCGCGTTTCAGCAGCCGAAGCGTGACCCTGCCGGCCGGCGGCAGAGGTCGGGCACGGCCGCTCCTGGGCCTGCCCCGATCGCCTGCAGGGATTGGGGCACGCTGGTGCACACCTCAGCTGTCTGCAGGGTGCACGGACGCTGCTGCCAAGTGAAGTTCGTGCTCCGTCAAGCGCTGCCGGTGAATTCGCACACTTTCTGCTTGCTGCAGCTCCCGGGAAAACCAACCCCCTCCATTCCAGACGTGAGAGGAGTTTTCCCCTGGTTCAAGGACTACCTCCGAGATTTTCGTTTCAAGAATCTTGGGTTTCGTGAGTATTCCGGTGGCTGGGACGGACCGGACTGGGGCACCTTAAAATTGGGTGGGGGTGACTCCCGGGGATTAGGGGAGGCACAGTGCACAACATTAAAAACTCCTATGGCTGGTGATTCCTGGGTGTTTTTGTTTGACCTGGGAGATGGATGGAAAAGAACCTAGCAAATAGTCTCAGTCTGAGTTTTCTAGTGGCCAGGACAGACCCGACCGGGGTGCAATGGGGTACAGGGAGACTGTCTGCTTAGGAGAAGGAAGTTTATAAGCAAATTGTGGATTCCTTGGTGGGGGAGGGTTTTGTTTATCACAGGTGTTATAAATGATAAGCTTGACTACGCCAATATTCAAGCAGCAATCAATTTATTTATTAATGAATATGGTAAAGTATGAGCAATACAGCGCTGAGTAGAGTGGGGGAAATTTTCCCTCCAACTGCACACTGATAGTTGGGGCTTACAGGTATTTAGAGGGGTACTCATAAGCTTTCTCAGCAGTTTCTATTCTCAATTTTTACATCACAATTCCAGCTATCAGTAGCAAGGGATTTTTATTTTAGTTTTTTCAGGGAGAATGGGAAATTAAAAATACTTTTTCTTCCTTAGATGCTAATGTATCTTTTACTAGTTTTTCTAGGCTGTAGGATAATGATAAGTGCAGAACAATGTTCTTTTATGGAACCTTATCTCCTTGTAACATTTCAGTTAAATGCCAGTTGATGTTTGGCTTCTCCTTCTTCAACTTTTTGGCTAAACGTTTCCTAAACCTCCAGTGGCTGTCTCAGCACCACACTGCCTGTATATCTGTAAAACCAGCTCATAAAGAGGAGGAGCATCCCAAAAGAGATTGTTTGGCTCATTTTAGTCTGTTTATGTTTGGAATACGGAAAGTTCAGTTGTGTAATTCACAGTGATTCAAAAATGAATGAGGGAAATATAATTTGCATTTTCCCCATGTGTATGTCCAGTAGAAAGCAGCCTCTGCAAAAAACACAATACTGCTTTTATTCATCCACAATGTATCAAAACAAAATTGGTTAAAAGGGGAGATGTGAAAAATTTAATGTTGGCAATGTGCTATTGGTACCTAGTTTGGGTTTTACTTTTTGGTAATTTAAATCCTGATCCTTCACATTCCTACTGGAGACCTTTAAGTTCTAGGCATGGATTAAGTGCTTCTGAAAACCAAAATTTTGATGAAATGTTCACAGCCAGTGAATTGGGTTTTGTCATTGTATTTTCAAAACATGAATATAGAAATAAGCCTGCAAACACCAGCAAAATTAAAAACTACTTGGTTTGGCCAATGAAGCACAAGCAACCAAATGTGTTCAAACTTGTAGAGAATTCTTTGTTTTCATTTTCACAAGTTTCACTTGATTTCATGGAGGATCAAAGTGAACTAACAAAAAATAACTGCTCCCACAATAAACAGGAACAAAAGAAGAACAAATCCTTCCTCGACATAAAACACAGCTCCCCCTCCTCTGTCTATTGACTCTGACACACCTCAATATTTTGTTTCAACCAGTGCCTAAAATGCCTTCTGAGTATGTTTATTGTACTTATATAGAGTGTCTGTGTGTGAAATTATATTTATACAAACACGTATTATTAGTTGTAAGTGTAGGCGTGAGAATGTAGATAAATCTAATAATTTAGCATTACTAACAACCTGACTGGGTGTTAGTTTCAGTAGTAGGCAGCTTAATAGCTGAGAGTGTTGAGAGGTAACATTTTTCACTTTTTTTCCCTGTTATTATTTTGCCCTGATTTACTGGGCAGGTGGCAAGAGTGGTGAAGTAGGTCATGGGGATTTATTGTTTGAAAATAGAAGTTCAGTGGGTCAGAGATTGGATTGAGGCATGGATTGAACCCAAAACATCTTGAAAGGTGATGATTCATAATTCTGTCCCTGTCTTGATTCCTTCTGTCTGAAACTCAGGAGACAAGTCTGCCTGACCTCTGGCAGCTTCAGTCTCACACATATTCCTCACAACTGTGTTTGTAATGGACCAAAAACTCCTGCGTGGCAAGGGAAAGCTTCCAAAATCCCAGAACAGACAAAACTGTTACTGCAGTGTATCCCATAGGATTTTCCACAGGGTCCTCCTGTATTCACAAGCAACCATCTGATGATGTTTTGGAAAAAACCAGACTGGAAAGTCTCCTTTGTGAAGAGAGGAAGGTGTGAATATCAGCAGGGGAATGGGGTGAGAGGAGACTGGAACAGCTGCACTGGCCTTTCCTTTTCCTCTCAGCACTTTGCTGGAGGAGGATCACAGTGCCTCAGAAATTCAGATAATAATGAGGACACTGTGGAAAAACCCAGACTTGTAGAAGGTTAAGAAGCAGGTGAACAGCAGCTTTGGAGAATAGCTGTGTGACAGTGAAAACTTAATGCAGGTCTAAGAAATAGTATCTGGCATGCACTGTTTGGGACTTGAAAATTGGGAGAAAATTTGAGATTTTCGTATAAAAATTGGTTGGGTGGGGTTGTTTGGTTGGTTTTTTTGGTTTTTTTTTTTGTTTGTTTGTTGGGGTTTTTTGGGGGGGGGGTTGGTTTTTTGTTGTTGTTGTTGTTGTTGTTGTTGTTTTTTAATAAGGAAGCTTAAAAGGGAAAAATAAAAATAATTGAGAAAATTTTCCTGAGCCCATCTGGAGCATAAGTGGGAGAGGGAGCAGTGAGGTGGGTAAGATGGAGATTAGTATGGTGGATTTGGCATTTTTCTGAAGCAAAACAGATTCTTAAATGTCAAGAGTCAGGAGTATTAAGTGTTTAGGAAGCTGTCGAAGAAGAGAGTGGTGAGAGCTATATGAAGAGTGTGTGGTGAATTGCATGAAAAGATGAGTTTTAAAGAGCAAAAAGTCTTCTGGGAGGCTGTTACAATTAAAATGGAGGACGAGGTGTCGGCTGAGATGTGTACTCTCCTTTTTTTCTTTGTGTAACACATTATTGCTGATTCCTGTGGAACGGTACAAGGTGTGAGAAAATAATTCTTTTTTTTTTTTCAGTCTATATGTGATCACAATTCAATTCCTGAGGACATTTGCATAGTATGATACACCTTAGGAAGTTACAATGTAGAAGAATTCAGATTGATACTGGCTTCAAGATACTCATAGCATCTGGTTTGAGTGAGGATGTAGATTTCAAATGTTGTCCCTCCCTTGATGTCTCCAGTCACATTGGTCACATTCTTGCTGAATTTTGTATCACTTTTCTAAACTTCAGTGCTATACAACATTGGCACTGCTTTTCTGTCTGGCTCCATCTGTCCTTTCACTCCATCTGAGATATTTAACTTCAGTGTACAGAGGATTTGGCTTCTCAGCCCCTGCCAGCTTTTCTCCAGGAGCCATAGGTGCTTTGCTCTTCCCTGCTGCTTTTCATGCTCCACAGAAGGGCACAGTTTTTGAGCCAGCCTTTGGCTTAATAGCCAAACCATCCCTCTGTGAAGCATGAAAGACGAGAGAGAGCAGCGGGGCAGCCCCAAGAGACAGATGGAAAAGAAGCTGACTTGGTGAAATCAGCAGCCAGGCTGTGCCCCACCTCACACAAACAAACCTGGCCACAAAGAGCAGCTCAGGACAGCTCTCAGGCTTGAAATCCTGCTGCTGAGCTTGGAGGGAAGAGCAGCTGGAGCTCCCTGGGAAGCCACTTTGGGCCAATGTCCCTCCCAGCTGTGCCCCACAAGGGCATTCACAGGGGCTGACTCACGCCCCTTGTCTGTGGAGGTGCCACCCTGCTCCACACCAAACCATCTGACTCACACGGGACAAGTCTAGCAGAATGGCAAAACCTCTCATGTCTTTACTGTTCTTAGTACCAGACAGTAGTTACAAGATTTTCCAAGTCTGTGTAGATGATATAACTATACTTAACTGGGGCCTCTTTGTGATCACATGTCAATTGGATAAGCTAAAAACCCACCAAAGTACAAAGCAAAAGGTCATCTTACTGTGGCTTGTTCTGTTTGCTTTGGTTAGCAGTCAGATCAGAACTTTGGCTAGTGGAATGGCCATTTTGAAACACATATCTCTATTCAAATCAATAAATTATAACAAGAGTACTCTCCAGCTTCTCATATTCAAGTATTTTTACAACTCTTAAATTGAGTTGCCTTTGTCCACAGTAATGGGTTTTTATTGCTTATACAATTCAAAGTGTGTGTCACCTTGGTCCAGAAAATGCTATGGACTCCTCAGTAAAAAAAAAATTGAATTATTAAGAAGCAGAAGCTCCTTCTTCCTTCTCTTCCTTCTCTTCCTTCTCTTCCTTCTCTTCCTTCTCTTCCTTCTCTTCCTTCTCTTCTTTCTCTTCCTTTCTTTTTCTGTTTCTTTTTATCCTAACCAAACTGAAACCACTGGCCAGAGGAAAACAAATTTTAAAAATGGAATAGTAACAGAAATGGTTGATGTAGAAGGCCTTTATTTCCCTTTCATGCATGAAAAGCATGATAAATACCACAAGCATATGTTTTGCAGCACACTCAATTGTTGTCTTCATGGACTCTCATTCTATTCCTTTGGTTGTATCTTTCAGAACACCTTGAGACTAATTATTATAAGTAAATATTACAATATGTGAATTTCCTCTGTAATAGAGGGTTTCTCTATAAGTTTTCACACTGCAGCACAATAAATGCATTTTAAAAATGCCATGGAGGAATGAGGTCAGCTGTCAATATATTATGAAGAGAGTGAATTCTATGCACAGGTCTTACTGCATTAATTAAGATAACACAGGGATATGATTGTAAACTCTTTAGATACATGCTGCCTTCTATCAGCTGTCATCTGAGAAACTGGTTGGTAGATTATCCTGAACATAATGTCAAGGTTTTTAATCAAAACATTTTCCCTATTCAGAAGAAAATCATATAATGGCATTAGCAAAAGTAGTTGAATTAGATCTGTAGAGAGAAGGATGTTGTAGAAAAGGGTTGGGAAAAAGGTAATAACAGGCCTAGCAAGTGGAGGTACAGGAACAATGGATTGAATTATAGCACAGAAGGCAAGCTGTTCTCTTTAATCAGTAGTGGGTGACCCTCTGTAAAACCTCCTGTGTCCAGTACAATTTAAAACTCAGAAACCACCTCGTGTGTCTGAGACTTTCCCAGTGGAGAAAAAACCCTATATTCTTGGCTACCACAACAACAGAGTTGTTTTGACAGGCTCAGCAGGCTCAGAGTGTGGCTCTGCAGAACGCCTGGGTGCACAGGGTGCTTTGCCCACAAAAGCTGAGGGAGAGGCTGGGGAAACACGAGGCAGAGTGCTGAATGGGTATGTCAGAGCCAGACTGTACAGGTGTGGATGTTTATGGGTGTTCATGCAAAAGAAAAGGGATTCCTGGAATGGCAAACATGCTGGAAGCACTGTGTGTTAACTCCTGGCTGGCTCAGTGCTGGTCCCTGAGGGGTGCTGGAAAGGATTCCAGACTTGGAGACCTTTGATCTGTCTCAGTCCAAGGTGACTGACTTGTACCAGCTCCCTACAGAGAGCAAAAGGCTGAAAGCCTGGCTGGTGTGTTCAGCAGCAGATGGAGGCTACAAATGTCTTCTCTATCACTAGGAAGGAGTGTTCCTCTGCTTTGTCCAAATGCAACTGATAGAAGAGTTCTCATGGTTCTCTGTCACTGGACAGAACTGCAAACTTTCGTTTCAGCACGTACATGCAGCCTGATTTTTATTTTATTTTATTTTATTTTATTTTATTTTATTTTATTTTATTTTATTTTATTTTATTTTATTTTATTGTCAATAGCAGCATTCAGGACTGGCTTTATGATTTCTGACTGAGGACCCTAAGTAAGTTTCCAGAATTGGAAGTGTTCAAACCACATCTCCTCTAGCCCATGCACAGAGGGAGAGGAATCGAGTGTGTCCTGCCCACAGTGCAATTTTAACTAGAAATCCTTTTCTCCATGGGTAGTATGGACTCCCAGAGCAGGTATTCAAAGCTCATGCTTGCTGAGGTTAACCTGAACATTTGCACAGGAAGGAATAAAGCTACTGCCAAGTGGTTTGTGGAAAGCCCACCAGAACATGGTGAGATTGTTCTGCTGTCCTTGTGCTGAAGACCTTTGTGTTCCAGGCACAGGAATTGTAATTTCAGCTGACTGGAAACACAAGACAGTGGCTCGTGGCATGTGAGTGGCTGTTTAGCAATGCAGCCTGCTGTAAGCACTTCAGGTCTCTCTTCCAGACTCTGCACTCTTGTGGTACCAAATCCTGCCCAAGGAAAGTGCAGCAGCACTCAAACTGCAGTGTGGGGGTGTCTGGGGCTGCCTGTGCTCCAGAATTTCAGCTGTGCTCTCAGTGCTTGATAGGAGACAGAAACCCTGGGGGCTCAGAGACACTCAGCTTGTCCCTCAGGTGATGTGGAACAGAATATTCCTAGGGGTAATGTCAAGCTGGAGAGGAAACATTTCTGTCAGCTCTTTCCATGCCCCAAAGAAGCCACATATCCCCATTCTTCCACACTGCAAGCAAGGAGAAAAGAGCCAAAACATGTAAGATCATCAAACTGGTTTAGCTGCAGAATGAGAAGGAGATAGATAAGACACATTATCATTTCTATTTTAAAAAGTTTGAAGAGTTTTCAAAGTTAGGGTGTGGGGTGACACCTGGAAAAAGAAATCCTGATCCCTTCTGTTTTTCCCACACCACTTAGGTGACTGGAAGTGGTCAGCACCACTGAGTTTGTCATATTCCATAGAGCAATAGTTGGAAATTTTGTTTAAATCTGAAGCTAGCTCAGAATGTTTAATTTGAGAAAGTGTGTTTTGTGGTCACTTATAGTATTTTAGTGCTTTTTACATAAACAGCTTCCTCAGTTTTAAAATGAACTTGCCCAGATACCAAAAACGTTGTCTTCTCCTGTGATATGTGAGGATGCAGTTCTTGTTCTAAACTTCAGTTCCTGCCAGCAATGCTTTTACAGCCAGCTGACATGGCACACATCTGCCCTTCTATAGCATTTATCCTTAAAAAACCCTCCAAGAAATCTCTGGAGGAATTTATTACTGAATAATAATGGTTTCTGAAGAGAGGGAGTGGAGGTATAATTAGAAGTGGAAACACTTGAAGCAAGATCTCTAGAATCTACTGTTTCCTACTGTAATCTCACTTAGGAAAGCATCTGAAGTGTGTGCTTGAATCTTAGTAACTACACAAGCAATAAACACATTTCCTAAGAAAGAAGGATTGGCTCATGTACTGAAAATGTGGTGAATATTTTGAAGAACCATGTTCTATATTAGATCAGTGACAGAAATTATGGTAATATGACAACTCTGCTTTACAGACTCTTTCTTTCCCTGTCAGTCTATGACTTTCATTATATTATCTTTTTGTCTTTCACCTGTTTCTTCAAATTGCATGGGTTACTCCTAGGACATAGAAGAATCTTATTAGGCACGGAGAAAAGCCTTGTCACAAAGAAAAAGGTGCTGCTCTTTTAAAACATTGGTCTGGAAAAAGATGATATAGACTGATGGAATTATTTTCTAAGCTCTCCATTGTCTTATTTATGCACACATCATTTTTATATCTATTGTTTGTTGGCTCCTTAAGTTACAGTAATTTCTTTAAGACATTCCTTAAGATGGATGTACTGTGAAATGTATATAAAATAGTTTTCCAAAGTGGATAACAAAATGTCCAAATATTGTTTCAAGTAAACAGTAAAATATCTAAAAGCCATGCCATAAATGCTGCATTAAAAGTGAGTTTTCTTCAAACCTTTTGGCATAAAACCATCACAACATCCTGCCAGGAAAAAAAAAAAAAAGGAATAATTAAACCTGATTTGAAGCATCATAGGAGACAGAGCTGGGAGCTGGGTAGAAATTCTCTGTCCAACCAATTTCCTGTAACTCCACAATACAATTATGTGTGACAAAAAGGATTATTCCCTGGACCAGGTGTATTTGGTAGCGTATGGTGAGGTCTGAATACCTGCCATAAAATTGCTGCTTTTGGCCAGTTTCTGTTGCAGTAGATATTCCCAAATATGGAATATCCAGAAGATTGAAGGTGCCTTCCAATTTCCCCAGTGGCTGGTGATGCTGTCTAGCACACTAGCCTTGCTGAAAGGTGTTTGCTTGGTTTTAACAAGGAGATTCTCCAGGAGCTTTGGTGAGAAAGATACTGGTTGTTTTCTTCTCTTCTGGTTTATTCTTTCTCCTGTAGATAAGAAACGAACAGTGTTTTTGTGTGTCTTCAGATAAGTTGATGGGGCAGAGTGGGCATTTTAGGGCCACACACACACCCTAGAGATTTGTAAACAAGAACATGTGTGACAACTGTATGATAGAATGACATCTTTCTTTTCACATGGTCTGCTTTCCCTTCCTGTGTGAACTGCAGTCTTCACTGTATTTGCTTTTTTGCTTTGTTCTGAATGTCACCACCTACCACGAGCACTCCTTGGGTGTCAGCCTACGGGGTCATGCAATTAAGCTGTAACTGAGCAGCTGCACATCCATGGGAGGCTGTAGGGATACTCTGAAAATGTATCAGAGCAAACCAATGGACAGTTGTTTCCCTTGACTGGAAATTGCTGCGCATTGATTTGAGCAATAATCCATGCCATGACACATATCAAGGATATTGGAGCTGTTGCCAGTCATTAAAAAGCTCCAGATTCCTGTAGGATTATTTTATATACCATATGAGAATACAGAGAAGTAATATTACATCACTTTTTGTTAAAATTTCCCATGAAAATCAGACCATTGTTCTTCTTGGCTGGGCTTTTTTAAAGGATGACTAGTTTTGTAAAAAAAAAAAAAAAAGTATTTCCCCCACATATAAAACTAATTTCAGTGGAACGTTTTTTCAATTATTGATACACTTGAATGGTGTTACACTGGATTTGCATGGATTTAAATTAAATCAGAAACCTTCCAAAACACAACTCATTGACTTTGCCTTCAGAGCTTGCTTTAAAGGTGTTGACATTGGCCTATAGGAAGGTAAAGAATTATGGTTAAATTAATGATGTAGTGATAAATTTTTATTTCCCCTTCAGTATTTTTAATAATCTGAAAACTTTTAATGGCTATTTTGTGAGCTACCCATTAGTGATGTGAAATAAACTAGTCCTAGTCCAAATTTACAGAAATAAGCACAGTTATTTCAACAAATAAACAGGAAATAAGTTTGTACTGTTAGCAGCAAATCCAGCCTTGTGAAGCAAAATGTTTCTCCAGGACATTTCCAGGTGGCCATAATCAGTGGCAAATTTGTTTTGGTGTTTGAAAAACCAACATCTCAGTAATTCAAGTATTTGTCAAGTATAGCTCAATAGAGAAACTCAACATAGAGATAAAAAGTACAGCACTTGCATTAGGTATTTTTTTTTGTCTGAGAATAGTTTATTCATTGCTGAAGGTTTCCATTTATAAATTTAGCAAGTTAGGTAAAAAACCCAACAATAATAGTACAGTACAAATGGAGAATTTTTATTCAGGGGAAATTGCATTTGCATGTAACGAAAAACAACACCTCACCAAAAAAATCTGCATGGTTTAGGATGAATTGGGTAAAATCAACTAGCAATGGAAACATGAATTTTCTGCAGGGGAAAAAAAAAGTAGTTTTATTTTGATAAATATTTTGATAAAATGAAGGCAATCTGAATTTCACTTCTTGCAGCTCCCCCAGGCTTTCATTGCAGAGCCTGTCAGCTGAAGGGAATGGTGTTTTCCTAGGACCAGAATATTTTCTCTGCAAGTGTGTCTGCAGAGATGCAGGAGCAATCTGAGGCTCCACTTCCATGGCTGTGTCATTTACCCATGAGAACAGACTCTTACCAGGGAGAATTGCCAAGGCTTGCTCCTTCATTGCTGCAGGCACCTGCAGAAATGGTAGTGCAGTGCAAGGAATGCTCTGATCCCTGCAATACAGAGCCACTCTCACAAGAAAATAGCTCCAGTGAACAAGGACAAGTGGAAGGAAGGGCTTGACAATCCTGACCTACCAATCTCAGAAAGAATCAATCTGATTGTGAAATCCAGCGTGCAAAATTGGCACAAATATCAGCTCACATCTTTAAAAAGTCTTCATAACATGCAAATCCCAATTAGTCCTCACTGAGGAAAAGGCAAAGCTAAAATATATTTGCCTACATTTTTAATTATTATTATTAAATTTACAGAACTTATGCTGACCAGCATATATTTCCTGTGAAGTGTGCAGATTATCTACATGCACACACTGAGGGAGGATTTTTCCCAAGGAATTATATAAAGTTTTATTGTCTGAAAACAGATGTAGTTATCTCTTACACTACTGAGTCGTTTCAAAGGAGCAAGCAACATAGATTAGGTGACTTTCTAGCCCCTTAGCACAGGCACAGGAAAGGGACACCTCTCTGAAGTCATGGGTCATACCAGCACATAATTTCACTTGCTTGAAAGCCCGAAGCCAAGGTCAAGATACACCAGTGTTATTCAAACCTTATTAACAACAACGTTGAAAACACTTTGCCAGGACTCTGCTTCAAAATATTTCCAGCATATTTCTGCCTAGAACATCTTCCTCTGTCCCATTTGTCTGTTTAACACACTCTGCTCATTTCTTTCCCATCAGACCCTGAGAAGCCTTTCCCATTCCTGTTGTATCAGTACCTGGACATCACCTTCTATGCAACTTAAAGATTTTAATAATAATAGTATATAATATAATATAATATAATATAATATAATATAATATAATATAATATAATATAATATAATATAATATATTATATTGTAATATTATGCATTTTTTAATAGTAATAGTGTGTCCTTTTCTGCAGGCCTACCTTCTCCTACCTTTGGTGACTAGTTAGCAAAATATTATCTGTTATCAGCCCATCTTCTTGTCTTAATTAAGCTTGCAGGGAGGTTTTATTCCTCTGCCTGTGATGATCTTTGGTGCCCTAAATTTAATTTCTTTTCATAATCCCTACAGGAGCAAGCAGCACAGAGGAGTTTTAAATAATAAAGTGTTGGAACCTTGGAAGCAACAAGAACTTGGCAGAAACACCCATGGGATAAGATAAATTATCGTGTTTAAAAACAAACAAGCAGGCACTATAAGCCTCAGTAGGGCTGTGAGCAGTGCTGGCTTTCCATTGCAGAGCCTTGCTGGCTTTTAGAAGAGGGATGAGGGGTGCAAAGGCAGCAGTAAAAGCCATGTGGTGGCTTCTGTCTGTTCCCTTCCTTCCTTCTCAGCAATCCAAGTCACCAGGTGCTGCAGAGCACCCTGCAGCAGCCCCTCCTGCAGGGACAGGCACAGGCAGCAGAAAGCTGCTTTTCCTTGGAGTCAGGCTCAGAATTCTTTGTGCGGGAGCCCTGAACTAGCCTGTAGAACCAAGTGGTCAGGAAAGAGACACTAGAAATCCATCCCGGTTTCTGATGTCAAGCTTGATTCTTTCATCTGCAAAGCAGGATGGAATATCATTTCAAAATCTGCAAAGCTGTTGCTTTGGAATGATGTCTTCACATCTGCCTTTGGATGGGGAACTTAGTAAATAAATCTGAAGGCAGAACTGAAAAATGGGAGTCCCTAACCACTCTCAGCTTTGCCACTGTACTTCAGCAGTGCAAAACACTTAGAAAATATCACTTATAGATATGGTTTATTGCACTTAGAAATATGGCTTATACAATGTGAATTTTGTCCTGGTGTTCAGGGTCACAACACTGAATTTTACTTAAATATTTCAGTTACTCTTGTATCCCTCTTCTTTTACCCAAAGGCATTCACTGAACCAAGGTGGTGTCACATTTTTAGCATTGCCCTTTAGAAGCTGAATGAACTTTAAAAGCAGCTTTTTATTTTCTCACTGAAACTAAATAGGCTACATCCTGAAATTTTAGACCATTTAAAATTGGCTGATAGATAAACCTTTTATTTATTACTTATATATTAGTTATTTATATTGTATTGTAAACTGTGTGAGTATGACTTTAGTAAAAAACTGCATTCCTATCATAGAATTATTTCTCAAGCTCAGGAACAGACTCACAGCAGAAGAAAGCCTTAGGGTCTATCAGGTAACACAACCAAATTTAAAAGCAAACATCAGCTTCTCTAGAAGTGAGGTGCATGACTGCCTTTGAGAGAAAGATCATCCTACACTCACAGCGAGATGTTCTCTTTATTTTTGGTAATTGACAGTAAAAAGAAGTGCTGGAGTACCTGGTGGCATGAAATAAGGGGCTGACAGTGGGAGGAGGGAACAGTGGTTGTTTACTGGGGCTAGAAACGCTCGTACGAGGTGCAAACCTCATCCAGCAGCAGGAATCCTTGCTACATGAACAAGATTTACTGCCAGACTCCATCTGTGCCTTCCCACCAAACAAGGTCACTCAGTCAGATCCTAGGAAGCCTAATGAGCAAAGCTGCCAAGTCTCTGCAGTGATAATGGAGGCTTGCTCTGACTTACGCCTCAGGCACTTGCAATGTTTTTAGTACTGGAAAACAAAATAGGGTAGAGGAAAAAAGGTCATAATTTTTATCAAACCAGTCCCCCTTGAGAAATATCAGTGTGCGTGCCTGTGCATGAACATACCTGGGTATTTTTTCTTTCTTTTCCTGGTGATTTGCAGTTTACTTTACTCTTGAGGCACTCCTTCATCTTGGCCTTCATCTTGGCCATTCATCTCACATCTGCACCTTGGTTGTGGAAACATCACTGTGGTGGTACCATGCCCCTTCCTCACAAAAGGCTGTATCAACAGCATGTGTGGTGGCTCCAGAGCTGAGGGAGAGGCTTTAGCCATGGATTTTTGATGTTCATCAATTTTCTGCCTGGAGTTTCTGTGATGCAGTCTGGTCAACTTACAGGAAATATTGTGGTAGGGGACAAAAATAAATTTAGAGCATTGCACAGGCCCAGAAAAAAAAGTCTCTGCTAAGAACTTTTAGTATTCACAGCTGATTTGTTCCTGTAGACAAGCTGATAGTTAAACCAAAACAACTGAACCGCAAGTACCCTGAATCCCTTGTTTTGTCTAGAATCTATTCGTGTTTATCTGTATTCCTTGGGTAAAGCAACATCCACCCATGGGCCAGCACTTTAGCTTGGATGACAATGCAGACAAAATTGCTGCCCCTTCCTGCTGCTGTAGCTGACTCCAAATCATGAGAAATGTGCCAACTCTGCCAAAGACAGGCAGACCTGGTGAGATAAAAAGAGCCAGTCTGCTGAAAAGGAGACCAAATGAATGTTTTCTAATGCCCCCTTTTCATCCTTTCCCCAGGCAAGACAGAGCAATGTCCTTCCTCCCTGTCACCGATGGTGACCCAGGCACGGGATGCAGCGCAGGGACAGAGCCCGCCGCTGCTCTCAGTGCCCTGCCCTGCCCTCCCTGCCTGCCTTGCCCGCCGAGTCCTGCTGTAACCTGCCCTTCCCTGCCGTGCCGTGCGGAGCCCGGCCAGCCCCAGGAGCCACCCCGCCAAGCTGTGGTGCCTGGTGAACAGCCCCCGCGTCCGCTCCGTGCGCTGGGACAGCCGGGCCCAGGGGCTGCTCGTCGACCGCTCCCTCTCTGAGCGGGAGCTGCTCGGCCCGGGCCCCACCCGCGGGGGCGGTGGCACTGGGGCGGGTCCGGTGCCGCGCCCCTTCAGGGCCGCGCAGTTCCGCAGCTTCGTCCACAGCTCTACCGCTACGGCTTCCGCAAGGTGCCGGGCTGGCTCGGCACGGCTGCGCCGGGCGATGCCGGGGGCTGGCTGCACTACAGCAGCCCCTGCTTCCGCCGCGACCGCCCCGACCTCCTGCTCCGCGTCAGGCGCCGGAGCGCGGCCGACAGGCGGCGGCCGGCGGCGGGCCGGGAGGGCCGCAGGCACCCGCCCTGCGGCTCCCGGCAGCTCCCCGGGGCGCGGCCGCTGCCGGACGGGCGGGACCGGTGCAGGCGCTTCCAGTCGCTGCCCCGGGAGCGGCCGCTGCTCGCCCGGTGCCCGCCCTGCGGCTTCCTGCTGCTGCACAGGGACCAGCCAGTGCCGGCCCGGCGGGAGGGGCCGAGCCGCTTCCAGGAGCTCTACGGGGAACGGCCACCGCCCGCCCAGCGGGAGGTGCTCAGGGTCCAGCCCTGCAGCTTCCAGCAGCTCCACAGGGAGCAGCAGCCCCCAGCCTTCAACCCACGAGGCAGGAAAAGAGTTGTAGCCTTGTTTTTCCAAAACGTAATGAAAAGTGACGTTTGAAGTATTTTTCCACAAGGCTCTGTCATTCTCAGCCAGAAATTGTCAAGCCTATTAGGAAGAGGAACCTAGAAGGCCAAAAAATTCTCTGCCTGTTTTTTTTCCTGCATGCTTCCTGTGATGTTTGATCCAAGGCAGCAATAGAGATCTGTGTCCTAGAGCCACATTGTGGAGCCTGACCAATATGTTTGGATTCTTGCAGCCACCCCAGGCACTTTAGCGTCCAGCACTCCAGCTGGCAGTGCTGGTTGTGCAGCATTGACAGTGTCCAGCTCCACACAGAACACACCTGGGGAAGAGCAGTCACCAGTGGATCTTGGCTTTGCCATTGAGCAAATGATCCGGGAGATCCCTGCCTGAAAGGTCTCTCTCTGCACAGGTAACTCCATTGGAGGGGAAAGTAAGAGGCTGAGCTGAGAGCTTACATGGAGAAGAAGAGAAACTGTATCCCTGATATGATTCCAAGAAAATACCAAATGATCTTGAGTTTTCTTTCTTTCCATTGTTCTTTCAAGGGCAATATTAATGTTGTGCCTAAGTCTTCTGGAGGCGAGCCTGTGAACCAGGCTGCAGCAGAGGAAGCCTCATCTGGCACTGAGAGGAACAGTTTGCCAGAGCCTGAGGAGCTTGGTAAGGACAGAGCCCCCATTGGTTTAGAGAGGTGTGAGATGGCTGCTCTGAGCCTGCCTCTGGCAGCAAGGGAGATGAGCAGAGTTGAGTTCCTGTCTGCAGGGCTGGTGCTGCCTGGTGCCTTTAGTTCAAATCCTGCACTGCCACAGCCTCCCCGAGCCCTGCCCTCCACGCTTCTCCAGAGGCTCTGACACTGAGTCCACTGCTGTGGCAAGAGAGCAGGGAATAAAGCTGACCTTGTGGCAGTTGTGTCACCAAGCTGGGTGTCCCAGTTTGGTTCATAACTCAGCTCCCAGCAGCTTCAGCTTCGGCCACTTCAGTGAGGACTGAGGTCTCTCTGTCACTGAGACTGTCTGTGTTTCAAGCTCAAGCCTTTGCTGAGACTTTATCAGGATACTTAAATGCTTTACACAATTCAGTTTTGAACACTTGGAAGGATCCCTGTTCTTTAAAGAGCAGGCTTCAAATTGCCAAGTGAGAGTTTGCCTTTCGGGCCATCTTTGACAGTCCCTCATAGAAGGACAATTGGTGCTCAAGGAACACGTGCACAAGGGCCAATATTGACTCAGTGTTTCCTTTGCTTCCCAGATCCTGTGTGATCGACCTCTGCAGGAGGGCTGCCCTGTGTGGCAGGAAGAGACAGAGGGAGAGGCTGTGACCATCGGGCAGGTAGAATTCCTCTGTCTCTAGTTATATTTATAGATGCGCATAGTTATGTTTATTTATCTAGGTAGTTGTATTTATAGATTTATGTAATTATATTTATCTATATAGGTAGAGATCTGTACAGTTAATTTTTTTTTTGTTTTAGATGTATATCGTTATAGCTTTAGATGTGTTGGTGTAGTTATAGATGTGCACAGTTGCACTTATACCTGTGTATAGTTACATTTATATATATACATTTGTAAATGCATATTTATATTTGTATATGGGGGTTTAGCTAAATAGATTGATATCTGTAGACGCCTCTTTTTAACCTCTTGCCCTGCTCTGCTTCCTCCCTCACTCGTGCTTTTCCCCCTGTGCCCGCTCTGTCCCCTCTCCCTGTGCTGGGTCCGAGCTGGCGGCCGGGCCGGGCGCAGCAGCAGCTCCAGCCCCGGGTGTCCCTGGAGCGCTGGGAGCTGCCGGTGGCCCCAGGCACTGTCCCCTGAGGAGCTGCTGAAGGACGGTGAGACTGAGGGGGCTGAGGGGGCGGTGGTGCTGAAGGGACGCTGACCCTGAGCTGCTGCTGGGGCTGAGGGCTGTGGGGCAGCCCAGGGCCATGGTGGCACTGAGGTGACAGGCAAGTGGCACAGGCTGAGGGGCTGGCGGGTCTAAGGGGATGGGATGGGTCAGAAGGGACTGAGGGAGGTGAGAGGACTGTGAGGGGCTGAAGAAGCTGAAGGGGGCTGGGGGTTTGGCGAGAGCATGGTGGGGCTGAGGGGATGGAGGGGCCAGCAGGGAGCACAGAGGGCTCCGGGACTGCAGCTCTGACAGGCCTTGGAACCAATTCCAGAGCCTCCACTTTTGCCACAGCTGCAAAGAAAACCTTGAGAACAGCCAGAGACTGCCAGGAGCCAGCAGGGAGAAGCTGAGTGCCAGCAGCAGGAGCAGTGAGCAGGGCCCTGCTGCTGCCAGCCTGGAGAGAGCCCGGGTGAGGACCCATGGCCGGGGAGGCAGGGTGGGCTGAGGCTGGCGTGGGCTGTGGCCGTGGGCCCTGCCCGTGCTGGGGCTGCTCAGCGCAGCTGCCCCGGCTGGCACAGGGGCTGTCCTTGGGCAAGGCAGCTGTGCCGGCAGGGCCCGGGAGCTGTGCCGGCTCTGCCGGGCTGCCGGGGCTGCGGGACGGTCCCGCCGCGGCTGTGCTCGCCACAGCCCAGCCCGCTCGGCTGCTTTCTTTTTCTAACCCTCCTGGGGAGGCTCTGACATTTCCTCTTCCCTGATGGAAGTGCAGCTGCTGCCAAGGGAAACGTCCCCATACTGACTCAGTGTTCCCTTTGCTTCCCAGATGTCCCATCTGCTGTCCCTGTCCAGGAGATGTGCCGAACTTCATCTGCAGGATCAGAAGAACCAGTGTCCTTTGGCCTCCCCCAGTTCCCACTGAGGACGAGAGCACCTGCAGAGCAGAGGAGACCAGCTGCAGCTCCAGGCCCAGGTCTTGCTGGTCACAGCTGAGCCTGTGTGAAAAGGTTTCTTAAGTTATAGGTTAAAATTCAACACATAATTCTACAAGCTAAAATTTAAATGCTGAATTCATATTGCTAACTCAAGGGAGCTCCAAAAATCTCTATTTCAAAAGCAACAAACCTTTGAAAGGTTAAACCTCAACAGAGCTGTGATCCTCCATCAATACCTCCTTCTTCCACTTGCTTAAAATCTCTTTGTCCTGGGCACTCACTAAGGCCTTTTTCCTGGAAGCTCTCTGGCTGTCTTGAATGCTTATGGAGTAACAGGTAACCCCTGATCTATTTTCAACTCTCTGCCCAGAGACTTCTGGAAGGGAGGTAGGACTGGTACTGGGGACCTGGCAGCTTGTCCAGGAATCAAAATTATTGAAATAATGGTAATGTGGACAAGGCATGCAAGTCCAGGTGGTGAGCTCAAATATGCAAGTACTTGCAGTTTCCCCTCAGCACTTGACAGCTAAGGGGTATGGTCTCTTCTTATTTCTGTCTCTTAATCCTCAATCCTTGCCACACTCCTTCAACATCTTTTGCATTGTCATCTTCCCTGTTTTCTCCCTCCCTTCTTCTTTCTGTGACTTTCTGTACACGACAGACTATCTGTCACACTCTGTCAGCTTGCTCAGTCACCCGAGCAGTGATAATGATGGTGTAGAAATTGTAGGTGCACAGGAGGCAAAGGTGTCATGCTTCTGTGTGCCCTCTGCAGGCAAAGCTGCTTCCCGAAGCTTCAGTCAAACTTGGAACAAAGGCTTGTCCCCACTGCAGGGACAAGAGAGGTAGGAAACTGGGCTCATAAAACATGCTTCTTCTGCTTCAACAAAAAACCGTGACTTCCCTTCACAGAGAAGGATGTAAACTTTTTCTTGAAGGGAATAAACAAATCTCTTTATGTCCTGATCTTTTACCAGTCTGAAATTATTTAAAAATGTCGTAAATTTTGTTTGTTTGTTTGTTTCTTTGTGGTGTTTTTTTTTTGTTTGTTTTGGGGGTTTTTTTGGTTTGTTTTTTTTTTGTTTGTTTGTTTGTTTTGTTTTGTCTTGTTTTGGTTTTTTTGGGGGTTTTTTTGGTTGTTTTTGGTTTTTTGGGTTTTTTTTTGTTGTTGTTGTTGTTCTGGGGTTGGGTCTGCATTTCAAGCCTGTTCTCCCAGCAGTCAGGGACCTGCACAGCTGCTGTGGGTGGGGCAGGTGCTCAGGTAATTACCAACAGGTAATTACTAACAGCCAGGTGAGAAGTTGGCTTGTGCCTGGTTGAGGGCTTGAGGACTGTGCTGAGAGAAGGGCTAGGGAGTGGAGTGGAAAATACAATTTACACAAGCAGGTATAGGTGGATGTCTGGGGTGTAGGTGGGAGTTAACTGGTTTAGGTACTGCATTTATGAAGAATTGAACATTTAACTCTGAGATAGGACTATTTAGTTGCTACTCTAAGTGCTGCATTTACTAACACGTAATGTAATTTCTGCTGCTGTGGCAGAACCTGCTGTCCCCTGAGCTCGGAACAGGCGTGGAGGGTCCCCAAGGCATCCTCAGAATGGGCTTTGCCCTCACCTTGGCTTGTGCTGCTGCAGATTTTGGAGACAATTGTGCATAAGAACGGGCACTAGAACCAGACTTGGGGCTGGCATGCTCTGCATTTCCAGAATGGCTCATGGACAGGGTAAGGTGGTATCGGTGCACTCTGGGTGAAGCTGTGATTCTATGGATACTTCAGTAAGAGAGGTTTTTTCAGGGTGATTAAACTTTCGTCCTTGCTGTGCTTTCTATGACATTTGCATCTCTATTTTGTAAAACTTCAGAAATCTGAATCCTCTTTGGCCCTGTGAAATGTTAAAAACGTCAGCAAAAGCCATCATAGTTTGCATGCGAAAATACATAATTTTTTACATTTGGGAATTGGAAATTCTAAAAATTTAAAACTGATTTCTGTTGCTGATGATACAGAAAGGGGGCACGTTGGTGCCCTGGGGCTTATGTCTGCTACTGTTGACTGAAAAAAATAATTTGAAGTAGCACCCTATGACTGTGGATGGCCAGAACGGAGGTCCAGGAGGCTTGACAGGTGTTTACTACTGAGTCCTTGACCTTTCCTGCCAAGCAAAAATTATAATTTCTTAGAACTATGTATTTATAAAAGAAAAGTATAAAGGAGAGATGTTGTACACTCTGTGTGTGTCCCATCTTGAACATATGACATTATAAAAACACACTCTCCAAACATCCATTCTTTTGTATGACCAGGTACATGCCAGGTAAAAGTGATTTCTTTGTTCAGAAGTATCTCACCTACTGACAACAATTAGAATTGCTTACAGGGCCTCAGTTGCAAATGCAAAACATTCAAAACTCAAACTAACTGGTTACATTAGAAAGCACGTTTTGCTTTTCTCAAGGGGCTGATTGTGAGCTATTTGATGAGCTATTCATGAACATATCCTGGGGCTGTTTGCATCAAACACTGGGATTTTGTTAGCAGTAAAAGAGGGAAAGTGCACCATGTGTGGGAAAGTAATTCCTTCCCAAAATATGTGCTTGGAGGCTACTTGGGTCAAAAGAATTTATTTTTAATTCAGTGGGCTGAAGAACTGCCCACCATCTGCTTTTTCAGAAAAAGAGGGTTAAGTCTTTGGCCCCTTTCAGAGCGTTAAATTACCAAAGCCGAAGGGATTTGCCCCAAAAAGCAAGGAGTGTGTGAGGCTCATGGCCATTGCTGTCTGCAGAAGTGAGCATGGGCCAAGGGAAGGTCCTGCTGCCCAGAGCCAGCCCGAGGTGTCCCTGAGGATGTGTCACATCCTCTGCCTCCTCTGGCAGTGCTGCCACAGAGCACAGCAGGAGGGATTGCAGGGATTTGTCAGCATGGGGAGGCAGAGCATGAGCTCCTGCTGACATTTCCATCCAGGGCTGGCACTTTCAGGCCAGCAGTGACAAATTCTGCGGCTCTGGCTGCACAGTTGCTGTTGGCAGTGCTGTGACAGCCTCTGCCACCAAGCCAGAGCCTCTGCAGGGGTTCCCATGACGTGCTTGGCATTTGGTTTCATCTGGGCACAATGCTCCTTCTTCCTTGATGTATCTGTTTGAGGACAGCACATGGTCTGTCTTGTTCTGGGGACAGTACAGAGTAACTCTGTAAACTGCAGGCCAGGTTGTCCAGTTCCCACAGGAGAATGTCATGGCATTGTTCAGCCAGCAATCTTTCTACAGTTTAGTGGACCCATTTTCTGCATGGCCAGAGGATTTTCCTTGTCACAAAAAAAAAAAAAAAAAAAAAAAACAAAAAAAAAAAAAAAAACCAAAACAACAACAACAAGAAGCCTAAATAATTACCTCAAGTAATAATAAGAGAAAAACTACTAAGATTCGGAATTCCCTGATTCCTTTTGGAATGTCATCAGATACAGATCTTCATTTCATAGCTGAAACTGCAAAAGTTATGTAAAACACTCCCAGTTAAATGGGACCTACTCAGCCCATGGAGGTCATTCCCAGCAGCAAGGCTGAGAGAACAAAGCAGAGTCTAAAAGCAGAAATTAGTAAATATGGCCAGGAAAACTCACTGAAGTGCCCACCAGTGCTTCCCCTTGCACTCTTGAGGTTCAGAATTCCAGTGGCTTCTAAAGAAAAAGTGAGCCCATCGGAAATGCCCTGTGGAAGGCACTACAAATTCCAATCCTTTCTAGAGAAAGTCTTATGATAGGAATAATTTCAGTCCCTTTTTATCTTCTTTGTGGAAAGTGCTCTCATCTTTCCACAAATTTCTGACCATCCCTGGTGCCTCAGGCACTTCCTCATCAACCTGGGGACTGTGTCTTATGTCAGAAAGCAGAGTAAAAAGGCACTTAAAGAAAAGTGGAAAGGACCATTTGAAGTGTTCCTAAGCACTCCTGCAGCAATAAAAGGGGATGGGATCAGTACATTGATACATCTGCCCCCAAGGGAAGCCAGCCCCAACACATAAGGGACTGGAGGGGAAAATATAGATGAGAATTTGAAGCTTCAATTTGTTAAAGCATGGAAATAAAATTTTCTAATGCAGTGTAGAGTGAGTTAGAAGAAATCCCATCAAGGGAAAGATATGTCATGAAGGGGTAACTATGAAAAGTCCTCAGTGTCAGCCCACCCTGGGCAGCAGCACTCTGGCACGCTCTGTCAAGCAGCAGCAGCCAGCAGGCCCAGGGGAGGCAGCCCAGCACAATTCACCCCATGCCCCCCACGGCAGCGTCCCTGGGGCTGCTGCACTGCAGAGCTGGAGGAGCACCCCCTGAGCCAGGCAAAAATGGACCCAAGTCTCAGGGTTTAGGAGGTGACATTTCTTGAACTTGGCTTGAAGGAGAACAGAAGGGCAACAACGGCTCAGGTGTTCAATCACAAAACACCCCAAGGGCTCTCACATACAGGGACTCAATATCGTTGTCTTGGGGACAATGGAGGAATTTGTAGAATACTCTGCAAGGAAGAAAGGGGCATTCCCAGCCACCTTTGAGTGTTCCCAAATATTATCCTCCCTCAGACAATTTCATATCCTTTCCCAAGAGAAGATTATGGTCTTGTTGCTAACATGTCCTCTTTTTCAGCTGAATAAATAAATGGCAGGAAATTTAGGAAAAGAACTAGACATCAAAGTCCCCATTGGTCTGTGCAGGAATCAACATCTGTGTCTCTCTAGAAAGACAGGTTGTGACTGACTAGTTTGGAGAAATCTACAAAACTGATAGCGATCCTGAAGGGACACTTGAACGGAATTTCTCTTTTTAAACCAATTGATGTACCTTGCCTCCAACGCTTTTCCATGTCTTTTACAAAACCCTTACAGAGATCTGGATCTTCCCTGGCTCATGACAAGGTGAGGCCATGATCTGCCAGCAGTCCTGGGAGCTGCTTCAGCTGACAGCTTAGAGCAGCCCATGGGCACTCCTCTGCAACCCTCCACAACAAGGTCATTTGGGGTGGAGGTTGTCCTCTACCCTTTCCATCCCTTAAGGCAAAGATTTTAAATTAACAAGTAAATCAGAAAACAGGCTTATTCTTGTCATAAAGAAATTCCATTTGCTACAATATTTTCTTAATATGTGCACAATTTTATAATAAAGGTACTGGGCTTCCATTCTCTACTGATAAGTTTCATTCAGTGGACAGAGCTAAGTCTTGAAGAGAAGAATTGACCAGAAGAAAGACTCTCCAAATATGATAAAACTGATGATAAGAGAAGGAGTTAACAATAATGCAACTTTTTTATTGCTAAAGTTCAATACTAAAGTCTCTAATCGTAGACTAACTAATCCTACATTTTTAACAAATAATCATCTCCTTATTACTAACTTGAAGAAACCTAAAAAGCTAATCATCTTTTAAAATAAAACAGCTGGAGCTCATAGATGATCCTTTGCTGAAGCAGAAGACTGGTGCCAGGACTCCAGGACTTGCTGCTTGCCAAATTCAGATACTCATTGCTGAATGTGGGACAGCTTTTTGTGGAGCTACTGCTCCTGTGGCACCTGCTCTTCATCTCGGAGTAGCTGGGGCTACCCTATGAAGGAGAAATCAAAAGAAAATCAGTGCATGCCAACATTTCTGCAGAGTTTAGAATTTCCTGACCTTTCCTACAAAATAGCCTTGAGGCACACTCAGCTAGTCCAGTCTGGCTTTATTCATGTAAAACAGAAAATATACACTGAGTTTATCTTTTGAGCTATTTTTCTCTGTGAGCACCACTCTTGAGGGAACATGGCAAACTGAGGCAGTTATAATGCAGACCAAAAAACAAACTCTAGACAAGTCAGAAACTACAACAACAAAAACCCAAAGCGCGTCAGCTCCTCAGGAGGGCAAAACTCATTAATGCTCAAAGCCACCGATGGGAGTCAAACCTTCTTCATTCCCTTCTCCCTCAAATCAACAGGTGTGAGGTTTATCAAGCTCATGATACAAATCCAAGATGAAGCGGCAATGAGAATAATAGATGCCACTTCCCAGCACTCTCACACCAATGCTTCTGCTCCTCTAGGCCTTAAGGTCTGGTTCTTATTGGATGAAAAAAACTCCCTCCACATCAGGCAGTTTTTCCTTCAATTCCTTCAAACCACCCTGAGATTAATATTTACAAGCAGTAAATTGCTAACAAGTTGAAATTCAGTAGCAGGACAGACAACAACTTGTGCCAAGGATGCATGCCAGGCCTGATACACCTCAGTAGTATGCAGGATAGTTTTGAAAAGAAAACCACAGATGCCTTTCCCCATTTTGGGCTGTCTCGGAGCAATGTGAGCCGGGGCCCTGCCGCGCCTGCTCCAAAGGCCGCAGCTGCCCCAGAGCCCCAGAGCTGCAGGAGGCCTGGCTGCCCCTGCCAACACCACTGCCCTGACACAAGCTGTGAGCAATTTCCAGGGCTTTAGACCACACACACACTTCTCCCTCCCCTCCTGCAAATGCCATGAGGGGATGCAGCAGCACTGCTGCAGCTGAGCCTGTGCAGCTGCACTGCAGGAAGGGAGGGCCCGTCCGGGCCTCACCCACCTCGGTGTTCATCTCTGCACTTCCCCCCACCTGGCCCATCTCCTCCTTTACCTTTCTAGCTCCCTAGTTCACATTTACTTGTAAACAACATCTGTAGTATTAACTCTGAAATATGGTCTTGGTTGCACCAAAATTCGGGCAGAGGCTTCTCTTAATAATCAAATTTTACTCCATCATTGTCCACTCTGGAGTTGGGAAAAGCAGCACATTAATACCTTCATTGAAATCCAAGGGACACTACTGCTTCAGCCTCCCCAGCTCTCTTCACATCTTTTTGGACATGCTAGTCCTCTACACAACTGCTGGCATTCTAGAACTCCAACATTTGTCTTTTTCTTGAACCTAAAGGGTGCAGGGGAAATGGAGCCCAGACTTGGAGACAGGGTGCTGGCTTTGACATCCCATTCTACAGGGATGGCTTTGACATCCCCATAGAATGGAATGTTAAAGCCAGCACCCAGGAAGAAGAGTGGCCACCAGCTGCTGCCTGGATGTAACTGGGCTACTGCTCAGTTCTCTGCTTCTTGCTCCTGACAGGACTGATAAAGCCAGAAGCCCAAGGCCGTATCTGCAACAACAACAAAATAATTCATTCTTCTATGATCACAATCAGGTTTTGCTCTCCATTCTAAAAAAGCAGCATCTGTGAATTGGCAAAGTTTTAAAATGCACTATTTTTAATTAAAAATAACTGTCAAACCTGGAAGACCTGCAGGTAAATATCTGCTCTTCTGCATTCCTACTTTCTCATCTTAGCACTTAGCAAGACCTTCTCCAAGTCTACTGCTAAAAGGCTTTGGGAAGTAGACGCTCCCTTCAGCAGCTCCAGCAAAGCTTCCCCAAAATGGGGATGCCAGGTAACTTTTGTCTAGGTCCCAATTACTGCTTGCACACACCAGGAAAAGACTCAGCTTTTGCTATCAAACACCCACATAATTTATTACAGAGGAACCTGGCTGTTTTGGAGTTTTATGCATTAAAAACAAGATTAATGCTTCACTATTACAACCCATGAGTACAGGATGTTGTGGTTGGTTGTGAATTCTCATCAGGATGAACACAGACACCAGTCACATGTCCAGAAACTCTTGTGCATTTAGGTACAGCTATCTTAAATCCAGCAGGCTCACCCACTCCGCAGACTCAAAAGCTGTTGGCTAACAAGCCTTTAAACTTGTACAAGAGAGTTTCACAAGTGGTTACCAAGGAGCCCTTGCTGTTGCTCAGGGCCCTTCAGTCATCTCTCAGCTCCTCCCAAGGAGCTTCTCAAAGGTGCTGCCTCACGAGCCACAACACACGGCCACAAGCTCCCCACAGGCACAGCAAACCTCAGGGCCGGGGATGGAGTAGAACAGGACAGCCGTGCTGTGCCCAGGCAGAGGGAGGGAGGAGAGAAATTAAGGCAGAGGAGGGAGTGAGGGAATAGCACCATTCTGTAGGTGCTGTGTTTTGTCCAGCCATGTGGATAGTGCAGAGCTGGGGTCAACAATGAGAGTGACAGAGAGACAGAGGGAGAAGATAGCAAGAGGGTTCCATCTGCCCCAGCCTGGTGCAGCCTCTTATGCACAGGAGATTTCTCATGCAGTTCTGTCACACAAGCAGAGCCAGCCATTTGAGCCCTTCTCCAGGGAATGAGTTGAGGGTGGGGACTGAGCTCAAGTCTCCAGGCAGAGCAGAAAGTTGGATCAGGACAATGCTGCTCCACCCCTGCTGGATCCTCTCTTCTTATCATAACCTTGAGGTCACAGCAGTGTGTGGCAAAACATGCCTAGGCCTGATCCTGCACATTCCCATCACAGCTTCTACATCACCAGCAAGTCTGCTAAAATTTACTATACAATGCAGAATATTAAAAATGCACAAAATACCTGAGCAGGTCTTGCTGGAGCATCTGTCTCAGAAGGCCTTGGAGACGTTGCTTGGCTGCTGCTGGTGGGGTTCTGAGATGGAGCTGATTTTCTGTATGGATGGTCCAAGAGTTCATGTTACAAAGCCTAAATATCAACTGTCATAGTTCTTTCCTTGCAGGGAAAACAGACCTTCAGTGTCAGGACTCAAGGAAAAAACATGAAGCAGAGTTGAGGGAACTTTAGGCAGGACATCAGGAAAACATTCATGGCCCAGAGGGTGCTTGAGCACTGCAACAGGCTCCCCAGGCCAGTGGTCACTGCAGCAAGGGCTCAAGAACAGTTTGGACAACTCTCTTGGGCACAGGGTGTGATTCTCGTGGTGTCTGTGCAGGGCCAGGAGTTGGATTCCATGACCCTGATGGGCCTCTGCTGGTGCAGCATATTCTAAGAATCTAGGCTTCATTTCCCAGGGCTTTTTTTCTAAAAAGGCTCTTTTCCTTCCCCAAGAGACTGAACTTACCTAGAAAGTATTGACTTCAAACTCTTTCTTTCGATTTTACTGTAGCCAGGCCAATCACTCTGAAGGGTTTGAAACAGATGTTCCTTCAGACTAAAGGAATTCTCCTTTGCATTCACGTTGGCTACCTACAGGCAGACGTTTAGGAAAACAAATCTTCATTATACCTATATGCAAACTATAGAAATCTAAAGGAGCTACTTCAGCTGGGATGGCAGAACATGGCTCTCATTATGTTGTGAATGTCTGCAGCGTGAAAAAGCCCTGCCACTACCCTGGGCAAACACAGCAACAAACTTTGCAGGTTCAGGGAATGAGTTCTTAAAAGTCACTGTGGGATCAACTAAAACTGTATCGACGTTGAATTTGAGTCCTTTGCCTAGGCTCCAAAACTATTTTCTTAGCTAAAGAGGAAATAATCCAATTTAATATAATAATGCTTGCATAATTCAGCAACAGCACCATTCAGGTGCATGGGGAATATTTAAAAAGGAAAGAAGGAGCTACTGCATCTTTCCATGGGTGTGCCTCTGATGAAAGCCTATCAGAAAGAAATACCAGTGGAACTTACCTTGAAGGAGTATTGGGAAAGTCTCTAATTTGAACAGGTGAGGAAGTAGTAAAATTATGAACAGCAGAACAGCATGATGGAAGAATTGGTGGTACAAGCTCCATGATCTCACCTGCTGAAGGATCTTTCCAAGGGAATCCTTGTCCTTTGGCCTGACTCCATCTCTCTGCAGCCGAGCAAGTAACTCTGGCTCCTTGTAATCCCTCAGAGCAAGCAGATGAATCACCCTGTCCCTGTAGGGTCGGCCGTAAACAGCAGCGCAGCCGCTCCAGTCGATGTCTGCAAGTCTCATAGGCACCATCCTCTTCTTCTCAGGCACAGGACCTGGATTGTTTTGTTGGGCTCCTCTGACCTCTGCTTCTTCTCCTAAAGTGAGGGAAAACCAGAAACAGAGAGTTCAAATTGCAGGTTTGCAGAAGGCAAGGTAGTTGATTCCAAAGGATGCACCAAGAATGTTGAACCTCCATTGGCTGGGCATTTACAAATATAAAAGAATCCAAATAGTAAAGCATTAAAAAGAAACAGTTAGTAAAATGCCTGGTAAAGGAGTGATACTGGATGGGAGGTTTTAATGAAAACTTCTTTTTATGCATGGTGCTTTTATATGATTTCCCCAGTTTGTAAGCTCAAGCGTTGGCTATGTCAAGAATGGCATGGACAGTGGGAATATGTGCACTCTCAGCAAGTTTGCCAGCACCAGAGGCATGGGATGCCATCCACAGGGACCAGGACAAGCTTGGGAATTGGGGCCCTGGGAACCTCATTGGTTTCAACTAGGCCAAGTGCAAAGTGCTGCATCTCTGGGGTTGGGACATGCCCTGGCACCGAGGCACGCCTGGGGATGAAGGTGGGGAGGACTTGGAGGTGCTGGTGGATGAGAGGCTGGATATGGGCATAAAAACATATAGATATCCAGTAAAAAAATGAAATGGAAGCATATCTGAAAGGAGTCCATCAGTTTAATACCCTTTGCACTTGGATTGTGTGACTCCTTTTCTGCCTGGGTCCTGAGCTCTCTGCTCTTCTCTTTGGCTTTGAGCATGGCAAGCATTTCATAAAAATCCAAAGGATGGGATTTTTTTACCCTCTCTCATTCTGTTTACTCACCTTTGGACTTGGGAGTCTTCCCCTGCACCCTGGCAGACACTGGGAATCCAGAATGTGTCAGAACCTTATTTTTCAGTTGTACTTCGGTGGAAGCGGAAATGGATCTGACACTTGGAGACATGTTCAAAATTGAACAGGATGTGGAAGGCAGGTCCAAGAAAGAAGGAGAGTGGCCACCAGCTGCTGGCTGGACATCACTGGGCTCTTGGTCAATCCTCTGCTTCTTGCCCATCACAGGACTGAGAAAGTCAGAATCCAGAGGCCGTTTCTGCAAAGATGATCCCGATTAGTTTTCCTCCCATTCTGAACAAACAGCATTTCTGAACTGGCGATGGTTGAAAACACACCTTTCTTACCTAAAACAGCCTTTCAAACAAGGAGTGCTGCAGCTAAATATGTTCTCTATTTCATCCCTACTTTCTCACCCCAGTATTCAGCAAGTCTTTCTCCTAGTCTGTAGCTCAAAGGCTTTGGGACAAAGACACTCCCTTCAGCACCTCTATCAAAGGCTTCCCCAAAATGGGGAGCTCAAGTTGGTTTTATCTTGCTCCCTGTTTCTCCTTAGACACACCAGGAAAACACTCAGCTCTTGCTGTCACACACCCACATGATTCCCTAAAGCAGCCCCAAGGAGCCACCGGTGTGGTGCCGATCACAGCGTGTCCAAAGCAGACATGATAACAACAGAGGGAAGGCCCAGTCTGGCTGCAGGTCTCATTCCTGCTGTTCTCCAGAGGAAACCCTGGATCACAGCCTCTTCACTACCGAGCAAACACTGCTCCTATCCGTGCACATCAGCAGCTCAGAACAGGAGTGCCAGACACAGCTCTGTGCCTGCCTGCTGACAGAAATCCTGTGGGCAAGGAGGCAGGACTTAAGAGGATGCTGGGCCCTGCAACATTTCCTACTGTGGCTGGGAAAAGAGTAGGGAAAAACAGAGCTGTGTCCTCCCTCCTCTATTTAAAGAGTATTTTTAATCTTTAGGAAACTAACCTTTTCATGCAATGTTTTCCAAGATTCTTTCAAAAAGACCACGCTCTGATTTTAAGCCTAACAAGTCCGAGCTATTCCATGATGATTCAGAGTTCCCTCCTCTCACATGGGATAGTCTGAATCAAAATGGGAGCCTAAATGCTGCTTAGGACAGAAAAACAAGTTTCCTACAAATGCCTTACTACTGGAATTTGTCCTTATTCTAGACTTCCCTTAGATTTCTCTTCAAACAGTAGCACTGGCATGACCGTGCATGTTTTAAGTACTAGAGCTGCCATATCATCAAGAACCCTGCACAGACACAGCCAGGTACCAGAAACATGTCCACATCTTGTCCTTAGCAGAGTTTCCTACGCACCATGAGAAACAAGTCATGTGTGCAAGCTTGTTGCAGGCTTTGACATTGCAACCATCTGGAAAACTATACAGGAATCCCATTGGAAGTACACGCCTCAGGTTCATACAATATAAAGAGAGCACTACTGCTTCATATCACAGCTTGGACACCAGGAGCAAGTGGGATAAAACATCATTCATAGTAGAGAATGTTTAAAAAATTCACAAAATACCTGAGCAGTTCTGGGTGGAGTATCTCCTTCAGAAGGTCCCAGAGATGGTGACTGGCTGGTGCTGGTGGAATTCTGAGATGGAGTTGGTTTTCTGTAAGGATGGTCCAACATTTCAGGTTACAAAGCAAAACTATCAACAGTTATCGTTCTTTTCTCACAGGGAAAACAGACCTTCATTTCCCAGAGGGTTTTTTGAAATGGTTGTTGTCCTGACTGAACTTACTGAGAAAGGGTCACCTCCAATGTCTGTCTATCTCTTTCAGTGTAGCCAGGCCAATCTTCCTGGATGTCTTTAAAGAAATGTTCCTTCAGGCTGAAAGAATTCTCATTTGCATCCAGGTTGGCTACCTAAGGACAGACATTTAAAACATAAATGTTCATTTCACCTAAAGGCAGACTATAGATGTCAAACTGATACTGCAAAGCTAAAGCAAAGGTGAAAAGAAATCATGCACCAGTTTTCCTGGACTTCTGTTCAATGTGAAGAACAATGCAGCTGACATGTAAGAGGTAACAATATTAAAGAGGTGTGGTCCATTTGGGCTCTAGAAATTGGGAGGTAAATAAATGCCAAAGTGCTGCAAGCATGGAGGAAATGGATGCTATGAAAACCTCTCCCTGCAGCAGGGATCCAGGTTTTTTGGTCTTTAACACAGCTTTGAGAGTCAAAGTCCCCTATGCCACAGCTCTCAATCTTCACCATTTGAAATACAAGGAGAGGCCAGGCTTTTCCTTTCTGTTTCCTTATCTTTTGAGTAAGACCTGAAGAACATCATCTCCATGGGCAAATCCATATTTTTCCACCCTCAGGAACACATTGGCTACCCTCTTGTTTCACCCAGCTGCATTGCCATGGCAGAGCACAGCCTGGGCCTCTAACGGGGCATGCTTTCACCATCCCATGAAGCTCCACAGGATGCTGGCATTTGTCTCTGCAAACAGAACTGCTTTTCTTTCTCAAGTGCTTGCTCAGAGGAAACTACAGGTTCCTATGGAACACTTGTGGGAGATAACCTACCTAGAGCTACACTTCAACAGCTAAAAAGTAACCAAGATACCCAGAATCAGGAATTTACTTCTTAAAAGCACAACTAAGTCTGTGTTGGAAGAGAAGGAAGGCTGTGAGTGTAAGAGCTCAGCAAATTCACCCTACTGGTTTTTCATCTATACCCAAAAACAATGCCACCTGCTGCGAAGTTAAGAAAAATGTGAATAATAGTTTTCAGGATGAAGTGCTGTTCACACAGCCCTTTCAGAATGCAAACCAGTACCTTGAGGCAGTTCACACTGCAAACATGAAACTACTCCTTCAAAATCTCCTTAAACATTGACAAGAAGAAAAGGGAAAGGAGATTTTTCCACCTCTTACCTTCTAAGGAGCTGAGCTTTGAAATCCTATAATCCCTTCTTTCATAGCTAAAAAGGAAATATTGCTGCATGATATGCTATTTAATGATAGCATAATTCAGTAACAGCCTACATGGACGGGGAATATGGAAAAGGAAGGAAACAGCCACTGAATCCTTCCATAAATGTGAATTGTAGGAATGATAAAGAAATACCAGTGGAACTAAACAAACACCTGGAAAAGTTACTGAATAATAATAGGTGCCAAGGAATTTGAAGACTTGATACACAGGACAACAAAGAACCCCTGTGCTCAAAGTTGGGAACCATCTCTATCATGGAGGATTTTCCTGGAACACCCTCCCCTGGAAAGCAATCCCCACAGATCCCAGCAGCAGTCAAGTACCATCGAGTGGCCACCAAATCCCTTCAAGTGAAATACTGCCCTAGGCAGCTACCAAAATTCTCTCCTCTGAAACTTGTCCCAGGATTTTAAGGACCTCAACTAAGTGTTTCATCCAGTTGAGACTTTCACCCTCTGAAGTTCCTCCATGAAGCAGTTAAAGAGTCCAAGGAAAAGAGAGAGGATTACAAAAAGGCACGAGAAGCAAGCATGTTACAAAGAATTTATCATTGCCAGCCATTCTAGAAAAACAACAATGCCTCCCAAGTTTGGAAGGTTTCTTTCTTTCCTCACATGGGCTTGCCATTGGGGGGAACTGGGTAAAGCTGATGGAAAAATCTAAACCAGGAGCATTTCCCAAGCCTCTCATTAGTTTCTAATTGAAACCCTGAAGTAAGACAGCTGAGAGTTAGCATTGCTGGCAGCGACTCCAGGATCTCACCTCCTGAAGGATCTTTCCAAGAGATTCCTTGTCCTTTTGCACAACTCCCTCTCTTTCTAAGTGGGAAAGTAGCTCTGGCTTCTTGTAATTCTTGAGAGCCAGTAAATGAATCACCCTGTCTCTGATGGGTCGTTGGGAAACAGTCCTGGAAAGTCTCTGGAAGAATTTGGCAGGGTTCGTGGGCATCGTTCTCTTCCTCTCAGGCACAAGATCTGGAGAGCTGCATGGGGCTCTCCTGAGCTCTGGTATTTTCACTTCAGTAAAGGAAAAACAGAAAAAGAGTTGTCAAATGGGGGGTTGGGAGAAGGCAAGGAAGTTGATTCAAAAGGATGTACCGAGACTGCTGAAATTCTGTTTGTTCAGCATTGATAGATCAGTAAGAATCCAAACAGTAAAGCATTGGGAAGAAACAATCCTTAAAAATACCTGGTAAACGAATGATATTGGAGGGATGGTATTAATGAAAAATTACTTTTATGCATGGTGCTTTTGTATGATTTTCCCAGTTTGTAAGCTCAAGCAGTGAGCTATGTCAGGAATGGCATGGACAGTTGGATTAAATGCAAGCTTGGCAAGTTTGCCAACACCAGAGGCATGGGATGCCATCCAGAAGGACCAGGACAAGCTTGGGAAGTGGGGCCCTGGGAACCTCCTGCGATTCAACAAAGCCAAGTGCAAAGTGCTGCATCTTTGGGGTTGGGACATGCCCTGGCACTGAGACACGCTTGGGGATGAAGGTGGGGAGGACTTGCAGGTGCTGGTGGATGAGAGGCCAGGCATGAGCTGGCACCGTGTGCCGGCAGCCCAGAAAGGCAACCGTGTGCTGGGCTGCACCAGGGGAAGCGTGGCCAGCAGGTCGAGGGAGGGGATATGACACACCAGGCACTGCTTTGAAACCAGGAACTCGTGCTTGGTGTCTGATGGAGACTCTCTGAGTCCTGGTGAGACATCCGGGAGCTTTGTCTCTCCCATCACACACACACAGACTGACCTTTCTTTACACGCTCCTTCAATCTTTCAATGTAGGTCAAACTTTTAATGCCTTTCTCCACTTCCTGTTCTTTGGACCATGCCTCTCTGATATGTGCCTGCAAACCTAATGACACAAACATCACACACTTCAATTACTTAGAACAAGGTAAACATGCCAGTTATTGAGTGGGGGCACTGCTGGTGTTTTGAGAAGCTCAATCCGATGTAGGTACAGAGACTTCCCACAGCATTCAAGCAAAAGACCTCCCAAAATGATACCCCTGAATGACTTCTAATGAAAATTACCTGAAACCATAACCAAGCATCAGGATGAAAAGTAGGTAAGAGTTCTTCACCACAGGGTAGTCAGGCATTGGGACAGGCTCCCTTAGTGGGCTCAGGGCACCAAGTCCAGCAGAGCTCATGAAGCATTTGGACAAGGTCCACAGGTACCTGGTGGGATTCTTGGGGACAGAGCTGCACTTGCATGTCCTTGTGGATCCCTTCCAAATCACATATTCTCTGATTCTGTGACAAACACCAGTCCCAAACTGATACTGCATGGAGCACGTTGCAAAGGCACGCTCTACCCTATCAGCAACCAGAGCTGTCTCACCTGAGATTCTCTGTGCCAGCCCAAAGTAGAAGTGGCCCCAAGTTCCACAATCGTCTCACTACTGCCAGTCCTCAGACCCCAGTTACTGAATGTTAAATATTCCCTTAGGATTTATGTAGACCACCACCAAGAATCACACAAATCTTCATTCACATGTGAAACAGAATGTCCTGAATGAGGAATTCAGAAGTTTAGCGTTGTCTCTCCAAAAAGCCACCAAGGGTGCTGCCTTAAAATGCTCTGCACTAGGCTAAGGCAGAGCAAGAGCTGCATGTGCAGGGGCAGAGATGTCCCTGCAGGCAGGTGACTGCAGCCACAGCCAGGTGAGAGCCTGTTTTTCTCAGGGCAGCTGGCTGTACCTGGCTCAGCTCACTGCTGCAGGCAGCACCACGGAGTGCCTGCAAGGGGAATGTGCACCTGGTGTCTGCCTGGAGCCAGGCTCCTTGGGGAAACAGCACTCAGAACAGGTTAACAACAAATGGCAGCCCCTAAGCACATTGTGCTTTGTGGGAAGTGATGGAATCCACTGGGAAGATGACACCAATGCCTTCCTTCCAATTTCCTTGAAAAGAACCCAACACAGTAATATGATAACAGTGACTTATTAATGACCAAGACCAAAAAAATTAAATAAAGCATGGTTCTCCACAATGACTTTATGGAAATTCTCCATGCGACTTCCTCTCAGTCATTTTTTCTTTCAATTTGCAATTAATTCTTATGGATAGGCACAATGCCTAGGTACTCCAAAATCTAATTGTAAATCAAAAACATTAGCTACCAAAACTGTGAATTTAAGTGCATAAGGTGGTCCAAATCTTGACCTCCATGCTCCAAATTCCAGCCCATCAAGGAGTATGGGAACAAGGAAGGACTGGCAGGCTTTCTCAGGGGAAAACAAACCAGTGCCTGAATGAACTGACAAGAGACTGCAAGGCTGACCTGAGGCCAAACCACCTCCAGCTGAGAGCTCTGAACACAAGAGATTCCCTCTCCCAAAAATATGCTGCAAAAATGAATTGCCAAGGTGAAAATCTTACAGACATTGAGCAAAATATGAAAGGCAACCATACCTCCAAGTGGGTTATACAATTTGACATCCTGCACACTTCCATTGTGCGACACCTCGCTGGCATTTGGCTAAAAGGAAGAAGAAATTTTCTGTAAAATCTTCAGCCTACTCTCCATCACTGCTGATTAACTAAGCCCTTCATTTTAAACAAGAGCTGCACTTGCAAAGGTTTGCTGTTCCATCACTCAAAAGGGCTGCTTTGACACAGTTCTCCCTCTGAAAGCAACCAGCTACAAAAGTGCCCTGAGAGAGCGACCCTCACTTAGCCTCTAATGCAGCCAAGCCTTCAAGTAGCAGGTCATCCTTTCCCAATTGCTGGAATTTATAGGCACAGGCTTCCCCTGAAATCAAGTGCCTGAGTACAGTTGAACTGGTCAGTGCTCAGCTAACAATCCAGGTGAGAGTGGTTCACAAAAAGATTAAGAATTCAGAGCAGGACCCAACACTGGGATTTATCTGGCACTATGGAAGTACATCGTAGAGTCAGCTCCAAGAAGAATTTCATCTGCATGAGGTGAATTTCGACTCTCAAGAGGCATGAAAACCCTTTCTCTTTTCCTCAGCTCTAGATGCAATTCTTCATAGATGTGAAGAGGAAAGAGTTTCTCCTCGGTAAGTCAGATATACCAAATTTGGGTTACTTGGCTGATCTCATAATTTAGTACAGAAAGTGTCACATTCCAGTAGAACTTAAAAATCTCTAAAATGTTTTTCAGCCTAAGTACATTTTTTAACAAAAACAACTGCTGCCATCCAACTGCTTCATTCTGAAGGCACAATTGGCTGAGATAAAATCTAAAAAGGTATGATAAATGGACTGGAAAATGTGGACTAATTAGCATGAGAAAGGAGACATCAATCCCAAATAGAGGATAGCATATTACTTAGTGGAATTGTACTTTAGAACCAATTAAGGTTAATTTCTATGTTTGCTAAAACTGTATCAAAGAGTGGAAAAGCTTTGAAAATGATGTGCATGTGGCTGGAGTTCTCCACTAGGCATCACAGCTGGGAATATACTAATACATCCTCCTAATACTAGAAAATACTGTCAGAGAGTTTCCTTTACCCTGACATGTTCGGTGAGTGCAGTACAACGTGGAACAATGAGAAATCCATGCATTTTGGCCAAGAGCCATGCCCAGGCATGAATTTCCCAAGTGTCCCAGCATGGAGAACATGTGACTTTCACTGGCACCTCCTCAGTGTCATCACTGAGTGCCACATCCACCAGAGAACCTCCCACATCCACTGGCACCTCCTGTGTGTCATCCCTGTGAGTGGTTCCCACCCGGGCAGCTGCCTCCAAGGGGCCCTGGAGCAGCCGTGGGGCCCCAGCCCTGCCCAACAGGTCCCGCGGGCTCAGCAGCACCTGACACCAACACCATGGCCAAGCCCCCACCCGCTGCCAGCCCGCAGAGCCCCACAGCTGCCCCTCACCTCTTGGTCCTGGGGCCTCTGGGTCACCCTGACGGGCACGGCAGTGCTGCTGGGGGCCCTGCGGGACGCAGCGCGCGCTGGGGCCCTGCGGAACACACTGGATCCTGCCCAGGCCCGCAGCTCCACCATCCCGCTCTGCCTCGGCTGCTCCCGCTGCCACAGACACTGATCCTGCTGCAAAGGCTGCAAAATGCAAAATCCTTCTTAGCAAAATGTGTTCCTGGATGTTTGGCCTTGGTGGCTTTCAAGGCTCATCAAGAAGAAGGGAGATCACCCCCATGAAACAAGAAGCAGCCACCAAGCTCAAAGGGATGGCCCGGCCTTTGAAAGGCAGGTTACTTGTTGGCTCAATTGCCTTGGTGAGGTGCAGGGCTTGACAGCCTTCAGTGACCTCGACACAGGGGAGGTTAGCAAGGCTTGGGAAGAACGATGCACCTCTGATGGTGGACACAAAGAATGCAGGATTTATGGGCACAAGGACATTTGGCAGAACCCCCGAGAAAAGGAACAAACTGATGAAGCCAACACAGCAACTGTGCTGCATCAGCTGTGACAGGGTAAAAGGCCATTCCAGCAGGAGCAGACCATGGCCACCCACTCCAGAAACCTCACTGTGAATAAGGGGGAGACTGAGTATGCAGACTATTGACCATGAGAAGTGAGAGGAAATTACCCAACAGCAGACATAATACTAATTATGAAAAGAACTAGGAGACTTGCAGTCAATGAACACTAATTCCTTTCTTTGCTCAATTGTATAAATACTAAGACACTCTGGTTCTTGTGGTGCTGGCTTTGTGAATTTGCCCCTGAGCCCCCCCTTTCTGCCCAGAGCTGTAAATAATTACCTCCACTCAGTGTGTGGATCGGCCTCTTGAACAACGAGTGCTGGAACCACCAAAGCTGGAACAACACTCGCTGTCCCTCTGACACCTCCGCTCTGGCTGCAGCCGCCGAAGGGTCTGAGCGGTCCTGCCGTGTGCCGGTGACAATGGCCACGTGTCCTTGGAAACGGGGAGTTCCATGTTCCAGGCTGGGCGGGATGTCACTGAGGAGCGGGACGTGTCACAGTCGGGGCAGAGGGAATTCACAATGGGCACAGGTGGGGAATGCCCTGCCTGGCCCATGACTGACTCAGCTCATTTCCAAGTGCAGAAAGGGGCACTCCACCAACCCCAGGTGCTGCAGCTGTGCAAACCAGGCCTAGTGAAGGGTTTCTGCTCTAACGTGCTGCACTTGGCTCTCTCGGAGGCGAAGGAGGAGCTTAACACCTCTCACCAGGGCAGCAAGGTGCAGCCCTCCCAGCACTGGGCACTCCTGTCCTGGGCCCTTCAGTCTGTGAGGCTTCCAGCACGTACACGGTCACTCAAACATCATCTCTTTGACAAAATCCCCCGACCTTTCCTCATCCCAGTCCCCTAAAAGGAAACAAGCCAGCAGCATGCCCAGGCCCCCACAGCCTCTGCAGGAGGAGCTGACATGGAAAGGCCAGTGCTGGCCCCGAGCAAAATTCTAGGCTGACATTTGTGCTGACTGCAAGTGGCCATTGAAGTTATTGACACATGTAGAAAAACATTTTATATTCAATTTATGATGGTTTTATTGTCATTTCCCCCATACCCAAGATTAGTCCAGATTTCAGTCAGCTGGCACCAAAAATAAGTGCTAGCCATAAGTTGTCCAGGCATTACAGGGAGAAATAATAAAGCATGTAGGTTAAAATGTGTTGAATATTACCATCCAAAGTTCATTTTCAATGATATCTTGTGTTAGTTTTGAAGTCCATGTCTATATCTACCCATGTCTCATCTCCTGGCTGCCACACTCACAAGGACAGTGTAGTCTGGGGACACAAAGGGAGGAATCAATTTGTCAAACACCAGAGCCCAGATCTGTAAAAGAACTGCGTGCCTTTTTGGGAATGACTGGTTTGTGTTGATTATGGAGCCCCAGTTAGGGACTGTTGGAAAAGTCTTTGTATGAACCATGAAAGGAATCCATGGAGGTTGTTACACTGGACTCGAATGTCCAACAGCCTTTCCATACCTTTTAAAGGTTATTGATGACAACCCCTGCTCTGGAGTTACCAGATTTGATGGAACCCTTTGCACTGTTCATCCATGAGTGCCTTTGCCCTGCACAGTAGCCCCATATTTAGCTCAAAGAATGGGAACGAAGGAAGAAACCTGTGGTATTTTGGGCGTATTTCTCAAAAAATAACTAAAAAATGTACTCAAGGCATGGTCAGTGCACCTCAGAGCAGGAACCACCATGGTCCTGATTGATAGAATATACTTGAAAATAAATGGGAAAGAAAAGTGATAGTTTATGTGCCCAACATGGTTATGTCTGGTTCAGCACAAAAAGGAGGTCACTGGTTATCCCTGAACAGAAACTGAAAGTAACAGGTGGTACTCCTGGAACAAAACACGTGGTGCTAAAGACAGCTACTGCCTTGAGCCCTGAGTAAAGGTTACAAATTGCTGGATTTGTTACAAGAATGCTGGTTGATTTGATATCCAGCAATCTGGCATATCATCAGTCAGAAAAAGGAGTGTAAGAATGGGAGAAGACTAGAAGTCCCCACTCTAGGTGGGACTGGCTTTCCTCATGGCTACCAGACCTTTAAAGGCTTACAGAAGTATTTCTAACCCGTGCTGGAATTGTGACTGTTTGCATTTTTTTCTGTGTGATAATTCATTGTATTTCAGCTTTCATGAGATGGTTTGCAAATATTTGTAATAACAAACATTCTTATCCTAGAAAAGAAAATTAGTTTTAGAAGTGAGACTTCCAAGACAAATCTTGAAAGGATCTCTGTGAGGGATTGTTGCAAATAGCTTATGAGGGAGGAGTGGGTAGTGGAACACTGAAAGCTCTGAAACCCTCTATGTCCCAAGCCAAGCCAGAACAACACAGTTTCTTCAAGAACACATTCTGCTGCTCAGACAACCAAGATGAAAATGACTACTATATGGAAGACCACAATGAAAAGTCAACAAAAGGCCAAAAGCTCAGTGAACACCCAGGGTCTCTAAAGATCCCCAGTAGACCCTCAGAAACTAACTGTGCAGACTCAAGCAATTTATACATATTTAATGATTTCTGAGAAACGGAATGCCTGTGTGCTGCATACTGCAGTAAAGCACAGCAAGCTCACCCCAAAGTGTGCGTGTCCCCGCGGTGCCTGTGCGCCAGCAGCAGGTGTCACTTGGGGTCTGCCCGGTATCTGCGTCTCTCTGCTCCCCCAGGGTTTCCCTGGCTCAGGAGATCCCCCGTTCTCCACGCTTGACTGCTCCACTCTTGGCTGTGCCTCTCAGAAACAGGGCTCCTGTTGCATGAGTGAATGCCTTGAGAGCCAGCCCCTCAAACACTTTCTTTGTCCTTGCTGCACATGTGCCTAGAGCAACATGTGGGTCACCTTCCTGCCACTTCAGCATGTGCAGAACTGCACTTAAGTGCCACTTCTGTTCAAAGTTTTCTGGAGGCAAAAAGGGAGCTGGGGCGGGGCAGAGGGGCTGATGTCAGTAAGTGAGAGGTTGTCCTCAAGTCCCTTTTGCCGGGGCAGATGCCACGGGGGTCTGTCAGCCAGAGCAAGAGCCAGGACCCGCAGGAAGGATCCTGTGTCCTGGATCCGGCCAGGAGGGTGATCTTTGCAGCAGCTCGGAGGAGCACGGCCAGGACCTTGGGGTAACTGGATACCACCTGCCACGTGGCAGGGGCAAATGGAAGGGTTTGTTCTTCCTCCACCTGTGTGCTGCAAGTCACGGGCTGTGCCAAGTTCTGTGTGGAGAACGATCACGTGTGACTCGTTCGCCTCTTGTATGCTCTCCTTTTAGTGTTGTTATTACCGTTTGTGTTCTTTTTTCACTGCTCTTTCTAGTAAATTGTTCTTATCTCAACCCGTGATCTTTACCTATTTGTGCTCTTCTCTCCATCCTGCCACAGGGAAAGTGGTGGGGAAGTCAGTGAGGGGCACGTGCTCTGAGGGGTATCAGTGTGAGCACTCAACTGGGGAATACCATTCCTACACTGCAACAATGTGGAAAACTCAGTTTCCTAAGGTACTTTCCTTGGCTAGTCCTACAGGAAAATCAGCCTGCTGAAAAGCAACTGCTGTCATTGAACTGAAAGCCTGCTAGGTAACACTTGTTTTAAACTACAGATTTAATAAAGTTACACAAGCAGCAAAAATTAAATATTGCCAAACCGTCTTTATAATAACATTTTAAATTATTTTAAAATCCAAGATGGGAGAAACTCCTGTGAACTTTTTCCAATCCCACAGTGGCAAAGAATACAAAGAAAGTAAAGCAAATTACAACTGAATATTTTCAGCCCCTAAAAAAAAAGTTAAGCAAAATAGCAGAAAGAGTTACATTTGAGCTGCATTTCCAAAGCAGATGGTTGACTTTAATGCTTAAGGCTACAGAAGAGGAAATGAGAGAATCTGTGTGTTGAAAAAAAACAACCTGTAATGGAACTGTGCAAATGCATTCTCTTCCTCCCTGAAATGAAAATTCTCATATTCAAAATATCATTAAAAGTTGAGGCCAAAATTTCAAGTGACTTGATGTCAATGAGCTGTGTTAAATCTTTGAAGAGAGCATTGCTGGTCTGGCTTCACAGGCACCTGAATGAATGATGAACAGAAGATCTGTACATTCCAAATTATACTTTCTTGGATAAGCCAGATTTTCCAAAGATTCAACAAACAGATTTGGGTTTGGTTTATTTTCTCCCACTAAAAAGAGCTAAAAGAGTTCATGCACTCGCTTAGTCAGGTCAAGGTTCTGAAGGTCACTCGGCCAGTATTGAGGTCACAGACAGCGGATTCCAGAAAGATGTCCTTGATTTTCAGACTTTTCACAGACAAAATACCAAGAAAGAAAAAATTGAAATCAATTGAATTCAGACACTGCTTTGCTCCCCATGAAACCACAAGCCCACACTTTACTCTTCTCATTAATACAAACACAGAAACACCGGCAGCCTTGGTTGGCAGAAGATGGAAAACTGTCATTTCCAGACACTCACTGAGAGCAGGCAATGTGAAAGCCCCGCCCTGGGTTTCACAGCCACTCCCCTCCTGTGCCCATCCCTTCAGGGCAGGCCCAGCATCAGGACGAGCTGTGGAAAGAGCTGGTGACAGTGGCAGGTCCCTGTGCCCAGGGCAGAAGGCACAGCACCTCTGCTCCTGGCTGGAACAGGGGCCACTTGCCCAGCTAGACCTGGTGTCCCAAAAAGAGGAGGGGCCCTGGCCCCAGGGCTCTCCCCAGCCCTGCAAGAGGCCAAGCCACCAGCAGCTCTAGCAGGGCTCTTGCAACTCTTTCCTCAAGGAAAAGGAAATCAATTGTTATTTCCCTCACACACTCCCTAGACACTGCTTTCTCTCCCTCCTAATGCCCTTCCCCTTCCCCTTGTGCCCCCCGTGGGTGACACTCCTGTGCTGGGGGCACAGCCAAGGGCCCCTGCAGTCGAGGGCCATGGCAGCAGTGCTGCCTCTTCCACAGGAAATCCTGCTGCAGCTGCCACACCTGCAGCATATCAGATACCAAAGGCAGAGCGGGCAGCAGGAGCAGCTGCTCTCTCACAGGACCATGCCCTCAATCTTCCTATCCAAACATCTGGATACACAGTGACTCCACAGCCCGAGGTAATCCAATCGGGGGCACTCCCCTCTGATGTTCCAGCCCAGAAGGTAGAACTAATTTCAGTCACCCGAGCTTTGGAATTGAGTAGAGGAAAATGAGTTAACATTTGAACTGATTCATAATATACCTTTGGAGTGCTACGGGCACATGGGATTTCTGGAAAGAAAAGGATCTTTTGACCTCTCAAGGCACATCAATCAAAAATGGAAAACAAATCTTGGGCACACTTGAAAGTATCCAGAAACCAGAGGAAGTTGCCATCAGGCATTGCAGAGCACACCAAGTGGTTAAGACCAAACTGGAATTGGGGAAACATTTAGCCAACGAGGCTGCAGAAAAAGACATGTTAAAAAACAAAGCTTTATCTTTAATACCCTTGCCAGAGATACCTCTCCAACTAGAAAAAACAGAGTATAATGCTAGGGACTGTCAATTAATTGAAACTGTAGAATTGTGATTTGATCCACAGGGTTAGACAGTTATCCCAGCTGGGCAAAGAGTAGTCCCAGAATCACTCCTGTGTGAAAAAAATGGATTGCAAACACAAAGCCACTCATTGGAGTACTGAAAAACTTTGGAAACATTTGCAAAAATCTGTAACTGGGTGTGAAATGGCTCAGATTGTACAATCAAGACTCCAAAAGTGTATAGTTTGTAAAAGAGACAACTGTAGCACAGCTCACAATGTAGTGCTAAGAGCCATAAAATCTGGAGGTGTTCCAAGGGAATAGTGCCTGATGGATTTCACTCAATTTCCCAGAAAATGGGGGTATAAATCCCTCCGAGTTCTGGTGGATACCTTTTCCGGGTGGCCGGAAGACTTCCCTTGTCTTACCAACCAGTCTAGGGAAGTGGCTAAAATACTGTTGAATCAAATAATACCTAGATTTGGGGTACCTTTGGGAATGTCATCAGATAGAGGTTCCCACTCTCTTGCAGAAGAGGTACAAAAGGTTGGGAAAGCCTTGGGAATAGCTTGGGATCTTCATGCTCCTTACAGGCCCCAAGCTAGCGGCAAAGGAGAGAGAATGAATTATACAATCCAATTGAACTTGGGTAAAATATGTTAGGAAACCTCCTTGACATGGTTCCAAGCCTTACCCGTGGCTCTGCTTTGAATTAGGATTCAGACATGGGGCACCAGCAAAATCTGGCCCTGTAAGCTGCTGTATGGTTGACCCTATCAAGTACCACACATTTCAGGAAACACACACATATAAGGAGAGGTTGATTTGAATAATTACCTCATTTCTCTTAGCAAAACACTACAGGACTTACAGCGAGCAGTGGCGATCTCCAGACCAAGAGGACTGGACATACCAGTGCACAAGTTCCACCCAAGAGCTTGGGTGTACTTGAAAGGCTGGAGAAACTGCTCTGCTACAGCCAAAGCAGGGCCTTCTCAACTTCTGTAGACAATATTGCTGCATTGAAATGGATAGGATAAAATCGTGGATACATTATTCCAGAATCAAAAGAGCCAAAGCCTCTTAGCTCAAGACAACATTTCCTTGGGATTTGAAGAAATCTGGGCCAAGCTTACTTCGTGGTTACCCAGCTGGACTTGGTTAAAACATCAGTCTGTAGCTGTTGTAATGCCTTATCCTGTAAGATGAAATTATAGCTATTAAGAAACTAGTTCCCATAATGAACTTTGTCTCAAGAAAAGGGGGCACTTGATAAGGACCATAGGACAGAGCAGCACAGCCTTGAAGAAGTGGATGAAGGATGTAACTTCTTTGGCACACAGAAGTCATGCAAAACACAAGCAGGATGGCAGCTCATTTCTGCAAGGCTGACAAAGCAAAAGTTACTGTGCAAAAAATGATACTGTGCTTAGTGCAAAGTGGGGGTGAGGAACAGCCACCTAAAAAGGACATCGGATGTTGAAGACAGACCCCAAAGAATCATATGAGGACTATTGAGGTGGCTTCCAGCCAGACTGTGCCCGGTGGGCTGCCTTGGCCAGGATAGCTCAGTGGTGCTCAGCACAGCGTCCGAGTTCCCAAGCAGCTGCCAGCCGAGGCAACCTAAGCAAGCTCAAGTGATATCAGCTCTTAGTGATTATCAGCTCTTAGTGATTATCAGCTCTTTGTGATTTCAGCTCTTTAGCCTGCTGGTGCCACAGCAGATGCCGGGAGAGAGAGGGGAAGAACTGTGTGACGTTCCAAAGAATTCTTCGTTGGTGTCTTCTATGAAGGTTCTCAGTGACAGCTCTTCTACTAGACCAGTCAGAAGTTGGGGTTTATATACCTTACAGGGGTTTTGGAAATTGTCCAATAGTAAGGGTCAAGGGAAAGTGACCTAAGGGCTTACAGAGAGATAAGCAGGGTCCAAAAGGCGGAAGAGAGGGGCTGCTAAGGCCCAGTCATCATAACTTGGCATTTCCTAGCTCAGGCTTGTGGCCTCCAAGGAAGCCTTGCAGGCCCTGGACCTGCTGTGGTGGTTCAATAACGTGACATGAGGGAGTTCCCCCAGGGCAACTGGGATGCCTGAAAGAAATGAACAGCTCACCACAGCCTGGCCTGCTCGGCTGCTTTTCCTTCTGATCCTCCTGGGGAGGCTCTGAGATTTCCTCTTCCCTGATGGAAGTGCAGCTGCTGCCTAGGGAAATGTCCCCATACTGACTCAGTGTTCCAGACAGATTCATGTCATTGGCAAAATTCCCTCTCTTCTAAAGGATTTTAATTTAGTTTGGCTGTACTTTGTATGGCTGCAGGTGACATTTCCCTTGATTTCAGGAAATATCTTGGCAGTTCATGAAGAAATTGCCTTTGGAGGAATTACTCAGTTCTGCAGTCCCCATTATATGACCTGTTCTAAAAAACTGTTACGCTATTTTCCCTCTCTCTGTGTTTTCACACTTGTTCAACAAGGTTTCCTTTCTAAGAATATTAATCATAATATCCCAGAGGCTTAAAGTGCTTGGGTATTTTTTATCTAAGTATTTACAAAAGAGCAATTTTTAAAAAACTGTATAAATGCTGGATATAAAATGCAAATGCAAATGCAGATAAAAAAAAAACAAAAAAACAAAAAAAACCCAAAAAACCTTCAGCATTCTCTCAAAAACCTTAAGAAAAAACCCCACGTACTCTATAAAACCAGATAATTCATCTGCAGAATATAAAAAGGGACATGTTCTAGAAGAGAACATTTGTACCACAGTGCTGCACAGAATGATATTATTTCAAGCTTTTTGCCCTTCAGGGGCAGTATCATTCTTTGAACTGCAATGCTCTGAGCATGTTCTGCTTACCATGGCAGCTTTCTGCTCTCTCCTGGTGCAGATCATTGTCAGAACCCAGGGCACAGGGAATGTTTCTCTGCCTGTCATGAGATGTCCTGATCCCTAGGAGAACACTGCTTTTAACCTTCATTTATGGAGAAAGTTTCCAAGACTTTGGGATGAATTGGAATCTATGAGTGTGTGAAATAGATAGTTGCGTAGTTTATCACAGGGTAAAAAACTTAGAGTTTTGGGTTTTTAGTATGGAGGTAGATAGAACACAAGATGGAGGATTTTGGGCGTTGTCTGATCTTCTTGTTCTTCATCTACTCCATTTTCTGCACTGTTGCAAGCACAGAGTGATTGGTTAGAAAGAGCTGCAATGCAGATGTTGCGTAAACAGACAAATAATTATTGGTAGAAAGGTAGAAATAAAATATGTTCTAAGAGCGAATTGGACAAAATCATTTTATAAGACCCTGAACCTGTGTGTCTTGTGACTTTCTGGTGCATCTCTTTTTGTAGACTAAGTCTTGTGTGCAGAGAGCATGCTAAACTGTTGATAAGAGAAAAAAATCAACAACTTAAAGACCGAAAACCCAAAAGTCCCGTTTCATCTCTCAATCCTGGCACAGAACTTTTTAGGGGTTTCCCCATCGGGTGATCCATGGGGGAGTTTCCACAGATCATCCTCCCAGCCAAGGCTGAGTGCAGCTACCACAGCTCGCAGCACCTTCCCACACAGCAAGAACCTGAGTGAGAGAGATGGCTTCCCCCAACTGCTGTGTGTTCTAATACTGCCACCTCACAGCTGCTGAAAGCCTCAATTTCTGTGCCCTTTCCTCCTTCCCCAAATGTTACATTCTGTACTCCAAACCTGCAAACCATTCCTCTCATCAAGGAGGAATGTCTACCCCACCTGTATTTCAATGCCACCACTTGGCTCAGCCTCCTTTCCTTAGACCTACAACTTTTTTCCCAGTGTGTGAAATGCCTCCTCTTTAGAAAGGCAAAACAGCAGGGGTGATGGATGGATTGAGAACAGCCCTGTGAAGAAGGACTGGGCCATCCTTGAGAAAGGAAATACTGGATATGAGCTGGCACTGTGTACTTGCAGCCCTGACACCCCTCTGTACCTGTGCCTAAACAGGGATGTCCAACAAGTCAAAGGAGGGAATTCTGCCCCTCTGCTGGAGTGAAAACCAGGAACAGGATGCCAGTGAATGTTGTGGATGTCCCATCATTGGTAGTGTTCAATGTCAGGATGGATGAGGGTCTGAGGAATGTGGTCTAGTGGAAAGTGTCCCTGACCATGGCAGAGAGAGAAAGGCCCCAGACCCTGAGGAGTCTCCCCACCCCTGCCAGAGCCCCCCCTGCCAGTAGCACCAGCAAGGCTCCTTCAGCCCCTTATTTCAGAGACAAGAAAGAAATTGTTGTTATTTCCCCCACAGAGTCTCTGGGCTCTGCTTCCTCAGCCTTCCCCTTGTGCCCCACCACGGGTGGCACCCATGTCCTGTGGGGCACAGCCTTAGGCCCAGGGCCATGGGGGCAGCACCTTTTCCCACAGGAAATCCAAGGCTCCAATCTCTCTGCATCTCTCTGCATGGCGTCATGTCCCTCAAGAGAATCAACAGCCCCTCCCAGTTTGAGATCAGCAGCAGCCTTGAATTGGGACATTTAACTGCAGCATCCCAATCTTTGAAAAATCCCAACCTTCTCCTCCAGCTCAGCTTCCAGCTGTCCCTCACTTGGTCAGTTCCCACAAGGTGTCCCACAACAACACAGCGAGGCCCACAAGACCCTGCTGGCAGCCTGGCTGCCCTGATTCAGACACATTTTCCTTTCTTCCCACAGTTCTGCAGCTTGAACAATGGGAAGGGGCCCTTGTTTGGTCAGCAGTGAAGTGTCAGACTGCACCTTGCTGGCACAGTGCCATTCCCAGGCTTCAGGATTCAGGTGGGGAGGACAACTCAGCACAGGCAGGAGGAGAAAAGTCGAGCTGCACCCCTGGGGCACCCTTTGTGTATTTGCAGATTTCCTTTGTTCAGGGGCCTACATGCTGTCCTTGTCACCTCAGGGGTGCTGCCAGCATGGAGGCCTGGCCTTGTCATTGTGCAGATGAAAGAACTGCTGCCAAAACAAAAGGCAGAGAGAATTCCTTCCTGGGTTTGGAGCCCCCTGGACAGGATCCATTCTACTGAGCAAGCAAGGCTGAACAGCCCCACAGCCCTAAACACAGCTGCAAAGTGTCCTTGTGCCCATCACCCTCGATCCAGCAGGGCTGCAGAGAGGACAAACTCTGACCTTTAAACCAAAAGGGACAAAACCTTGTACAAGGCCTGGCCTGGAAGGCCTGGATGTGATGGGCTCTCCCAGGGAGAGAAACCAGAGGCTCTGTGAGTAGAGACCAGGACTGTTCCCAGGAAGCCATGGCAAGGTGTCAGGAGCAGGCATTAGAGACAGGGCCAGGGAGATATGATGCGGATGGCTGAGGGAGAGCATCATGGAGATGTAGAAATTGAAACTAGGAAACAGGATTTCCTTTGTTCTCTGACAACATGGGCCTGCACGTATGGAAGGCCTGCTGTGTCATCACAGTGTTAGAAATGAACTTTTAGATACAAATAAATGGAGAGACAATGTTGTGGAGGCAAAAGAAATCTGTTTATTTGTAACAATTCACCTGAGTTGCAGGTATGCCCTCTTTCCCCCCAAGAGCCAAACACACACACCCTCCAAAAAAGGACTACATTTTATCCCCTTTCCTGGCCAGGGGCGATCCCTGTCCCCTTTCCCATTGCCTGGGTACTTGGGAATTCCTATTCTCTCCTCACCACCTACTTTCCTGTCCCCACTCCTCTGATCCTACTTCCTTTTTGGTCAGGTCTTTAACCTGACTGCTTTCCCAGCTCACAGCAACACCCAACAAATTAACTGGAGCAAATCCAAACTAGAAGTTACAACACACAGAATGAATGACTTTCATTTTTTTTACCTAATAACCTTTTGGGTTCAGCAAAATATTACCTCATCTCTGACAACAGGGTAGAGGACTCTGATGTCAGCAATCTCTGGATGGTGACATCAGGCATTGCTGGATTGTGAACTCACCTTCTCTCCCTGCTTATCTTGGGGTTCCAAGGAGTTTCAATGCCTTTTGTGCTGTCACAGGGGTTGGAGGCTGGTGTCAGAGAGCAGTGGGCTATGACATCACAGGGGGATGCATTGTGACATTATGCCACTCAATTCCAAGGAATACTTTTGAAAACTACCTCCCAAAGTGAATCTTTCTCCAAGCAGATGGACTGGCAAAACCCATGTACAATCAAGTGATAAGACAGAGTTTGTACTCTCACAAATTTGTTTTTCCTCCTAACACCTCTGAAAACCTGTAATTTTTTCTGATTTTCTTTCTTCTTTAGAATCTGTGAGCAGAAGACAGGAATGTTTTTGTCTGTTGGAAAAATGCCATAGCAATGTGCTGTTGACCAGGCGCACTCTTGTCCTTACCATAAAGAAAAGACACTGAACAAAATGAAACATCAGGGATTTCATGGGAGGAGATAGGAGAGACAAAATCTCTTTCATTCTTTAAGTTGTCTGGAATAATTCTGCAAGTTTGCAAAGTGCACAGAGATGCAGTCACTAGAATGAGGCCATTACTCTCATCTGGCATCCCTAAGCCTTTGCACAGTTTTCAGACAGTTTGTAAGTGAGGGATACATGCAAGATTTGTCTAATTAGTAAAGATTCACTTAGGGTTTGATGTGTGGGGATCTCTGCAGTCCAGAAGGATGCTGAGACCAATTTCTTTGGTTTCATTCCCTCACAGCAAAAAAAAAAAAAAAAAAAAAAAAAGAAAAAAAAAAGAAAAAAAAATGATGAGGCTCTTTCTGTGCCACGCTGTGGCAGCTCTGCCCTCTCAGCCTTTGCCTTGAGCCCTTTGGTTCTTTTCCCTGAGCCCTGATCCCCGTCCTCAGCCAAGGGCCCCTGGAGCCCTTTCCAGGGCGGCAGGAAAAGCTCTCTCAGCCATGACCACAGAAGAGCTTCAGGAAGAGTTTATTGTCTCTTGCTGTCTCTTAGACAGAACTGGTATGGATCAACTTGGAGTTGTTAAGGAACAAATTTTCAGGGACTATTCCTCTTCAAATTTGTTTTGTTCTAACCTGGAAGGAAGAGAAAGAGGAGGTTCTTTGCTGGTGCTAAGTTATGCTTGCAATTAGTGTAATAGTTGTCGTTAAGTTGGGGGAAGCAACAAGAGCAGTGCAGCGAG